>NC_061139.1:3130000-3755000 GCF_905220365.1 Vanessa cardui
GGATTCGTTATAAAAAAATAAAATAAAAGAAAACGATTGTGGTATATGTATCCATTGTTTTTTTATCTATCTAAATAATATATATGTTATACCCTTCCTTGTGAAGGTTTCGAGACAAAAGGAAGTTGACCTCTTGCTTATCCGGTTCGCGGCGTACGTTAGTGTAAATAAACAATAATGTACATAAAATAGCGAGGTCCGAACGGTCAGTCCTTAGTGATTTATGACTGCGCTGTACGTTATGCAAGTAATGTCAAGAACTGACAATTATTCTCCGGATAATCTAATTTCTAATTTTATCCCTAAATTTTAGGATTGTTCGTTGACAGATAGTTCCTTGGGACTACAAATGATCTTGAGTTTATATTACTTATTATTATTATATTTATTTATAACATACTTGAAAGTAAGGCTGCATGCAAGCTTGTCTAGGTAGGTAAAACCTCGATAGAAATTTTTCATTTGCGACCGCGTACCTATAGTATAAGAAAATGTGCCGTATATGCACATAGGTATTAAAGTAAACAATTGATAAAGCTCACATATTCTATGACTAAAATATTTCACATCTGTGTATCTCTTACTCTTTGATATCATGTATAAAAGTCGAAACATTTTAGTCATAGAATATGTGAACTTTATCACTTGTTTACTTTAATACATATGTGTATATGCGGCACAAAAATCTCTATTTTTATTTAAATTACTACTATTTGTAATTTCTTTTGATAATAATTATATAAGAGCTTAAAAGTTAGTAATACAATTAGATATACCTAACTCAATCCTCTGTTTAAGACGTGACGTGAATATATGAAAAACGGGTTTATTTGTCTTTTATTAAAACCTTTTTTCTACGTTATGGTTTCGACATAATGTATATGTCAGCGGGTACCTACATATTTAAGAAAAACACATGTCTAGAAATGATTATTTTAATGATTGAAAACTGTTTGATTATTAAAATAACAAAATGAATTCTGAGTTGTTAAATTAGTCTGAAATATTTCAGGATCCATAAATAGGTGTTATATTAAGCGAATAGTATACCCACACATTTTTGTTATAAAAGGCCGAGCGCCCGCCGATATCGACCCCCCACCGATTTCGTCCTGAGCCGAGGTGCGATCGAGTGCGAATTTCGAGCGCCGCGCTCAACCTCAGGGCAGGCGACATAAGTTCTCGCCCGAAAGACCGGTGACGCTGTAAAGGCCAGTAGGACCAACAGCAATACAACACATATATAAAAAAAATAAAAAAAACAGTATCGACAGACTTGTTCGAGTCGTCGGAGCGGTCGGGCGTCATTGGAATAAGTTAGAGAATAACATTTCATATCTCCGACAATGTATAGTGATCCAAAACCTGTCATTCGTGACGTCAGCAATGTTGACGTCATGTTTTTTAAAAACAAGCTGGGACAAGCTGCTCCCTCATATGTCTTACTTTACATTAATTCTATCATGACATATTTTCTACCAAAATATTTAAAAACAATTAGAAGTATTAAAAATAAATAAACACAGTTTAGAAAGTGTTTATGTGTGTAGTTATTTCTTTTTTCTCTTCAGTTAGCTGTCACAATTTTTTTTCATTCACATCAGTTTATTAAATAATACAATGCCAGGGGAACATTTGGCTTATTTTTTTCAATAGATACTCATAATATTTTGTATCATTTTTTTTGACGTACTCAATGGATAAATACCCAACAAAACGGAACCGAGACTTATCTCCACAAATCTTATTCTTTCTTCTATGATGTATGTAGACACAGGAGGGGGAGGAGGAAAAGGCGCTACGCGCACCTTCTTCCCCCGCCTCAATAGGCGCCGCAGGGAAAAGGGGGGGTCTCAGTACCCCGAGAATCCCCCCTAGGTGTTGGAGGCCAGCAGAGGCGGGTCGACCGTCATGGCGTCACGGTAGCATGCGTAAGCGATCCCGTGGCGCCCGCCGAAAGACGGAGAGGGTACCGCTGGTTCTTTAGTGGGTAAGCTCGGTGGTCCTGGGGCACTCGGCGTCCAGGAAACCGGGGAGTCCCCCCCGTCACTTTCCATCACGTGGGGAAAGCGCGTAAAGCGTTTTTCATCAAAAAATCATCGATTACTTTTACAGGTCAAAAATGGAATCAGCATAGCAGCAAATCTTTTCGAGTAAATAGTAAAAACAATAAATTTACTTTTTAAGCAATAGATGAAGAGTTTATTTAATTTTATTAACATTTTTGCTGTACACTGATGTGACAAAATTACGAAAGCAAACATCTTGTATTTACTTTAAATATAACCGTCCTTTTTAGGAAGTCAATGCAGGATAAGTGCCATCAAGTTGATTAACGACCTTCGCAAGCTGGATACGTAATACGAGAGATGTCATAAAGTATTTTGTTGATGCCACTCATAATCATTCCGCTACGATACTTTTATAACGCATGATGTGACGTGGTGCTTACTCAATAGAACAGGAAGATTACCCATAAAACGACACTTCTCGCCTTAATACGTAAACGCAATGAGCTTAAATGGGCCAATTTTTGCTTAACGTAAAATGTATTTGAAGTTTTATGGTTTGTATAATTTCGTCACGGTGATTGCGTCGGTAACTGTCGGCCATATCTAGCAGATGTTGCCGAGAGTTGAGTCTTTGGGTTCTTGTTTGGTCCCCAGGTCGGGCAATTTGGTTTCATTTCGGGGAATTCTTGGTAGTAGCTCAGATTATAAAATTTATATAAAAAAAGTATGGACGACCCTCGTAATTCATGGGAATCTATTGAAAGAAAGTAAAGTTTATTTAGGACAAAGCAAAATTATAAAAAGTATTAAAAAAGACAAAAGTAAAGAGTCCTGACATTTAAAAAATAAAAATAAACCACGTACTTGCTTAATCTACAAAAAAATCAAAATAAAAGGGAAAGTAAATTTAACAAAATAGATTTGGTAAGTAAACTACAATTAAGTAGTAATCGTGTCCTAAATGTCACCTATTTAAGAACGCAACTTGGAAGCTGATGCTGATGGTTCAGCGTCAAAGTTAATTAATGGTCCTGTAATTGTAAGACTACTCTTTAACAAGAAACTCGAATCTCACCGCAGAACAAATGTGATATTCGTCATAGACTATAACAATTATAAAATGTATAGGAAACATATTATACATCTTAAAATCAGCTGTCCAAATTTCACGATTGAGTTACGAAGTCAATTCTTATAGAATAACACTGCTGATGTCTTTGTGGTCGTGTCAAATTTGTCGTCAAATTGGGTTACGTCACTGAGGGAAATGCACCTGTCGGCACATACACTGGTACACTACGATATATCCTGCGTAGTTGGATTGTCTGCCTTGAGATTTGCGAGTGAGTGAAACCATCAAGGTCATCATAGTCAGGCGTATTATTGTGTTGATTATTATGTTCAAATAGTAAAATAAATGTTTTATTTGTTAGATTTGGTCAAAATAATCAATAGCTTAACTATACACTAGAATTAAAACTGAATATCATACACTGGCTTTGTGCATCATGAAGTTAACAATAAACGTTGTTTTCCTTGAAATATAATTATGTAGTTCCAAATCATCAAAGAGGCGAACTTTGGGGAAGCCATAGTAATGCTATTTCGTTCTTTAAAACAATTACGTCATAATATTTCGTCTTAGTGTATCAACAACAACAACAGCCTGTAAATTTTCCACTGTTGGACTACAGTCTCCTCTCTCTTTGAGGAGAAAGTTTGGAACATATTCAAATACGGATTGGTGGAATACACATGTGACAGAATTTCAATTAAATTACAAATATGTAGGTTTCTTCACGATGTTTTTCTTCATCGCTAAAGACGAGATGAATAATTAAAACGAATTAAACACATAAATATTCAGTGGTGCTTGCTTTGGTTTGAACCCGTAATCATCGGTTAAGATGAACGCGTTCTAACCACTGGGCCATTACGGCTCTATCCAGAAACACTAATTACATATAATTTATTATAATTTTATTTGTTCACTTTTTCTTGTATTTCATGAACTAACATTTAATAAAACTAAGGACTTCAATAGATCAAAGGATTGTTCGATGAAGCTAATTAGTAAATTGAAAACAGTCGTTACATGATAGCGTTGGAAGAAAACTATTTATATTTATATATATTGCATAATCCGTTTACTTCGTGTAGTGGAATAATATCATTACGGTTTTAACTTCGCTAGAACAAACTTTACCTTTAGCGAGTCGAGAAGTTTCTAAGCAAAGATTTCTTTATCGCTTGAAGTGTTTTGATACGGCTGTACCTGTTTGTGTTATTTTGTTTTAGTTAAGGCCTTTCCTTTAATTGATCGGTGGTAGAGTACATGGGTCATCAATAGGTGGTACCAGAACACCACTAATATAAAATAAAGTAAAGAAAAGTATCACTGCTGGGCTAAGGCCTCCTCTCCTATTGAGGAGAGAATTTGGAACATATTCCACCACGCTGTTCCAATGCGGGTTGGTGGAATGCACATGTGGCAGAATTTCGATGAAATTAGACACATGCACGTTTCCTCGCTATGTTTTCCTTTACCACAGAGGACGAGATGAATTATAAAAGCAATTAAGTACATACATATAGTGGTGCTTGCCTGGGTTTGAACCCGAAATCATCGGTTAAGATGCACGCGTTCTAACCACTAGGCCATCTCAGCTCTTCCACTAATATAATGATGTAATATTCTTTATGGTTCGCTGAAGTAAAGTTAATTTTCATGGGTACCTTTTTTAACTCAATTTCATTACCTTTGCAGACCTAGGTGATATGGATATTTTCTATATTTCCTAAAGTTAGCTGATAGATAATACTTTTAGCATTAAGCTCGCTTTATGTAAAATATATATACTTAACTGTGCTTGTCCAATTATATGCGATTATTATTACCTGCTTTTTCATATACAAGTCACAACAGTCAAGACATAAAATTTCATCAAGACAAAAGTTTCAACCATTCATTGTTGACATACCCAAAAGTCGAACCAAACGATTTGTCAGCTCGTTTTTGGTAAGAGTCGCTAAGATTTGGAACGACCTGCCTGCGTCTATTTTTCCTGATAAGTTGAATTCCGGAGCCTTTAAGAGTACAGTGAACAGGTTTCTTTTGGATGGGCGTGTACCACCTTCGTCTTTATCTACACTTTCCATCAGGCGAGATGGAAGACAATCGCCTATTCCATATAAATATGTAAAAAAAAAAAATCGAATAACAATGTTTTACAGGGGAATTAATTAGGTACCACTAAAATGGATCACCTGTTTACTAAGTAAGTTTCAAGGGATGGATACGTCAATAGCAGGGCAATTTATATGACACGAAATGGGGCGATAACTAGTTCATTCTAAGCAGATTCTAGATTATGCTTAGTGGAAGTAACAGTCCTTAACGTTAAAGGTTCGTGGACGTATAATTGGGATTAGAAATACATCAAAATAGAAATGTTTAAGTAATGATCATTACATACTATAAAATAAAGTCGATTGGATTTTGATATCGTTTATTTAATAGATAGATTGATTCGAGAGGAAGGTTTATGTATATTATACATGGACAATGTAGTAGAAAACCACTGATGATTTTAGAAGTTTCTAACGTGATGTTGTTAATAAACAAATTATGTAGTATATTTAGTATCAGTATCGCAGCCGTGCGTAATCAGGGCGGGAGGCTAGTATTTTTATAAAAAAATAAATAATCATGTTCATTCAACTTATACCTTTGTTAGGAGCCGGCCTTCAACAGTTGATAGATACGATACACATGCATTTAGCGTCTCTTTGTATTAATAAAACCCGTCAACCTTAGTCGTCCGCCCACAAGCATTGTCAACTTGGATGCACCATAAGCACGCGTCACTTTGTGTTATATTATTTTATAATTAATACACACATGAAACGAGAAAATTAAGGGCTTCTTGTCGTGCAATGTTTTTGATAAACGATATTTTCTTTGTTGTTTGTAAATATTGGAAACATGTTGGAAAATATTTAAATGTATAAATTTTTTTTAAGTATGCACTTTACCATTTATTTTTGCTACACATATACATTACATAGATTATACACGAGAAAATAATTAAATTTAAAGAAGACTGTGTAGGTAGCAAGGGGTTCATCTCAGTATAAGTTGTGCTAATGCACAGCACTGATTTTCAGATGGCCCCTGACTATTGGCTAAACATAAACACATGCGTGCACACGAAAATAAATAAATGAAATTATAAGAGCAAAGAACTAAAACTAAAAAGCCCTTATTCTTGAGAAAAAAAAACATATTACACAAGAAGATAAACATCACAACGAACTTAAAAATAAAAATACATTAAAAATGAATGATAAATACTAAGATCTTATCCTAAAGAGAAGGATACATTTTGATTTGTTCTTTTTTTAATTGTTTGTAATTGACTTTAGATGAGACGACAGGGAAATATAATAAGGAAAAACTGAATCGCATGTGCTTTCAGTCTTTTATAAAATATATTTAAGTAAATTATGATATTAATTCACTTTATTAAAATTTATCATCATAATTTTCTCTTTTAATTATATTAGTAAGTCAAGTAATGAAGCGTAAAAATGTTCACACAAGTTTTCAAAATTGTCTACAACAACAACAACAACAGCCTGTAAATTCCCACTGCTGGGCTAAAGGCCTCCTCTCCCTTTGAGGAGAAGGTTTGGAACATATTTATCCACGCTGTTCCAATGCGGATTGGTGGAATACACATGTGGCAGAATTTCTATGACATTTGTCACATGCAGGTTTCCTCACGATGTTTTCCTTCACCGCTGAGCACGAGATGAATTATAAAGACAAATTAAGCACATGAATCAGCGGTGCTTGCCTGGGTTTGAAACCGCAATCATCGGTTAAGATGCACGCGTTCAAACCACTAGGCCATCTCGACTCAAAAAAAAAAGTCTAGATATTTACTAAACTAAATATGTATATCAGATGAACGCTTATTATGAACAAAAGCGAGATATATTATTGACTACAGACGTGTATGATTTCAGTTCGTATGTAATATAATATATGTGCTATTCTGATGTTTATCCTATATTACTGTAAAATTGCATTCAAATCAGTTCTGTAGGTTTTTTCATGAAAGAGTAACACCACATCCTCACAAAGTTTTACATTTATGATATTAGTAGGATACACATGTACATATATACTACTGGTTTTTGCTTGCTTTGCTTAAATAAATTTAATACTTAAAATATAAAATCAAGTCATACTCATCAGAGCATAGTATTTTATGTTAATTATTGATATTTATGCATATTAGATTATACTTACCTTACTAATATAATCAACACAAAAATAAATTCTCGCGAATAAAGCTCTTAAGTTACAGGTTAATTAAAGGCTTTTAAAATTTTAGTGAACAGGTTTTTGCAATAATTAGAACTCAACTTGGGAGAAAGCCAACTTAACTTTCTAGTTCAATTATTACTTACAAGGTTATTCTTTTAACTTCATTATCGCTAAGTCATTGGAACGTAAAAACTACCATCTGATGCAGCGTCTTTCTTTTAATTAACGTTTTGTAAAATTATTTTATATGAAACCTATCATGCCATCTGTTCTTATAAAATTTTTGCAGCGTCTAGTTAAACAACGATTTCTCTCTTTCTTTCATCACATATTGTGCTTTCTAAAGAAGGAGATGAAACATTTTTGAAGTTGTGTCCTTCAATAAAATTTATGTTTTATATTTAACGCTGAGCGATGGTAGTCTTGACTTCAAGTTTCCGAAACATGATCGATGATGAACGATGATCAAAGCCAAACTACTCTGGATTTAATTAGAATCAATTTAATTAACGTTGATAGCTCTTGAAGGAATGGTTGAATTTGTAAATTAACTAAACTCAATTATTTAATTGATTTAAAGTTACTTTAAGGTGATTTCGAATCCTTCATCTTATTATATTTACAAAGGCAAAACCATAGGAAATAACTAGTTAGAATACTTATATACTTTCAAGACAAAGAATTTCGCAATTCCATTTTTAGTTTAAGACGTTTTTAGCCCGAAGCTGAATTCGCTTTTTTATTTATACAACTCAAAGACTGGGAATGTTGACATTTATACCTAATTATGCACAAGGGTCATTTTCAATTATATAGTTTTCCTAACGTCTTATGCCGTTATTAAAAAGATTATTATTGAATTTTTTTAGAAGATAACTTTAATGATAGACGTGGTGATGCCAATGAGTCGAGATGGCCCAGTGGTTAGAACGCGTGCATCTTAACCGATGATTGCGGGTTCAAACCCAGGTAAGCACCGCTGATTCATGTGATTAATTTGTCTTTATAATTCATCTCGTGCTCAGCGGCGAAGGAAAACATCGTGAGGAAACCTGAATGTGACAAATTTCATAGAAATTCTGCCACATGTGTATTCCACCAACCCGCATTGGAACAGCGTGGTGGAATATGTTCCAAGCCTTCTCCTCAAAGGTAGAGGAGGCCTTTAGCCCAGCAGTGGGAATTTACAGGCTGTTGTTGTTGTGGTGATGGTACAGGATTAACGGTTATGGTGGTTTAAGTCTTGGAAGACAGTGGGCAAGTACTGCCAAGGTGTGAAGCATTAAGGATTGGTTGATGGATTTATTACATCTGAAATATCATTTTAATTATAAAAAGTCGTAACACTTAAATGTTAATTTCAACTCATGTTACCTTTATATAATAATACGTTTTATATTTACTCACGCATACATCTTGGATGTTCAGTTTCACGTCGACCAAAAAACGATTCCATATTGAAGTAACAAAGTTTAATTGGTAAAGTTTTTTGGGAGTTGATGAAGATTTGGTTTCAAAGATGGAGATCCGTCAAACTAATTGGAGTAATTTTCCCACACCGTTAATGTACCGTAAAATCTTACAGAATTTGTTATGAAAAGTAAGTCATGTGTTCTTTCTTCCCTTTATATACTCTTTGAATCTCTATTAAATACTTAGATGATATGGTTCGATTTTTTGCTGACTGTACTTTTTTTAGAATATGTACCAAACAAGCATTCGAAATTTAAAAAAGCTTTGAATATCATGGACGGTATCTCAGTGTCGTTTTCCTATAGACTATAACTGTTTGGGTAACCTTGCAGGCTTATCTCGAGTTTCTACTGGTATGACACATTCGTGACGTAATCGTATGGAAATAATCAACACAAATAGTTGAGTTGTATAATCTTACAATGTTTTACTGCATTTTGTTTACCATCAAAGATTTAATGTATTATGTTAACTTACAATTTTTAAATTATTTCTTTATAATTAAAAAAAAATACAAATTCTACATGTAAAATATGTAAACGCAAATAATTTGTATTCGAGTCACAAAAAGTCCTTGCTATATTAGATGAACCAGAGAGATTAAATTATGTCAATCAATTTGTAAATTAATTTGTATAAATAATAAATTTTATACCATGGTCTTTAATAAGACCACGGTATAAAATTATTTATTTATTTATTATAGGTATTATCTTGGTGCTAGAGCTTTGTGCAAGCCCGTCTGGGTAGGTACCACCCACTCATCAGTTATTCTACCGCCAAATAACAGTACTCAGTATTGTTGTGTTCCAGTTTGAAGGGTGAGTGAGCCAGTGTAACTACAGGCACAAGGGACATAACATCTTAGCTCCCAAGGTTGGTGGCGCATTGACGATAGAAGGAATAGTTAATATTTCTTACAGCGTCATTGTCTATGGGTGATGGTGACCACTTACCATCAGGTGACCCATATGCTCGTCCGCCAATCTATACCATAAAAAAACGATTATCATGTCAAAAATAATTTCCTTCCAACCAATTTCAGTCACGTGACAAATTTCATCGGAGAAATGTCGACTGCAATTTATTGCACACAACAAACGCAAAAATAAGTTCACCCTCTATTACCTTACTCACGTGACATAAGTTGACATATCCGATGCGACGCCAATCTTATAGCACCGGAGAGAGTTCCGACGTAGGATCATCGGATTTACTTGCTTTCAGGGCACGGGATTGTAATTGCCAGCTTCCGAACTTTCAGCTATTGAAATATTTTTCACGCAAAACTCAGGCGTATTGCTAATGACAAAATTTTATACGAGTTGTATAAATGTTTTGACTACTCAAGGTTTAGCAACTAGGTTGAAAATTCTCTATATCTTCTGTTTTTTGGGTCTGGATAATTAAGGTGCCTTATCCTTAAGAGATGGCCCAGTTGTAAGAACGCGTTCATCTTATCCAATGATTTCGGGTTCAAACCCAGGCAAGCACCACTATATATATATGTCCTTAATTTGTGTTTATAATTCAGCTCGTGCTCGACGGTGAAGGAAAACATCGTGAGGAAATCTGCATGTATCTAATTTCATCGAAATTCTGCCACATGTGCATACCATCACCAATGCGGGTGGAATATGTTCCAAACCCCTCTCTTTAATGGGAGAGGAGGCCTTAGCCCAGCAGTGGAACATTTACAGGCTTTATCCTTAACTAAACAGTCTTCTTCTGGACGATCTTGTGATGAGATGTTTGATTTCAAAGAACGTGTCATTTTAGGAAACCGAGCAGGCGATGCTTTTAGTGTAATCCTTAGAATGACAAGCTTAATCTGAAGCAGATTCATAGTATGTTCTTCATACTATTAGAAATTTAGTTTATATCTTCAGAGTAACTGAGGATGTACGTTGATATATAAATATTAAGTAAAATGTTTAAGAATCTAGACTAATTACGTGTTATTGTATTCTACCCAATTGACACTTAGAAAAATGATCAATACTGAGTCTTTAAATGAGAAATAAGAAATAAAAAAAAATATAATTTATTTTAGTCTTAAGAAAAAATTTTTTCGACGAATATAGGTCATAAATATATTCACTAAAACATCCGCCTAGAATAAAAAATCGATACCCCTTAATAAAGATATTTCATATAAATACCTCTGCTTAGCCACGGGTAAACAAACATATATATTGAACATAAACCACAAACGCTTTGCACATCTTCATTGTATTATTAACCGTTTAGGTTAATTTAATAAAATAAAATTTCTAATATAATAAAATAATCATAACAGCCTGTAAATTTCACATGGCTGGGCGAAGGCCTTCTCTCCCTTTGAGTAGAAAAAACTTCCACCACGCTGTCCAAATGCTGGTGGAAATTAGACACATACTTTTAGCTTACCTCGCGATATTTATATTCATCTCCAAGCTAGGGATGAATTATGAACACAAATTAAGCATTAGAAAATTTAATTTATACCAAACGAACAGTATGGATAAAGATATTTGTCTAACAATATCAAACGTATTTAGTGTTAATTTATGATTATGTATGTACGAGTCTAGATTTTAATTTGCAAAGGGCCAATCCATTTGAAAAATTTGAATCGATAACGAAGTGGATGCTGGGAATAATTAAGATCAACTCTTTCCGACCGGTTCGATCGTTTGAGTCTGAATAGAAATGTTTGATCACTCTGCATCTTTTACCGCATTTTTCATGCGGAATATTTCGAGCTATTGTTAGGATTTCTATCAGAAATCGCCTCAGAATTCCAAGTATCTTTCACACCAAATCTATTTATTAATTTATTACAACATGATTTTTAAATAGTTTTCTGAATCACGCAACCACTCTGTGGAACAAATAAAAACAGCCCACGGATTCGTTATAAAAAAATAAAATAAAAGAAAACGATTGTGGTATATGTATCCATTGTTTTTTTATCTATCTAAATAATATATATGTTATACCCTTCCTTGTGAAGGTTTCGAGACAAAAGGAAGTTGACCTCTTGCTTATCCGGTTCGCGGCGTACGTTAGTGTAAATAAACAATAATGTACATAAAATAGCGAGGTCCGAACGGTCAGTCCTTAGTCATTTATGACCAGCCTGCTGTACATTATGCAAGTAATGTCAAGAACTGACAATTATTCTCCGGATAATCTAATTTCTAATTTTATCCCTAAATTTTAAGATAGTTCCTTGACAGATAGTTCCTTGGGACTACAAATGATCTTGAGTTTATATTACTTATTATTATTATATTTATTTATAACATACTTGAAAGTAAGGCTTTGTGCAAGCTCGTCTAGGTAAGTAAAACCTCGATAGAAATTTATCATTTGCGACCGCGTACCTATGTATAGTATAAGAAAATGTGCCGTATATGCACATAGGTATTAAAGTAAACAATTGATAAAGCTCACATATTCTATGACTAAAATATTTCACATCTGTGTATCTCTTACTCTTTGATATCATGTATAAATGTCGAAACATTTTAGTCATAGAATATGTGAACTTTATCACTTGTTTACTTTAATACATATGTGTATATGCGGCACAAAAATCTCTATTTTTATTTAAATTACTACTATTTGTAATTTCTTTTGATAATAATTATATAAGAGCTTAAAAGTTAGTAATACAATTAGATATACCTAACTCAATCCTCTGTTTAAGACGTGACGTGAATATATGAAAAACGGGTTTATTTGTCTTTCATTAAAACCTTTTTTCTACGTTATGGTTTCGACATAATGTATATGTCAGCGGGTACCTACATATTTAAGAAAAACACATGTCTAGAAATGATTATTTTAATGATTGAAAACTGTTTGATTATTAAAATAACAAAATGAATTCTGAGTTGTTAAATTAGTCTGAAATATTTCAGGATCCATAAATAGGTGTTATATTAAGCGAATAGTATACCCACACATTTTTGTTATAAAAGGCCGAGCGCCCGCCGATATCGACCCCCCACCGATTTCGTCCTGAGCCGAGGTGCGATCGAGTGCGAATTTCGAGCCCCGCGCTCAACCTCAGGGCAGGCGACATTAGTTCTCGCCCGAAAGACCGGTGACGCTGTAAAGGCCAGTAGGACCAACAGCAATACAACACATATATAAAAAAAATAAAAAAAACAGTATCGACAGACTTGTTCGAGTCGTCGGAGCGGTCGGGCGTCATTGGAATAAGTTAGAGAATAACATTTCATATCTCCGACAATGTATAGTGATCCAAAACCTGTCATTCGTGACGTCAGCAATGTTGACGTCATGTTTTTTAAAAACAAGCTGGGACAAGCTGCTCCCTCATATGTCTTACTTTACATTAATTCTATCATGACATATTTTCTACCAAAATATTTAAAAACAATTAGAAGTATTATCAATAAATAAACACGGTATAGAAAGTGTTTATGTGTGTAGTTATTTCTTTTTTCTCTTCAGTTAGCTGTCACAATTTTTTTTCATTCACATCAGTTTATTAAATAATACAATGCCAGGGGAACATTTGACTTATTTTTTTCAATAGATACTCATAATATTTTGTATCATTTTTTTTTGACGTACTCAATGGATAAATAACCAACAAAACGGAACCGAGACTTATCTCCACAAATCTTATTCTTTCTTCTATGATGTATGTAGACACAGGAGGGGGAGGAGGAAAAGGCGCTACGCGCACCTTCTCCCCCCGCCTCAATAGGCGCCGCAGGGAAAAGGGGGGGTCTCAGTACCCCGAGAATCCCCCCTAGGTGTTGGAGGCCAGCAGAGGCGGGTCGACCGTCATGGCGTCACGGTAGCATGCGTAAGCGATCCCGTGGCGCCCGCCGAAAGACGGAGAGGGTACCGCTAGTTCTTTAGTGGGTAAGCCCGGTGGTCCTGGGTGCACTCGGCGTCCAGGAAACCGGGGAGTCCCACACCCCCCCCCAACTTTCCATCACGTGGGGAAAGCGTTTTTCCAGCGAAAAAAAAAACACAGGAGCAAATTAGCAAATTAATGTTAAGTGGTCACCACCGCCCATAGTTAAGAAATATTAACAAATCCTTATATTGCCCATTTATATTGCTTTACAGTGGCCCACCAACCTTGGCAATTAAGACTTTAAGTTTCTTTTGCCTTCAGTTACATTGCCTCAATCACCCTTCAAGCCGGAATACAACAATACTGGGTACTGCTGTTTAGCGGTAGAATATCTGATGAATGGGTACCAAAAGAAATAAAGGCACAAAGGCATATGAGGTCTATATGGGTCATAATTCGGTAAAACTTTAAACAAAAATTAAGAACTTTTAGTTTTATGATATTAATTTTTATGATAGTATATTTTTAAAAGCTGCTACTTGGAATTATCTATATTTATTTTAAAAATAAAACCAATTGCCCGCAAGCGCCACATAGTTAATTCATAATTATGTCACGCCTATTTACACAGAAATTATAAATTATACCGTAATACTATTAGGACCAAAATTAAATATTCAAAAACATAATTTACGATGAACATTAAATTTATAATATAATTAGAGATTAATTTAATTATATCTGTAAATCTACCGTATTATTAGATTGTTAAATACTAGCAGAGTACAAAAGTGTGAATTACATAATGTCGAAATGCGTTTATATAGACAACAACAACAACAACAACAACGGCCTGTAAATTTCCCCTGCTAAGGCCTCCTCACCCTTTGAGGAGAAAGTTTAGAATATCTTCACGCTGTTCAAATGCGTGTTGGTGGAATACACATGTGGCAAAATTTCTGTAAAATTTGGCACATGCAGGTTTCTTCACGATGTTTTCCTTCACCGCTGAGCACGAGATGAATTATAAACACAAATTAAGTACATGAATATTCAGTGCCTGGGTTTGAACCCACAATCATCGGTTAAGATGCATGCAATTTTTTTTTATTTTTATTTTTTATACTTCTTATTTCTTTCTTTATTTCTTACGATCTGTGCGCTGTATGGCAGTAATATTAAAGTTTGATTGATGAGATTGGATCATTGATTCGTTTGTGATTGCATATCACGTTTCATGAATGCAACATGGTCAATTTCGTATGCAATATGCATATCGAAACTTTGATTAGTTTGTTTTCAAAACAGCCTACGTAGTTTATAAAACAAAAAGTCATCAAAATTCGACCTGAGCTCTCATTTAATTTGATTTTACATTAATTCTATTACCTGGAGATCATAAAGAAATAAATGAATTTTAGAGAAAATTATATCAAAGACATTTCACACACCATAAATTTCAAAAATAATAACACTATCCACTATATGTTACCAACGAGGTCTTAGATATTTTGGTCATATTGCCCGGAAACAACCAGACAGTCTGGATAAACTGCTTGTGACCACGGAAGTCGTCAAATGGTGATATATCCTTTGGACTAAAGGTACAGGTGGTAAACGAGCATGAAGATGATCACCCGATGGAAAATTACTACAATCGCCTATGGACATCTTTAAAGCGGGGGCAGTAGCGTTACCTATTACAACCATTGTGTTTTAGAGGGGGGGGGGGGGTGGATCGGGCAAACTACATAATAATGATGCAGTATCAATATCAGCAAAATTTCTAACTATCCTATCGTACGAGTGTATTGAAATCGAATCTACCTGTAAAAGTTGGAACATTGGGGATTTGAAGATAAGGTGATTCATTAAATATTTGTGATATCGGTTACCTAAGATATTGTGTTATTGTAAACATAAGTATATAGTGCTTGTATTTTCAAAAGTATATATTTTGTGAATTTAATTACTCGTATATAACGCTTTAATAAATGGATACGGAAACTTTTTTATAATACTTAAACGTAAGTTATTCTTATACGTCCATCAAAATAATTAATATTATTATTGATAATATTTCTGTGAAATATTTTATGTTTTTAATGGGATTGAATCTGAATGGCTTTTTTGAAAAATAAATATAGTTTACAATATTTATATCAAAGATACAAATGCATTGCATATATTTGCAGTAGATCGCCGATTATCCGGATTAAACGGTACCGGGGACGATTCGGATAATCGAACATAGACTAATCTACTCCTGGACGTAATCAAGAAAAATGAAGGTTGAGAATGAGGTTTAACAAACACATTTCTGCAATAAATGTCAGTTGAAAATCTCGATCAGAGTAGCCTGTAGAGTGTCAGCCTTTGATAAAATTACAAAGTACAAATATTAAGCTTGGGACCGATTCGGATAATTAGCGATTCGGTTTATCGACGTTCGGATAATCGGCGTTCTACAGTAATGTAATTAAATATTATTGGAAACACTTACGTATCAGACGTCTCACAACGCATACTCACACAAAAAAAATAACTCTTTTGGTCTCATACAGACAAGACACTTTTTTTCAATACTTATCTAAGCATAGAGGGTACGTTATTATTAGCAATAAGAAAAACTACCCTTGGTAGTATTGATATTAAAGTTTCCTAGCGTCGAATCCGACTGTAGCATTGTTATCAGGAGTTATGGAATAAAGTGTCGAATTTACTTCACCGACTACCAAAATAAAGCCTCTCTCGTGATAAATATGTAGTCCTTACGAACTTATGCAATAACAATTTTGGAGTTCTCGGTATGGAGTCCCAATTACAAAAAACTTCAATATTCGACGACCTCTGTGGTCCAGTCATGTGTACACCGGTTTTCATGGGTACGCTATTTCGAAGTCATGGGTTCGATTTCTGGCCGAGTCGATTTAGAAAAATTTCATTAGTTTTCTACGTTGACTTGGGTCTAGACGTTTGTGATACCGTCGTTATTTCTGATTTTCCAAAACACAAGCGCTTTAGGTGCTTACATTGGGATCCGAGTAATGTATGTAATGTTGTTAAATATTTATTATGTATTAAATTATGGAGTCAAATTATTTTAAAGACCGTATTACTTAAGTAATGTCAACGTAGGTTAGAAGACAAAATAAGATCAGTTAAAATATGATTTAAGATTTACTTTTAAAATTTTATATGATAAGCAATTTAAAAGCTGAGATGGCCCAGTGGTTAGAACGCGTACATCTTAACTGATGATTGCGGGTTCAAACCTAGGCAAGCACTACTATATATATGTGCTTAATTTGTCTTTATAATTCATCTCGTGCTCAGCAGTGAAGGAAAACATCGTAAGGAAACCTGCATGTGTCTAACTTCATCGAAATTCTGCCATATGTGCATTCCACCAACCCGCATTAGAATAGCGTGGTGGAATATGTTATAATCCTCTCCTTAATGGACGGGGAGGCCTTATCCCAGCAGTGGGAAATTTACAGGCTCTTACTTTTACTTTTACTACTTTGAGCAATTTAATTCTTAAATATATAAAGTTAAAATGATTTTTAAAGTATGTTAGCAGCCACTATGACTAAAAGGAAGTGTAAAATTTTAATCAGTTCAATGAAATCGACATTAAATTAAATAACAATATTATAGCTCCATTTTGTGAAAGTCAACTTAAATAAAAGCTTGTAATATATTAATAACTATATGATTACTTATATGTTAATGTTAAATAGCTTATTTAGTCAGCAAATTAAAAAAAAAATGT
This sequence comes from Vanessa cardui, assembly GCF_905220365.1. Lineage (NCBI taxonomy): Eukaryota > Metazoa > Arthropoda > Insecta > Lepidoptera > Nymphalidae > Vanessa > Vanessa cardui. The sequence goes on from NC_061139.1 coordinate 3,147,421, forward strand.
ATGCAAAGAAATAATCTCCTTTAATTTCTTTGCCTAAATAAAAAAAAAACTGACTAAACCATTACGTAAAAACGTATATTCAGGAAATGCAGTGCAATTTGCGGATTGTTTTAGTGTATTTATATAATATTATTGCATAATTAGCAGCGCTACGCATATTCCACGATCAATTTATACCATTTACATACAAGATATAGTTAGATGTTTTTGTTAACAATAAAACTGGTGTTAGCTAATATATATTGCTGTGATATTTCAATAAGTTAAAAATAACATTAAATTACTTGTAAATTCATTCAAAGCTAATTGGGGTAACTTACTACGAATTGAATGGAAATTGAACGATTTCATTCCTTGTGAATGAATATTTAGTTCATTCATTCATTGGTATACTAATTAATTGTCAGAGTTTTATTATAAATTACTAGTTATCAGCCGCGCTCGTATTTTATGTGTTGATTATCGTGTGTTACGAAAAGAGTAACCTATGTCCTTCCTTGAATTTCAAGGTTAATAGCAAAATCGGTTCATTGATTTGACAGTGAAAGAGCGACAGATAGACAGACAGAGAGAGTTACTTTCACCTTTATAATATTAGTAACATTGTTTGTGTGTACAGTCAGGGTAAGAAAAGGTACGTCGTCTTAAGATCTATTTTCGTGTGCTCAGTATGAGCGACAAACTGCTTTACCGATCGAGAATGACATATTGCGTTGCAATTATTTGATGTTTAGATTCAAAAGGTACCAAGAGTTTAAGACTTGATAAATGAATTTGAAAACTGACGAAGGTCTGCTTATTCTGACTGTACATAATATAAAAGTGTTTCAATAAAATCGCTGCATTAAGTTACAAAAATATGAATTGTGTGTGGTTGGTATCGTATCAGTAGGTGGAGATATGTATTTCCGTGATGCTAAGAACAAAAGAATGGGAGTATTCTCCCTCTCTTTCCCCTCTCCTCTTACCCCACCCCCTCGACTGAACAACAAGACGCAAGGAAGTGAAGTTAGCACTACTAGACGCGTCATCCATTGCAATTTAATTTAGCTGGTAACGACATACTTAGGCTACGTGACACTTTGATAAAGCTGTATCTGATAACAGTAAACTCATTTAAAGTTAGTTCGTGACAATGACAAAACGCAAATGTATATATATTTAAATCTAATTATAAATGATGTTATAAAGTAAATCATTACCAAAATGACAGTTGTAACAATTTTTTGTCTGTTCTGTCTGTCTGTTTGTTTCAGCTAATCTCTGGAACAGCTGGATCGATTTTCATTCGAAGATATAATAAGGAGTAACTTAGGTTACTTTTATTTTAGGATTGTCGTTTTTTTATATAATATCATTGTGTCATATATATAATATCGTTGCAATGTCCTAATAACTTAAATTCAAATGCGTACGAAGTCGCGGGCACAGCTAGTTCTAATATAAGTATTAATAATGAATATTTGAATTGCGAATTCGATAATTACGTCAACAGATATCATCTTTTGATTATTTCTAAAATACCAGTAGTATTTTATAGTATTTATAGTATATATATACTTTATAGTATATTTTGTATATATATTTTTACTCAATGCATATGTATGTATACACGGTGTATATAATAAAATAACATTTTTTACTATTTTTCTGTCTGTCTGTCTGTTTGTTCCTGCTAATCTCTGGAACCTCTGCACGCTGGGCCGATTTCGACGGGCAGATAACTGATATAATACGGAATTACTAAGGCTACAATAATATTTTTATTTGTTAAATTCAAACACGTACAAGGTCGCGGGCACAGCTAATATATTCTACATATGTTTAACTATTTTTTATACATATACATATATAACAAAAGTTATACACGGTAATTGATCGGTTTACCTTTTGAAGTTTCTTCACGCTTCTGAAAATAGAAACTGCATTTTCCATGATCGATCGTCAAATTTATTAACTTCGTAGCCCCGAACAATTTCAGCAACAAATTTAAAGCAGTTCTGAATATACGTGTTATACCTGTACCTTATACATTATTAACGAGCGCATAATATAATCTGCAATATATTAAGTATTTCCAACAAAACCACCAAAAGTAGAACCGGAAATATTCGTTGATGTTCCTTTTTTTATGGAATAGGTTGGCGGACGAGCGTATGTGCCACCTAATGATAGGTGGTCCTTAAACAATGACGCTTTACCTAAGAAATATTAACTATTCCTTACATCGTCAATGCGCCACCAACCTTGGGACCTAAGATGTTATGTCACACATGTTAGTTACACTGGCTCACTCATCCTTCAAACGGGAACACAACATACTGCGTCCTGTTGTTTAGCAGAATATCTGATGAGTGGGTGGTACCTACCCAGGCGGGCTTGCACAAAGTCCCTACCATCAAAATAACACTAAAGAAAACTGAAATGAGAATATATTTAACTATCTTAGTATAAAACAAAATTACTTTCTCTGTCCCTATGTATGCTTAAATCTTTAAAACTACTCAACGGATTTTGATGCGGTTTGTTTTAATAGATAGAGTGATTCGAGATTAAGGTTTAATTATATATAATAGGTACAGTGACAATTTAGTAAAGAAGCAATGATAATTTTAGAAATTTCTACTGAGATGTCATATTATCGCACCCGTGCGAAGCCGGGCCGGGTCGCTAGTATAATAATTAATATGTATATAAAACGACTAATTAGAAACGCGAAAATTCAAAGGCAGTTGAAATTACTCAAGGCAACTGCGACTTATTAATTACGTCAATATTTTCTGTGACATTTTTATTAATATTTTAAATACCTATACGTAATTAGATAAGTGCAATCTAAACAAAATTGTTAGGTTTGTGTGTTCTTAAAAGAAAGAAAAAAGTGTTTTCTAATACGACACAATTATAAAAAAAAAAGTATAAAAATTTCAATTAGACAAAAAAAAAATCAGAACACATCTTAACTAATTATAATTACTAACTTACTCTACAAAAACAAAACAGTGATATATAACGTGTCCTAAAGGTGTAATATTCAGCTTACAAAAAAAGTGTATAGTACTCAAAACAATTTGAACTGGCCAGCAGTCGTTAATTAATACAGCTTCAACTGCAAACTTTTTCAATGTAAACTTTTCAAATTTCGAATCTTTTAATCATTGACCGAATGTTCTTGATACTTGCTGTTTCACGTTGATTTTGATAGAGTTTTATTTCGATTCAAAGAATAAAACGTTATTAAAATAGTAGAATAACTGCGATTTATGGTCGATTCAATTTATTGGCACTAATAAAACCAATTGTTTGCAGTCTAAGAACAATAAATCAAGTCAAGTTCAAACATTGGCCAAAGGCAAGAGAATGATACAATATTTTGGCATAATTACGGTTTTATACGGACATTATTGAGGTTTAGGGCACGTTCGTTACTTTAAGAGACCATTTGCAATAACAATGTACGCATCAAAATATTATAATGTGTAATTAAGACATAACGTCTCTTATCTGGTCTGTGGGATTTTGAACCTTTTCAGCGTTACATAAAGTTTAATTTTGCTTAATGATTGACACGTTTCGTTATAGCCTGTATCGTATATGTGATTTTTTTGTAGTCTACACGTGGGTTGGTTTTCACTGATTTTATTCGTTCTGGCTATGGAGGTATTAAGAGCTATAATGGCTTCTAAACTAGGCGTCAAAAGTTATGTGTATGAGGGTATTACTGTGGCAGAATATCATTGGACACGTGCCTATCCTCATTATTTTTTACTAAAACGATATGAATTTAAAAAAAGAACAAATTAAAGCAATCGATATATCAACGACAGCCTGTAAATTCCCACTGCTGGGCCTCCTCTCCTTTTGAGGAGAGGCTTGGAACGTGTTCCACCACGCTGTTCCAATGCGAGTTGGTAGAATACACATGTGGCAGAATTTTTATGAAATTTGTCACATGCAGGTTTCACGATGTTTTCCTTCACCGTTGAGCACGAGATGAATTATAAAGACAAATTAAACACATGAATCAGCGGTGCTTGCCTGTGTTTGCCAGCAATCATCGGTTAAGATGCACGCGTTCTAACCACTGGGCCATTTCGACTTGATATATTATTGAGAAGAATTTAGTTGGACTATCAGTTAATATAAGACGTAAATACGAATCGACGTGTTTATCGATAGCTTCCACGTCCGAACCGAAAGGTTACGCCACGATAATAAAAAGTAACAAAAATATACAAAACAGGAATCATTTAGTATCTTTTAGTGTCGTATTTGAATAAATACGCTGCGTCTGTTTTTTCGCCTTTGAAATATTTCACATTAAACATGGATTTTCGGAGTTTTGTTTTATTTAAAGTTTAGTTTGATCGAATAGTTTTATCGATTTTAAAACACAAACGTTTAAAAACTAGCTGCGGCTTCGTTTTTAAATATGAAAGATTTTTTTTTATAAATTTTCCTCTTCTCTCATTAATGAGAGGGTTTGGAACATATTCCATCACGCTGTTCCAATGCGGGTAGGTGGAATGCACATGTGTCAGAATATCATAAAATTAGACACATGCAGGTTTCCTCACGATGTTTTCCTTCACCGCCGAGCACGAGATGAATTATAAACACAAATTAAACACATATGTATATAGTGGTGCTTACCTGGGTTTGTACCCGAAATCATCGGTTAAGATGCTCTAACCTTTGGGCCAATGTAATTAAAAACTATTAAAATGACAGTTGAAAAAGTATATTTATTGAAGGGGTCGATATTATTTCTAGACACGTGGTAGCGTGTCAGCTAAGTTCAGGTAACATGACTGGCGAGCAGTACCGTGTTTAATATTACACGAACCATTTGGGGTTCCCCTCATAACGCAAAAACTATTTGATATAAACTTAATGTCGCATATAAAGAGACTTGCGAGATACATATGTGCACCCCTCAAACGGTTATTTAGATATTAACGTCCAAAAATCGACATTGTTCTATTTGATTGATCAAAACTATCTAAGAACTAGCCAAAACAGATTTTAGGCTACAACATATTATTTTTATTATTATATATATTATTCAAATAATATATATTTATAATATTGTGGAATACATACCGAAATAATAAAGGAAAATATATTCCATTTTTGTATGAAAGTACAATCAAAATAAGACCTTTCGGCTGTCATGTGTCTAAGTCATACTGACGTGGCCAGGTACTATAAAAAAATTTTAAATCATCATCCTTGACTTATATGTATATATAAAAAGCAACGTAAGACTGTCTTGATTTAAAATAATTTTACTATTTAATATTTTTGAACCAACTCGCATTAAAAGCGGATTAAGGAACTTCTAACTAGCTTCAATAGGATATTTTAATTTCAGATTAGGACAATACTTTCTACTTTACTTTACTTTACTTTAACTAGTTTTATTTAAATGACAATACTTTCGTTACATAACGTTGTAACAGCCAAAATAATAGATAATTATATCTTTCGATTGGTCACATCCAATTATCGAAAAAAGTCTAATGTCTGTACTCAATTATGATGGCAATGACGTCAGCAACAAATCAAATACGTGATTAATTAGTCGAATGAAATAACCCGAATTCGTTAACTAATTATAATTTATTTAGATTTCGAGTATTCGGTGTGCTAATGTGATTAATGTGCGTTATAAACATGCCATATGTGCGTTATTAATTAATGTTTCATAAAATATTTCAAATTATTATGATATAAAACCTTTTTAATAGATACAAACGTGTTGTGAAATTGCGCTGACTAATACTAGTTTTTTTTTACGTACATTAACGATATTTAAATTTGGAACGCTTTTTTAGTAATTACAAAATTTTATAATACCATTAGTGGTGTACACGATGGAATATCTAATTGGAAACATCGTATCATTGGTCTTTTACTTTTAGAAGTATAATCTTCACATTTGTGTCTTGTCAAATTATCTCATTTGTAATCTATAAAAGTCCTTATTTTATTTAAAATGTACTTTAAATTTATTTATGTAAAGGGGTAAATTAATAAAAAAATGTCTCGAAAGTAATAATTTCGGCGGCTTCGATTGCCCATCTTTAAAAAGAGACGGATGCAACAGATATTCGATTATTACTATCTAATTAATATAATTATAATATTAAGTGTCAATTGTTTGGTATAAAGAAGCCTAAGTCTTGGGGCTTAAGTTTTTATAGCAAATTCAATAAAATTCAGTTCAGTGGTGTGAAAATCGACAGACGCGACAAGACAGAGTTACTTCCATATTTATAATTTTAGTATTGATAAACGAATAAACTTTAGGTACCCTAAAATTGAAATATGACTGTACCAAAAAATTGTCCAAGTTGTTAATTTAGTTCTCAAATGACGTCAAGAGACTACGAAACAGAAGTTGTTGTGCTAATATTTTATTTCGACAGCTGAATTGAGTAAAGAAATATTTACATTTCATTTTAATAAAGCCGATTAAAGCCGATCGCTGATAGGAGGGTGACGGCGAATAATGTTCCCATTTTGAAATTTGAAAATAGTTTAGAACCCGCATTTCTTGACTTACTGTTGCATGCAGCGTTGCTCGCGTTTTAGGAGTCGGTGTCGGGAGTTGGTCTAAGTAGTTTATATCCATCCGTTCATAATATGGGTTTTAAGCTTACTAAATACCAAATTTCATTGAAAATCAAATTTGATTAAATAAACTTCACAATTAAGCCTTTTTTTAATCGTAAATATACCGACACCTTTTTGGAAATAAACAAATTTATAATGCTGTTTTTTTACAATAAAATTAGTGTCCTATGGTGGAACCCGAGCTTAAATCATCGTTATTTTTATTAATAGTATTATTTTAATAAATAATGAGATTTATTTGTAAATTAAATCTTAAAAACTTTAAAATTTTGTAAATAGTAAATTTATCGAATTCGATTTAGTAGTAGTAGTATTTAAATTAAAAAAAAATAATAATATTATATTTACTTTCAAATTTAATATTATTAGATTCGAGCTTTAAATTTTTGTAATATCTACGTTTTATTATTGTCCACAAAACAAATAACGTTTACGGATGAGCGGATTACATTGTTTTATGGCTATGGCATTAAAAGATTAAATAAATATCGATATAATATAATGAGTCGAGATGGCCCAGTGGTTATAACGCGTGCATCTTAACCGACGATTGAGGTTTCGAACCCAGGCAAGCACCGCTGATTCATGTGCTTAATTTGTCTTTATAATTCATCTCGTGCTCAGCGGTGAAGGAAAACATCGTGAGGAAACCTGCATGTGACAAACTTCATAGAAATTCTGCCACATGTGTATTCCACCAACCCGCATTGGAACAGCATAGTGGAATATGTTCCAAACCTTCTCCTCAAAGGGAGAGGAAGCCTTTAGCCCAGCTGTGGGAATTTACAGGCTGTTGTAAATAACAATAATATTTATGTAATTATTGTACTAGCTGTAAAAATCGTAATATTGTATAATTTAATATCTACATCCAAACTAATTTTATCCTAATACTAAATTTGTATCTTAATAATTGAAATAAAGAATAAACAATTCACATACACTTACATTATTTATTAAATAATCAATAATTTAATTTAATAAGCAATAAAACATATCATACATACATACATATCATACATTATCACAAAGTTATATCGTAACTAAAATGTTAACACCTTGCTGATCCAGGGGAAAGAGTCCTTTTCTATAAATAAGGAGCTTCCATCATTTACATAAGCCTCACTACAAATCACGTGATTCTCAATAATTAGCAGAAAAATCAAAGTACCCTCGTATTTAATATCGATACAATTCAAAAAAATATTTAAATCTAATTATTATTATTACATAATTAATTAAAGCATGCAATAAATAGGTAATGTAAAACTTTTTTTAATCATCTAATTATTTAATAATTTCTTACTTAACCTGTCAAGCGCCTGTCATGGATACACTTATTTTTGAATGATTAATTACAGTTTTGACCTAATTATAAATATTATTATTAGTTGTTATGTGATACAAAAACTTTGTAATCTCAGTTTTGACCGTAAGGTCATTAGGATGACTTGAACTGGCACTGTTTTCTGACATTCTTTATAAGTTAAAACAAACAACTTATGCCAAAGGTTCAAAGTCAGTTCCTTTCGAGCTTAATGTTTTTCTATTTTTCCTGCTTCCTCAACCGGCAATAGATTGTTGACAACAGAATTATAATTGGCTAATAAATAATAATTCTATGTTGAGAAAACTATTTTTTTTAATCATAAATTGAATAAATGAAATGATTAAAAAAATAAAATTCCTTTTAAAAGATTATTTAATTAATTTTTTATGATGATAATAGATAATTAAAAAAAGAACATTGTCTAATTAAAAAAAAAAAATTAAAAAAAAAACATAAACTTAGGCATCACACTATATACACATTACATATTCTAGCACCAAACAACAATAATGTACATATATTCTTGTGATCCGCTGTGAAGGGTAAGCCAGCGTAAGGCACAAGAGATATCTTTTTATCAAAAAGCATATCATAATGATAATAATTTACTTGAATTTGCACATCTAAACTTGGAGCTCTTCAAAATAAGACCGCTTTCGATTTTTTGTGTAGCTATCGTCATATACACCAATGTATACGGTGATAGCACTTACCACCAACTGACATATCCATACACCATTATATAAAAAGCCTTAAAGAATAGAACTAGAAATAATCTCAGTAGAGTACTGTTTTTGTCAATTAAATGCATTAAATAAAACTCTTTGAATTATACAATGGACCTTTTTTGTTCTTTATCCAAGTAGGTTCGCAAGCATAAGCGTCGCTTTTACAAAACAATTTAAATTTAGAATACCCGCCGACACAGAATATCAATCGGAAAGAAAATCTGCAAATAATGTTTCCATTAATAAAATTATATCGGTATTTGAATTAAGAACAATAACTTTATATGCAGTATATTATTCGTTCTTAATTCAAATTTGAATCGTTGCTTAATCTGTGTGCCGATCTTTAAATTCAGAATGAACGTCACATGTGGTCAAAAATAGATCAAGGAAGGTTATCGAATATCGATTCTCTAATCGGAAAACGAATTAGACTCTGTAAAAGACTTATTTTAAATTTCGAATGCGATTACATATTTTTATTAATGCGTAACATTAACGTAAAACTATCTTTATGTGTAATACAAATAAGGTATACTTTTCAATGTTAAATTTTATTAATGTCAAAATTTATTGGTTGCATTTTAAAATCTTAATTGGGCAACGAATTATAACCTCACTAACCTAACCATTCTTTCATTCTTCTTAGAAGCGGAAGAAGTTGTAGTAAGAGCCTATTAACATTAGATGACATAAAAAAAAACATACTTAAAAGCAATCAATACAACATCCATTTTGACGAAAATAATAATTATAAACTACCAACAAGTACAGCAAAAATTACCAAAAATACCTTAAGCTTATTAACAAAATAAATAATATTATCCAACATATTTTTAATATAGTAAACTTGAACGTATCCAAAAGATATTGGAAGAGATTTCCTATAAGCCAACAAATGTTTACTGTAGATAACCGGCCTTAAGACCATAAGACGACTTTAATAGATAAACTTGGTAGATACACATAACTGTGGCATATTTTCAATCTTATGATATATTCTTTCACCGTCAAGTCTAAGATTCAGAGATACTTGCTTCGAAGTAGCAACTTACGTCAAAAATGCGGGAGAACACCTCGGTTCTCTATATTGAGAATATTGAATTAAAATACGATGAAAGGATGGAGCAGTTCGTTGAAATTGCCAGCAATAAATACTTTGACAAACACTTAACTCATAATTATATAGATCTTGATTTTTATGGTTTCTCTTCAAAACTCCAGGAAATGAAGCCGCGCGGAAGAAACAGCAACTAATTTGAAGAAAATTAAATTTAATAATAAGTTTCTTGAAATAAGGATTTATTGAAAATAGTTTAAAGAAATAAATTTATAGTCTAATTTGTACGTAATTCTATTTCGTTTTCCTATCACGTGACAGATATAATGTTTTCCTACGGGCCAGAATACGCAATGAATAATTTTAATTATAGATTTATTGTCCTACACACATCTGATAAAACCGTCTGAGTTATGTATATACTAGATTATCTTATCCATTAATAGGATAAGCCGGTTTTTGTTCCAGTGATTATGGAACGATATCTGCATATAAAAAATGGCTATGGTCTCAGTTTGAAGAGGTCCAGACACAGATGTGCACGAAAAGAGGACTCTTGGTTGTAATTTAATAAATGGTTTAGAGACCTACTCCTTTCTCAAAGGCCGGCAACGCACCTGCAAACCTCCTGGTGTTGCAGATGTCCATGGGTGGTAGTCACTTTCCATCAGGTGAGCCTCCTGCTCGTTTGCCACCTATTACATAAAAAAAAGAACGAAAAAAGGTAACTGGCCAGAGTTAGCGTTGTTTCGGCTATATAAGAAAAAAAAAGGAAACTAAATGAAATTAAATTCTAACTGAACTAATGCCTAATATTTGACATTAAAAAAATAAAACAAGATTTTAGGCTACAACATATTATTTTTATTATTATATATACTATTCACATAAGATATTTATAATATTTTGGAATATATATCGAAATAATAAAGGAAAATATATTCCATTTTTGTATGAAAGTACAATCAAAATAAGACTTTTCGGCTGTCATGTGTCTACGTCATACTGACGTGGCCAGGTACTATAAAAAAAATTTAAATCATCATCCTTGACTTATATGTATATATAAAAAGCAACGTAAGACTGTCTTGATTTAAAATAATTTTACTATTTAATATTTTTGAACCAACTCGCATTAAAAGCGGATTAAGGAACTTCTAACTAGCTTCAATAGGATATTTTAATTTCAGATTAGGACAATACTTTCTACTTTACTTTACTTTACTTTAACTAGTTTTATTTAAATGACAATACTTTCGTTACATAACGTTGTATGTAACAGCCAAAATAATAGATAATTATATGTTTTTCGATTGATCACATTCAATTATCGAAAAAAGTCTAATGTCTATACTCAATTATGATGGCAATGACGTCAGCAACAAATCAAATACGTGATTAATTAGTCGAATGAAATAACCCGAATTCGTTAACTAATTATAATTTATTTAGATTTCGAGTATTCGGTGTGCTAATGTGATTAATGTGCGTTATAAACATGCCATATGTGCGTTATTAATTAATGTTTCATGAAATATTTCAAATTATTATGATATAAAACCTTTTTAATAGATACAAGCGTGTCGTGAAATCGCGCTGACTAATACAATTTTTTTTTTACGTACATTAACAATATTTAAATTCGGAACGCTTTCTTTTATAATTACAAAATTTTATAAGACCATTAGTGGTGTATACGATGGAATATCTAATTGAAAACATCGTATCATTGGTCTTTTACTTTTAGAAGTATAATCGATTTTTATATTTCCATTGTGTGATAAATAGACTGGTTATTTATCCACATTTGTGTCTTGTCAAATTCTCTCATTTGTAATCTATAATAGGCCTTATTTTATTTAAAATGAACTTTAAATTTATTTATGTGAAGGGGTAAATTAATAAAAAAATGTCTCGAACGTAATAATTTCGGCTCTTTCGATTGCCCAACTTTAAAAAGAGACGGATGCAACCGATATTCGATTATAACTATCTAATTAATATAATTATAATATATACCTAGTGTCAATTGTTAGGTATAAAGAAGCCTATGTATTGGGGCTTAAGTTTTTATAGCAAAATCAATAAAATTCGGTTCAGTGGTGTGAAAATCGTAATAGACACGACAAGACAGAGTTACTTCCATATTTATAATTTTAGTATTGATAAACGAATAAACTTTAGGGTACCCTAAAATATAAATATGTCTCTACCAAAAAACTGTCCAAGTTGTTAATTTAGTTCTCAAATGACGTCAAGAGACTACGAAAGAGAAGTTGTTGTGCTAATATTTTATTTCGACAGCTGAATTGAGTAAAGAAATATTTACATTTCATTTTAATAAAGCCGATTAAAGCCGATCGCTGATAGGAGGGTGACGGCGAATAATGTTCCCATTTTGAAATTTGAAAATAGTTTAGAACCCGCATTTCTTGACTTATTGTTGCATGCAGCGTTGCTCGCGTTTTAGGAGTCGGTGTCGGGAGTTGGTCTAAGTAGCTTATATCCATCCGTTCATAATATCGGTTTTAAGCTTACTAAATACCAAATTTAATTAAAAATCAAATTTGATTAAAGTAAACTTCACAATGAAGCCTATTTTTAATCGTAAATATACCGACACCTTTTTGGAAATAGTAGATTTATAATGCTGTTTTTTACAATAAAATTAATGTCCTATGATGGAACTCAGTATCATTTTAATAAGTAATGATTAAAGATTTATCTGTAATCTTAAAAACTTTTAAATTTTATAAAAAGTAAATTTATCGAATTAGATTTAGTAGTCTGGCCACGAAAAAGTTACTTTCAAATTTTATTTAAATTAAAAAAAAAATACTTTCAAATTTAATATTATTCGAGCTTTAAATTTTTGTAATTCCTATGTTTTATTATTGTCCACAAAACAAATAAACGCTTACGGATGAGCGGATTACATTTTTTTATAGCTATGGCATTAAAAGATTAAATAAATAACAATAATCTTTATGTAATTATTGTACTAGCTGTAAAAATCGTAATATTGTATAATTTAATATCTACATCCAAACTAATTTTATCCTAATACTAAATTTGTATCTTAATAATTGAAATAAAGAATAAACAATTCACATACACTTACATTATTTATTAAATAATCAATAATTTAATTTAATAAGCAATAAAACATATACATTATCACAAAGTTATATCGTAACTAAAATGTTAACACCTCGCTGATCCAGGGGAAATAGTCCTTTTCTATAAATAAGGAGCTTCCATCATTTACCTAAGCCTCACTACAAATCACGTGATTCCCAATAATGAACAGAAAAGTCAAAGTAGCCTCGTATTTAATATCGATACAATTAAAAAAATATTTAAATCTAATTATTATTATTACATAACTAATTAAAGCATGCAATAAATAGGTAATGTAAAACTTTTTTTAATCATCTAATTATTTAATAATTTCTTACTTAACCTGTCAAGCGCCTGTCATGGATACACTTAGTTTTGAATGATTAATTACAGTTTTGACCTAATTATAAATATTATTATTAGTTGTTATGTGATACAAAAACTTTGTCATCTCATTAGGATAACTTGAACTCGCACTGTTTTTTGACATTCTTTATGAGTTAAAACAAACAACTTCTGCCAAAGGTTCAAAGTCAGTTCCTTTCAAGCTTAAATTTTTTTCTATTTTTCCTGCTTTAACTTCTTTCTCAATCGACAGCAGATTGTTGACAATACAATTCTAATTGGCTGTCAAATAATAATTCTATGTTGAAATAGCTGTTGTATTTTTTCAATCATAAAATGAATAAATAAAATGATTAAAGAAAATAAAATAAAATTCACACCAAACAACAATAATGTATATTCTTGTGATCCGACGTGAAGGGTAAGCCAGCGTGAGGCACAAGAGATATCTTGTTATGAAACAATTGTCGATGTAAGGTTAATAAAGTTAACCAGGGGGTCGCAAGCATTTATTAAAAATATTTTTACTGATTTCGATCTATGATAGATTTATGTTTTAATTAAATTTGATTTTAAATTGACAATGTATGAAACTATTATATAAAAAGCCTTAAATAGTAGAACTAGAAATAATCTCAGTAAGTACTGTTTTTGTCAATTAAATGCATTAAATACAACTCTTTGAATTATACAATGGACCTTTTTTGTTCTTTATCCAAGTAGGTTCGCAAGCATAAGCGTCGCTATTACAAAACAATTTAAATTTAGAATACCCGCCGACACAGAATGTCAATCGGAAAGAAAATCTGCAAATATTATTTCCATTAATAAAATTATACCGGTATTTGAATTAAGAACAATAACTTTATGTGCAGTATATTATTCGTTCTTAATTCAAATTTTAATCGTTGCTTAATCTGTGTGCCGATCTTTAAAGTTCAGAATGAACGTCACATGTGGTCAAAAATAGATCAAGGAAGGTAATCGAATATCGATTCTCTAATCGGAAAACGAATTAGACTCTGTAAAAGACTTATTTTAAATTTCGAATGCGATTACATATATTTATTAATGCGTAACTTTAACGTAAAACTATATGTGTAATACAAATAAGGTATACTTTTCAATGTTAAATATTATAAATGTCAAAATTATTGGCTAATTATAATCTGAGCTAACCATTCTTCTATTCTTTTTATAAGCGGGCTAAGCTGCAGTAAGAGCCTTTTAATATTAGATGTAATAGTTTAAAAAAAAAAAAAAAACAAAATATTTAAAAACTGTCATTAAATATAGCAGAAAAAATAAATATGTAAAGGCTCCAAAAGTACCTTTGGTTTTATTAACAAAATAAATAATATTATCCAACATATTTTTAATATAGTAAACTTGAACGTATCCAAAAGATATTGGAAGAGATTTCCTATAAGCCAACAAATGTTTACTGTAGATAACCGGCCTTAAGACCATAAGACGACTTTAATAGATAAACTTGGTAGATACACATAACTGTGGCATATTTTCAATCTTATGATATATTCTTTCACCGTCAAGTCTAAGATTCAGAGATACTTGCTTCGAAGTAGCAACTTACGTCAAAAATGCGGGAGAACACCTCGGTTCTCTATATTGAGAATATTGAATTAAAATACGATGAAAGGATGGAGCAGTTCGTTGAAATTGCCAGCAATAAATACTTTGACAAACACTTAACTCATAATTATATAGATCTTGATTTTTATGGTTTCTCTTCAAAACTCCAGGAAATGAAGCCGCGCGGAAGAAACAGCAACTAATTTGAAGGAAATTAAATTTAATAATAAGTTTCTTGAAATAAGGATTTATTGAAAATAGTTTAAGGAAATAAATTAATATTCTAAATTGTACGTAATCCTATTTCGTTTTCATATAACGAGACAGATATAATGTTTTCCTACGGGCCAGAATACGCAATGAATAATTTTAATTATAGATTTATTGTCCTACACACATCTGATAAAACCGTCTGAGTTATATTAGATACATATATTATATTATTATTATATTATTATATCTGAGTTATATTAGATCATCATACTAGATTATCTTATCCATTAATAGGATAAGCCGGTTTTTGTTCCAGTGATGATGGAACGATATCTGTATACAAAAAATGGCTATGGTCTCAGTTTGAAGAGGTCCAGACACAGATGTGCACGAAACGAGGACTCTTGGTTGTAATTTAATAAATGGTTTAGAGACCTACTCCTTTCTCAAAGGCCGGCAACGCACCTGCAAGCCTCCTGGTGTTGCAGATGTCCATGGGTGGTAGTCACTTTCCATCAGGTGAGCCTCCTGCTCGTTTGCCACCTATTCCATAAAAAAAAGAACGAAAAAAGGTAACTGGCCAGTTATACAGCGGTGTTTCGGCTATATAAGAAAAAAAAAATGTAAAACAAATTAAAGTAAATTCTTACTAAATTAATGCATAATATTTGACATTAAAAATTCACTTCCCAATGAAATTAAATCAGAACAAAACCTTGTCCTTGATTTTGAAATTCCTAAAAGGTCTTTTGAATTGAATATCGCTGAAGACCGAGACTGGAGACTAGTGTTTGTTTAATATTATAGCTCTAATGCATCGCAAAAATACCATTAAAGGCGTTATCATTGAATCAATTATAATCTATGTTGGTTTCTTTCGATATAATAATATCGTCTCCAGTTATTTCCTTTTCTGAAAATAATTCCTTGTGTTTATATAAAGAACTGGTTTTACATTACAATGCATTAATAATATCACTGAACTCGATTTCGAGATTGTATTGTAACTTTCACAAATATATCGGAACTAGCCGCCGCCGTAGAAACTTCTAAAATGATCAGTGTTTCTTTACTAAATTGTCCATGTATTATACATAAAAAACCTTCTCCTCGAATCACTCTATTTGTAAAAAAAAACCGCATCAAAATCCGTTGTGTAGTTTTAAAGATTTAAGCATAGATAGGTATAGAAACTGTTGTTGGAACGTATACATGATATATGCCAAAGAATATGAGATACACAGATGTGAAATATTTTAGTCATAGAATATGGAACTTTACTAACTTTTTACTTTAATACCTATGCGCATATACGGCACAAAAGCAACTTCGTTTTATACTATGTAGTGAAGATCCAGAAAGAATAGAACTCACTAAGAAATTGAAAGTAAATTGTCGTCTTATGCTGAGATTGTTTTGTACCACGAGACAAGATACTCTTCTATTAGTCTGAGTAACGTATCAAACTTGATATGACTGTTAGGAAGGCTCTTTATTAAAAGGATGAAGGTGACACTTTTGCGCCATTACTTTTGAACATTGAAGAATATTCTGGAATAAGTTCAATTTGAAAATAAATAGATTTTCTTTTTCTAATCTTCTGAT
Organism: Vanessa cardui; assembly: GCF_905220365.1. Lineage (NCBI taxonomy): Eukaryota > Metazoa > Arthropoda > Insecta > Lepidoptera > Nymphalidae > Vanessa > Vanessa cardui. The sequence goes on from NC_061139.1 coordinate 3,164,054, forward strand.
GTAATACCACATGAAAAATTGCTCTTGTACTATGCAAACTAACTTAACCATATTATATTTTGACTTTACTTTTAAAAATGCTGTTGATTCATAGCATATAAGGCTTTGCCCAGCCGCCTGGGTACGTACCAACCACTCATCAGATCCATAGGGGATCTGATGAGTGGTTAGCTATATATCAATTAATTATAATATAAGTAATATTATCAATCTTGATAACATTGTCTTTATCGGGTGATATTGTTTTGTAAAATAAATGATACGCTTCTGAAAGTCTTATCAACTCTTGTCAAAGTAACGTATAAACTTTAACATGGTTTTTAGAAAACATACTTATCAAAGTTGACACAACTTTAAGAGTCCGCAACTGTAACGGTTTCTCGGAATCGGGAGAACTTTCCAGAAAAAGCGATATTCAGATATTTTTTTATTTCCAGCTATCATGACCGAGGATGATCTTAGCCGAAAGTTATTTGTATTTTTGTTCCGAGAATTTCTTTCTTACTTTCGATGTCTGTAGGTAAACCTTACACTATACAAGAAAAATAAAGGCGAATCGGGAATTAGTCACTTTAGATAACAAGAGCTGTGATGGTCCAGTGGTTAGAACGGGTGCATCTTAACCGATGATTTCGGGTTCAAACCCAGGCAAGCACCACTATATTTATGTGCTTAATTCATCTCGTGCTCGGCAAATTTCATCGAACTTCTGCCACATGTGCATTCCATCAACCCGCAATGGAACAGCGTGGTGGAATATGTTCCAAAACCTCTCCTTAATGGAAGAGGAAGCCTTAGCCCAGCAGTGGGAAATTTACGAGCTTTTACTTTTACTTGACTTAAATAATACGTTCTATATCTAGGTTCTAGTTCTAGTTCCCAAGGTAGGTGGCGCATTGACGGTTTAAGGAATAGTTACTATTTGTTACATCATCATTGTCTATGGGTGATGGTGACCACTTAACATCAGGTGGCCCATACGCTCGTCTGCCACCCTATTCCATAAAAAAATCACGTGAAACAAACTCAAAATATAAGCTATGAATATATGTTAGATATGAGCTGTTATTGTTACATTATATTGATAATTTAACTCACTGCAATGTAAAATGTATTTTGGACGAGTATATTATCAGTAGTTCAGAACATACTCCGTAATTCTCGTAGTGCCACGAAGATATCATATTTATCAAATTATTGTACAATCGACTGTTCCGAATTTAAAATCGTTTAACGTGAAAATGGCGGTGTTTATCTGCACTTTGTTATTTCCGTTTAAAGCAAAAAGTAAATTTATTTTATTTCATGATATCAGATTTGCTTACCGTCGATTATAAATACGTTGATGATTGATCAAATATTTACTGTACAGCGTTTGCCAAACATAGGCCAATATAGTTTTACGTCCCTTGTATTTATAAACACATGCTCATTCATTTTAAAACGTATATATATTACAGCCAAAGTAATAAATCTGGATATTATGTATAATGGCTAGCAATTATGCATAATATCTACTCAGTTTGGTTAAAGTGATAATGGACACAAAATTTATCACATTAACTAACTATTATATGTAATATCTTCAAAGACTTGGATAATGTAATAAAACACGTAGGTATGCGTTTAAAATTATATTTCAATTTGCCTCAACTATTCATCAAGATTATTTAAAAAATTAAAATAACATAAGATAGTAATTTCACGTCAATTAACATTGTTATAAAGTTATTTAACTTTAATTTATAAAGTAAATTTAAAGCTCACTGACTATAAAACAAAAAAAATAAAAACACAGGGATCAACACCCAATAAAGACAAAAATAATAAAGTTTTTAACATTAATTAACCAGGTCATAATACATTTACACCTATTTGAAACACATTCTCTACAGTTCAACAACAACAACAACAACAACAATAGCCTGTAAATTCCCACTGCTGGGCCAAAAGCCTCCTCTCCCTTTGACGAGAAGGTTTGGAACATATTCCACCGCATATAACGCTGTTCCAATGTGGGTTGGTGGAATACACATGTGGCAGAATTTCTATGAAATTTGTCACATGCAGGTTTCCTCACGATGTTTTCCTTCATCGCTGAGCTGGATTAATTATAAAGACAAATTAAGCACATGAAACAGCGTTGCTTGCCTGGGTTTGAACCCGCAATCATCGGTTAAGGTGCACGCGTTCAAACCACTGGGCCATTTAGACTCTTTCGATTTTTGACAAAATAGTTGTGAACTGTGTGTGTTTTGATCACGGTATTCAATGTTGTTATTATTCTTATTCTACAACAACATTTCTTTTTATATTTTTGCTGGCACGGAGTCCTATAAATAAACCGAAAATTATATTGAAGCAATTATTTTTAGGTTGCGTTAAGTTTGAATTAATTTAATGATTATTATTAACATTGATTTTTTCAACAAAATATGGGTCATTCTTTCGTTCTTAAATTGATATAGCTACCTTTTATTGTCAGATCCGTACATATTAGCAAATTAGCCAAAGGCCGAAAAGGTTTGTCGGAATACGTTACTTTTTTTTCTATATATTTAAATGGGTTGCTACCTATGATTATGCTCTTTGATTCTTTAATCCACCTTAAAGAAGATTTAAGTATATGAAGACTTAGAAAAAATCTTCATAATTAAGAGCTCTTAGTCAAAGTGACATCCCTCCCTTATATTCACTGAACTAATTCAAATAAAAACCGGCCAAGAGCATGTCGGACACGCACATGAAAGGGTTCCGTAGCCATAAGATGGAAGTTTAGCAATCTCTATTCCTACCCTGGCCCACTTCTGTATTTATGTATGTAACATTCCTACTTATTTTCATAGTTTGTAGGTATTTATTTTCATACATTACCATTTAGTTAGGGCAACTGCACGTCATAAGTTGATCGAGTTGTATAAAAATAACTATGTATGATACAAAGTCCGCTATAGTTTTAGTTGAAAGTACTTATTTGGAGGTATTCAGCATTTTAGAGTATACAGTATTTTCAGAATTATTGTAGTAATAGTATTTCTAAAGTTAAGGGGGGGGGGGGGTTCTAATTTTACGCTCTAATTTTAACTTTGTATTAGTATATCTTGAGACTGGGGGGGTTTGATCCACGTGGTTTCAAGGCAATTTTTGTTGTATTTAAAGATACCTTTTTAACGATACCCCACACAATATGGTAAGTCGAATATTTTTTTATCGAATTAACTCTTCGCTGTATGGGACGAGGGGTAAAAAACTATTATTTTTCGATAATATTAAAAACCAATTTTTGGATTATCAGTATACATATCTCCACCAATTTTCGTGGCAATCGGTGCAGAAACGGCGGAGGACGAGCCAGGACAGGCAGACGGACAGCCATTACGAAACTATTAGGGTTCCTAGTAGAATCGGAATCCTAACAATGATAAGAAATGTAAAATGAAATTGTTTTTTTTTTTTTAATATTTCCCTGACATACAGACACTTCGTAGCAATTATTTATTTAGCAATTTAAATCATATTTAAAAATATCACTGAATTTTTATTTGCTTAATTTGGGTTTATGCATCTCGTGTTTAACGGTGAATAAAAATATCGTGAGGAAACCTGCACGTATGGAATGAAAATATACCACACGAGTACTACCAATAGGATAGCTTCATGGTATGAAAAATAAACATTAGACCAATTGTAGATATGTACAGGCTATATATACTTACCCTCGTTTATTTCATCAAAATTTGTTAGAAACATATTTAATTAATAAAATAGTAGAGAAATATTAATTAAAATTCTGGAGTCCATTTCATTACCGGTGCTGTTCCGTCGAAGAGAATTTTGGTGAATGCAATACAACTGCATTTGCACACTCATGGCATACGTAATTTTAAGCTTAATTAAATCTGATAAAGCTCCTTTGGTAGAGCTTTTCTGTCCTTTTGTATTGCAATCTTAAAATGATGATAAGTAACTAGTGGTGACGCGTTTTGTTATGTGATGGAGTTTAGTAGTTTATTATTGATTAATGTTTATAGTTCTATGCATGTAAACATAATTGTTATTATGTGCGAATTTCTAAAACATGATCTGCTGTGGCTTTGAGTATCGAGTATGCTTGAAAAATTCCTCAGCCGCAGTTTTCTGCTAATATTCTTTTTTTGGGCCATCTCGACTAAGCAAAAGATTTAACCATACATTAGTGCAGACTAGGTATAATCCTTTTCGACTATAAATAAATAAATATATATCATGTTAGATGACTGTATCATTTATTAACACAAGAATTAATAACATTAAATGCTTAAGTATGTACACATATGAACTAATAATTATTACTATTAACAAATATTGGACAACATCACATACATTACTCTGATCCTAATGTAAGTAGCTTGTGTTATGGGAAATTAGAAATAACGACGGTACCACAAATACCAAGACTGAAAACAACATAGAAAACTAAAGAACTTTTTCTAACTATCCTAATAAGGAGTATAGCATTGTTAGATAATCTGTTAACAGATAAACCCAATGGCCCAATAGTTAAAAGTAATTTTAAGGCATCGGTAGGTGGGGTACCTAGTAAATAGTCAAAAGAGACACCGCAAACATTATCGCCGTATGAAATTTTGAGCAATTTTCACAATCAAAGCGCCTCATGTTTCGTCCCTTATGCCCATACTAAAACTTTGTCACTCACCCTTCAAACCGGAACACAACAATACTCCGAGTATTTCTGTTTGGCGTTAGAATATATTATGAGTGGATTAAATACTCAGAGGGGTTTACACAAAGTCCTATAAGCAGGTAAATAAAATAGTGTATTTACGAGTTTGTGGTTGAGTAAAAGCAGTATCCCGAGAAACAATTATGCGTATCTCCGTAAATGAACCGGATTTCTTGATTCCAAACATAAACAGGTAACTCGAGACGTGATCTTGAATGTTTGCGAGACTACTAAGCAGAAAAGATCTTACGCCAACGTTTGCTCGGCGTTTATTTCAAAGAAAACAAATGACACTATTCTTTTCTTTTAATTATAAAACAATAATTTATTGAAAAAATGTATTAACATAAGAATTAACAAAATTAAATGCTTAATTATATATATACAAATATGAACTAAAACTAGTTACTGTATAAATCTTGACCGCGTGGAATGGTGGCAAGAATGCTAGCAGCATTTCCCCGTTGAATCGCAATTCCGATCCTCTGGGCAAAAAACGAACCAGCCCTAATGTCACCAGTGGAGGCAATGAGGCGAGGTGTTATACTTTTGATGAAGCTTTTTGCATCACTACTCTTACTACTATTTTAATTTTAATATAATTTATTAATGATAATTTGATAATAATAACGCGAGGGCGTTAATTATGTAAAAATAAAAATTAAAAATGGTAACCTAAAAATATCCGTCATACCCTAACCACGTATATATGTGTACATATATACGCAGCTATCATTATATTATATATCATTACATAGTTATTGTCAAAAAAGAACCTTATATATAATATGCCTATAATTAATTATTAATGTGACGTGTGCTTGGATTTCGAATTTCATTGTCAGTTTGATTGATTGAACCAATCGTAGACCATTTTCCTAGTCATTCATTTTGTTTTTCCTATCAAACTTTCTTAATTTGTGTATCGTATTTTTTAGTGCATGTAATATATGATGATAGTTTTAAGAATATGTAATAATAATAGTCTAAATAATATTTTAATGTTACATATATTACATATTTCAATCCATGTAACAATAAATTATTATAATAAAAATGACACCAAATTAGGTGTAGTCTCATATTCCTATAAAAACCACAAACGCTTATAACTGTACGATACTGAAGCTTTTTAACGTTTGGGTGGGAAGGTGGGGGGGGGATGACTATACAGTAATAAAGCTAGTAAGTTTGGTAAGATGGGGAGGTCTATGAACTTAACTATATGTGTATATTTGCTCCAGTCCCCACTAAACATCTGATACGATCATACAATATTTGCGAACTCTGTACGTTGCTGTATTCCAGTACTAATGAGCAGCTAGTCACTATGTGCGTCTCTGTTTGTGTAAACTCATTCACTCACACACACAACACGCTACACACATATGCCCTAGCATCCTAAGTCAACACATACACAATCAAACGCACACTCATTTTTTTTGCTATAGGTTTGAGGATGAGCTTATGGGTCACCCGTAGGCAAGGGATCATCACCACCCATAGACATTGCTGTTAGCAATATTAACCAATCCTTACATCGCCAATGCACAACCAATCTTGGGAACTAAGATGGTATGTCCCTTGCACCTGTAGTTACACTGGCTCACTCACCCTTCAAACTGGATCACAACAATACCAATTACTGTTGTTTGGCGGGAGCGGTGGCTACCTGGGTAGGCGAGCTTGCGAAAAGTCCTGCCACCAAGTAAATAGACTTGCTAACAGATTTATAATAATGCCATAATAATTTACGTCAATTTATTTGTCGTAATTGTAATTCATTCGATAACACTCGAAACATAATACAGACGAAACAATAAGATGGGATAATCTACAGGGATCAACCACTACAAATTACACCCGAGGCCAAATGTAGTTAACGATGGATGAGATTAATTTTAGAAAAGGTCTCTCTAAATTGAGAATAGCTCTATGGTTTATAAATAGAAGATGTTCGAGTATTATTCGAAAGTATATTTGAATAATAAACACTAAAGACGTTTAATGAAATTTCTCTGTACGTAGGTGTAATATTATTAGCTCGAAATAGTTCTAGAACAATCCACTCGAATATTATAAATTCGAAAGTGAGTCTGTTTATTCATTGCTTCTTTGTTAATATTTCGCGTCTAAACTTAATCGATCGTCGTAATTTAGCATACTTTTAATCAATGCATATGAGCCGAGATAACCCAGTGGTTACAATACGCGCATCAGGTAAGCAGCACTGAATATTTATATGCTTAATTTGTGTTCTAATTCACCTCGTGCTTGGCGAAAGGAAAACATCGTGAAGAAACCCGCATGTGTCTAATTTCATAGAAATTCTGCCACATGTGTATGCCACCAACCTGCATCGGAACTGGATGATGGAATGTGTTCCAAACCTGCTTCTCCAAGGGAAGGGAGGTCTCGGCCCAGCAGTGGGAAAATTTACAGGCTGTTGTTGTGTTCTTGTTTGTTGTTGTTGATCAATACAAACTGTCTCGAGCATAATAAGGATATCCAGTGATGCTGAGTTGAAACTCCATGTCGAACCGATAAAAATATAATGAGTTTTTCTTCTCAGTATCAGCCTGGAGTCTGAATTTACCATCCCATCGGACGATAAGAATGAGGAAACAGAAATTGCACCCATTATTGTCCAAATTTGTGCGCCATAATATAGCTGGTCTCTCTTGAAAATATAATGTATACAGGTGTCACTTACCACCGCCACCCTCTTTATAAGTGGTGTTGTTAACATTGAAATGTTTAAGTTGCTAAGCCAATTTTTAATTAAAAGTTTTAGAAGTTAAGTTTTCGATTTGAAATATCTTACGGCTCGACTCACCGTGCTCCGAGCTCTCTTATACCCTTAAATCCCTGCCGCTACTCTTTAAGCCCTTGTTAGTGCTGCTTATATTTTAGACTTTGAATATAGCAGTCTACAGATGTCCTAACATTCGACAAATACTTTCTTACCTTTTTGTGGATGTTTAGAGCTTATTCCACCACGCTCTTCAGCGGGTAAGCTCGTCTACGTAACATCTACGAGTATATATCAGATATTCTAACACCGAACACCAATATTTAATAATGTACTGGTCCGGTTTGAAGGATGAGTGAGTTGTAACGATAAGCCTAAATTACTTAAAATATTAGTTTAAGGTTGGTGGCACATTGGAAATGTAGAAGGGCTTGATATTTCTTAAATCGCCAATGACTATGTTAGAATAATGAGGTGACCACTAAAAATTTGGCTGCCAATTTGCCTAACATATCATAGAAAAAAAAGTAACACTCTATTTCTTTTTTAAACTTGATTTTTCTATAATAGCATTCGATTTGAAATCCAGTATACCGAGGGTATCGCACAAAAAACATAAATAAATAAAGTTCGAGCTAAATTAACGTCGTTGTTTAAAATAGGTGTACCAGACTGGACTGAACAAGGAAAACATATACCTAAGATTGTCAAGCAATGGACTTTTTAATTCTGAACATTCCTAATTTTTAGAAGATACATCTAAATTTCCGATTACAATAAGGACATGATAAGTCAAATCTTACTATCAATTTCCTACTACTATTTCCTACTATTTTACTACTAATACATATATCTTTATTGAAATAACTAACGACCGTTCGACCACACTGCCACGAACAATATTCATTACTTATATTCAGTATGGACAGCTTAATACGCTCTTTGAAGTTAGGGTAAATATCAACAAGAAAAACTCACAAGCCGTAACTGATACTTTTGCGGCCAATACAAATATTTGTTATACATATATCGATAAATCAGTAATACATTGAAACAAAAATATTATTTAGTACTAGAGCTGTGTCCGTCTGTCTGTGTAGATAACCTAAAGTCATTAATTTATCTTCGAACGAATTATTTCTAGTGTTTCCGTTTGAAGGGCGAGTGTGTTACATTAAAAATGGACGTACTATCTTAATTCCTATCGACGGCGGCGGCGTTTGGATAGTTCAATATTCATTCTTAAGTCGCAAATCAAATTTTACTGTATTGATTAAGCTTTTACAGGCACTTTTGTATCCTTTTATATCCATTCATCCACCAATTTCCGTCCACTGCTGGACATAATCCTCTCCAATTGCACTCCACTGAGATCGTTCTTGGGCTACTCGCATCCAACTCCTGCCAGCCGTCTTGCGTAAGTCGTCACTCCACCGTGCCCGAGGACGTCCTACACCACGTTTTATATAATATTTCTAAATGTCAATCTACAACCGGTTCACAAGGTAGATTTTACCAAGAACAACCTACAGTAAAGATTTACGTCATTCCACTTTTGATATACCTATAAATCAACAAGTAATAGTTCCAAGCTTTTTTATCGTCTATATCATCTTGTGTAGAGTAATGTTTATTAATGTGGTTTTTTTTCAAACGGTTGATATTTATGAATTGGCAAAGTTAAAAATGAAAGTGCAATTTTAGTATATAAACTACCCAGGAAAAATTTATTAGCGATATATGAACATCCTTACTTATCGTGTATACAGTAATTATAACAGACTACATCAAAATTATCAATGTTATTGTGGATAATCGCGTTCTCTATTTTTCTGAAACCTAAAGTTATTTTCTTTAATTTCTTAAGATGCTTTGACATTTGTCTTATACCCAAGAACTGTTGATGAAATAATTCTTCTATTACCTGCTTCTATTTTATCTCACTTAACTCTACTTTATTACTAGTATGTTAATTTGTAAGTCTTATTTCATAATAAATATTCAAAATGCAAATAACTTGTATCCAAGTTTAAATTTCACAAATATTATTTCCGGAACCAAGATTTGAGTCCAAACAATAATCATAAAAGAGGATTATGGGAACGTGCAAACTCTGCTCTGTATTTCGCATCAAATTTTTGGTCCGTAAAATTATGACATATCGCAATCGTGAACGTCACTATAGTTAAAAGTGCTTTGCACATCCAGAAAATAATATACGTGTGACGACAAGTCTGACACTGCTGAATTTAAAATGTTTATAAAAGAAAATATCAGAATAGTTCCATTTCGAAATATGAAAATGCTACTTGAAATAACGTTTCAAATTCAAGTTTCGGAGTTCGCCGAGGGTGTTATTATAGTATCAGCATATTTCATCTACAATTCCGTAAGCGCAAAAACCTTATTCTATTTATGATAGTGAAAAGACCACAAATATCAAGGTGATTTTGTTAGGATCGATATATCTACTATGTATCTTCTGAGTAGGAAGATATTAACACAAGTCTGTGAACGATTACTCCTGAAAAAACATATATATGTATTTCAATTTCTAGCGGCTCCGTGTAATCAGTTTCAAGAAATAGTCGAAATAAAAAATGCTTAAACCTTTATTACTCGTTTTAAAAAAGGAACAGACTATAAATTAAGAGAGCGCCTAAAGTCAGCAAAGTTTCAGATTTCACGCCTTGCGCGCCTATCTCGATACGAGTTTTCATTTCTATCTACAATATCGCATAATATCATTCTAAAGATAAATCTCAACATAGGCACTGATATAGGTAAAAATACAATAATTATTTATACATTATGTGCCATGCCATTTGCAAGAATAAAATTTTGTTGGCATTGCAAATAAAAACTAAAGAGTAATAAGTCCTGAATGTCAAACATAGATTATTTGTTAATATATTTAACAATGCACATTTAACCTCAATAATCAATAGCATTACAAGTATAACTTAAAAAGAAACAGCTGTTATGTTTATCGATATTACAGTTATTAATTACGGGATATTTACCATGTTTTTGATTTTTATCCGTTGGAGCTCGATATTTCGACATTATCTACGAATGTCTTGATTAGAGGTTGAAGTTTGCGAGAAGATAAAAAAAAATTCGAGATTTTTTCCTTGAATGATTTATTCAAGCAGAACTCTTCAAATCATAATGTTAATATAGATACAATATGTTATTTTAATTTTTTTTTAAACATGCATTATTAAGTCAAGTCTAAACAGATTTGTTAGGTTACGTAAGCCTATAAAGTATTACAATATAATATTTATAAATAATCATTAAAGGTTGTATAACTTCTAGCTGTTGAGTTATATTCAGTCACAGAATTATATAAATGTAATGAATACTTCTTGGTTTGACATTTTTATAAATAAAAGTAGAAATAGAATATTATTAAATTTGACATGGGAATTGTTAACCTGCCTTCAAATACGGAAGATAATGGATACTGAATGATAAAGAAAACTGTAAAATTAAATATTGTATACCATATTAAATATTGTTAATTATTTGATGTTCCTGTTTATCTGAAGTTGGGTCTACAGTTCCCTACCTAAAAACAAACAATTAGTTACAATTACACATGAAAGGTCATCACAAATATGTCAATATACGAAACAATGCAAAATATTTACATGACCTGGTATCAAGGGAATATTATGCATCTGATTTACCTATTATTTTGAATTTACTAAGAGTCAACAGTGCGTAATCTACCCGGTAACACGTCATATCGTGGAGCGTAGGCATCAGATCCAGCGTTCCATATGATTTCCTTTTCACGATTCAGTCGCTTCACCGTTTGTCCATATCGGAGCTATTGATAAAACGTTCATAGAAATAATATTTGGAAGATTTTCGGTCATTCCTTTGATGATTTTTTATTTTATACCCATAAATAGGTAAGAATTGGTAAATAAATCGATTTAGATTCTTTTATATGTAATGCTACGTTGTTGATTTAGTCAGTGTTTCGTTTTTTATATGTATTATATTTAAAGGATTACTTGAGTACCTACGAAGTACGTCCGTGCTATCCCAGTAAGTACATCCATTATAAAAAAACTAACAAAAAGAAAAACCGACTTCAAACAAAACACTATTTTAAAACTAATTAATTTGCACTAAAAAGTACTAAAAATAATTGCCTTTTCAACATTTTTTTAGACTGATCCTAAGTCTAAAAAATTTTCATCTTATGAAATGAAAAATATTAGACTAGGTACTTAAAAGTCGATTTACGATTATATAACGTCGTTATAGTTATTGTTATAGCCGGTGTTAGCCAACCCGTAGCATCTATGATTAAAATAAAATGGAATCAAAATTATCAAAATCGTTCCACCCAGTAAAAAGTTATGAGGTAACAAACATAAAAAAAATACAGACGAATTGATAACCTCCTCCTTTTTGGAGTCGGTTGAAAATAATTATATATTAAATCTTATAATGTGTTAGAGCCGAGATAGAGGAAAACATGCGTCTTAATTAACCTGTTAAGTGGTCGATGGCGCTAAATGTGATATTTTTTCTCTATGTCATTTTCACTAAATATTCATGAGTCAGGTACAATAAACATATATAACGCTCTTCATTTATCTTCGACTTGCCCCGAGCGCTTTTTATAACACGGCTTTTAGTCATAGTTTCAATTCGAAACGAATTTTATTTCGAAATAAGTCTGCGATTTTCCCTTTTAATCTCCAATCGAGCAGAAAATTTAACGTTCTATCGCTAAAACCAGAAATGAAAGAGTTTAAAAAAAATGTCGCATAATGATCGTCTTCTCATGAATATACTTTTTATGGTTCTTGCCTTGTCGATACTAAATATTGTATATTCTACGGAACCACAACACATGTGTCCAAAACGTACTCAAACGATTTTTGCATAAGTAAATCTATTAAGTTACAGAACCATTAAATAATATATTGTACTGTATATTTGTGTTCGCTTCGAAGAGAAGGTTTGGAGCATTCACCTCGCTGCTCCAATTGGGGTTGATGGATTCACATGTGGCAGAATTTCATTTAAATTATTCACATGCAGGTTTCCTCATGATATTTTACAGCACGAGATGAATTATAAACACAAACCAAGCACATGAAAATTCAGTGGTGTTTGCTTGGATTTGAACCACGAAATTAAGATTCACACGTTCTAACCACTATGCCATCTCGGCTATGTGTTCGATTTTATTAAATAAAATTCCTTAATACGGGGCATAACATAACGTCTTTATTAGGCTAACTCCAGGATGTTATTATAATACAATTGTCGTATGAACTTAGGATTATATGAGGACGAAATTGTTGAGAAACGAGAGACCCAGGTCGTAATAGATTCTAAAGTCTTAAGCGTTATTAAAAGTTATCGTTTATTTGATATTGGTCTTTAAATAACATAAAAAAATCCTAATAAAGCCATGAAATGGAAAGAAGTAGTTAAGTGAGACCATCACTTAATAAATACTAGTTCTTGCCCGCGGCTTCGCTCACGTTTTAGGGTTTTTTTTGTCATGTTTTAGCCAAAAAAAGTACCCTATCCTTTCTTGGAGTTCGAATTTGCTTCTTACCAAATTTCATCAAATTCAGTTAATTGATTTGGTTGTGAAAGAACTACAGACAGACAGAGCCACTTTCACAATTATAATATTAGTATAGAGGTTAAGGTTACCTATATAAATCACCCAATACTTGGTGTAAGGCGGCCTTTGTAAATGGGTAACACCCACTCATCAGATATGCTACCAAATAGGATGATTACAATAGCATTGTTGTGTTTCAGTTTGATAGTTTAGTGAGCCAGTGTATATTTTTATATGTCTTTGCTCCTCACGTTGCTGGCACACATTCATCGTCGAAATTAATAGTTACTGACGTTCCTGTTTAATTAAAAAAAGAAGTAATGAAAATGACACTGAGAATAACCTGTTTCTTTGATAAACTTAACACAATACAATAAATTTTATAGTGTTCGTGCCACACACACATACATAGTAAGAAAGAGCGACGATGGAGAAAGACTTATGATAGCATAATAAAGCGTCATTCCGTTTGACAGCTAATGAGTAGGTTACCTCCAACGCGCAAAAGGCGTTTCAAAAATATTTCTATGAATAGAAATATATTTTATAAATATATGACGTGATGATCAATTTTATCTAAAAGTTCTTTATTTGAGTATACCCTGATAAAGGCACTTTCGAAACGTCATGTTACAGTATTCAATTAAATGTAAAGGTACCATCGGTTCAGAAAGAAGGATCTATGTAGAAGACTCGAGAAGAAACTCAGTATTTCCTATACGATTTTAGTCACAGATTATGTCAGTAAAGTACAATTAAAATCTTGCAATCAATAAATACTAATTCCAAGCTTTTTATTTTTAATTAATCTATTGACTAGTACAGTATTTATATATGTATTTTTGATATAGAGCATTAAATTTTTCAATCAGGTAAGGAAGGAAGAACATTCATACTCAACTATACAATATTCCTTTCTAAGGTTCTATTTTCCTTTCACAAAGTAAAAGGAAGGGTGCTTGACAACGCTTTTGACTTTTGTTTGGCGGATAAACTTAGTACAGTATTTATTTAGATTATGTTCCATTGATATATTTATTTAGATTCTATTCAATCGCGTACGACATGATAAATTATGAATGCAAATTTCGAACACAAAAAGCGTTACTTGTCTGGGTTTAGTATCCACCGCTGCGGATATACATTGGCTAAGAAATATTTACCGTACCTTACATTGCCAGTGCACCGCCAACCTTGAGGAGTAAAATTTATGTGTCTAACTGACTACTATCTACACAAAAGACCTTGCACAAAGCTCTATCACGAAATAAATCTTTCGATTTCCGTTTATCATAAATATCAAGTCGCCAGAGATTTTTTTTACCAAAATAGTCATCTTCGTTTATAATGAAGCACTGGCTACGTGTTATTTGTATTCTGATCACGTAAGTAATAAAGTCGAGCTTTCGAATCATTAAAGCCATACATATCGTCATTAACTTTTATTGCGTATTACTTTTTTATTTTTTAATTGTGTACACATAATATGATCACGTTTTAAAAGGAGATGATTACAGATACAAAACGAAATTAATACCTAAAGATATAACATTGGACTAAGGCCTAAAAATAGAGTTGAAAATAATAATTGGGCGTTACGACTTTGATCATCAGTCATCCTGAAATTTTAATAATAATGCTGTCCAAAAATAGAATCTTACTTGCACAATCTAAGGAAATTCAAACAAAGACATGAAACAGATTTCGAAGCTCTAGCATTATGTTAAGTTCTGACAGATAACACGATGACATTGCCTTATTGCTGAAAACAGATAATTCTCTATTTTCAATTGTTTAACTCCCTAATATTTCTCTCTTGAATCAAATAAGAGCTAATATCCTAATCGGCGGGGCAAAGTGAGCAGTTTAAATAACAGGGAATTAAAAGTTTCTCTAACTTTTTGTTTATTTAAGCAGTACTAAATAAAATAAATACTATTTAAGTATTAAGGGATATCATTAGTGTCATTTTCAACATAAATATAATAAATAATAAGAGTTTATTTAAAAATTCAGATTATAAAAAATATGTAGCCAAAATATGTTTGTCTTCTAAGACTGGTTTTAAGGATAAAATCAAAATCAAAATTAACTTAATTCAAGTTGGCTTTTACAAGCACATTTGAATCGTCATTTTACAATTAAGTGAAGCTACCTACCACCGGTTAAGAAAGTAAAGAAGAACCGGCAAGAAAGTCAGTAGTTTAGTCACTCTTTTTCAACATTTAAAAAATACAAAGACATGTTAGTTAATACAATTATTGAAATTAATATATCCTGCTTGGAAGTCAACAGGTACTAACTCCACGCCTTTTTATCATCTATAAAATCTTGTATCGAATAATAAGATAATCTAGATTATCGTGTCTCAAGCCCGGTTTTATGGTACAGGAGACTTTCATAGGGTTGTAGTCATTTGTGTATAAAAAAAATATGCTTGTCAGTTCGAATTGTAGTCATTCTGAAATCAGTATCCATAGTACATTTATACTATTTTTGTGTTATATACTGTCCTACGTTTATTACACTCATTTCAAAATATTAATAAAAATTTAAGTGACTCTATAAAGTTTTAATATGTCAATTGTTAAATGTATTTTTACCTTTATGACAATACCTTTCATAAACTATACACTAAAGTCGAGATGGCCCAGTGGTTAGAACGCGTGCAGATGCACGCATCTTAACCGATGATTGCGGGTTCAAACCCAGGCAAGCACCGCTGATTCATGTGCTTAATTTGTCTTCGTGCTCAGCGGTGAAGGAAAATATTGTGAGGAAACCTGCAAGTGACAAATTTCATAGAAATTCTGCCACATGTGTATTCCACCAACCCGCATTGGAACAGCGTGGTGGAATATGTTCCAAACCTTCACCTGAAAGGGAGAGGAGGTCTTTAGCCCAGCAGTGGGAATTTACAGGCTGTTGTTGTTGTTGTTACGTAAAACATGTTTATATTTTACAAATAGGAAGGCTTATTAGGAGACCTCTTGATATATATAACATATACATATAGCAGACTACAAATATTAATAAAAAAAATTTAATTTACTTAAATGTTAGTAGTTTATCTAAGGATGGCAATGATAAATTCTACAACTAATTTTTTTTTTTCAAAATTAAATATATAAAGAGTAGTCAAAATATTCTCTAACCAGTGGAATAATAATATTGAATAATGTATTCGCATAAGCTTGTTACGTGTTAAGTCCAACCACACAAGATCAACCTTATCCTGAAACAATAAAATATAAATTTTTACACTAGCATTAAGCAAAACGTATTATTCGCTTTCTCTTATTTCTTTTATTACAGTTTATTACAGGTAAATTAATTATTACCAAAAGTCCCACGAGAAACAAGATTTTACGTTGGTCTACATCAGCCTGACATCAATCTATTCAAGAAGACTTGTTTTGATTCTTTTACGTCATTATACAGGTTATTTTAATAATATTTCCTTTGGGTAGTTATCTTATCACAAACAACGTAGCTGTTATAGAACATTGACGGTTGTAAAATGTGGCTATGAGTGGTTTTTGAAAGAAATTATAATTATAGAAATCCAATGAAAAGATAATAAAAACAATTGGTTTCGTTCATTAAATAAATAGTTTATACAATTGAGGACTTAAATAAATACAAATAATAAATTAAAAATAGTTACTGTACAAAACCTGACCGCATGGAAAGTTGTTCAAAATACTAGCAGTTCTCCCCAGTATAATCGCAATTTCGACTTTCCGATCTTTATCAGTGCAAAAATTAAACTAGCCCTCCTGTCACCTAATAGTAATAGTTAAAAAATAAATAAAGAAATGGCAGATTATAATATAACTCCGTAGTCGCCCGTGGTGGTCATGTGTTAAGCAAAAAAGTAGCCTAAGTCATTTATCGGAGTTCAAGTTTGTTTCATACCAAATTTCATTAAATTCGGTTCAGCGGTTTTGTCTAGAATAAGCGATAGACAGACGGACAGACATAGTTTAGTTATACTTTCACATTTATTATATTAATATAGATATAGATAAATACAAAATATAAACACCTGACGAATATTTAACGGTATGTAATACACGAGCAAGGAACAGTGAGGGCAAACAGCATAAGAGAGTTTGATGCTGTTCGCTATTACATGATTCGAGTCGGTTTTACCCCCCAGGCGCGCCAATAGCCGTTTCACTTGCCATTTACACACAGTCAACAGTACCACCTACTCGACCTCATCAGTCAATGGATATTTGTCGTCAATAATGAATTGCCGATCACCAATTTCCTTATCCATATTCGTGCGAAATAGCCAAAGATATCATAGTTAAGTAGGTTTTCCTCTATTTGATAGTATTTTTTGTGTACAAAATAAAACATGTTTTCACCGATTCATATTAAATTTTATTTTTCTATACTAGACTTACTATGCAGAGTAAATATGTGGAAAAAGAAAGTATTTTTAGGTCACAGTTTATAATTATCTTATTATCACACAAAGTTAATTTTTGTCGTCAAAATTAACTTAAAAAAAGTACAAAAGTAAAGTAAATTTCCCACTTCTGGGCTAAGGCTTCCTCTTCCATCAAAGAGAGGTTTTGGAACATATTCCACCACGCTGTTCCAATGCGGATTGGTGGAATGCATATTCGGCAGAATTTCGATGAAATTAGACACATGCAGGTTTCCTCACAACGATTTCCTTCACCGCCAAGCACGAGATGAATTGTAAACACAAATTAAGCACATATATATATATATATATATATATATATATATATATATATATATATATATATATATATATATATGCTAATGGTGCTTGCCTGTTTTTTGAAGATGCACGCGTTCTAACCATCTCAGCTCAAAAAAAGTACATAATATACAATTGAAATGAGTAAGCTATACAACCTACAACCATTATAGGTATTACATTATTTTTATAAATAGTTATTTTATCAATTCCCCTTTTTAACAAAAGTAAAGTTATCAACCTATCCTCTATTCATCTCAACAAGAACTGTGTTTGAAAAACGAATTTACAAATGAAAGCAACTTAGAAAGCACTTAAGCTACCATATAGTTACAGTATACAGCTATTTCGCATTAGTTATAGTGAATACAAAGATTTTTCTAGCTATAATCATTTTTATAAGAGTCGACATATGTATAAATACAACAATACGATGATTACGAATCATAAACTTTAACCCATAGTCACAGTTTCAAATCACACCAAATCACTCATATCATGATCATTAATAACTTGAATAATTGTTCGAGTATCAATGATAATTTTTTGATTTGATTGTGTACTCCGCCATTATTCCAGCTTTATGATAACCTTAACATTGTTATTAACTATAATGAGCAATCAATACTAAACACACATTTAACAGAAAAAATACGATCATTTATATATACGAAAAAAAGAAAAGGATCTAAAATTGTTCCTCGTGGAACACCCATTTATCGCATTCATCTAAAAGGATGAAAAAACTTTATTTCATATTTGTAAATTTATTGAAATATCTTATAAATATGTAGAAATGAGATCAAGAGCAATACTATTAAAACCTTAGTGTTTGAGCTTAACCATTTTATTGATAACATATAACTATTACATATAACTCTTAATGATTATTTATTGAACTTGCAACGGTTATAGCCTGTTTTACGTGTTTGCATAAATAATTTAATTTGCATGTATGCGTGTATGTATGTCTAATATCTGTGTATGTGTGTGTGTATTGATCGTCATTTAAAACTTATGAATTCATAAGTTCATTTGCACTTATGGCTATCACTGCAATATACACTCATAAAGGAATGGCCCGGGTTTCCGAACAATGCTAATGGCGTAATCGGAGCTAATTGCATTCTACATCACCTTGAAAACTTCATTTCCATATATTAATATCACATGTGCAGAGCTAAAATGCAAATTAATAGGCTCTAATAATAGTTTATTAAATTCTGCCAAAAATTGATACGTTTATTAATTTACAAGGGTAAAAAAAATATGTTTGTTAATTTTATAAAAGCGCTCTTTCACGTTACATTTTATTATTTTATAATATCACACTGTTATAAATTTCGATTATACAACTAACGTTAAAACGTTTATACATATGATAAAGTTGGAGTGTCTGTTTGTAATATTAAGATAGCCCTATTTCACTCAATGCATATGTATGTATACATGATACATATACCAAAATAACATTTTTTACAATTTTTGTCTGTCTGTCTGTTTGTTCTGGCTAATCTCTGGAACGGCTGGACCGATTTTGACGGGACTTTCACTGGCAGATAACTGATATAATAAGGAGTAACATATGCTTCAATAATATTATTTTTTTGTTAAATTAAAACGCGTAAAAACTATTGCCAAGTAAATCAAATGACTAGTGTTACAATGTAAACGTATTTTAATCATCAGACAAAGATGATACCCATGGCTCAAATAATTAATCATATACTATAAATTAACAAGCGATGCATCCCGGCTTCGCACGATTACCTGACATTTGTCATTATATTATGACCAAATTACATAAAATAATTACAAATTGTAGTATATGTGTGAATCGAATGTATAAGCTATATTACTGTTAATTTTCACCTAAATCCGCTCAGTAGTTTTTTCGTGAAAGTGTAACAAACATAAATACATCTATCCTAACAAACTTTCGTATTTAGATTTTGAGAGGAATATTTTACTAATTAAGGCGTTAAAAGATCACAATCAGGTTTTATTAATGGTATTAATTTCATAATTTTTAGAAACCATCAAAAGAACAGGTAGCCTGTTATTCTGATGTTATTAGCACGTGTGTGTTAATTTTAGTACCGGTTTTTACTCGAAACCTTCGTTTCCTGTTGATAAAGTAATATCAAAATATTTACTTTTTGTTTATAACACCGAAATAAACTTAAAAACGTTGTCTTTTATTTTTGTGTTAATGATTTTGTGCGTTTCTATATAAATGACTATTATATTGTGACTGACATATACTTTAACTACATTTTCATCACTGAACCATTATTATTGGTTAAAATAATATCACGTGATCTTGGAGCCCTGTGATTGGTTAGCATTGACAGCTATGATTTATAAACATTGTTTTATATATACAAAGATGTTACGTCGCTTACAAATATGAAAATTGATGTATAAATATTTGAGATTGTTCGACAGTCTTTGACCGATAACCATGGAAGTATATTCGTATGTACTTCTTAATATAGAGGATTTTTATACTATTTACTGTTTGATTGTGAGCGGCGTTGTTTACATAATATGCCAATTAGCTAATATAAAAAATCACACTAAATCAAGAGTGTCGTAACAAAAAGAAATGTCACAATTCTGTTTGGAGTTCTTGACTGCACACTGTGCTTACTTACGGCTGGGAACGAAATCATCATTACGTAGTATAAAACGTAGTCGCTTACCGCTGTCTATCCCTATGTATGCTTAAATCTTTAAAATTACGCTAAGGATTATAATGAGATTTTTTGTAATAGATAGAGTGATCCGAGTGAAAAGTTTTCACATATAATACATGGACAATATAGTAAAGAAACGCTGAAAAGAAACATTTAAAAAGAAATTTTAGATGTTTCTAATGTGATGTCGTAAATAATCAAATTCTGTAGAATATTTAGTGTCAGTATTGACCCACGATGCCGGGGCGAGTACTAAAACTTTTTTAAATATTGCATAGATATTTCTTTGATCAAAAAATTTATCCTACAACGGTTTGAAGAAAGAGGAGAAAAGAAGAACGGCTATTTATCGTTTTGTTCTAAATGAAAAAAAAACTTTATTTATAAGTAAACTTGTTGAACTATATTTTAAACACGTAGAACCGAATTCTTGATTAAAATATGTAGAAACGAGTTTTAATAGCGTTTCTAATAAAACCATGAATATTATGGTGATGACGTCATACCCGTTGACGTCATCATCATTTTCAAACAAATAAATGCTTAACAATTTATCGAATGACGTAAAAAGCGATAAAATTATGACGTTTATAAGATATTTAAAAATTCCCAAATTAGAATTTATAAGTAGTGAGATCACAAGTATTATTTATATTTCTAAATATAAAAGATGCTACAAAATAAATATTCTTATTCAATATTTTCTTACTAAATTTCATTTTCTTAATATATCTTCATCCTGCCCTTATCCCAATTTTATTTGGGGTCGGCGCAGTATGTCTTCTTCTTCCATACTTCTCTGTCGGACGTCACCTCACAAGTAACATTCTCTCTAACCTTATCTTCTTTTACCCAATCCATCCATAGTTTCTTTGGTCATCCTCTACCTCTATATCCATCCACATCCATGCTCAAGACTATCCTCACAATAAGTTCCTCATTCCTTTGAATAAAATGCCCATACCATGATTCCGTGTGGTCCCGGATTAGAATAGGACCTTCCCAACTCTATCCGTGGGTGTTGGAAGAGGCGATTATGACTGACGATAAGGCCTAGTGCATATCACCCACACTTTAGGCTACCAGCATAGTGGCGTGTAAACCACCATGGTAGCGTTCCCAAGGAGGGTTAGTGTCAGGCAGGCCGACTTTAAAATTTAAGCCAAAACCTTAACAGCATGGATTTTCTTAATAAATATTGGTAATTATTAAAGAAAAGGAAACCGCAGTGTTTTTGTAGTCATGATAAATATTTTGGCGATTTTGCGATTGCGATTGAATTTTATAGATTTTGTTTCGTATAAAAAGGCTGGAAATGTACGAAAATAACATATTGTATTCGATTTATCACGTGACCAATTACGTATTGAATAATTCAAACGGACGCGAAGTTCAAAGTTGTTTCAATAATTATTGTCGAATACGCTTTGTCTGGGTTAAAGCCATTTGGCGCTGAATAGAAATTGAATTGACATTATCATATTAATCTATGAAGTTTAGGCTTCACCTAATTGATAACCTAACCTGTACCTTGAAAATAACTATATATGTCATAAACCTGAGTCTTCATAAAAACCGTATTTGTGATTATCCCTGCCACAAAGACAACGTAACTAAGGTTTTTGATTGTAACTTTAGTTTTACTTTAATTTCAAACCAAAATATTATTTGTAAAAGTAAATTGGTATCCGATTTTTATTTTTTGTCTGATTATATAGGTACGGGGTCTGATGTATTAAGATTTTCAAATAAAAGGCTACATAATATATATATTACCAAAACCGACTTCATTGAAAACCTTACTGATCTGATCTATCATATTACATAATGAGGTTGTTCATGTTTAATAATGTCAAAGTTCAGAGTTCAGTCATTGTATCCGAACGTTTCAAAATAACATGTTAATAAATTTTTTTAGAACTTCGTCATAAAGTTAAATGTGTTCAGAAATTTTGAAAGCAGCTTTAAGATGATTATAATATTATTTTATTTTAATTTTAAAACAGATATGTAACACCTTTAAATCTTCAAGTCATTTAATACTTCAAAATCCTGTTAATCTATTTTTCATAGGAATTGACGCTTAAAGGAAATCGGGTTGGTTTATTATCAGTAGCTTTACAATTACTATTCTTGCTGTGTTCATTCTCTAATTATGGAAACGTTATTCAAAACAAATATAATCTGAATGCTCATTGGTCACCTATTACGTCACTGTTAACTATCAACCAATCGGATTTAAGCCAAATCAGTAATTGCACTTTGATCAGCGATTCAGAAACTGGAGGTGATAACTAGTTAAATTAGAGGAACAAGGCACAAAGCGTTTTAGATTCCATGGTTTTCGACGCCATTTTTCGACTTTGTAAGCACATTATAACATTCACAGGTTAATACTAAGAATATCAGTATGTAAGAGAGCTGAGATGGCCCAGTGGTTGAAACGCGTGCATCTTAACCGATGACTTCGGGTTCAAAGCCAGGCAAGCACCACTATACATATGTGCTTAATTTGTGTTTATAATTCATCTCGTGCTCGGCGGTGAAGGAAAACATCGTGAGGAAACCTGCATGTGTCTAATTTCATCAAAATTCTGCCACATGTTAATACCACCAACCCGAATTTGAACAGAGTGTTGGAATACCTATATTCCAAACCCTCTCCTTAATGGAAGAGGAGGCCTTAGCCCAGCAGTGGGAAATTTAAGGGCTGTTACATTTTCTTACTTTAATATGTGAGGTTTGTAAATATGATCACATTTCTTCCTCATCATAAGGGTTCTTATTTATGGGCACCATAATTTTATTCAAGGCTATAAAGAGTATTCGTGGCGACATCATTATTATGGTAAATTTTCTTTTGGGTAATAATTTAGGTTTCATTAAAGTGTCAATAAAAATTGTATGTACGATCACATTCGTGATATTAATGACTGTTATTACACTCGTTTGTGGATGACGTCATCAGCATTCAACCTCCTGCCCTTTTCCCAATTTTATTTGGGGTCGGCGCAACATGTCTTCTCTGTCAGACGTCATCTCACAAGTAACATTCTTTCTAACCATATCGTTTTTCATACAGTCCATCCATCGTTTTCTTGGTCGTCCTTTACCTCTATATCCATCCACATCCATGCTCAAGGCCTTCCTCACAATATGTTCCTCATTCCTCCGCATTACATGCCCATACCATGATAGCCGCCTTCCACATAACTTCTCGACTATCGGTGTCACTTTCAAACTTCCTCTTATGTATTCATTCCTTACTCTTACTCATTCCTTACTCTATGATGGATGACGTCATCACCATTGACCAAAATAAATGCTTAGCAATTTAGAGAATGACGGAAAAAAAGATAAATTTTCGACTTTTAATATTATCCAAATTTGAATCAATAAGCTATGGATACATTTTGATCAATTTTTAACGATAAAGTTACTATTTGTATTTCTTACATTTTACATACACAAAGCATTAAATAATAATACTGAATAAAAAACCTAATATTTAATATTTTCTTACCTAGCACACTTTTCATTTTCTTTAATAAATCGCACGCATGAGTGAGTCACCGGTTGACTTAATAAATGCTTAGTTATGATTTTTCAATCTACAAACTAGAAAATAAGTTAATTTAGAACGTCATATCTTTAAAAAATAAAAATATCCATATAACTCATTCTTAACTACAACAATATTAATTACTAAACGGTTTAAAGTAGGATAAATTAATAGGTATAGTAGAATAAATTAATTTCGTTATATTTTCTAACAGTATTATGAGCTCAGTGGTATGTCTCTCGAATCGGATACAAAAGCAGTATCTAGTCGTAATACTTTAAGGGACTTTGCATAAGGGAATGTCTTATATCATAAATCCGCTTATCTGTCATTACATAAAGATTTGAAATAAATATATTCAAGAAAAAAAAAACGTAAAAGCCATTGTGACGTATGTACAAGTAATCTAGTAATACTTAAATTTATATCAACATCATTATTATCATTACATAGTATAAAACAAAGTCGCTTATCGCTGTGTGTCCTTATGTATGCTTAAAATTACGCAACGGATTTTGATGCGGTTTTTTTAATAGATAGAGTAATTCGAGAGGCAGGTTTTTGTATACAATACATGGACGATTTAGTAAAGGAACACTGATGAATATGTGAATGTTAAAAGTTTCATAGTAATGCACCCTTGAAGCCAGGGCGGGTCACTAGTATGTTAGGGTCATTGTATTCATTTATAAAATTTAAAATAAAATAAGAAATATGGTTACTACAAGAAAAAGTATATTTAATCCGTTTAGTGTTTTTTACATAAATCTCACTCAGACAGACACGTAAAAATTTTCAGGATTTCAGGATCATTTATCACGTCATAGTAAAAACAAAGAGAGTCATTTATAACATTTTTTTTATCTCGCTCACGAGACTATGACAAAGATTTTAATAAAATTATTTATCCGTTGAGAACGTTTATTTACCTTTGTCCATATTTTTTTTAATACGAGAAGCTACGTACGGTTTGATTCGTATGTACCGCGTCGTACATCGGTCCTGTTATATTTTAGAATCTAAAGTATGTACAACAAATCGTCCAGAATCGTACGGATGAAATAATATCCAACAACAACAAAAGCCTGTAAATTTTCCACTGCTGAGTTAAGGCCTTCTCTCCTTTGAGGAGAAAGTTTGGAACATATTCTACCACGCTGTTCCGATGCGGGTTGGTGGAAGACACACATCACACCCCATCACATCATCGGTCCGTTTTTGTCCACCGCTGGACATATGCCAAGTGCACGCCACTGTGGTCTTTCTCCGGCTACTCGCATCCAGCTCCTGCCTGCCGCCTTGCTTATATCGTTACTATACCGTGCCTGAGGACGTCCTACACTACGTTTGCCGAGACGCGGTCTCCACTCTAGAACACGTTTTCCCTAATGGTTGTCGGTTCTACGACAAATATGACCAGCCCACTGCCACTTCAACTTACTAATCCGTTGGGCTATGTCGGTGACTTTGGTTCTTTGACGGATTACCTCATTTCTGATCCGATCCCTGAGAGAAACGCTGAGCATAGCCCTTTCCATAGCACGCTGAGCGACTTTAAACTGGTAGACCAGCTTTGTCGTGAGTGTCCACGTTTCGGCACCGTATGTCATGACGGGTAGGACGCACTGGTTAAAGACTTTCGTCTTAAGGCACTGTGGAATACACATGCGGCAGAAAATGCGGTTTCCTCACGATGTTGAGATGAAAATAAATTAGTGGAACCTAATCGTATACCCACTCAAACACACTTTTTGATGATTTTAGATTTTTTGATTTTTGAAATTTCATCAAAATCATTTCATCTCTTTCTTGTAAAGGGATTCAGAGAGAGACACACGGATTATTGATATCGATGTATTTTTGTTATGTAAATTTATATTTATTCTAGTAGTCGCTTGCGGTTTCGCTTCCGTTTTAAGGTGATGGTTGTCATTTGTCAGGCAAAGGAGTGTCATCAAATTCGGTTCAGCGGTTTGGTCGTGAAAGAGAGACGAACAGACAGACTGAGTTACTTTAACATTTAAAATATTTATATAGATATATAGAATAGTTCGAAATAAACAGCGCAAAATAAAAATCTACATAGCACATTAAATTCAATCGTTCGAAACTTTACTTAACTCTTAAGAAACTGAAGCTACGTAATTTTCTTTTACGAAGTTACATTTCGTGAACGCACCCGGAACTTGTTTTTTTTAATTCTTGACCATAATCGAGCTAATTTCAGTCGGAGGACATGCTAATCGTGTGTTTCAACAACAACAACAACAACAGCCTGTAAATTCCCACTGCTGGGCTAAGGCCTCCTCTTCCATTAAGGACAGGGTTTGGAATACATTCCACCACGCTGTTCCAATGCGGGTTGGTGGTATACACATGTGGCAGAATTTCTA
The DNA here is from genome assembly GCF_905220365.1 of Vanessa cardui. Lineage (NCBI taxonomy): Eukaryota > Metazoa > Arthropoda > Insecta > Lepidoptera > Nymphalidae > Vanessa > Vanessa cardui. Next base: position 3,190,532 of record NC_061139.1, read on the forward strand.
CGAAATTTCTCACATGCAGGTTTCCTCACGATGTTTCCTTTCACCGCTGAGCACGAGATGAATTATAAAGACAAATTAAGCACATGAATCAGCGGCGCTTGTCTGGGTTTGAACCCGCAATCTTCGGTTAAGATGCACGCGTTCTAACCAGTGGGCCATCTCGACTCATCGTGTGTTTACTTTTGTTTAATTATACACCTTTTCAATATTATACCACTTTATTTTTATTTTATTATTTATTAAATTTCCAGCATATTTGATAAAATGAGGAACATCGGAAGTATAATACAAAACATATTTACAACATGATATCACTTATATAACTACACTTTTTTATACAAAATATACAAAAACAATAAATTAAATCATACAAAAGCCTGTGTGCTTAATAAACAGCCTTATACTCAATTAAACTTTACGAAACTAATTCCTGAAATTATAGCTCGTAGATTAAACGACAATATACATTATTGAGATTATGTAAGTCCAGTATTATCCATACGTTATTATGCATACAATAACGTCTATAATGGTAATCATTTCTTGGACGCAGTTAAACCTTTTTTATATTTTATCATCAACTACTTATCGCCCGCGATTTCGCTTGCCTTTTTTGCGTTGGTTATCATATGTCCTTCCTTGAATTTTAAGTTTGCTTCCCACCAAATTTAATCAAATTCGGTTCATTGCTATGCTCGTGTAAGAGCGACATACAAACACACAGACAGACAAAGTTACTTTCACATTTATAATATTAATATAGATAAGAATATTATAATACGTATTTAGCGAGTTAGGATATTAAAGACATTGAAATCTTCTTTGATAAAATTCTACGTAAATATTATGTTATATGTAGTTCCATTTCCCTCCCTTTAGTTCCCATTATTTTTCCTTGAATTGATCAGATCCTTTATTACGCCTTAGTATCTATTAAATTTTTTCTTCCATTTTTCTTCTTTAATATTTTTTTCATATGTATCGATTTCCGATATAAGCCTCTCGTTTTGTACAATTGCGCTGAGCATTCTTTCACGAAGCCTATTTCTTGGAGGATTTGATTTACTCGATTTTGGAGTTTCCTCTGATTTGGCTCCTGCATTTGTTTTTTGTTTCGTCACCCTCGAGATCCTTATTGAGGGTTCGACTAATTCATCCTGAACTGCAGAATATTTTCGTTTCTCTGAATGCCTTTCTTCCGTATAATCTTGCACTTCTTCTTTTGAGCTATTGTCATCTGGGTCGGTTTGAGTGTGGACTGAACGTGTATCTTTATCAGGCGTGAGTTCTGTTGGACTAGATGTTTTGTTCCTGTAAATATGTCGCTCAAGACGCAAACTACAAACCGATGCCTTCCCCAAATTAGAAGTATCCGATCTTCCACAATTTTCAATCGAAAGATTGCATCTGAAAAAAAATAAAATAATATCAATATGAATTTGTATAGTATGATTTCGTATAATATAATAATTATATTCGTACAGCATCGCTGATAATTGCGAATATGATACCCATATTGATTTTATTTCAAAGGCGGTTTATTTTTAGCAATAAATGGCATATTTGATATTAAAACCGGGAACCTCGAACGTAGGACGCTTATCGATTATTTAAAGTTCAGCTCGTAAACGGACGCCATTTTAGTTACAATATAGGTAACACAATCACGGGATAAAGTCTAGCATCCTGCAGAACATATTTAATAATGTATTTCAACTTACCTTTCCTCTACGTGTAAATACTGGTGATATTTAAAATTATTATTCGTCCTTGACGTTGATGCGCATTCTCTCAGAGCACTTGTATTGGGAATCATTTTATAGACCGGAAAAATTAATTAAATACACAAAAATGCGTCAACCCTTAATGCCATGTCCCGCGCGAATGTATGGCAGCTTGAGGCCGCCCCTTCCCTCCTCACCCTCAACCCCGCACGGTTGCCCTGTCTAGACATATCTGTTGGCCGACTGGATAAAAGAGTTGTTTAGAATCTAGTAATATCTCGACTGTTAGGAATATTATAAGTTATAAATCTAAATAAATGTTTATTGAATGGAATTTATTTAATTCTCTCTAATAAATGGAGCGCAGCTTCAAATCTCGGTAAGCACCTCTGGGTGTGTGTGTTAGAATTGTATTTATATAAATAATAATAATATAAAATAATAATAAATAAACTGTTTTAAGACTTCTGTGATCGCATTGTGTACACCGGTTTTCATGCATACTCCACTCAGCACTACATCGACTCGGTCGGGAATTGAACACGGGACCTGTGTTCGATTCCCGGCCGCGTCGATGTAGTAAAAGTACATTACTTTTCTATATTGTCTTGAGCCTAGGTGTTTGTGGTACCGTCGTTACTTCTGATTTTCTATAGCACAAATGCTTTAGCTACTTACATTGGGATCAGAGTAATGTATGTGATGTTGTCCAATATCTATTTTACTTATTTATTTTAACAGAATTTCACGAAGTAACAAGGTATCGTTTGAAATCCAGATTTAATTATAAAGACCGTGTGTGCGAAGGAACACCTCTTTGGTCTTTATCTAGATTTGAATTTGAAACCTTCAACGAAATTTAATTGAGCCAGTCTTCAGGCTTTTTTTAAAGAACAAATACAACTCTTTTCAGAGCTCTGCAATTACAAAGTTAAATAAAAAAAGGGTTTTATATATACATATATTTTATTCCTTTTACACGACATGGTAACAAAGTATTCACTGCGATTTAGAAAGAATTATCGTAAAATATCTCACTCGTGTAATGTTGACATATTACGGTGATACATCATTTTGATACGTCTTTCCTAAGATATATAATAATAGTCAATATCACGTATCGCAATCTGACTCTCACATATATGTAATTAACGTATAGTATCACAAACCGTGATGGTAAAGTGATTAAAACATGAATCTTATAAAACGATTTCGGGTTCAAACTCGGTCAACTTGTCTGAAATTTGATGTGATTTTTTTTAAATTATATATAGTGTGAAAAAACTTTAAGTGTCACAAGAATGTTCAAATCTATTCTTTTAAAGTAATGAGCAATTTCTATTTTTACCAGCCCGCCTGGGTAGGTACCACCCACTCATCAGATATTCTACCGCTAAACAACAGTACGCAGTATTGTTGTGTTCCGGTTTGAAGAGTGAGTGAGCCAGTGTAACAACAGGCACAAGGAACATAACATCTTAGTTCCCAAGGTTAGTGACACATTGACGATGTAAGGAATTTTAAATATCTTACGGCGTCATTGTCTATGGGTGATGGTGGCCACTTACAGGTGGCCCATATACTCTTCCGCCAACTTATACCATAAAAAAAAATCAAGTAAACTTCACAATGAAGCGTTTTTGGATCGTCGATAGTTAAATACTGCCACCGTTTCGGAAAGCAGCTTCAAACGAGAAGAAACGGCAAGAAACTCGCATAGTTGCCCTTTTCTAATAAATAGATTTACAATGCTGTTCTTCCTAATAATTAGTGTCCTGTGATGGAATCGGAGCTTAACTTCAAGCCTTTCTTTCTAAACAGTACTGTATTAATAAATTAATTGTAGTAGAATACAAATGTAAAAGAGTTACACATCACATAACCAATAGAAAAATGGTTACTGAAACAGTCACGGGTACAAAGATGGAAATACAAACAGACAATATACGAAAAAATAATATTAGACCAACATATTTGGACAATATCGTGCAGGAATGTGAGCAGAGATTTAGGTTGTGTGAGAATGTAAACACTCAAAACAGTAATAAAGAATTTTTAGATGAAAATACAGCGAGAGGATGAAATGCTGAAAAAAAATATAGTATTGTTTTAATATATCCAGTGGGTTATGGATGGATGACGTTAATTTAAATACAGATTCAAATTATGCTAAGAATTATTATTAGTCCGTCACGACATTCTTAGGTCAAAACATCGTAACAAAAGTTATATTTCAAGTGAAATCCATAAGGTAACTAAGTTACTGGTCTGGAAGTAGTTCCTAAGAATAAAAAATATTCAAGCTTTACTAAATATTCTGTTGTTTGTATGGTAATTAGATGATCTATTTTAACACTTTTTTCTTTATATTTCATATGAAATTAATAAACGTTTTAAAAATCAATTCGAGATTTATAAGCTTAAGATTTTTTATCTAATAGTTAGGTGGCTTCATGGAGCAGAATATGTTGCGAACTTTTTTTTAATGAGACAATATCACATTACTCTGATCCCAATGTAAGTAGCTAACGCACTTGTGTTATGGAAAATCAGAAGTAACGACGGTACCACAAACACCCAGACTCTTGAGTCTGAATATAGAAAACTAATGATAATCTACATTGACAGACTGGAGTGGCGTACCCATGAAAACCGGTGTATACTCCACTCGACCACGGAGGTCGTCTTTAAATTAAATCAAAAAAATATAAATCAGTATTGGACCTATACAATAACATAATACTTCATGATACTGATATATGAAGTATTATGCTACTGAATGCTAAGTGAAAAAACAAAAAACACTTATTTGTATAATACCTCTTGACTTCCAAACAGGATATATTAATTTAAATAATTGTATTTAATTAAATTGCCTTTGTATTTTTTTCAAACGTTAAAAAAAAGTAGCTACTGAGTTTCTCGCCGGTTCTTCTCGGTAGAATCTACTTTCACTTAATTGTAAAATGACGATTCAAAAGTGCTTGTAAATGCCTACTTGAAAAAGTTCATTTTGATTTGATTTAATTTGAAGTACATCCGTATAATATCTATAGAGAATGATAGTATGTATAATAAAGAGCCTTTATTATTAAAGTAGTTTTGGAATTTAAGCTAATTAACGCGGTCGTGTGAGCTCATTTTGCCCATACCTTCATTATAAACACAAGGGACATGAGCATAAACACTTGAAATCACACGGATAGCAGCACGTTGGTAATGTGAGGTATCTTAATAGTTATTCTACCCAAGATCTTGGGCACAGGTAACGGTTTACCTTAATTTTAGTAGACTACTTGTTCGTTTGTTATCTTAGTAAAGAGGCTTTTGTTCGTACCTTATATTGATATATACTAATTACATACTAGCCAGATCACAGTATTTTAATGCATGACAACCAAACCCCTAAAACGCAAGAAAATCGCAAACGACAATTAGTATTTAAAAAAATATAAATTACTAGATGCCAACCGCGGCTTCGCTCGTGTTTTTCGGTGTTAGTTATCATGTGTCAAGCAAAAAAGTAGCCTATGTCCTTTTATTAAGTTCAAGTTTGCTTTATACCTAATTTCATTAGATTCGGTTCAGCGGTTCGGTCGTGAAAAAGCGACGGACTGACTTACAGACAGAAATACTTTCACATTTATAATATTAACATTGATTTTTGAATTTGGAACTAAATAATAAAATTAAGAATGTTATCCTCTTAAGCTGTTTTAAAACCAATCGGTGTAGCCTTATCTGATATTTATAGGTCCAAGTTTCTTTAACGCACGTATGAATTCGGACGCGGTGAGATTCAGGCATTTACCGCGGTTCGTATTCATAGTCGTCATCCACTGGCTGTATCCCATATAATATTATATTATATCGAGGTCGGGCGGTGTAAGATGCATGAAATAAAGGATTTCACAGAATTTTATGGCTGACCGCCTGTTTGGCGCCAACCCTTCTTCACTTCTTTCGTCTATTTTCGTTGGAGGATTATGGTTTTTTATCATTATATATTTAATAAAGCATATTATTTAATACAACATCATATAGGTGATAGAATTGTGGAGCTAATACTTGTTGACTTTAATTATAATATACACATATAGGTGTGCGTATACATACATATGATGTATATGTTGGAAAAGAGTAACTACTGAGTTTCTTGTTCCTCATTCTCGGGAGCATCTGAACCTACAGTAGCGGCAATATGAGATAATATCTTACTTGAAAAAAAAGGAAGATTTTAAGTGGATTGGAGCCTTTGATTTTGGTTTGAACGTAAATATAATATACCACATAAGATGTCTAACGTTAGAATATAAATATTCAAAATGTTTGATAAATGTTTTCTAATTTACATGAATTTTTAATTATAAATGTTATACGGTAAAGTCTCGGTAAATAGTACCTCGACGTTGAAAACCTTCACAACTCGAGAGAAACTTATTTCCCAATGTTCAAGCTCCACTTCCATTACTCGACATCTGAGCTCTCCTCAAAAATAATCAGTCTTTCCTTGTAGTATTTAAATATTATAGTTTTCCTCGATACGTCGTAAATAAATATATTTAACAATAAATGTTCTTTATTTGACACTTTATTTTACTTAACATACTAGAATTTATTTTACTTTATAATAGGTATTTGTTTTAGACCGGGTACATAACATGACATATTCTACCGCTAATATGAAATGTTTTGAAGTGTGTTGTGGTTTGAAGGGGATGTTAGACACAAACACACACAAACACACACATTTTAATGTTAAACGAACTATTTTTTTCTGAAAAATAGGCATGGACACACAAAAACAGAATATATGTATATATTACAAGCTTTAAAAATTATGTACACTTCAGAAAAGTAAACAAAAACATTACTTAAACTAAACCAAAGATGACGTCTTTCGTCGTACTTCCCTTATAGACTTGCAAGAATATTTGAAACTTATATTTTGTTTGATTAATATATAGAGGTTTAACATCGGTCATTAAATTAAGAGGAACATTTAAGTGGCAAATTACTATCAGTGGCTAGGATGGCATTCGAGTACTATCGGAAAATAGCTTCAAAATAAACTTTAAGAGAAATTGAAATATATACTGTAAGGTTACCCTACAATAAGGTTTTTTATTCTACAAAAAAACTGGGAAAAGTAAGCAGGTAACTTGCTCTCTCAGATTCATTACTGTTTCAAAAGATCCGTTGAAAAGCTATTGGGAGCTCACTTAAGAAAATCTATATAATGATTCATTGGTTTAAAAATATTTAAAGACGATACCTATACTCGAGAGTCGAGATGGCCCAGTGGTTAGAACGCGTGCATCTTAACCGATAATTGCGGGTTTAAACCCAGGCAAGCACCACTATATAATATGTGCTTAATTTGTGTCTATAATTCATCTCGTGCTTTGCGGTGAAGGAAAACATCGTGAGGAAACCTGCACGTGACAAATTTCATAAAAAATCTGCCACATGTGTATTCCACCACCACCACCACAGCGTGGTGGAATATGTCCAAACCTTCTCCTCAAAGGGAGAGGAGGCCTTTAGCCCAGCAGTGGGAATTTACAGGCTGTTCATGTTGTTGATATCTATACTAATATTGTAAATAGTCACTCAGTATGCTTATAACGCTTTAACGGATAAACCATTGAAGCGAATTTTAGTATAAAGGGAACTTGAGCTCAATTTTTTGTACCCCCCTTTTATACCCAATATATAACAAGTGGGATAAACTGCGTGCGAAAAATAGTACGTCACAAATAAATCAAAATAAAAAGCTTTAGTACAAATTACGCTCTCTTGGAAAGGCGAGAAAAATGCTGAATTGAAATGGAATAATAATTTGACAATAACATAAAGAAAATTAAGATTAATATATAAAGTTATAATAGTTTTGTTTCCTCTTGTTTGAGAAATAAATCAAAATAAAAGATATTTTTATTTCTTGGCATATACAAGTGCCAAAGAAGATTAATTAGTCTAGATCTTATAACAAGATGAATTCATCACTATTTGCGATATTAGTTGATGGAGATGACTATCTATTAAATGTATTTTGAAAAGGCGAACGAATCTTAAGAGGCGAGTTAGCCCAGTAGTTAGAACGCGAGCATCTTAACCGATAATTGCGGGATCAAACTCAGGCAATAACCACTGAGTATTCATGTGCTTAATTTGTGTTTGTAATTTATCTTGTTCTCGATGTTGAAGGAAAACATCGTGAGAAAACCTGCATGTGTCGAAATTCAATAGAAATTCTGCCACATGTGTATTCCACCAACCCGTACGGAACAGGAGGCCTTAGCCCAGCAGTGGGAAATTTACAGACTATTGTTGTTGATGTTGTTGTTAAACGAATCTTATCACTTTTTTATTAATATATAATTTCTGACGGATTAGCTTTTTCCAGCTTTTTTTAAAAAAAAAAAGAAGACGTCAACATTGCTCGCGTCACGAATGTCATGTTTTCGATCCCTATCCATCCTCGGAGGCGTGAAATTAAACTCAGGAAATATTCTATTCTGATTTATGCCAAACTGAGGAGGTCCGATCGTTGCGACGGCTCGAACAAGTTTATCGATATCGATGGCCCCTCGGCCTGTTATCACAAAAATGGGTGGGTAGACTATTCAGTCAATATACCTACTTTCGGACTCTAAAATATTTTAGACCAATTTAACATCTCAGAATTAATTAAATGTTAATAATTTAATAATATTCAAACAGTTTTAAATCTTTAAAATAATCATGGACTGGACACGTGTTTTTCTTAAATACATGGTTTCCCGCCGACATATATATAAAGTATAGATTTTATTCGGTGGCTATTAAAATGAATATAGATTTTATTATTAGTATCTATTTATCAAGTTTTTCGATTTTTAGATGGAATGAAAATTAAATTTGAATTTAAAAATGGAATTTTTGGCACATTGCATATTCGAATGTAAATTATACTGACGTTTATCAACAGTGAAGTTCAAATTTGAATTGAAACTATAATATTATCAATATAGCTATTTTGATTATCTATGTGTGCGTAACGATTTCATATTCACAAAATAAAAGCACAAATTAATTCTAAAATTACTTTTGAACAATTAATGAGATACAATTGAATTGGAGTTAATAATCTACAGAGAACTGTTAAGAATATCAGTAGTTGCTATTTGAAATCATTTACACAACTATTATGTTAAGTGTGAATAAAGTAATAATTACCTATATATGTCATCCAAATTTTTTTATTAATTTTACCGTTAGACTGTAATCTATCTCGCGAGATTGTGAACTGTCGAAAGATTATAAACTGTAACAAACATCCTACAATTTAACGCATTATTATTATTCGGTAATATACATATGTCGGCGCGAAACCTCGAATTTAAGAACAACACGTGTTGATTGTTAAATTAATAATTTTTAGTGAATTGTGGAATGTTAAATTAGTCTTAAATATTTTAGTGTTTGTAAACAGGTGTTATGTTGGGTGATTAGTCTACTCACCTATTATTGTTATAAAAGGCCGAATGCCCGTCGTTATCGAGAGGCTTGGTCGAGCCGTCAGAGCGATCGGACCCCCTCGTCTTGGAATAAATCAGAGAAGATTATTTCCTGAGGATGGCTACAGATCGAAACCCTGACACTCATGACATGACGTCAGCAATGCTGAGGTCATGTCATAAACTACAAAAATTGTTTTAGTTTAAGTTGATTATAATCTAAATGTATGTATAATTATACGGTGACATTTAAAAAATCTATGCTAATAAATATGGGTACGTATTTTTCGAGTCGAAATCATCTAATGGCTAAATATTTATGGCAGAAGATATGATGAGGTAATAAATCTGAAAACGTTACAGAAGATATCGAAATCAAATTTTATGGGATGTAAATACGATTTCATCCGAAGAGATTGACGATATTAGTTGAACGGCTTTCGACAGACACTTCAAATATAATCGTCCGTTACATTTTGTTTACACTCGTATTGGACAGATTTGTTGTAATTTGGATATATATTTGAATATTCAACATTTCTTTTTTTATTCAATAAATAACTCATATTAGTTTTTTCGCTATATCGTATTTTCATTCTCATTCATTATCGTCTGTAATTCATTTCGTATCTTATCGTACTTGTAAAATTATGATCACTTACTTTAACGACACGATTTTGACGATACTATAAATGTTTTAATAGTAATTTTAGCCAATTTCGTTTATAAACATAACATTTTGAGCTCATATTCTACGGTGAGTTTTGAGTTTCTTTTTACGGAATAGTTGTGCATTTAATTTGTCGGAAGCATCTAAATGCAACATTCGTAAAATAAGTAGGTTTCCAAGTGTATATGATATAATTTATAAGTACTCCTTATTGAAAACGTCATAATACCGTCGGGTAAAAACAAAATAGAAACGAACATAACTTCAAATATATTCAATTTGCTTTCAATTCAATGCACGTTTAGCCTGAATTTATAATCATTTTAAAACACAATGTGTGACACGAAAATAATTTAACTAACATTAACTAAATATTAAAATGTATTATAATATATTATTAAAGTATACACGTTTGACATTTATTGCAGAAATTATTTATAGAAAACAGATTTATTCACGAATTTCACCCCTCCATGTTAAACAACGCGCAAAACTGTTAAAAGTAATCATATCATTGTAATTTGCATTGTTTTGCAGACACTACTTTCACGTAGACATCTCACACACGAAGACATTTTGTAAGCATGTGTTGTGAGCTACACGCAATACTGCCAAACGTCACTAATATAACGAACGCGGTTCAAATAATTGAGTAAAACCTTTTTTAAATATCTAATTTGATTGAGGTTAGAGTCGTTTCTGAAATACACGAAATACCACCTATAAGAATTTCTTATGTTGTATTATAAAACTAGTTAACCGACTCGGCTTCGCACAGGTTTAATGCTGATTCTAAACATACTAAAAATGTATTATAACGTTCACAGTTTTTCAGTTAATAGCGGTTTGTATTGTCTAATACAAAGCATTTTGATATTTACGACATCACATATACGAGATAAATTATAAACAAAAATTAAGCACATCAAAATTCAGTGGTGCTTGACTGGGTTTGAACCTGCAATTAATAGTTAAGATGCATGCGTTCTAACCACTGGGCTATCTCGGCTTTTCAAAGGTTTATGGTGATACAAATTCAAGATGTAATAAACGGTAGGTTAGGTATATTGCGATTTTGATCGGAGATCGTTTAATACAACAAAGAGTAGGACAAACATAAATTTATAAAAAAGGAAAATTGCTCCGGAGTTAAACTTTTTATGGCCGTGCGTAGTCGCATCAGTTTGCTAGTTTTATTGAATATTGCATTAGTGTTCGTTCAATAGGAATTCAATAGTAAATTAACAATTAACCAAATCTTGACTCATTAGTATTACAGGTAACAATAGGATCTGATTGCAACTTATCTCAGTTGATATCTGCTATGATAATGTTGGCTTGATTGACCAACAGAGGAAATCCTTGGAATATTGGTGTTGGCCACAAGTTTACTTGGTAGTAGTCTGCTATGCAAGTCCATTTTACCAACAAACAATAATACTTTGGGTTTTTGTGTTTTTGTGTTCTGATTGGCAGATGATTGTGTCTATGTAGCAAACAGCGTATTATATTACTTATATGGCTAATGTCTATTTGCGGTGGTGATCACTAACCGCCCAGTGGCTAATTTTTTAAGAATTTCATGGATGGCTATGCAATTCTCAAAAAAGGAAGGAAATTTGTAATGTCAAATAGTATATGACGGATTAGCTTGTCCCAACTTGTTTTCAAAAAGCATGACGTCAGCATTGCTGTCGTGATGAGTGTCAGGGTTTGGATCTCTATCTATCCTCGAAGGTATGAAATTAAACTTAGGAAATCTTATTACCTGATTTATTCCAAACTGAGGAGGTCCGATCGCTCCGAAGGCACAAATAAGCCTGTCGATATCGGCGAGGGCTCGGCCTTATATAACAAAAATGAGTGGGTAGACTATTCACTAATACAACACCTATTTATAGTCGCTAAAATATTTCAGACTAATTTAACGTATCAGAATTCACTAAATATTATTAATTTTATAATCAAACAATTTTAACGTATTGAAATAATAATTTCTAAAATTCGTGCTTTCTCGCCGACATACACAATGGTTCAGTTAGAATTGGAGTTTTTTTACAGCCATAGTATCTCCGCTCTCTAGTCGGCCAGTAAGTTTTATCCGATGACCAAAATTAATTATTTATTACTAATTTTGTAAAAATCAAGAATCCTCTTTATTTTCTGCACATCTAATGCTGGAGCTCTTCAAAATAAGAGCATAGCTGATATTTTATGTACAGTCCCATAATCGCCGGGACAATAATTGGCTAACGATATTAATATTTGAGATATGTTATAAATATACATATAATATAGGTATTTAGATTCACCTGCTAGAACAAATGAAAGTATCATCAGGAACATAAAGAATATTATCATTTGAAAACTAACTCAGTTATGGATTCCTTGGAGTTTGTCAAAGCCTTATAGAACAAAGCCTGGACTCGCAGAAATAATGCAATCAGATCTCCGTTGTAATTGTTACTAACAATAGGATACGGCGACGAGTAACAAAGGTTTAACTAGTAACTTTGAAACAACACAAACGGGAATTTTGTCTTTTCACAATTGTGTTCATGATCTATTTAACAATATGTATATACATATGGTATGTATACATATTGTCTGAAATTCCATTCAAAACAAATGGGCCGCTAGTATATATATACTTACAAATTAATTAATTAAATTAAATTATTATTACATAATATTCCAAATAACATTTTTCAAAATGCTATTTTGTTCCATTTGCTGTCAGTACACTTGGTTCTTGGAGTAGTGGTGCTAAAAGCTTCATTAAGAGTATAATACATCGCCTTATCACCTCCACTGATTCGTGTTTTGCCTAAAATATTTGAATTACAATTCAACGGGGAATTGGTATTAGCATTTACTTGGTGGTAGAGCTTTGTGCAAGCCCGTCTGGGTAGGTACCACCCACTCATCAGTTAATCTACCGCCAAATAACAGTACTCAGTATTATTGTGTTCCGGTCTGAAGGATGAGTGAGCCAGTGTAACTACAACCAGTGTGGCACAAGGGACATAACATCTTAGTTCCCAAGGTTGGTGGCGCATTGACGATGTAAGGATTAGTTAATATTTCTTACAGCGTCATTGTCTATGGGTGATGGTGGCCATTATACCATAAAAAAATAGCATTCTTACCACCATTCCACGTGGACAAGATTTATATAGTAACTTTTTTGATTCATATTTATATATATTTAATGTCAACGAAAAAAAATCACATAAGTTACATTCTCTTACTGTTTTAATATTTTGTAGAAACACTTCTATATTTGGGATATTTCTAACAATTTTTAATTGGTCAGTTTCGCCTTAGTGCTGTTGATATTTTATTCATTATGAGGTTATTATATTGATATAATTTGTATCTGACATTCAATGTATCAACACAAATTGTCTATGGCAATGACAAAGAGCAAAATGGTCTACATTGGTTAACAAGAACACAAAGACGTATGTCATCTATTGTGATATTGGACAAAGCATATGAATACGCAATTTGGACGGATAAATTGTTTAATCAGTGACATAGCAAATGGAAATATTACTTTATAATAAATAGTTTGTGTTTTGTTGATAATCTCGACAAGAGTCGAGATGGCCCAGTGGAACGCAGGCAAGCACCGCTGATTCATGTGCTTAATTTGTCTTTATAATTCATCTCGTGCTCAGCGGTGAAGGAAAACATCGTGAGGAAACCTGCATGTGACAAATTTCATAGAAATTGTGCCACATGTGTATTCCACCAACCCGCATTGGAACAGCGTGGTGGAATATGTTCCAAACCTTCTCCTCAAAGGGAGAGGAGGCCTTTAGCCCAGCAGCGGGAATTTACAGGCTGTTGTTGTTGTTGTTGTTTTGTTGATAATTAAATAACGAAGATAACCGAGATGGCCTAGTGGTTAGGACACGTACATCATAACCAATGGGTTGAAACCTAGACAGGCATCACTGAATTTTCATGTCAGCGGTGAAAGATAACATCATGAGAAAACCTGCACGTGTATTCAGCCATTGATCTACCAACTAACGTTGAAACAGCGTGTTGAAATATGCTCCTAATCTTCTCCACAAAAGGTAGCCTTAGCCCAGCAGTGGGAAATTTAAAGACCGTACATGTTAAAAATGAGGCCTGTGACAGTATGCAAACTCTGAAAATCCCGATGTGTATGCACGCTATCGTGTGTTCCCCGTTCAGCTCCTGGTCTGAAAGATCACGGAGGAGCCACTTAAGTCCTGTTAAAACAATACAATAAGTTTAAAAGGAATAATTTCTATAAGAATACAATATTCGTCGAAGTTTGTAATGCTGGATCGAATAGTATTGAAATTAATTTGCTACCATATGCTCATCTCTTGAACAAAGTTGTCGAACATGACGACTTTGGGACGTATTGTAAAGTAGTATGGCTTCGCAATTGAACACGTCCCTCGAACGTGTCAGTTTATCCTCAAGCAGTATAAGATAAAAATAATTCTGTTATATTTATCATCATCATTATATAAAACAAAGTCGCTCATCGTTGTCTGTCCCTTGTTTTCGTTTCAAAGGTAAATAATTTAGCTTATTAAAAATAATTTAAAACCGCTAAATCGGATCACACGATTTTGACAATATTTTCACGACCAGGTCCAACAAAAATCATTTTTGTAAGTACTAGAATCAAATAGATATATTGTTAACATTATTGATACAAAAATAAATAAATAGATACATATTTATATATAGATATATATTTATCGTCATAATTACATAGTATAAAACATAGTCGCTCATCGCAGTCTGTACCTATGTATGCTTTTCAACCGACTTCCAAAAGGAGGAGGTTATCAATTCGTCTGTATTTTTTTCATAACTTTTCACTGGGTGGACCGATTTTGATAATTTTTTTTTGTTTGAAAGGTAGTGCTTCCCGTGGGGTCCCATTTTTTTTATTGTTTTTTTTCGATGATGGTATCCATGTGAAAACGATATAAGTCTTAAATTTGCATTATGTATATGCGCGACAAATAGGTAATAACTGAAAATCACGTTAACCAATTTTGATAATTCTTTTTTTAATATAAAATATATACTTCAAGGGTAATTTGGTGAAAGTTTGGTAAGGTTCTGAGCACAGGATCCATGACAAAGTAACGGAACGGAAGGGAACGGAACAATTCTGAGGAGCACGTTAGCGATACTCGGTCGAATCTTTTATTTATACGTTATTTGGATATTTGAGTCACCTTCCGTAATGTGGTTATGTTTATGTATTTATCATAGTCGAATATTATAATCAACTAGCTAGCTAGCGGCTTCGCACGGGTGCAATACTGATACTAAATATACCTACTACAGAATTTGTTTATATACGACATCACATCGCAAACTTCTAAAATTATCAGTGTTTCTTTACTATATTGTTCATGTATTATATACACAAACCTTCCCCTTGAATCACACTACCTTTTAAAAAAAACCGCATCAAAATCCGTTGCGTAGATTTAAAGATATAAGGACAGAGAAAGCGACTTTGTTTTATACTATGTAGTGATGGAACTCCTATACGGCTCGCAGTTAGGGTGCGATATGGGGCAGAATTTCTTACTATCTTTAATCAAATTTTGTGTATGTGATGTGATGTCATATGATGTACGAAATATAGTTGGTCTTTTTCAAAGTTTTTTTGCTGAGTTCGATTACAGCTCTTTCGAGGGATCCTTGTAGTTTACGCCGCGTGACGTATTAAATCCGCATTTTCGAAAGTCTATTTTTGCTTTATTCGCAAGTTTCCTTTGAAATTGTCCTCGAAGTAGTTTCTGACTCATATAAACGGAACGCTTAATCTATCCATATTAAAAAAATATAGTTAGTCAACATCAGCTTCACTTAAAATCAAAAAATAAATAAAATTTTAACAAAAAGAAAAACCGACTTCAAACAAAACACTATTTTAAAACAAATGAATATGCACGAAAAAGTAATAAAAATAATTGCGTATTCGACATATTTTTTAGAGTCTTCCTAAGTTAAATGAAATGAAAAATATTAAACTACTTAAAAGTCGATTAACGATTATATCATGTAGTTATAATTATTGTTATATTTGGATTACATAGTATAAAACAGTCGCTCATCGCAGTCTGTACCTATGTATGCTTTTTTTATATCTCATTTTAAGAACTGAGTCAATAAGATGACTATGGAGTTCTCGTAGGGCTACCTTATACATTACAAAACTGAACTATGACTAACTTAAAAATAATTAGTTCTACGATCCAAATTATTGCGCACCATCTTATACATCATTTTTGCTGCTACGGATGCTGGATTTGTTAAAATGATGTTTTCGAATCCCAACGTCGTGTCTGGCACCTCACTTCGCACACACTCCGTTAATATGTGATACTCAACAGACTTTGATGTGGTTCCTTTTAATTGATTGATTCAAGATTAAGGTATATACGTTTATATAATAAATGCAGAATATAGTAAAACACAGATTATTCGAGTTTTTAAAGGGACGTCGTAATACGTTGCGGTTTATACCGTTTTATGACTGAAAAACTGTAAACGTTGTAAGACATTCTGTAGTATATTTAGTTACATTGCATTTATACGAAGTCGGGACGGATCGCAAGTAATTTTATAATTATTCTTTTAGCTTCTTTAAATAGGCGTGGGTTAAATATTGTAACTATTATAGTATATCTTTCTAGTTTTTAGAAAACATATAAAACATTTTTTAATTGATTAAAATTAATATTAATAATAATTTTAAACATTAATTAACAATTTTATTAGAAAGGAGAGTCATAATAGATCTATTAGCGTTGGACCTGAGATTTTATAATTTAATATTGAATTTATATTTAGTTTAATTAACATTTATTTTAATTTTATCTTTCTTAAACTTTAGGACTTAGTTCTTAAAGTAATTAATAGTACATTAATATTATGTTTTAGAAAAATATTCTCAATTCAAGTAGACTCTAAAATAGTATTTTTGTATCAAATTTTTTGCTTTGAATAGTAGGTATGTACCCTTTTATATAAATAAAATTATTATTACTATAGTTGACTGTAATCAATAAAATGAATATAATTATAATAATAATTAATTAAAAATATTGATCTAAAAGATCATATACCTACTATTAAAGTAAAAAAGTTGAGTCAAAAACACTTGTTTTAGCAAATTAAATTCGTTAATAAGCTACAATATCACTTGGTGGTGGTAGGGCTTTGTGCAAGTCCACCTGGGTAGATACCACCCACCCACTCATCAAATATACTACAGCTAAACAACAGTACGCAGTATTGTTGTGTTCCGGTTTGAAGGGTGCGTGAGCCAGTGTAGCTACAGGCACAAGAGACTTAGCATCTTAGTTCCCAAGGTTGGTGGCACGTTGACGATGTAAAGAACAACTAATATTTCTTACAGCATCGTTGTCTATGGTGGTGGAGGTGGCTGGCTTATATGCTTATTAAGATACATATACTATATTTACAAGAATATACACGAATAATAACTACACCCCTCTTTACTTAAATATAAAAACTAACCTAATAACTTAACCAAATACAGTAAAATAAAACTTACTCTTATTCTTATCCAATACCCTGTCCAACTAAGAAAAATTTATAACGACCGACATATTACTTCCTTTGATAAACTTCCCTTAACATCTTCACTGAAACTAATAATTAATAAAAATATGACAAAGAAGGTCGTCAAAAGTTTGTTATAAATTTGCTTTTGCATAAAGATCTGCTTGTTTGCGTGTTTTCGTTTCAAAGCTAAATAATTTAGCTTATTAAAAACAATGTAAAAACGCTACATCGGATCACACGATTTTGACAATATTTTCAAGAAAAAATTCCAACAAAAATCATTTTTGTAAGTTCTAGAATCAAATAGATATATTGTTAACATTATCGATACTAAAATGAACAAATAGATACATATATCTCTATCAACATAACATACTGCAACATTTAAAAACTTTAAATTCTTATCTAAAAAATCATTTTATTTATATAAGTCGTGTTTACGGAAAATGTTTGTGGAACAAAATGCAAACAGAATGAGTAAGTTAAAAGAAGCCTTTCAAAAATAAGCTTTTATTTAATTTATGTATTAAAAGGATTAATCGATACCAAATACATATACAGTTGAATTTTCAACTAATATTTGCAGAAGCAACTGGACTTTTTTAGTCATATCTCGAGGGTGAAGCTATGTGTGAGAATTTGTCTAATACAATAGAATTATTTAAAACTTTACCTTAAGTTTTATAAATTTCAGGCGAGTAAAGCCGCAGAATCACAGTAAGCCAAATTTTCCACTAATCGACTAAGGCGTAATCTTTTTAAGGAGAAGATTTGGAGAATATTTCACCACACTGCTTCAATACTGGTTGTCACACATCTGGCAGAATGCCGTTTAAATTAGGCACATGCAGGTTTCCTTGGGACATTGAAACATGAAAATTCAATAGTGTTTGCTTAAGTTTGAACCCTCAAACCACTGCGTCATCTCAGCCCTACATAGCTGCAGAATCAGCTTGTATTAAATATAATTATCGATAAAAGAATTATAGATAGCCAATTACAGAACAAATACGATAACACACTGCAGTTACATAAAAAATAGTTCGAAGACGATGAACTCTTCACGTACAATCATCGTATAAGAATAACTGGTATAACCAGTAAATGTCTGCTCTGTATAATAAATCATGGAACGAAAAGAATATATATAACTTATGTGTCTTCTAACTTTCATTTATATTTTCGTAACGCTTATGACGTATTATTTATTTGATACAAATCGCTGCGACTTTGTTTTATCCCGAGCTTTTGACATAATATTAATATAACAACTTTTTACTATTCATTTCTGTCTAGCAAGCGAAGGCGATTCCCTTGGGTAATTATTTCAAATGTCTTGTGTTCTCGCTGACCGAAGGGATGATAAAGATTTCTTATTCATTTAATAATAATATAATGTCATTGTCATTGTTATAGAATTGCTGAGTTCTCCTTTTTAGTAATAAGCCTTATAAGTATTACAAGCGTTATCATCGTTATTCTCAAAATAAAATCCGGTTCATACTGGAAAAAACCGGATACTATTCACTTCAATCTAGTTTTCTCTGTGATATTTTCATTATAATCTACTCATATTAATTGCACTACTACAACTTAACTATTTCGCTTATAAATAAACTCACACTAACGATAAATTACTAATAATTTATAATCGGTTATAATCGATTCATCATCAACCTAGCTACTCTGGCTCACTTACCCTCGGTCAAACATATCGTTTGGGTAAGTACCCCCCTGGCCTACCAATACGGCTTCGCACAAAGCCCTACCAAATACAAAACATTGATATACCACCAAAAGTCTAGTATCTTTATACCCGTTCTTATTATTTTGATAGTCTCCCCACTGTTCGTAAATATGTTTATACAGAAGTAAATAACGACTGTAATATTCTGGCCTCTGTCACTCGTTAAGAAGTTTCAGAAGTTATTCTACTACGTTTCTCCACTAGATATTATACATACATATATCAGAATTTCTGCAAACGATAAGTTTCTCTTGACGTCTCTCTTCTACGCTACATATAAGGTCATTTTATAAAGCACTAGTTTACAATAATGTTTTGTTTCATTCTTTTGAAGCTGAAATTACTAGTGATAAAAAGAGACAATTGCATATGAATCAGCTAACAACAACAGTAACAGTGAACAAATCTAAAATATTTTCTTCAATCATTACGAAACCACGTCAAGTACTGCCCTCTGTTGTAGGTTATCAATCAGCGAGTGTCACATCCATAATCTTGATGTATCCCCCATTTCTTTTGTTCTCTTGCTCTTTTAATATATCTGCGACTACTTTTGCATTTCGAATGTTTTGAGCATAACTTATTCACATTAAGCGTAGGAGTTTTTTGTTTATTTTGTTACTAACGGAGCAATACTGATATTAAATAATCTACAGAATTTGTTTATTTACGACATCACATTAGATACTTCTAAAATGATCTGTGTTTCTTTACTATATTGTCCATTTAATGAATACAAAAAGCTTTCACTCGAAACACTCTATCTATTAAAAAAACCGCATCAAAATCCGTTCCGTAATTTTAAAGATCTAAGCATACATACATACGGACAGACAGCGGTAAGCGACTTTGATTTATACCATGTAAAGATTGGTGGTAAACGTGCAGGAGGCTCATCTGATGGAATATGACTACCACCGCCCATGGAGATCTGAAACATTGGGGAGCTTGTATGGTTCCGGCTTTCAAATGTGTAGGTTATTTACTTGAAGGGTTCCAACTCTTATCAGTTCAGATAATCTGCCCGCGAGAGTGTTTCCACAGAGTGGTTGTGCGAGTCAGAAGATGCCTTAAAAATAGCGCTGTTGCGATAAATGATGTTCTTCATTTGTTTTTGACGACCTCCATAGAGTGGTGTGTACACCAGTTTTCGAGGTCCCGGGTTCGATTCCCGGCCGAGTCAATGTAGATTATCATTAGTTTTCTATGTTGTCGTGGGTCTGGGGGTACCGTCGTCACTTCTGATTTTCCATAACACAAGTGCTTTAGCTACTTTTTTTTTATGGAATAGGTGGCAAACGAGCAGGGGGCTCACCTGATGGAAAGTGACTACCACCGCCCATGGACATCTGCAACACCAGAGGGCTTGCAGGTGCGTTGCCGGCCTTTGAGAAAGGAGTAGGCTCTTTTCTTGAAGGTTCCCATGTCGTATCGGTTCGGAAAAACCGCCAGCGAAAGCTGGTTCCACTGAGTGGTTGTGCGAGGCAGAAAATGTCTAAGAAATCGCGCTGTTGTGGATTTTCGGACATCAAGATAGTGCGGGTGAAACTTAGAATTTTGACGAGATGTCCGAAGGTGAAATTCAGCAGCCGGGATTAATCCGAACAATTCCTCGGAACATTCCCCGTGAAAAATTCGGTAGAAGATGCAGAGTGATCCAACATCTCTACGCAAAGCCAAAGGATCAAGGAGATCGGAAAGGGCTTGATCGTCGATAACTCGAGCCGCTCTACGTTGGCACCCGCCCAGAGGTGAGAGCAGTACTCCATGTGAGGCCGAATTTGCGCCTTGTAAAGTTGTAGGCGATGGGCCGACGTGAAATACTGTCTCGCCTTGCTGAGCACACCGAGCTTCTTTGAAGCCAATTTGGCTTTGCCTTCCAATTGACCGCGGAACTGAACGAGGCTCGAAATATCAACGCCAAGTATTCCGATACTACCTGTAGCGGCTATCGGGATGTTCTCAAATCGTGGAGATACGACAAATGGTGTTTTTTTAGCGGTTAACGCGCAAACTTGCGTCTTTTTGGGGTTGAAATGGACTAAATTTAGCCGGCCCCAGTTCGAGACTTTGTTTAACGAAGACTCGATTTCAGACACAAGTTTGTTCCGGTTTTCTTCGACGTTTTCCCGAGAAATATTAGCGCGGCCGGTGTATAAGGTGTCAACGGTACTGTCGTCTGCATAGCAATGAATGTTCCCGATTTGCAACAAATCATTGATATGCAGAAGAAACAGAGTGGGTGATAGAACGCAGCCTTGTGGAACACCAGCATTGACGAATTTTAAGTCAGAGCATGCACCGTCGACAACGATCTTGATGCTCCGATCTGCCAAAAAGCTGGTAATCCAATTGCATAATTTCCCGGGAAGCCCATAGGAAGGAAGCTTCGAAAGAAGCGCTTTGTGCCATACACGATCGAAGGCCTTCGCTATGTCCAAGCTGGCTGCTAATGCCTCCCCCTTGCTCTCAACTGCTTCAGCCCACCTGTGAGTAAGGTAAACTAGAAGATCACCGGCTGAGCGACCCCCACGGAAACCGTACTGGCGGTCACTAATCAGCTGATTCTCCTCTAGGTACCGCAGGAGCTGGCAGTTAATAAGGGACTCCATTATCTTGGAGAGCAAGGAGGTGATGGCTATAGGCCTATAATTGGACGGATCTGAGCGGTTGCCTTTTTTAGGGATCGGATGCACCAAAGCAGTCTTCCAGGAGTTCGGGACGACGCCTAATGCGTAGGATTGCCGGAAAAGACGCGTTAAGACCGGTGCCAACTCGGGAGCACATGTCCGTAGCACGATTGGAGGGATGCCATCGGGTCCACTCGACTTGTGAATGTCCAAGGAAAGAAGTGCTTTCCGAACTGCACTTTGCCGAAATTTAACCTCCGGCATCGTCGTATCACATCGCGGGATTGATGGTGGTGACTTTCCTTGGTCATCCAGAGTCGAGTTCGACGCGAAGAGAGACCCTAAAAGATCGGCCTTCTCCTTCGCAGTATGGTCCAATGACTCACCGTCCCTGTGCAAAGATGGAAAAGAAGGCTGACAGAAATTCCCTAGGACAGCCTTAGCGAGAGACCAGAACGCACGTGTTCCTGATGGGAAGCGCACCAGTCTCTCGCCAATTCTGCCAATGTACTTCGACTTCGCCTCAGCTATCACGTTTTTGAAGGACCTGGAGGCAGAGTTATATTCCTTTCTGAATGTGCTGGTGTTTGTATCACGAGACGCCGATGCGTTAGCCCAGTCTTGGTAGCGTTCCCATTTTCGGCGTGAAGCCGTCTTACAGAGGCGACCAAACCAGGGCTGGGACTTGCCACCAATGGGCACCGCAGAATATGGAATGAAAAGTTCCATACCCTGAAGCACCACATCGCCGACAGAGTCAGCAACAACGCTCGGATCATCCATCGAGAAACAAACTCGCCCCCATGGGTAAGATGCAAAGAAGGACCGCATCCCATCCCAATCTGCTGACTTGTAGTGCCACACGCGACGACAGCCCTCGAAACGAGGTCGTGAGTATCGTGTAACTGGCACTGTACTCCGGACGAGACAGTACTTACATTGGGATCAGAGTAATGTATGTGATGTTGTCTCATATTTATTATTTATTATTATTATTAAATTTTTGACTTAGGTCGCTCAAACCTTAATCTGAAAATCACACCGGAAGTCGCTTTCTTAAAATAGAAACTACAAAAATGGTAGATACTGTTTATTCTATGTTATATGAATAAATATAACGCTTTCTTTTTTAAATGATTGCATTCATTGTTAACTATACGTATTTCACTTAACGATATTAATTGAGTTTCCCTTTTATTTATGGATATAAGTAAGTGTAATGAGGCATGAGTAATCAATACCGTCTATTAAAATGCTTTTAGCAGTGGCGCGGGAAGTCCTGTGTACATTACACAGTATTGCCATCTATAAATTGATATCAAATTTCATTTTTCTTGACACATTATAAAATGTCTTAAAACGTCTTTAAACTTTACACAAAATGAGAAATAATCAAATCTGTATAAGGTTTTTAAATTTTGCAAATAGTTTGATTGTTTGTATTTTTATTTTGTTAAACTTTATAAAGATGGGTATGATATATTTTTTAATTAACAAAAACAAATAAGTGATGTAGGTGCTAATACCGCTTTAGATGCGATAAAATGCGAGCCTGGGATTTTATATGTTGGGTTTTACCGAAGGTCATGGCACAGCACAGTTCACTGCTAGCCACAGGCCTCTTCATATGGCCAGTTGTGGATTTGCTGAATAAATTATGTTTAAATAAAACTAATTATAACGGATGAATCGCGTATATTAATTATTTTTAAACATCCCGACGTTTCGAGAACTTTGCAGTGTTCGTGGTCACGGGTAGACTAAGATGACATTTGTCTATTTGAAGAACAAAGGAAATATTATTAACAACTACCGCCAACGATTTCTCAATTGATATCTTGAGTAACGTTCCGGTTGCACGCAGAAGGCACTAACTGTATCTTTAGGTCTTGCAGTCTGTTGGATTTGGGATTTTAAATTTTTAATAAGTGGATCACAGGTGTTAGAAAGTCTCCAACCATCTTCTCTATTGAAGTTCGGATGTTTTTGAATTTCAATAGCCTCGCGTATCATTCTAGGAATGAATCTGTGTTCTCTAGCGAGGATCTGTGGTTTATCAAATCGGATAAAATGGTTAGGTTTATCCAGAGCATGTTTACAGACTGCAGACTTTGAAGAACGCCTATTTTTGACATCTCCTATATGTTCCTTGACCCTGGTACCGATGCTTCTCTTTGTTTGGCCTATGTAAGATAAACCACACTCACATTCGAGTTTATATACTCCTGCAGTTTGTAAAGGGATATTACTCTTGATAGATCTCAAGAACTGGCTCACTTTCTTATGAGGCTTGTAAACTTAAGACAACATTATAAATTATGTTAATAAAAACTTAAAAAAAAGTTAATATCAGCTGGTTTCTTTTTCTTCTTAAAGACCACATACAATTTCCAGCTACTATAAGAAGACTGAAAGTCCAAAATGAAATTTAACAATTGTGTAATCCCACAGTATAAGTCACTTAATTTGAAATTCATAATTAATCAATGAACTACGAGGGAACGGGGGCGACGTTTGGTTACTCAAACAAGAGTTGCCAATTGAAAATGATTAAAACGTTCGATTTTCGAATGTTATTTTAAGCCCAATCATAATTATTACTTCAAACTCTATAATAGATCCTAGGTATAAGGTCAATGAACTCTTCAACAAATTTATAATCATTTTATTCGAGGTCAATGACAGTGTCCAACTGTTAACACTTTAATAGTTTATCATCACATTGATTCTTAATTGGGTGATTAATTATGGGTCAGTTGCTCCGCCAACAAGCAACAATTTTAATTACAGTAATCTGGTTTACAGTTCTGATTTATGCGTCTGATTTAAATAATTTGCTACAATTATATGTACTTTCTGTAATATTAGTTCAATTTTGTTAATAAAATACAACGTGCGTTATATTCTAATGATGCCCTCGTGATTTTGAACCCGGTAGCTAATTTTATAACAGACTAGCCTAGATTATACCAGAGAAATAATATTATTATATAGTAAAAGAGGCGAGATGGCCCAGTGGTTAGAAAGCGTGCATCTTAACCGATGAGTTCGGGTTCAAACCTAGTTAATTTGTATTTATAATTCATCTCCTGCTTGCCGGTGAAGTAAAACATCGTGAAGAAACCTGCATGTGTCTAATTTAATTGAAATTCAGCGACATGGTGGAATATGATGGGCGAGGAGGCCTTAGTCCAGTTGTGGGGTATTTTACAGGCTTTTTGTTTTTGACCATCAATAAGTAATTGTAGTGCTGAGATGGCCCAGTGGTTAGAACGTGTGCATCTTAATCGATGATTGCGGTATCAAACCCAGGCAAGCACCGTATGTGCTTAATTTGTGTTTATAATTCATCTCGTGCTCCGCGGTGAAGAAAAACTGCGCGAGGAAATCTACAAGTGTCTCATTTCAAAGAAAATCTGTCACATATGTATTCCACCCAAAACACATTGGAATAACGTGGTGGAATATGTTCCAAACCTTCTCCTAAAAGGTAGAGGAGGCCTTAGCTCAGCAGTGGGAAATTTACAGGCTGTTGTTGCTGGAATAGCTTATACACTGATTTAGAACTTATGATACCTCAAACTTACTATATTTATTATTTTATTTTCATTTTACACGTCTAGCCTAGCTTGTAAGTGCATTAACAACATTTTGCGTACGTTTGGAGATTAGCTTGCAGACAGTACACTAGCTTTAAGCCGATCTATAGTGCAATTTATTTCGTTGCTTAATAACATACAATATATTAATTGTATTTAAAACAAAAAAAAATTACACTAATTATAGGTAAAGAACGTTTTACCAATACCTAACCTTAAAACTCCATAAGCACTTTCTAAAAGAATTACAAAAACAAATTCTAAATACGATCTCCGCATCATAAGCTCCTATTAAAGGTACGCTTAGCCTGATTTAAGACAGCGTTAGTGTATTTAATTAAATATAGTATGTACTCCGTAAATAAGCCCTGCTTGGGACAAGTCATTGACACGACTGAAACACGCGTTGAACACTTAGGATTAATGCCAATGCAATGGAATATTAATAAGTGCTTAGTCTGCTTGGTTTTGTTTTTTGTTATGTTAACAAACAAAACTCATTTTCAATGCCTCGTTGGTGCATGTATAAAAAAAAAAACAATAAAATATTCTTTATTCAAATCGGCTTAGAAAGCACTTTTGAATCGTCATGTTATATTGTTGAATGGAATTTAAAACTACCACTGGTTCGGAAAGTTCATTTTACTGAAATTCTCTTCTACAATGAAGTTTTTTCAATTAAGTAAAATTAAATTTTAATGCATCCTGATATCATTTTGACACACTTCCTAGCCTCGGCTTTGCATGCTTAATAAAGATAATTGTGTTATAATAATATAATTAGGAATGATGCAGCTATCTTGTGGCGAAAAATAATAGAACTTGATAATTCGATCTAGAGTTATGTTACGGACATAGATATAAAAAAAAATTACCTCTTTATACAAATAAATAATCTTGTCTTGAATAATATGCCTGATTTATCAATTTCTTCTAAATGATATTAAAATGTATGCTGAAGAATGCTGTAGATCTTAAGGTTAGTTTTAAGCCGGGTTAATGTATAGTAATTTTTTTTTATGTGAAGTTCTATATATGTGTGTGTGTGTGTGTGTTTGTTTTTTTTTTTCATTTCAATTATCTATAAAGAATAATTTCTAATGTTTAATGTCACAACAATATTATTAACTAATTTATCTTGACATGCTTTTAAACAATCGTTTTTCATACAAATGTATATTATTATAAAAGCATTTTAAGTGTCTGTCCTCAGGGAAAATATATTCATTTGAATATGAATAACACAGACGTTTAACTTTTTATAAATCAACTTTTAGAGCATTATTTGAATCTGTAAAAATAAATTATACTTTTGTGTATATTACTGAATAGAAACTCTTTTGATCATCATAAAATAAAATAAAAAGTAATAATTTATTAAACAAACGTAATCCTTATATTACTGTTTATGATTTTTTTATTTATATAGATACTAATTGTTTTTCATTCTTATTTGCTAGATACAGGCGAGCTTGGAAACAGAAAAAAAATAAAAAACCTTTGTATCGTATTATAGATTCAACCAACTCTTTTTAGTCTATTTTGTTACATTAATTTTGTTTGATACTTAATATGGTTAAATTTAAACCATTAATAGAATAATAATAAATGTCAACGTACGTATCAAAAATGAAATAATCCAGTTGAATCTACGCAATCCAAATGTTTTATTATGTTTATTTAAATAATTCCAACTCTGACGTAATAAAATATTTCAAATAAGTATACTGACGTACAATAAGCAGACCAGTAATCCGACTACAATAAATTACTGGGATAAGCAAATAAACCGAACAGACTAAAGTTTATAACTAAGTAAAATATTTCTTCTTACATGATATGCAATTTCGTTTCGTATTCCCAACAAACTTCGTTAAAACATTTTCGAACTTATTTCATTATATTTGACGTCTACTAAATGTTTTACTAAAACTAAAAATTAAAATGCCATATGTCATTGGCAATGATATCGACGTTTCAATTGATAAGATCGCATCTGTACTGAGTATTGTTTTTCGAGTTACGGAAAGTATCGTTAAAACGTTTTAAATCCGAGGTCATGATATTTGTGATATCGAGGATGAATTAAAAATTTTTGAAGAGATACATAGTAACATCAACGCTGAGAAAATAAAAATAAATATTATTCAAGTGGGTGTTTTATAAGCACTTTACCCAAAATACTTCTGTTTACCAAAATTAAGGAACGCTTGTTACGTAAAGATGTAAAATTTACTACACAATTAGTGAGTATATGATTGATAGCACACCTTAGAAATGAAACGATTACCTTCTGTCTACTCGTATATCTATTCATATTCAATAAACGTAGTTAATTAATTTGACAACAAGAGAAAACCGGCTGAGTTCTTCTCAGGTCAGGGTGTTACCTTTTCCGAACTGGTGGTAGTAAATAATTTGACACTTTGTTTGTGATTTTACAAATTATCACAGGTACTGAATTCAGCATTTGTGCTTAAAATTAATCATAATAATTAATTATTGAAAATAAACAATCATATGTATGATTATATAATAAAAATTAAATATACATTTATTGATGCTTTATAAAATAATAATTTAAATAAACGTTGATAAAATAGAAGTCAGCTACCTGAAGTAAATATTTTAAGTAGATTTAGCATCAAACCTTTTCATTAGATAGCAGTGAAGCTGGACACATGATAGTAACCACTATGATAGATATACCACATTTTATGTTCCTTATATGGATATGCCCATATCAATACCGCCTGATTTGCTGGATTATACAATTGTATCTTATTTGGCAGTCAGTAAACAGCTGATCACGCTTGCACAAGCTCATTAGTAAACATTAATATCGCGTATTATTCTACAAAATAATAGTTGTGAAATATGTTTGTTTCCAAGTAAACTTTGTATGAAATACTGTTTTATGCATCGATGCATTTATGTATGATTCAGTTGCACATTATATTATTATAAAGAGAAAATTTCTCTTTGTATGTTCACAATCACGTGCTTTAATAACGCAATTAAAATTAATCTAAATAATGCGGTTTAAATTACAACATTGCCACTGGCTACGTCATGTTAAACGTTAAGTAAATCAAGAGAAGAAATCTTATGAAAATCAAATCTTAAGCATGTATTGTCTTTGTATAAGTTATGTTTATTATTATAGTTTACTGCAGAAGATCATACAATTCATATCAAGGTAAGAAATATAAAATAACGATACAATCACCAACATATATTTGATGGCATGTATTGACGGCAAATATTGTGGTTAATTAAACTATTTTTTTTTGTAAAAGTCCAGACAAGTACTACTTTATATAGAAAATTGGAAATATAGTGTATTCAAAACCTTTAATAATTTCCATATTTTCCATTGACCACATTAATTCGTGAACCATTCTATTCTTTCCACCATTCTGTCGTCTATACATGTTCATTTAGGTTCGATATAACAAGTGTACCATGGTTGACTAACTCGGAAGCTGTTTTACTTGAGAATTCAAATGATGCTTGATTTTTTTTTCAGTGTAAAAGTCTCACTTTCATTACTTTAAACTTAAGTCAAATATCTCGACTAACTTCTGTAAGTTAAATAAGGCGATTTTACTTGAGGTTGGAGTTCCACGAGGATCAATACTAGGTCCTCTTTTATTTTTAGTATACATAAATGACTTCAATTTAATTTTACTTACTTTTTGATTAAGCCATCAGGAACTAACGATATAAATAATGCATATACATATCCTACAAAGTTTATCGTGATTTCTCTATGGTTGTCGGTATTCCTTAAAAAACATATTCCTATAAAAACAGTTTTCAATAGTCTAATTTTGTCTACTAGGAAATTTCTACTTCCACACACCTGATATATTAGTTCTCAATTTAATATTAATCACATGACAAAGTACTTCAACGATTAAATATATACTTTGTATTTTAGTATTTATGTTTCATAGACCCTAGACTAGTGTGTGCAATGTAAAATAGTAAGGAACAATATTCAAATAATATGGAATCTCTAAAATATTTAAACTACTTCAAAATCTTAAAGAAAAAACAATATAGACATACTTATTTCGTTCGGCAATACTAGACAGTTTTAAGCAAATATCATTTCAATTCATAGTACACATACTGGCATAGTATAAATTCTATTTTAGTAAAATAATTTCACGGTCCACCGGAAAACGTTTAAATTCCGGTTATATCCGGATTTCACTCGATAGAGTGTTTTTGTTATCTTTTTTACCTCTAAACAAATAGTTGGTCCATTCAAATGATCGCGTTCAATACGAGTTAATCTATCTTTATTATACAGGATAATTTCTATGTATTAAAGTTGTTATTAAACGTCCCTTTAAATATAAGTAATAAATATATTGACAATGCAAAGATTAATTAAGAAATATTTCCATAGAATCTCACACATAATCTTATATTTGCCTAAGAAATTACAAATTCTTATAGATAATTATGTATACTTACTTTAATTATTATAGGATGTTTAGGATTTGACATGAATAAATAAATTGTGTTTTATAGATATAGAATGTAACGAAAAAATTTGCCCATATTATTAATAATGTTTATGCAGATTTAATATAATAAGCTTAATCTTATTAATAATAAATATATAATATTTTTTAAGATTCATTTATTAAGATTTTATTATTTATAAATATTATCTAAAAAAATCTAATTATTTATTATTGTATTGTATTTTAAAATTTGTTAAGTTAATAAAACATGTTTTACTAACACTATATGGGCTAGTCCTGAAATAAAAAGTTTTATTATTATTTTTAATAAAATACAATAAGAATTTGTAAAATAAATGGCTTCAAAATTTCAGAAAATACGAAACACGTTATCGGGAATAATATACAACGGCGCAGCACATCCTGCTACACCGATTTCGTAGCACATTTTTCGTATGTTCAGGGTTACCGCTTTTAGAATTTTTAGTACGGATTTTAAAATCAAATTTTCAGCTAGTACTAAGAATTTTTCATAAAACAAAGTTAAAATAGATATCATATTTTCACGTAGTGAAAACCTATAGAAAGTCATTTGAAAGACACCGAGTTATGTGAGGAAAACGTGAAACGTAGATAAATTATCATTAGACTAATGAAATTTTATATATCTCTCTCTCGCTTTATCTGTGGTGGTTGTACTTGTAAAGTCACACTATATAGAAACGCCACACAGACAGAATTCACAAAATAGTTGAGGAGTTACACGAACTAAAATAAAATTCCGCAGATATTTTTAACTTTGCCGTTTCGTAAATTCAAATCGTTTATAAAAAATAGGCATATTATTCGACACAAAATTTTATAGACCATAAAAAAGCGTGGAGTTAATACCTGTTGACTTCCAAGCAGGATATATTAATGTAAAAAAATGTATTTAACTAACTTGACTTTGTATTTTTTAAATTTTGAAAAAGAGTAACGACTGAGTTCCTTGTCGGTTCTTCTAGGTAGAATCTACTTTCGGAACCGGTGGTAGCTTGACTTAATTGTAAAATGACGATTCAAAAGCGCTTGTAAAAGTTTACTTGAATAAAGTTTATTTTGATTTCATAACCATCAGAATACTTCAATCGTTAAGAGAGTAATGATTTATAGCGAGCGAGCGTAGCGATTCTGACTCCTTGGACTATAGCCGTCCCCACCCCTAAGACAAGCATAAATAGAGGGGTAAATAGAAATATTAGCAATTCTTTACAACTTGGCATTGCTTCTAATCTTTAAAAAACGACTTTACACATTTAAGATATTATACTTTTTTATCGGATAGAATAATTCTTATTGCCTTTATTATTGCTATTTGTGTCACGGACGTTAATATGCTGTATTTTATTGTTAGTTTATAGAAATAAATCATATTTTAATTTAGCCACTAAGAATTGTAATATATCTTTATAGTGAAAAAGATTTAATCTGACTGCCGTAATGAATAAAAGTCTGTTGAATTTCCCTTTATGTTAAAGATCTAATAAATCTCTCGGAACAGTAGCCCGCGCCTAAATTACTTTATCTAGATAGTTCTCTGGCTAAAATCAGGTAAAAGCGAAAATATACTGATCTGTAAAATATTTCACTGAAACAAATTTAATTACGTCAAATTGTTCTTTTTCAAAAAAAAGGTTCTACTTTTATGTTTTTTGTGCTTATAAACTTTACCCTTCGATTGTCAAGCGGTCCAATTTTTGTCATAGAACATCTTATTAAAAGTGTCCACCAAACAGCCATCAATGTTATATTGATATATATTTGGGAAAGATCAAGCATTTCTTAATCGTAATTAGCTCAGCAGTTTCGTTTCAAATTATATTGTAAAGCAGCTTACTTTCAAGCGAACTAATTCCCACCTACGTGTATAATAAGAGCCATCTGAAAATAAAACGTCTCGTTTACATTTTGCAATTTCTACTACCCTCCAAAACAGTAAAATATATGATTATAAAATGATAATACAGCTTAGAATGCGCATTTTTAACTCCAAACTTCCTGTCGCAGTTATCAACTCTAACTGCGTTACAAATATGCCATAAAATCTCGAGTGACTTTCATAACAATGAGGAATCCTAATAATACAAGTAACATGGCTGTATCATGCTTAAATACATTGAAAAAATAAACGATGAACCATTTAGGAAGGGAGTAATATTCTATATATTCCTCAAGTCTCAACTGGGGTCTAACTATGATTGTTTCGCATGCCCCCAAAACTGATGCCTACTGTAACAAAGACCGCTAAGGTTCGATCACTTTTTGCCAGTTCTTATACGTGATATTAAGACTTCATAGTCAATCTTCGTTTCCAGAGTTTTAAATGAATCAGATTATTCCAAAGGTATATTCGAATTTTAGATCCTGTGCTACGTAAAGCGTGCAACAGTGATAGCAATGTTAGGTGCCTGTAATTTTCGTGTAGGATTTGTACAGAACTCAACCTCAGGTGCAGACATACCTTACCTTATTGGTGAGTCTTTCACTTAGCAAGTCACACTAGGTCAGCTTGGTAAGACACGTCAAAATCAACTTGAGGTTATAATTATTCAATTATGAAAACATTAGTTTTACTTGTGAATCGGTTATTATTTTTTACGGATATTCGACTGTAAATATTTTTATCTCAGTGAATCTTCAATTATTAGGTATTCGATATCAAATTCGATTATGGCAATTAGCTTTTAGACCATCAAAATTTATTTTACTTACACTGTATACGATCCAATTCTAACTATTATATAAGCCCTTTTTATTCAAGTAAAATGGTTTCTATGAAGTGTACCCTTATATTCCCCAATAACCATCGGAATTGAAGAGTTTTATTTCGTTATTTTTCCCACAACAACGCTTACAACTTTAACAATCAACGAGATATCACAAATTTGTCAAATTTGCAAAGCACAATTCCAAGCACTTTAATTAAAACGACAATAGCTTCACTTAACATAGTTATTTATAGTTTGTTGTTTATTTTAATGTTCTCATTTAATTTGAGAGTAGCGAAGGTAAGAGATTAATTACGAGAGTACTTTGTTATTTGCATGCTCAGTTCAGTGAATTATGTGTCTGTAATCATTTTAGGGCTAAGATAGCTTAGTGGATTTAAATCATGTTATAAAAGAAGTAATTTGCCAATTAAAAATGTACTTTATTCAAACAGCTTAAATTCTAAATTGAATTGCTGTTTTGATCCAATATAAGACAGCTAGTTTATTCTTATTTGTGTTTTCAATTAATTCCGGTTCAGATTGTTCTTGCGTGCGGTTGCAATACATTGTTAGGTTTCCTGCACGTGCCAAATGAAAATGTTTGAAATATGAGGGTTGTGAAGTAAACTACACATCTTACTCTCACCAGGAAGGAGAAACCAGCAGTCGATCTTTTACACGTTGTCACTTATTATTTGGACTTTGACTGTAACTATAGGCACAAGGGACATAACATCTCAGTTCCCAAGGTTGATGGCACATATGATGTAAATAATAGTTAATATTTCTTACAGCGTCATTGTCTATGGGTGATGGTAACCACTTACTATCCGGTGGCCCATATGCTCGTCCGCCAACCTATACCATAAAAAAGTTTAAAACATAACACGTTTTTAAAGGATCGATGTAAAGTATTAGTGCTATATTTTCATATATGATTATTATATTTTGGCTTTCATTTTAATCATTTGTTAGTGAATACTAAGTCCTGATTTTTCCCTACTTGGTTGAATATTTCATTTAAAAGCGAAATATTTACAAAAGATAAAGAAGAATACACAAACAGTTAAAGCCTAAAATATATAATTCTAGACAGTAATTATAGAGGTCATATAAAATTACGAGTAACACCTTTTACTGAATTAGTTTTATCATTTTTGGGGTTAAAAATAAATGTCAGTGAAAAAACGCGAGGGCGTGTGAGTAATAAGCTTAAGAGATTAGACTTCAATACAACTTAGTGGATTTTAGAAGCTTTTACTAACTTATATTTGTGTGGTTGTGTCCCTATTCACTCACACAGACGCGCCTTGGTGACGCTCGTGCGTGATGTATGCTATGATGTCATAGTGTGCGTGAAATAATTAACGTCATCACAGAGAAATCAAACATTACAATTTAATATATTTGTTAAGAACGCTAAGAATGTATCGCTAAAGTGTGCGTTTACCAGATCTGTAGTTTAAACGGTCCCTTATCATGAGATTACATTTTTTGAATATGGTTTCGCATTACAAAAAATAGATATTTGCATAAAAAGGTTGTATAGGCAGCTTGAAGTTAGCAAGTAGGTGCGTCTATATAGGTATATAAAAGTGATAACACAATCTAATTTATCACGAATTCATAAAAACTATAACATCTGCAAATTAGAAATTTGTCAGGTAGGTTCCTTATAAGGTGTACGCATTCGCTTTGAACGGATTTTACGAAACTCCATAATTAAATGGGTTAAACAGGGCTTTGAAGTTTGTGTATTGTATATTTCCGCAGTTTCAGCTAGTATTATTATGACCATTCAGGTTTTGCCGAGTAGTTGTCTGTCATCCCGGTATGAAAGAGGAATTAGAAAATTTGGATTTACGTACACACTCCTAAACTATAATATAATAATTTCCAAGCCATTCTTGGCTATTATGGTTATTCTTCTTACTTCTTAATGAATAATTCTTATAATAAATTACCAATCCATATATACCATCAACCTAACAAATATTCTACCGCCAAGTAGCCATGATCATTGTGTTTTGAAGGGTGAACAAGTGTAAATATAGGCAAATTAATTAAAGTAGCGTTTTGTATCTGACAGTATACGTCAGGCCCTGATAAACATGAGCTTTCTATGGAGTCAATAATTATTCGGTATGGTGACCATTATGTATCTGCACATTATATAAACTACTATCAGTAATAATACTTGAATAAGAATTTCTATTTCAGATCCGAAAATCATTAAGAAATTACAGTACATTAAACAGTAACAGCCTATAAATTTCCCACTGCTGGGCTAAGGCCTCCTCTCCTTTTCGAAAAGAAGGTTTAGATAAACCACCACGCTGTTCAAAAGCGGGTTGGTGGAATGCACATGTGGCAGAATTTCAATGAAATTAGGCACATGCAACCTCACGATGTTTTCCTTCACCGCCGAGCACGAGATGAATTAAAAACACAAATGAAGAACATATTACATTGCCTTTGAACCCGAAATCATCGGGTTTGCATCTTAAATGCACGCGTTCTAACCACTGGGCTATCTCAGCTCTTCTTAAGAAAGCAGTATGATAAATATTACGTTGATCTTTAAAATATTTTAGTGTTGTATTTTTATCGATTCATTTGTTGTTTTATTTCAACGGTACGATCGTACATCGAGGAATCGAGGTACTGTTACGTAATGGTTAACATCGAATGAAGTAAGTTTCCATGAAATCGAATGAATTTTCGGTTTAAGAACGTTATTTCACATACATTCCATTCAAAGCTGAACCAGCAACTTTCCCTCGCGAAATATGTAAACTTTACCAATAGCATACTTCATTTTAGCCCCTCGCGGTACGAATTACATTAGCCTATGCTATTCCAGGGATTCAAACTATCAAACGATATTGAAAATTAGTATAGATGTATATTATGTATTTGAAAAAATATTACGCTTTAGTAAATGAAAATCTTATCATAAAACAAATCAAATTTATCAATTTCATTATCAATCACACGATATGTATTATTATCAAAGATAATGAAAACTGAAATGAATAAACCACCATCAATCTATTATATTGTTATGGAATTTTACGCTTATCTTTCAAATACTTAATATATATACATATGGATTAATAATTCTATTGATCATTTTACTGAAACTGCTAAAATGATGCTATTGCTAATTTTAAGGAATTAGCAAAATATTCTTATACATTTTTTACTTCATACATTCTTGTACTTAGTATTGTAGTATGCCGATTTGAAGGACTAGTGAAACCGTGTAACTATAGGCATGTAGGCCAGCATCTTCGTTCCCAAGGTTGGTAGCGCATTGGTGATGTAAGAAATTATTAATATTTCTTGCAGCGAAATTGGCTACAAACGTTGGCCACCAAACACCACCAAGTCTACGTGAGTTGAAAAAAACCCTATTAAGTAAAAATCTTGTATTAGGAATGAATATAATAATTATCAAGGCGTCAGGGTTTAATATATCTTTCAGAAGGACCGAAAATATTCAAAAGATTTATTGACAGACTGAGCTGAATGTTCAGCTTAATTAGACTCACAGAAATTCTTAATCAATGTTCAGCTTTTAAGGCTTCAAAATCCCAAAAATTGGATAAGATAATCCTTATTTGGAAAAGATATAATACGTTTTTGACGCAGACAAACCTAATGACGCGATATTACCAATGTCTAATTAGAGTTATGGTTTAAGTTGTCAATATTTCAATTCAGATTAATATTCATATATTTAGAGAAGAAAGCACGTGTAATTGAACTGCATCCGACCTACTTTACTGATAAAGATATTCATTATAAACACAAATTGGGCTCATTAAAACTCAAATAGCAACGAGTTCAAACCCAGGCAGGCACCACTATACATATTCGTGCTTAATTTGTGTTTATAATTCATCTCGTACTCGGCGCTGAAGGAAAACATTGTGACCGTCTAATTTCATCGAAATTCTGCCACATGTGCATTCCGCCAACCCGCATTGGAACAGCGTGGTGGAATATGTTCCAAACCCTCTCCGTAATGGAAGAGGAGGACTTATCCTAAAAAAAATTACTGGCTTTTAAACTTTATGTTTATCGAGATTTCAATTCGAAGCTTGCGCCTACTACTTAGGTATATATTCCAGCAACATGTTCAATGCGTCCTCTTTGGTGTGAAGCAGCATCATAACTGATTCGAGGAAATTACAGATGAGCTTGCAAAGCTATACCACCGGTATCATCTGCTTAAGGCTGTTGATTCTCGTAATTGTTAACACTTTCATACAAAGAAATGATCAAGTATTAATAGGCTTAGATTAAATTGGACTGAAAAGACAATGTATTTTCAGGATCAGCAGAATGTGTATGAACATTAGTATTTTGCTGAGTAAATTAATTAATATAGATTAAATTACTATAAGCAAGTGTTCCACTTTGTTGAAACTTATAATCCATAACGATCGTGAAGGAAAATGAAAGCAATAAATAAGTCACTCTTGTCTAATAGTAAGAGAAGATTTACACCGAGCAAGCCGAGATAAACTTATTTTGTGGTAGCTCGGAAAATTTTTAAAATAAAAATATACTCCCCGGATTTAACTTAATTGACGTCACGGGACGTCAGTATGGAGTTAATTAAAAATTTATTAATAAATAAATAACTCAGTATTCCCAAAAGATAAGGAATATATCCAATATACATGTCTATATAGTTCGGTTGCTGAAGCGAATACCGTTTTCACGTAATAATACTTATTAAGGTGCGCGTATATGGTCTGCAGGATGCGAGCCGGCTCTAACAACATCCAACATCGTTAGTAGACTACATTGTATTACTACAAATCGCTGCTGTGTATCTGTAACATCCTGTAATTTTCCCACTGCTGGGGTAAAGCCTCCTGTACCTTTGAAGTGATTATTTTGGAACATCATTTTTTTGGATTATTTTGGATCATTTTGCTCCAATTTGGATGTGGTGAATAAACCGACACAATTTTTTTTTTATGGTATAGGTTGGCTGGCCGACGAGCAAATTGTAGACTTACATCATTATACGTAAGTCTTAATGTTAATTTTATAATTGTATATTTACTTTTTAGTATTACAATGGAGTATATATTACATACTGAAAATTTTATCGATAAACTGAAACAGTTAAGCTGTTCTGAAATAAGACACTCGAAACTTACCACAGAATACGAGCTTTAAATGTCAGAGAGTGATCAGACTATGTTAATTATAAAATTTACAGAATACACGTGTCAAAATTGCTACCATTGAAATGATAATACAACACGAATGAGTTACGGAGTGATTGATTACGTAATCACACTGCTGATGCTGAATTATTTAAACAATGGAAGAGACATGATCACAGATACAAGTTTTCAAAGTATCAGTAATATTCTTATTAACTTCCACAAGCAGACGTGCCCGCGCCTTCATGCGCGTTTGAATTTACCAAAAAATGTAGGTATTTAACAAAGAAATAATTTTAGAGAGCAGAAAAAAATTACTGGTTGGTTAAAGCGCTACTACGTCTGGATAAGAAAAAAATAAAAATAAAAGTGTAAATAAAATTAAAGTAAATTCTCATTTAAATAAATTTTATAATTTTCGCGTAAATTTAGATGAGTGACTTGCAGTTTACAATTAAATTAAATCTAAATAAAAAATTGTCAGAGGTTTTAAAATTTCTTAAAATATATTTTGAATAAACTCGAAGTTTCTCTCAGTATATTTTATTTATTACAGTAACGGCATGTAAATTTCCCACAGCTGGGCTAAGGAAAACTAAGGCCAAGGCTCCCTTCAAGAGGAACATATTCCACTACGCTGCTACAATGCGGATTGGTGCATACATACATGGCAGAATTTCGTTGAAATTAGTCACATGCAGGTTTCCTCACGATGTTTTCCTACACCGAGTACAAAATTAATTATAAACACAAACTAAGCACATGAAAATTTAGTGGTGATTGCCAGGGTTTGAACCTGCAATCATCGGCTAAGATGTACGTTCTAACCACTGGGCCATCTAAGCTCTTGATTATTGACTATATATTAAATATGTGCCTAAGTGCCTTGTAATGCAACTCTGTTTGGCAAGTTGATAACGCATTTTTTTTTATTTCGATATTTTACCATTGACAGGGTGGTACCACCTATTTGTGTGGGTAGGGTGTTGTAATAAGCGACTGGCGCTTATTGATAGTGGCACCCAAAATATTAAATATTTGCATATATATTTTGCAAAACATAACCTTAATATATTGGTAACAATATACAAGTAAAAGGAAATAAATATATATGTTAAAATTTAAAACATTATACACTCACTTAACTTTATCTATCAATACTCATATTCATACCTTATAAAAATAAAATTAAGGATATTTTGAAATTCGAATAATGATTTCTTGGTGGTAGGGCTTTGTGTCAGCCCGTCTGGGTAGGTACCACCCACTCATGAGTTATTCTACCGCCAAATAACAGTACTCATTATTGTTGTTTTCCGGTTTGAAGGGTGAGTGAGCCAGTGTAACTACAGGCATAAGGGACATAACATCTTAGTTCCTAAGGTTGGTGGCACATTGACGATGTAAGGAATAGTTAATTTTTCTTACAGCGTCATTGTCTATGGGTGATGGTGACTACTTCCCATCAGATGGCCCATACGCTCGTCCGCCAACCATAAAATTCGAACGAATTCTTTCAGATGATTTACGAAATTATTAAAATGTTTTCGTTTTTTCTTCAAATAAATTCAGTGAATTATGATTAATATGTTCTGCCAATAAATAAATAATACTTGAATACGCTTCTCATTCGAGGTGTGCGATATTATTTAAAAACATAATTAAAAAAACTTCAATTGAATATTTTAAAATGAAGTAAATTCGTATGCTAAATTGAAAGTCATATTAAACTAGTCAGCTGTATAAGGAGCTTATTATATGTCTCTAGTCGATGTAGGTTTTACCTTTGGTAGACTTTAATAGATAGAAATAGAC
The DNA here is from genome assembly GCF_905220365.1 of Vanessa cardui. Classification (NCBI taxonomy): domain Eukaryota; kingdom Metazoa; phylum Arthropoda; class Insecta; order Lepidoptera; family Nymphalidae; genus Vanessa; species Vanessa cardui. Next base: position 3,230,250 of record NC_061139.1, read on the forward strand.
TGGGTTACGATATTTCGTCTTCACCGAGAATGATATATATTTCAAATTCAAAAAAAGCACGTCAATATTAAATTATCACGATCAAAGGATCTGTGCTAATGTACTTAGTGGTAGGGCTTTTTGGAAGCCCTTTTGGGGAGGTACCAGTTATTCATCTAATAATGCCAAGAAGCAACACTTGCTATTTGTGTGCATTGATTTGTCGGGTTGAAGGGTGAGTGAGTGTGAGTGAGTTGGTGGCGCATTGGTGAAGTAAGGAATGATATTTTAGGCTTTAGTCACTGTTTACTCTACCTTTTTCATAAAAATAATAATAATAATATTTAAACCTTCAAAATGTGTACATACCCATATAATACTTGTCTTTAAGTTATACAACAATATTTAATGCAATTTAAGTAATTTCGTTGCTAAGAATTATTCAATAAAAAAAAAGAAATTAACTTCCACGTTTTCCAACAGATAGATAGATAATAGTAGAGCCATTTTAACTGTAATAACTGGATAGTTTAGTTTATGTCAATATGTCGACTACATATCAATGAAGTCTGATTATAGTGTTAAATTAAGGACCAGACAATACGATTTTGTTTTAAACAAATAATGATCGGAGTTAGTTATGCATTGACATTTTTTTATTTATTTAACTAACGACCCGCCCCGGCTTCGCACGAGTGCAATGATATGACATCACAGTAGAAACTTTTAAAATTATCAGTGTTTCTTTACTAAATTGTCAATGTATTATATATACAAACCTTCTCGAATCACTATATGTATTAAAAAAAAACGTATCAAAGTCCGTTGCATAGTTTTAAAGATTTAAGCATATATAGGAATATAGGGGCAGAGAAAGCGACTTTGTTTTATACTATGTTATGATTATATTACTGTTACCTGTACTGTGCTTTGGTTAAAGGTTTCATTTGTTTTTTGTTTTTTTTTTTTTTATGGTATAGGTTGGCGGACCATCATATAGGCCACCTGATGGTAAGTGGTCACTATCACCCATAGACAATGACGCTGTAAGAAATATTACTATTCCATACATCGTCAATGTGCCACCAACCTTGGGAACTAAGATGTTATGTCCCTTGTGCCTGTAGTTACACTGGCTCCCTCACAGTTCAAACCAGCACACAACAGTACTAAGTACTGTTATTTGGCGGTAGAATAACTGATGAGTGTGTGGTACCTACCCAGACGGGCTTGCACAAAGCTCTAACACCAAGTGAATTGTTTTGAGTTATTATGTGTAGGGTCTTAATATATGGATGATGATGATATTATTTAGTGTGTAAAAGGTCGTATATATCTTGAAATACTTTTTTTATCAATCGCATAATATATGCTTACGCTATGATCATAGCTTCTGTCTAGCTTTTCCTAGTGAGATATGACATCGATTTTACACAGTCGACATATAAGCTTCCGGATCATATGTACATACAATTCGATATTTAATTATTTCTGTTTATTTCACTCAAGTTTTTAATTTTATTTTTTAAATCATCTGATGAACATGGTCAGTAGTCTCCACTACCCACTTTTTTTTTAAGAAAGGGAAGTTCAACGAACCTTAATAAACATAAAAGCTATATAAATTTGACTTATATATAATATTTTATATTCACAGAATATTTAATGTACACTTTTATGTAATTATATTAAAAAAATATAAAGTTAACACATTTGAAAAGAAAATGAAAAAGAAAAGTAAACATTCAATGCATATTTAAATTATAAATAAATACAGCGTAATCTTATATAAAAAAAAATGTTCAGGTTTCCGTGTAATATTACGCACTGGATACACACGCAAATTAACAAAGACATCAATAAACATCAAAACAAATATATATCACACACACACAAAATAAATATGGAATTGTTATAATAGTTTCGTATGGAAGCTAAAAATGCCTTGTATCAACTTTATCTATCAAGCAGTACATATATGTATCAAAATATACACACATAGAACTACAATTTTACATTTATATATAGCTCTGCCCGCGACCTTGTAAAAACAAAATATTATTGTAGGCTAATTTAATTTACTCCTTATTATATCAGTTATCTGTCAGTGAAAGTTTCGTCAAAATCGGTCCAGCCGTCCTAGAGATTAGCCGAAACAAACAGACAGACAGGGAGACAAAAATTGTATAAAATGTTATTTTGGGATGTGTACCGTGTATACATTCATATGCATTGAGTAGAAAAAAGGGCTATTTTAACGTTACAAACATTTTTATTATATGTATAGATGAAATTAAATATATAAGTTTTTTTTAATTTACTTCTGTAATTAGTTTGTTTAATGGAACTTGAGAATTAATTTGAAGCCAGTTATATCCAAAGATTAAGCAAAGACTTTGCACTCATTTTTGATGTTGGTTACAGTACAAGGAGTTTTTATATATCTATTTTTTTTTTTATTTTGACAATTTACAACGAAGCTTCAATTTTTTAATGGTTGATAGTTTAGCATTGAAAAAGACGCAGTTTTAATTCACACTCTTTTGACAATTTCAATGTCCATTTATAACACAAGCTATATATATACTCAATTTATTTGCTATCTTTATTTTTGGATAACGGTAAAAGCTATATTTATAGCAACTCCATAGTAATAATAGTTTAGCTGATGTTTGATGTTTTGTGGAAATAAATGCAAAAATTAACATAACACGGTATGCATTTTCTTCGCCGGTTACCAAGGAAGAATAATTAAAACAATACATTTTATTATGTAAATTTAACGAAATTTTAAAAACAAGAATAAACTGTTTACGAGACTTGTTTTAAATTTTAAAACATGGTATTTATTTAGAAATTACAAATATATTTCATAGTTCGTTTTTAATTAAAACTAAATTAAAAGCGAAAATATTTCTGTCATTTTAAAATAAGATAAAAATCTAAAGTTGTTCAACTAGAATGTAGGGATAGAAGATACTCACATTCACTTTGTAACACATATAACTCTTAGTTTTCATATTTGATTAAATCACGATAAATGTGAATATAAAAAAATATGTTCTTACATATTGAGATATATTGTAAAGTTTTTCACGGATAAGATATTTTCAAATTTTTAAACTACTAACTCTGTTGATTAAATGTCAAAAAAAAATCATTTTACGACTCATAAAAAAACAAAGTTTTATTTTAACTATTCAATCTGAAATAATTCACTGTGAAGAAAGTCACGCACGTGATGTATAATTTTTATATTTTTACGTATAAAACTCTATATTTTTTTTATTATTCTGAAAAAAATAAACACATTTTTTGTAAATTAAATACCTACCCTACTATAAAAAAAAAAAAAAACATTTACTACTTACGATTTATGATTCCAGTTATAATCACAAAACCTCCGATTTTAAAACTCGAATCTATTTAAAAAAGTTTCAAATAAGTACACAAATCACAAAACTCAGAATCCACTGAATCGAACACTACTTAAATCAGGCATAAATTAAAAAAGTTAATGTCACAAAATAGTTTCATTCGTATTTCGAAAATGGAACGCGGTTTTGCGCGGATCGCTCAGACGTCAGCCGGCGCCCGCCCTATGCTGACGGTAGCTCGCTTTCGACTGTTCTTGAACGCCGCTTCTTCATCCGCGGTTTCAAAACACTGGTATAATTCAGTGTTAACGAGGCGGGAAAATCTAGTCTGCATTGTAGATACTTCATTCATTTTTCTTTTTTAATGATTCTTAAAAGCTGTAACGGTACTTCAAAGATCTATTGTAACTCGTAAATTTGTGTGCAAAAAGCTCCTATTAAGGATCGTGTATTTTACGCACTAAAATCTTTTATTTACGAATTGTTGCTATTATATTCATGCAATATGATATTAAGATGTTTTTAAACTAATTACATTCTTAATGTATTCGAAATTTAATATTCTTGAGGAACAATTTAAAACAATTAAATTGTATGTATTGTTTTAATTAGATAGATATTTATAATAATTTGTAAACAAACACTAATCATTGAACTTTTAATTGGATTAGACTACTATGGAGTCTCTTAATATATAATAATATTGTAATAAATAAGAATTGCATGTAACGACTTTAATATGAACTTATTAAAGAAACGACCTTGAGTGTTCTGTAGGTCAACGAGCTGATAAAATTTTGAGACTAACAATAAACAGCAGCCTGTAAATTTCCTACAGATGGGCTAAGGCGTCCTCTCCCTTTGAGGTTTGAGGTTTTGAACATATTCCACCACGCTTTTCCAATGCGGGTTGGTGGAATATTACATGTGGCAGAATTTCTATGAAATTAGGCATGCAGGTTTTCCTCACGATGTTTCATTTTTGAGACTATAAGTGGGAATTTTATTTTACACATTAAATAACTTATTTTAATTTATATGGAATTTTTAATAATAATAATTACAACAAACAAAATTATACAATTTAATAATTGTAGAGACGTTTTTATTGTATAACTGAAAAATCTGTAATTCAGAACCATTATCCAGAAGACTTACACTAGTATTGGCCTAGTTATAAGAAAAATTACGGTACATCAGGGAGCCAGGGCCCCCAAGGAGCCAAATAACGACCAGAATCGATAAAACGATCATCTATGTTAATATAAATAATTTGGGAGCAAATTTCTTGACCCACTTCTTTTTCAATGCTCCGTAGTTTTTTATATAATGTAACCAAAAAGTAGGTGCTACACGCACCAGTTAAACTTAATATGCAAATTATGTAACAATTATTAGTATTTTAAAGTACTGTTAAATGTTAGCATACTATTAATACAAGAAATAAGAATAAACTTGTAACCCCCAGTTTCCGTTTGCATACGGTACATAGAATGTTTTTGGGCAATGGTATACGCATATTTATATATGCGTATACCATTGCCCAAAAACATTTCTTATTATTAAGATACCGAAAAATATAATCAATTTAGCATTCTCAAAATATAAAAAGATTATTAAGACTAAATTAATAAATAAATCATATCATTCATTAAAAGAGCACTTTTTAGAAAGAAACGCCTGGAGTTAGGCTCAAGTACCATCATAGGACACTAATTACTGTAAGTAATAGCATTGTAAATCTGTTTATTTGAAAAGACCAACTATGCGAGTTTCTTGCCGTTTCTTCTCACTAAAAGCTGCTTTCCGAAACGGTGGTAGTATTTAATTGTTGACGATTCAAAAACGCTTCATTGTGAAGTTTACTTAAGTAAAATTAATTGATTTGATTTGATTTAAAGAAAACCTCATTTTTACCTGCGAAAATGACTAAGAGGAATTCAGGGATTTTCTGTGAAAGGTATTGTTAATACTGTCAACCTCCAATGTTAAGGGTATCCAGTAGTTCTTGCCTGAAAAACCAAACAACGTTTTACTTTTACCGCAAAGAGGAATTTGAAGTCAGGGCCTTACGATCATCAGCTTTTTACGTTATGATTACAGATTGATACTTATACTCTTTTGGTGTACGTGATATGGCTGTGTTAGATTATATTTGTTAATGCACACAGATAACGCTTCATGGACGTATTGTGTGTGAACAGTTCTATACATAAGCTTAAGATTGAATCAATAATCTTCACTCAATCTTATAGTAATCTTGTCACTAAGCAGTTGTTTTTTAAATGAGGAGCAAGTATGCAATTTGACCGCAGAAATTTAATTAAGTGGGGTTTATACAAATTTTTTTACCATCTAAATTAATTATTTCAATGAAAATAAATACACTGTGTATTTATTTTCATTGAAAAAAAATGCATAAAGTAAACGAAAACCTGTCTCGTCCGTAACCGACAAACTTGCAGTTGTTAAGGCTAAGCTAAAATCCAGGAGAAAAGTTTGCAAAAAGTTCTTAAGACTTTCTGTCAAGAATTTTAGTAGTTGCTAAGAGTTAGTACGATCACAGTTCTGCATTACCGTACCTGGTACCTGGTTGTATTTTAATACAGTTTTATAGAATTTTTAGCAGTTGCCCGTGATTTCGCTTGCATTTTGGGGTGCTGGTTACCATGTGTCAGCAAAAAAAGTCAATGTCCTTTCTTGGAGCCCAAGTTTGCTTCATACCTAACTTCATCATTTTATTTTTATGACATACATCGTTTGGCGGACGAGCATATGGCCCACACACAATGACGCTGTAAGAAATATTACAATTCCTTACATCGTCAATGTGCCACCAACCTTGGGAACTAAGATGTCATGTCCCTTGTGCCTGTAGTATCAAATACGGTTCAAAATCATAATCAAAATAAACTTTATTCATGTGGGCTTTTAAAAGAACTTTTGAATCGTCATTTAACAATTAAGTGAAGCTATCACCGGTTCGGAAAGCAGATTCTACCGAGAAGAACCGACAAGAAATTCAGTAGTTACTCTTTTTCAACATTTAAAAAATACAAAGTCATGTTAGTTAATACAATTATTTAAATTATTTGGTCGTAAAAGAGTGACAGGCAGACAGATAGAGTTTCTTTAACGTTTATAATATTGATATAGATACAATATAAAGGTCCCTGCACACACAATTGTGTACTATCTCAAAATTGTCTAATTTTAAAGATTGACCATATTTAAGAAAATTTGAGTATGGAGGCTTCATGTCATAACAACAATAACAACAACAGCCTGTAAATTCCCACTGTTGGGCTAAAGGCCTCCTCTCTCTTTGAGGAGAAGGTTAGGAACATATTCCACCACACTTTTCCAAAGTGGGTTGGTGGAATGCACATGTGGCAGAATTTCTATGAAATTTGTCACGTGCAGGTTTCCTCACGATGTTTTCCTTCACCGCTGAGCACGAGATGAATTATAAAGACAAATTAAGCAGATGAAACAGCGGTGCTTGCCTGGGTTTGAACCCGCAATCATCGGTTAAGATGCACGCGTTCTGACCACTGGGCCATCTTCATGTCATATTACACTAAAAAACCTCACCAGACTCCACTAAAATATGATTCTGGTAGATTACCAATAGTTCCTTCTATCATCATAAATATCGTTAGATTTCAGATTTCCATCATAAAAAGTAAGCTACGAATTTCCAATACAAATAATTCATGTAAAATAAACATGATCCCGGCTTCATTGCGGGATGATATTTTTGTATTGAACAATATACGACCTTTTTTACTGGCATTATGTCCTTTGAAGTTGTAAGCGGGAACAGGATTAGTGTCTTTTTCATATTGTGTTAAATGGTATGGTATACATAGTTATATTATTATTTTTTATACGTCATCGTACTTAGTATTTATCATATAAAGCATTAAAAACTATTTTATATACCAAAATATTTTATCAAGTACATTTGTTGGTAGGGCCATGTTGGTACCACTCATTCATCATATTATTTCTTCGAGCAGCAATATTTAAATAATACAGGGGATATAACATCTCAGATCTTAATATTGGTGGCGTATTGGATATGTATTGCGTGAAAGAGGGCGTTACTGTGCCACGGTAAACATAGGCTCCGTAAAAATTATTAAAAAAAATATACAAAAAGTGATATTTGATCGGTAAATATTAAACGTATACAAAGTCAACGTGATAAGTGATCTTGTGATAAATAAAAGTCAGACTATTAAAACTATAGAAGCAAGCAATTACTGGAAGAAGACAAAGTGTACATCAATACGTATTTTTAACACTGTGAACATTACTGTGTTTTTTCAAGACATTCCATTTCAAGCTGGACTATTTCCTGTGTACTAAAAGTCAATAAATGTGCAATAAAGTGCTACAGAAACAAAGTGAAAAAAAAAGAAAACTAAATAAAATAAAACCCAAAGTGATGACTTCCATATTGCTATCATAAACATAACATCATTGCATACATCAACTTGTACCTCAATAACAACACCAGAGGTTCGAGTAAATCAATAACAACTAATTAATATTGAGGAGTACCAATAGACTGCAGCACCTGTGCGATACTTATGGCTAACGACATCTGAGGAACTGTGGATGTGCTACAACGTAATTAACAATTATAAGAATAAAAACGAACAATCTAAATCAGTAAAGTGATTATTTAGTTTCAAGGCTCACTAATAGAGGGCATCACCTGTATTAAAACAAACAACTTGAATCATAAGTCATGGAGGAAATTCTGAATACGCTAAAGAAAATAACAAAAGAATTGGAAGATCAAAGATTAGAAATCCGGGAAACTGGAAAGAATGTTACAGAACAAGTCACACTAAATATAGGCAGGATGTTTGAAGAAAAATTTATAGAAATGGAAAAAAAGCATGATTACCTGAAAGAAATAGTGGAAAATCAGGAGAAAAGAATTAACTTTTTGGAAAAACAGGCTAGAAAAAATAATCTGTTATTTTTCGGCATCGAGGAGCAAGAATCGTCATACGAAGGTTTAGAAAATAGCATTATCCAATGGGTACAAAAATATCTCTCAGTGCAGTTAAACTGTTACGACATTAAAGAAATAAAAAGAGTAGCAAAAAAGGAACACTGACCACGGCCAATAGTAGTTTCCTTCTCAACCCTAGGAACAAAAATTAAAATATTGAAACAAAAAAAAAGTTTAAAAAATACACAGTACTATATTAAAGAGGATTATCCGAAGCACGTACTGGAGAAGAGAAAAGAACTACAAGAACAGCTACTTTTAGAAAGAGAAAAGGGAAATACAGCGAAAATAATATATGATAAGCTAATAGTATCTAGTGGTAAAAATAACAACAAACGCAGACTTCCTCCTTCCCCTGAAAATATCACTTTATCAAATGCTGAAAAAAACACGCAAATAAATAAAAAAAATAAAGTATCCCAATCAGATGTCAAGAGGTCAAATAGTATATCTGAGGGAGTCATAAAGCCGGGAATACTAAACTACGTAGTCAAAAAGACAACACATGCGAGCAGTGCTCAAAGTAAGCAAACATAGCAGTCAAGCGCCTCCTCCTACGCAGGACTCTCCAATAACAAATCGAAAACAAAACATAAACAACATCTTCCAAGCCGGCTGGTCACCGTGGAAGATCACGACCATAACCCTCCAAAGGAAGTTACCACTGCTACAGTGTGCAAAAACTATAAAAAGTCCTTACAAGTACATATTGCAACATACAATGTCAGAACATTATCGTCATACGAACGTTTAATAGAACTGGAAGAAGCAATAAAAGATATTAAGTACGATGTCATAGGAATATCTGAAGTGAGGCGACTAGGTTCTAAAATAGAGGAACACGAGAGCTTTATACTCTATTATGTAGGCTGTACACCCGGCAAATACGGGGTTGGTTTTATAATACAAAAAGCGCATAAAAACAATATAGTAAGTTTCACTGGTCTAACGGAGCGGGTAGCAGTACTAAATATGAACTTTCAAGGCTATATGGCCACCATAATACAAGTATATGCACCAACAGAAGCGGCAAGCGAGCACGAAATTGATGAATTCTACAAAACAGTCGACTCTGCATTGGACACAGCACACAACATCGTTATACTAATGGGAGACTTTAATGCAAAAATTGGTGTGCCCAAGAGGGGTGAACATATAGTATTAAAACTATTCGGTTTCGGTAAGAGAAACGAAAGAGGACAGAGGCTTGTTGATTTTACATTAGAACATAAATTAACTATAATAAATACATGTTTCAAAAAGAAGCCAAACAAAAGGTGGACATGGAAATCTCCAAATGGGAAAAATAAAAATGAAATAGATTTCATACTATCAAACCAACCCAGAATATTTCATGACATTCTTACTTTGAACTTGAACTATCCGTCAGACCAAAGGATAATCAGAGCAATAGTGAAACTATCAAGTCAAAAGAAAAGTAGAGTCAAATTTATTAGCAGACAAACAAACCAACTAAAAACAGAACTAGAAATCTCAAATTACAAGCAAACTTTGTCAACATTGCTATCAAAAACATCTTATCTCCAGAAAAGTACTAAAGTACAAACCCTTTATGACAACATCACTAACGCCATCAAGTGTAGTCTAAAATCAGCCCAAGTAACAGGAAAGGAACATAATCGTCATAAGATATTGTCGGCTCGAACATTGGAACTACTACAAAGAAGAAAATTGTTACAGCAAATCAAAAACAAATTTCTTTCGATGAAAAATGAACTAGCGGCACTCTACAAATTAGTAAACAAATATATAAAATACGACTACGGGAAACACAAAAACTACATCATAGAAAGACATATACACCTCACCGGTAATACAAAAAAGGCTCACAAAGACCTCAAACTATATAAAACTTGGATAGAGGGGCTAAAGAAGGCTGACAAAGAAGTAAGTAACCGTAATGATATTATCACTATAGCAACCGACTTTTATAAAAACCTATATAATGGTAGTACTCAAACCAAAAATTCACCTTACAAGAGCACTAACACAACTACGCGACACGTAAGCGGAGATAATATTGAAGCAATTACTGAATATGAAATTATAGAGACAATACAAAAGTTAAAAATAGAAAAATCCCCAGGTTCAGATAACATCACGAACGAAGCATTAAAGGCCGCACGTGAAATATTGGTCTTACCACTATCTCATCTATTCAATTTAATACTACAGACATCTAAAACTCCCACACAATGGTCCGAATCTAGTATAATTCTAATATACAAAAAGGGTGACCCAAAAGATATAGGAAACTATAGACCGATAAGTCTATTACCGAGTTTGTATAAAGTCTTCACTGCCATCATAAACTCAAGAATCAGTCCCGTGATCGACGCCAGACAACCGGTAGAGCAGGCAGGTTTCAGAAAGGGGTTCTCTACTGTGGACCATATACACACCTTAGAGCTAATCATAGAGAAGTACCGTGAACAACAGAGACCTCTATATCTCGCATTTATTGATTACCAAAAAGCTTTCGACAGGGTATCACATGACAGCGTATGGGAAAGCATGGAAGAGCAGGGAGTTAACCAAGTATATATAAATGTTATCAGGAATATATACAACAACAACGTCGGCAAAATAAAGTTAGAATCACCAAGCTTCCCCATAAAGAGAGGTGTGAGACAAGGCGATCCGCTCTCTCCGAAAATATTTATTGCCATATTAGAATCCATCATCAGCAAGCTGAACTGGAATAAAAAGGGAATATACATACAAGGCGCGTTTTTAAGTCACCTTAGATTCGCTGATGACATAGTGATACTGTCTGAGACAAGCTCACAACTGCAGTACATGGTTGAATTTTTACAGGCAGTAAGCTCCGACGTAGGTTTAGAAATCAATTTCACTAAGACCATGACAATGACAAATAGCTGTAAAAAACTAATACAAGTTAACGGAAATCCACTAAAATATACAGACGCATATATATACCTGGGAAAAACAGTAAGTTTTCATAAAGAAAACAACGACAAAGAAATAGAAAGAAGAATTCAACAAATATGGAATAAATATTGGAGTCTAAAAGAAATTTTCAAAAGTAACATGCACACAAGTTTGAAAACTAAGATCATGAACTCTAGCCTCCTACCGTGTTTGACATACGCATGCCAGACGTGGAAATTCACAGTCAAAGCTCGGCACAAAATTACCACCTGTCAGCGAGGAATGGAGAGAAGCATGCTCAAGGTAAAGAAACTTGACAAGATACGTCACACAAAAATAAGATCCATTACTAAAGCTACTGATGCCCTGATCTACGCTCGAAAACTAAAATGGAAATGGGCAGGTCACGTAGCGCGGCTTACAGATCAAAGATGGACCGTGAAGGCAACATTCTGGGAAGGCCCTCTAGGAAATCGGAGTAGAGGAAGACCACTGACACGATGGGAAGACGATATCAGAAAAATTGCTGGCCCAAAATGGGGCCAAATAGCACTCAACAGGGAACAATGGCAATCCTTGGAGGAGGCCTTTACCCTAACAGGGGTAACCCCTAATAGGGGTTGCTTAAATTTAAGATATCATAAATTAGTAAAATTTTAATTAAATAGGTTAATTAGCGATAAAATTAGATAAGTAAAGTAAATTAAATCAACTATAATAGAAAAGATACCGTAAACAACAAAAAAAATGTAAACAGTAAAACTAACATTGTAGTTAAGTAAGAAATAAAAGGCTTTTTTATTTTTATTTTATTTATTATTGGATTTGTGAGAAATTATTAAACTTACCCCAATTTCAAAATCTATGGGCGGTGGTGACCACTTACCAGCAGGCCTATTTGCCCGTTCATCTATCTGATAAATAAATCTTGTGAGATTAAAACCAACCAAGCAGTATTAAAACCTCATTTAATAAAATCGAATGATACAGATGGAAAAGAAAATTAAAAAGTGAAGACTGTTACGAAATAAAGACAATATCTATATTTCGAATTTCCGAGAAGAACCGACAACAAATTCAACAGTTATCCTTTTTAACAATATAATAACTTACATAGATTAAATATAAAATCACTATTTATAAAGCTGTATCATGCGAATTCAACAACCAAATACATCCTATTTTATCAATGTATTATTTTATCGCGTACTAATATCGCGTGCTTTTTAATATGAAATTGATTAACTGACAAAGCTGAAATAAAATCAGTGGGCTATGTACAAACTTTTCAGAGAAACACTGAGTTATTTTTAATATAGAGGAACACATATTGTCATGTTAATAATATATGTATGTATGCATATAATATTATAAAAGCGTTACTTAAATTAGTGATGCATGGAAGTTTGTTCAATTACGGCAAAACAATTGACTTGAATGCAATTTGGTACATAGATAAATTATAATTTGCAATAGAACTTTTGTTCCTTCTTATCCCTAATACTCGAAGTTTTCCTCACTCACTTGAAGTAGGAAGGCCGGAGAACACAAAACAACGTTGCATGTTGTGCTGAATAAGAAGACCATCTAAACGAAGAAGAAAAATTATAAAAAGTTACATGATAGTACCAATGTACTCGTGTTCAAGGTCACCCAGCGTACAGTGGCAGTACCTGAGCGAGCTAGATGTTGGTCCAGTAGGACAGACTGTTGAACGCTAGTAGAAAATATATTGACCTGCCGAACAGGAGACGCGAATAAACGGTTTTAATTTATAAAACTTGATGAGACTTAAGAACTCATTCTCTCTCTCTCTCTCTCAAAAAAACATAGGTATCCGCTTTCATAACGAGAAATTCACCAATTTCACTCAAGGCTTGTAGCTCAGTACAAAATTGCCTAAATGTTTATTGACGTTCGCTCCTTCTCTTATCTAATCTTAACCCAAGAATTCATGTGAAGACTGTTATTAAAACAGCCTCACGGAAACTCGGAGTCCTGAACAAGGTGTGGTGTTTCATCACAACATTGCTCCAGTTGTACAAAACGCAGGTGCGATCATGCGTTCAATGATGCTCACAGCTGTGAGATGGTTCTGCTAAGTATTTAATGAAGGAGTTGAATTCAAAAATCAGCCCTGTCGGTTAATATCGCTCATTTATTGTGTTTATATAAAGACTAGAATATAAACAGATTATCGCGCTGCAAAGGAACTATAACAAACGAGTATTTAGTATCTTGGTGTGAGGGACAGCCACACTTGCCAGGGATATATACCACTTTAGCAGCGTGCATTTACCAGCTACAATTTTTCAAAGCGTTCAGGCTTAAAAAACTCGTGCATCTTAACCGATGATTGCGGGTTCAAACCCAGGTAAGCACCGCTGATTCATGTGCTTAATTTGTCTTTATAATTCATCTCGTGCTCAACCTTGAAGGAAAACATCGTGAGGAAACCTGCATGTGACAAATTTCATAGAAATTCTGCCACATGTGTATTCCACCAACCCGCATTGGAACAGCGTGGTGGAATATGTTCCAAACCTTCTCCTCAAAGGGAGAGGAGGCCTTTAGCCCAGCAGTGGGAATTTACAGGCTGCAGTTGTTGTTTGTTGTATAAGATAAAGAAAACAGAAAGACAAAGTTTCAAGATTTACAAATACCGTCTATGTTTTTTTCCTATTGATATAAGCAAGTTGTCTGCTGGGTGGCATTCTCTGTTAAAACTTGTTCGAAACTTTTATTCTTGTGCGTATATCTATGTATATAGGACATTAAAATAAATAGTTTGTAAATATTCTGCTAGGCAGAAGGGAGCTAAGACATAGCCCTAGCCCCCTCTCTTTTGAAGATAAGGTTTGGAGACTAATCATTTCAATTTAATTGTAATCAAGCACATGCCAGTTCAGTGCCAAAGATAACATTTTTGGAGAAGTATTATGTTACATGTATAGTGTTGAATGGCAAAAACGCGGCTTACCCCACGCACATATCCTGGTTTGGTTAAAAGATTAGGGGTCGACCTAATGATGTAGACAGTTTAATCAGTGCTGAAATTCCAAGTCCGATTGCAGATCCTGAGTTATACGACATTGTTAAATCTCATATGATACATGGTCCATGTGGTGTATTTAACGGAAATTCTCCTTGCATGCAAGACGGTCGTTGCACTAAAAGATATCCAAAAGCCTTAGTGGATGAAACTGTAACAGGACATGATGGATACCCATTATATCGTCGCCGTTCAAGAGATACTGGTGGTTTCACTGTTGAAAAGCGAGTATCTGGACAACAGGTTATTTTAGACAATAGGTGGGTCGTTCCGTATTCTCCTGTGTTGTCCAGAGCATTTCAAGCTCACATAAATGTTGAAATGTGTAATAGTGTAGAGTCAATAAAATATATTTGTAAGTACATTAATAAGGGCAGTGACCAAGCTACATTTGCTTTGAGAAATGAACATGATGAAGTTACAAGATATCAGTCAGGCAGATATATAAGTTCTTCAGAAGCTGTGTGGCGGATCTTAAGTTTCAACATTCATGAAAGATTTCCACCTGTGACTCATCTGGATGTTCATCTTGAAGGTGGTCAACGTATATATTTCAACGCCGAAAATGTCACAGAACGGTTAGAGAACCCTAGACAAACAACTTTATTAGCATTCTTTCGACTTTGCCAAACTGATGATTTTGCAAAATCTCTTTTATATGAGGAAGTTCCATCGTATTATACCTACGATAAGCAACGAGGTGACTTTAATCGAAGACGCCGTGGCAGGCCTGTAGATGGTGAGTCAGGTATTTTCAAAGAACATGTTCTTGGCAGAGTATACGCCGTTCATCCTAACAACGCTGAGTGTTTCTATTTGCGATTATTATTACATACTGTGCGAGGACCAACCTCATTTATAGATTTGAGAAAAGTAGACGATGTTGTTTTTCCCACTTATCATGCAGCTTGCCAAGCGCGTCATTTGCTAGAAAATGATCAGCATTGGGATGACGCTTTAGCAGAATCCTGTGTTAGTGATAATCCAAGACGGTTACGTAATTTATTTGTAACATTACTCACATTTTGTAATTTGTCAGATGCTGTACAATTATGGGAAAAATATAAAAACAAATTTTCAGAAGACTTTCTTAGAAATATATCTAACAACGATGAAGGCACAACTAATGATAATTTCCGTGATCTTGCCATAAATCAGTGCTTATTAGCTCTTCAGGATGAGTTAAAAGCAGTTGGCGGTAAATCACTATGTGAATATGGTTTGCCAACACCAACCTCAGTCGGAGAAGTAACTAATAGGGAATATTCCGCAGAGATTAGCTACAACTTAATGGAACTGCTGACAACATTAGAAAACGGTATCCCAATAATGACTGCAGAACAACGTTCAGTTTATGATCGCGTGTGCAGAAGTGTCCAAAATAATTTGGGAACAATATGGTTTTTAGATGCACCTGGAGGAACTGGAAAGACCTTTTTGACTAAATTAATATTGGCTTATGTTCGAAATCAACGTAAAATAGCTCTTGCCGTAGCTTCATCCGGGATAGCTGCAACATTGCTACCAGGAGGTAAAACGGCTCACACAATGTTCAAAATACCAATTGATTTAGATTGCACGGAAAGTCCAACCTGTAGTATTTCAAGAAATAGTGACAAAGCTAAGGTATTACGCGAGTGTAATTTATTCATATGGGATGAATGTACGATGGCCCATCGAAAAGCAGTAGAAGCAGTAGATAGAACTTTAAGGGATATAAGACAAAATGATCGACCAATGGGCGGTATCACGGTTTTATTTTGTGGTGATTTCCGACAAACCTTACCGGTAATACCACGGGGAACCCGAGCTGATGAGGTTAGGGCTTGCTTGAAAAGCTCTTATTTGTGGCGTGATATACAGTCGGTGCATTTGACTATAAGCATGCGAGTGAGAACTGGAGATAACCCGGATGATAGTCAATTTTCTGATACATTATTAAAGATTGGTGAAGGTACCTATCCACAACTACACCAAGGAAAACTTATTCTGACGCCTGAATTATGTTGTATAGTGCAATCTCAATCACATTTTATATCGTCAGTTTACGGTGACGTAACAAATATATTGAATAGGGACAATTCTTGGCTATGCGAAAGATTAATAACAAAATACTGTCGAACATACAGGGGGAAAGCAAAGTTTATAGATCAATAAATAGAATGGTCGATGAACAAGAAACTATTAATTACCCGATAGAATTTTTAAATTCTTTAAATATGCCCGGACTTCCTTCTTACGAAATTTGTTTAAAAATTGGCATTCCGATTATTCTACTCCGAAATTTAAGACCACCAAAACTTTGCAATGGAACTCGACTAAAAGTAACCCAGTTGCAACAAAATATAATCGAGGCTCAAATTTTAACAGGTTGCGGTGCAGGAGAAACCGTCTTTATTCCCAGAATACCCTTAATACCAAATAATTTTCCATTCCAATTTAAAAGGACGCAATTCCCAGTTTCGGTGTGTTATGCAATGACAATTAACAAGGCTCAAGGGCAGACTTTTCATGTTGCCGGAGTAGATCTCGGTGTCAGTTGTTTCTCTCATGGTCAGTTATACGTTGCTCTTTCCCGTGTTAGCAGTTCTAGAAATCTTTATGTTCACGTGCCGGACGGGTCAACTTTCAATATAGTTTACCCGGAAGCTTTGCGCTAAAGTATTTTGGTTCTATAGGTACTTAAGCCCCATGTGAACGTGATGAAAATAATATTACCAATACATTTTAATTTAATAACACACAAGGAGTTACACGTTGACGAAGTCACAGGCACAGCTATCTATACTTTTCTGCCGGAAGTCACTATTCCACGCGGACGAAGTCGCGGGCAAAAGCTAGTTTAGAATAAGTATATAAAGTATGTAAAGTGATATGCGAAATATATGCATAAATTTCATTAGAGGTAATAGTATTAATAAAGTTACAATGCATTAAGACGGTTGTACTTTTGACTAGTCATATTATAATGCTTAACAAAATTTCAATGTTCAAAAGTGATTCAGTGGTTAATAATTCAATAATTAGTCAAGACATGATTATATTAAATACTTGTATTACATTATCATTGTTATACATCAGTATTCAAATAAAATATTTAGACATAATATATCACGATAGTCGCCCTTAGTTCAAGCGAAAAAAAAAAGAATTATATTTGTGCTCAATTCTAATTGTATGGTTCAACTTATTGGTTTTATTTATTATATAATAGTTGAGAAATGTATTATACTTCTTGTTTTTAATTATTGTTTATGTTTAATTTATATTTTCCAATCCATTCCATTCTATAATACGATAGGGCATGGTGAGACTTCCTGTCAGTAATAGAACTTTTGCGTAGATGCATTTGAAATGTAATTTATTTTTTTATTTATTATATATTATTATATTTTTTTATTTTGGATGTGATATTGCATCTACTGTTGTTCCTAATGAAAATCAAATTAAATACTTTATATTGCTAATCAGTTAAATATATCTTAATCCTCAAGGCAGATGGCAAAATTTGTAGCAAAAGCATATCAGTATTTAAAATATGTCATTTCACCATATCTTTTCATTACTTGCGTCTTTTTTGCAACAATAATAGGATTTTTAGACCTATGAGAGCTTCTATGAAAACCCACGCGATGATTAATGGAAGAGCACTATACACGAGATATGAATAAATGTGGATCAAACCAGTTTTATCGAAACTTTTTCTTATAAACGACTTTCCTGCTCTTTTCTGTCAGTAACCAAACAACACACGCCTTTTTTGGTACGAAAATGACATCCGATAAATGTTCTGTATAGGAGTTTTTTGGCTACCTATGTATTGTGCTCCGTTTCTAAATTAGTACGGCATTCTGCCAAAAGCTACAGTTCTGCCCATATGTTTTTAGTTTTACAATTAGTGTCGAAAACTTCATTCGAAATTTTTGCTGAAAATAGAACACGAAAAACTTCAAGAGTTGTAAAATGCAAAACCAAAATAATACTCCACAAATGTTGTGATGAAAATAGGTATAAAAAAAAAATCAAAAGAAACGAAAAATCACTTGTAGGCCAATTACTGTGAAAGGTTTAATCAACTTCAATAATGCTTTACACTGTAGCCTTCCAAAATTGAATCTCAGCTCAAATGATCCCAACTCTTTATATAATTCTCTTTTACAACTAATTAATAACGAATTCAATAAAATATTTCAGTTAAAAACCTTTTATCAAAACAATGAAATGCAGTTCTCAGACTGGGCCACTACCGGTATCTATATAAGTCGAAATAAATTGTATGAGCTATATGAACTTAAGAAATATAATCGTGATTGTAAATTTATCAATTTTGTTAAAAAATATTCCAAGTTATTTAAACAAGTTTGTCAAACAGCTCGTTCATTGCATATTAAAAATAAAATCTTAAAATCTAATAATAAAATGAAAACTACTTGGGATATTATAAGTTCGGAAACAGGTAGGTTGAAGTTTGATGCAGGGCAGTTATCCCTTAGTATAAAAGGCAAAATTGTAGGCAAAGATCTAGATGTGGCCAATGAATTCGAAGAATATTTCTCTAATATTCCTCTGAATATTACTAAAGGACTTAATGCGTCTCCTAATGACGCTTTAGACCTACTCAAATGTTATGTTCCCCAGAATGAGTTAGAATTTTCTTTTGAGAATATAACTCCGTACGAAATATTAAAAATATTTAAAACATTAAATCTGAAAAAAACCTGTGATCTTTGGGATTTATCAGTCACAATTATTAACAATGTAATTGTTGACTTGGCTCCTTATTTAGCTATAATCTTTAATAAATGCGTACAATCTGGTATTTTTCCTGATATGTTGAAATTATCACATTTATGATGCATGGGAAAAGTCGCAAAACGCTATTGGAGTTTTTTGTGATTTATCAAAAGCTTTCGATTGCGTTAGGCATGATATTCTCCTAGAAAAGCTTAAATATTATGGTATCAGGGGCCCTGCATTGAAATTAATTTCCTCCTACCTTAGTGAAAGAGTTTTGAAGGTTGTGGTTAATGGTGCAAAATCAAATGGCGCTGTGGCGCAAATGGGTGTACCACAGGGTTCAATTTTGGGACCTCTCTTGTTCTTAATATATATAAATGATTTACCTTATTTCGTAAAAAATACTTGCGATATTGTACTGTTTGCAGATGATACATCCCTAATTTTTAAACTTGATAGAAAAATAAACAACTATGACGTTGTAAGCAGTGCCCTGTCGCGGGTTCTTGGTTGGTTTGACATAAATAATTTAGTACTAAATGCTAAAAAGACTAAATGTGTTTTGTTTTCCTTGCCAAATGTCAAATCAAATCCTTCTGCAATAACTTTGAAAAATGAAAGGCTTGAGTTTGTTGAGTCGACGGTCTTTTTAGGGATAACCCTTGACTCCAAACTGCAGTGGGGCACCCATTTGTATGCCCTGGCAAGAAAACTAAGTAGTGCCATTTATGCAATAAAAATAATTAGAAAACTTACGGACATAAGTACTGCTAGACTAGTTTATTTTAGTAATTTTCACAGTATTATGTCATATGGAATGTTGTTATGGGGTAATGCAGCAGAGATTGAAGTTGTTTTTATTCTACAGAAAAGAGCTATCCGATCTATTTACAATATTAGCTCCAGGACATCATTACGCGAAAAATTTAAAGAAATAGGTGTATTAACGGCTGTTTCACAATATATTTATGATAATATAATCTTTATACAAAAGAATATTAAAAATTATTCTATCAATGCTGATGTACATACTATTAATACAAGAAATAAGAATAAACTTGTAACCCCCAGTTTCCGTTTGCATACGGTAAATAGAACGTTTTTGGGCAATGGTATACGCATATATAATAAGATACCGGAAAATATAATCAATTTACCATTTTCAAAATTTAAAAATATTATTAAGACTAAATTAATAAATAAATCATACTATTCATTAAAAGAGTACTTTTTGGAAAGAAACGCCTGGAGTTAGGCTCGGGTTCCATCATAGGACGCTAATTACTGTCAATAACAGCATTGTAAATGTGTTTATTTGAAAAGAGCAACTATGCGAGTTTCTTGCCGTTTCTTCTCGCTAGAAGCTGCTTTCCGAAACGGTGGTAGTATTTGATTATTGACGATTCAAAAACGCTTCATTATGAAGTTTACTTGAATAAAATTGATTTGATTTGATTTGATTTGATTTGATTTGTACTAATGTGATATGAGACAACATCACATACAAAACTCTGATCCCAATGTAAGTAGCTAATGCCAAGTGCATTAGCTACTTACATTGGGATATTATTTAGGAAAATCAGAAGTGACGAAGGTACCACAAACACCCAGAGCCGAGAGTTGTCTGGGGAAACGAATTAAAATCTACATCGACTCGGCCGAGGATCGAACCCAGGACCTCGGCGTGGCGTACCCATGAAAACTGGTGTACACACCACTCGATCACGGAGGTCGTTAAAGGTTCTTTATTATTAAGACCAAGGATTGAGTTTAAGTTTAAACAGTGACCCACAGTTAATTAGAAGCTGCGGATAAATATGTATCAGAAATCGATCCTATTTATGAATATTCTCTTAAACAATTTCTTCGCCCCTTAATATGACATAAATTCTGTATAGTCGGTGTAAGAAAAGGTTCGTCATCTTAAGATCTATTTTCATGTGCTCAGTATAAGCGATAATGCTTTACCGATTGAGAATGACATATTGCGTTGCAATATTTTAATGTTTAGATTCATAAGGTACTAAGAGTTTAAGACTTGATAAAGGAATGAAAATTTGAAAACTGGCGAAGGTTTTCTTACTCTGC
Organism: Vanessa cardui; assembly: GCF_905220365.1. Taxonomy (NCBI): domain Eukaryota; kingdom Metazoa; phylum Arthropoda; class Insecta; order Lepidoptera; family Nymphalidae; genus Vanessa; species Vanessa cardui. The sequence continues at coordinate 3,251,428 of NC_061139.1, forward strand.
CTGTACAAAAGTTCAGCGTAAACAAATTCAGTGTTCATTCGAAATTCAACCTACGATCAATGGCTACAAATTACGTATTGTCTTGGGTTAATTTATCTTATAACTGACACAAGATCCAATATTGATCTATTAACATAACAATTGTTGATACTTTTAAATTCAAATGTCGTATGTGAACTTGAACAGAGCTGAATTTGTGGACGATTAATTTTCCATTGAAAGTAAAATATATGTGTATATATGTAAAAATTTAATATTTAATAGAGCAATGTCGTTTTGTTGGCGGGCGTTAATAACTGCACCACACTTTATACCATCGCAGTTATTATCGTTCAATGTTTAAATAAATAAATTATTATTGTAAATAAATAAGATGTGTTTAGTATTTTGAGATCTAAAATGCATGCAAAAAAATAGTCAGAACATAACCTTTTCTTCTGGGGAAACCTACTCATGAAATTATCACGACTCAAGAAAAAATCACTGAATTTGAAGCAGCGCAAATTCCGCTATATTCTATAGTATATTTACGGCAAATTCCGGTGTTACAGTTTGAGTAAAAAATACTTGTCACGCGTCTTTTCTTCGAGCAAAGTATACAACATTTACTTTCCCTATATTTAGCTCCATCAGTTAATATGATGGATGAGCGCCAATGCTTGATGTTGATTGACCTTCTCTTCGACCTTAACAGGTCAAAAGTTATCCGTTCCAAAATTTACTTTATCATCAACACGGATACGCTACTTCACTTGAAGCACGCTTTACGAAATAAAAAATATTAATATTGCACAATATCACATACATTACTCTGATCCCGATGTTAGTAGCTAAAGCACTTGTGTTATGTAAAATCAGAAGTAAGTACCACAAACACGCAGACCCAAGATAACATAGAAAACTAATGAACTATTACAACATCGACTCGGCCGGGAATCGAACCCGGGACCTCGGATTGGCGTACCCATTAAAACCGGTGTGCACACTACTCGATCATGGATTTTTATCCGATTTATTATGATTACCAAACATTAATGTTTCGAATATTACTATAACAAGTCGACATATTTATATAATCTATATTTCTAAAGTCTCACTGAGTTCAGAAGTGGGGTTAGGTTTTTGACATCCAATAAGTGTTTCTACGCTGAATACTGATTGTGATTTTGAAAGGAAACAGCGTTGATTTTAGTTGATTCTTAGGCTTCATATGCGAGCGACCTCGTTTCCGTCCTAAGAAACGGAATGTATGCCGCTGGTTAGTCGACGCAGGGATTCCCATATCCCCACTTCATGCGGGAGAAATGTTTAATTAGCGTTTTTATCAGCGAAAAGTCAGGACCTTTATAACCAGGACAAAAATCGTTACATAAATTAAGAACTCAAATTAGAATTATAAGACCACAAAGTAGTGACATCTATACTATATATAAAATAACATATCATGACTGACTAGCTAACCTAGGTTCGGTTAGGGGTGAAATAGAGGTTGAAGGTGTATGGAAGTTCGTCATATTTTAAGTTAGAGACTTGAAAGTTAATTTTGGGATACTGATAAAAAATGAGTCGATGTTTTACCCTAAGAGGTGAAATACACACCAATGTGGTAGTGCGACATAAGTACAAAATAAAAAAAGATGACGAACATTAATGGGTATTTAAATTGTGAAAGAATTATTGGAATAGTTTTTGTTATCCACTAAAAAGTTCCTTTTACTCGAATCGACAAAATTCTTCTTAATAAAACCACGCATAATGTTTTCACTCTTGTCAACTTTAAACGGTATGCAATATCGTTCAAAATCGTATAAGTATTATATTCAGTGTTCCCCCGGGACCTATAGGCGGAAACAGAAAGTTTTATCAGCCGCTTAAATGTATGAAAGTTAAAAATTTCAACAGAAGAAAGTTTCCGAACTAATTTTCGTTTAATAGAGAGAATATAAGAGGCTTTTTAAATTTTAGATAACCACGTACTTTTAAACGAGTAAAAATCATAATAGGTATTTTTGTGAAATGGTTAAGTAACTTATAATGTAAGGAAGCAAATGGTGGCTTCGTACAAGCTTGTCTGAGCTACCATCTCCTCATAAGATGTTCTACTACCAAACAGTAAGTACTATTGTTGTGTTGGTGTTTGATGAGAGAGTGAGCCAGCATAGTACGAGTATCTTAACACCTTAGCTCCCAACGTTCGTAGCGCATGGCTATCTATCTATTTTAATGATTAATAGTAATATAAATATTAATCTTATGTTTATAAGTAATAAAATGAGAGTATCTGTTTGTAATATTAAAATAACCGGTTTTTTCAAATTTTTTTTCTATCTGTCTGTCTATTTATTCCGGCTTATATCTGGAACAACTAGACCGATTTTGACCAAACTTTCATTGGCAAAAGCTGATGTAATAAGGAGTAACTTACTTTTTTGTTAAAGCCAAATGCATACGGAGTCGCGGGTAATATAATTCATTCATTTATAATACATTAATTCATATAACTATGAATGATTAATATTTCTTACAACCCCAATGTCTATGGTCATTAATGATCAATGACTATTTCCATATTTGCTAGTCCGCTTAATAGGCCAGATAGCCAAATGGTATAACGAGTATATTATAACCCATGATTGCTAGTAAAACCAAGCAAGCACCACTGGTTTTTCATGCTCTTAATTTGTGTTAACTATTCATCTCGAGCTCGGTGGTGAAGGAAAATATCTCGAGGACATATGCATGTCTCTAATTGCATATAAATTATTCCACATGTGAATACACTAACCCACATTGGAGCAGCGTGGTGGAATATGCCCCTAATCTTGTCCTCAAAGGGAGAGGAAACCTTACACCAGCAGTGAGCATTATACTGGCTGTTACCATTACATCACATTACCAATAATACAATAATAAGAATGGTAATAAAACAATACTTTATATATTTCTTTACTTATATTATTAACCCTTTTTTTTCTCGCTGGAAAAACGCATTACGCGCTTCCCCCACGTGATGGAAAGTGGGGGGGTGTGTGGGACTCCCCGGAGCCCTGGACGCCGAGTGCGCCCAAGTACGCCGGGTTTACCCACTAAAAAACCAGCGGTACCCTCTCCGTCTTTCGATGGACGCCACGGGATCGCTTACGCATGCTACCGTGACGCCCTGACGGTCGGCCCACCTATGCGGGCCTCTAACACCTAGGGGTGATTCCCGGGGTACTGGGACCCCCTAGTGCCTGCGGCGCCTATTGAGGCGGTGGGAGAAGGTGCGCGTAGCGCCTTTTCCTCCTCCCCGATCGTCTTCAAGTCAGCGGCGGCACTCTCTTCCCGCTCCCGCTCCGCGGCTTCCTTCTGCGACATGACACTTTCGCAGAAGGAGCGCATCTCTGACCAGCACATCTCGCTACCGAGCATGGCGTTGATGATGCTCGGCAGCGAAAGGTCTCCGCCCATAGTCGCCGCAAGGGTGTGCCTCTGGGGCCCCCACGCAGCACACTCGTACAGGGTGTGGTACGCCGAATCCACTGGCGCACCACACTCGTGGCAGCAGGGTGACTCCTCCCGCCGCGCTATCCCGTGCAGGTACTTACCGAAGCATCCGTGTCCAGTAAGTACCTGCGTCATTCTGTACGACAGTGTGCCGTACTTCCTCTCGACCCAGCGACTCAAGTGGGGACGGATCGCCTCCACTGTCGCTAGGCCCGCCGTGGGTTATATTATTAACCCAGAAAACACGATAGTATAAATAAATAAAAATTTTAACAAAAAGAACAACCGACTTAAATCAAAATACTATTTTAAAACAAATAAATATGCACTAAAAAGTAATAACAATAATTGCATATTCAACATACTTTTTAGAGTCCCCCTAAGTAAAATGAAATGAAAAATATACTCTACTAATATACCACTTAGAAGTCGATTTACGAGGACCACACGGCAAGCACTAGCATTCGAACAAAAAAAAAATTATCAAAATCGGTCCACCCAGTTAAAAGTTATGAGGTAACAAACATTAAAAAAAATATCTCAGTTCATATAATAAATACCTATCGTCGAGATCAGTAGAAATATTTAATATATCGTGCGATGATTAATACGTTACCTAGAATCATTATTTTCGATCGACATATATACTATAAATATAAATGAGTACCCGCCTTATATGCTTCCAATGATATACAATATAGCGGTTAAAGAAGAGCATTATGTATTACATGAATAAAGCCAATACTAAATATAACTTATATCCAAATATACATATATATCAAGTACTGTACCTTATTTTATTTTAAATATATTATTATTCCACTGAAATGTATTTATATATTATGTCCATTTTTGCTATGTACATACCACCTACCTCTTTATATGTCTGTTTCTTTTTCTACTAAGATATAATTTTTTAAGGTCTTCTAGAAGAGGTCGCTGTTTTAGCAATAAGACCGCCTGTTGTGTATCATTCTTGAACATTACTAATGTATGTATGTTTTTATTGGTGTACAATATAGAGTTTTTGATTTGAAGTAATTAGTAATACAATTTGAATATTCTAAGTTTAGAAAAGTATCGCTTCCTAAAGACAAAGATTTTGGATTCAACGCGATCCTCATTTTCTTAGATCTTTGCTTAAGAATATATTGAGAATTAGAAGATATTTATATATTTATCTAGCAACTCGCTCCGGCTTCGCACGGGTTTAAAATATATTTGGTAATTCTAAATATACTGCAGAATGTGTTCCCTCAGGGATAGACTTATACCATGCTTTTTTAAATATCTTTTTAGGTGTAGAATACAGTATTGGATTGATATATCTCGAAGGATTCAACCAGCGTTTGTAATGTAAGCGCAAAAAATGTACGACATCACTATAGAAACCTCTAAAATAAACAATGTTTGTCCAGGAATTGTAATGTGCATGTCAATCAATTAATCAATCAGCCCATTTCCTTCCACTGCTGGACATAGGCCTCTTCGATTGCACCCCACTGACATTGTTCTTGGGCTACGCGCATCTAGCTCCTGCCAGCCGTCTTGCGTAAATCGTCACTCCACCGTGCCTGTCTTACACTACGTTTGCCGTGACGCGGTCTTCACTCTAAACGTTTTCACCAACGGTTGTCGGTTCTGCGACAAATATGGCCAGCCCACTGCCACTTCAGCTTACTAATCCGGTGGGCTATGTCGATGACTTTGGTTCTCTGGCAATAAATATAATGTGCATGTATTATACATAAAAATCTTTCTCTCTCTCAAGAATCACTCTATCTATTAAAAACAACCGAAATCAAATCCGTTGCGTACTATTGAAGATCTAAGCATGCATAGCGACAGACAGCTGTAAGTGACTTTGTTTTAGACAATGTAATAATAATGATAAAGGAACAAATCAACTGGAAAAAACCTCGTAACTACAATTATTCTGGCTCATTCACTCTACAAACTAGAACATAGCAATAGTTCAGGAGTAATCAGAAGTGGTACTCCTGTACCACTTATAAATACTAAACTAAACGTTTGAACAAAACTTACCACCACAAACTATAAATAGGTTTTATCTAAACTACGCTTTGAAATAAACAAAACGTCTATGTACAAGTACTTCTACTCTCCAGAAAGTTCAAGTTTAGCCTAGAAACATCTGGAACGGAGTGTTGATAAACTTTTGTGTAAAACAAACTGTGTGACACACTTCCGTATATATTAATGTGCTCTTCAGTATGTTATAATAATTACATTGTTTCAACTATGTTAGTAATATGATTTAAAAGGTTCTGTTATTATATTTTACTCAACTTATGTGTCGTTGATTTTTACTTCGACGTGTTTGTGTGTGTGAGTGCGTGTGTGTATAAATCAATTTCAAGGCCTTGATTTAAAGGAAATTGTTATTAAAATGTGTTTTGTATTTGAACAAAACAAAGCGGAATATGAAGATGCATGTATAATTGAACTAAAAATGCAACTGTGCACGATCGCCTGGGAAAGACTTGGGTAGCATTCTCGTCGTTCTTTTTAATACCAGACAGCGATACTTAGTATTGTTGGTTTCCTGTTGGAAGAGTGAATAAGTCAGAGTCATCATAATATCATCAATATAAATAAAAATTTTAACAATAAGAAAAACTGACTTCAAACAGAACACTGTTTTAAAAAAAATAATGTGCACTAAAAAGTAATAAAAATAATTGTGTATTCAACATGTTTTTTAATAAAAATATAACAATAACTATAACTACGTTATATAATCGTAAATCGTCTTTTAATTAGTCTAATATTTTTCATTTGATCTTACTTAGGAGGAGTCTAAAAATATGTTGAATACAGTGTTCTGTTTGAAGTCGGTTTTTCTTTTTGTTAAGTTTTTTTTTTTTTTAATTTTAACACGCGCTTCAGAATTGTTCCGTTTCCTTCCTTTCCGTTACTTTGTCATGGACCCTATGCTCCGAACCTTACCAAACTTTCAGCAAACTATCCTTGAAGTATATACTTTATAATAAAAAAGAATTATCAAAATTGGTTGGCACAATTTTGAGTTATTCGCCTATTTATGGCGCACATACATAATGTAAATTTAAGACTTATATCATTTTCATATGCATACCATCATCAGAACTGGATAAAATTAGTATGGGACCACACGGGAAGCACTACCTTTCAAACAAAAAAAAATATTATCAAAATCGGTTCACCCAGTTAAAAGTTATGAGGTAACAAATATAAAAAAATACAGATGAATTAATAACTTTCTCCTTTTTGAAGTCGGTTGATAAAACCATAGTTTCCAAGGATGTGAAGAATGATTAATATCTTATTTAAAAAAAATAATACAGATACAATATTGAAACTTAACAGTATCAATGATTTATCCTTTAAAAGAAGATATCAGTTAAAATGATTGTATATTGTATCTCGATAAAGCGTCATACACAGACCGTCTTTCGAGTCAGCTTGTCACATTTTCCGAGTTCGATTCGATTAAGTTCTGAACTTGCTTCGTTCCATTACAAGTTTATAGGTTTCCTACCTCCGGAAAACTAGTTGAAATAGCACATTACATGTTGTAGTATTTTGTAACAGATGCAACATTCTCTTAGAAATTGTAAGTGTTAAAAGTTGACGAATGTCCATCGAATATTTTGATATGATTAACTTTTAAATGATGAGATGGCCCTGTGTTTAGAACGCGTGCATCTTAACCGATGATTGCGGGTTCAAGCCCAGGCAAACACCACTATATATATGTGCTTAATTTGGGTTTATAATTCATCTCGTGCTCGGCAGTGAAGGAAAACATCGTGAGGAAACCTGCATGTGTCTAATTTCATCGAAATTCTGCCACATGTGCATTCCACCAACCCGCATCGGAACAGCGTGATGGAATATGTTTCAAACCGTCTCCTTAATGGAGGAGGAGGCCCTATCCCAGCAGTGGGAAATTTACAGGCTGTTTCTTTACTTTACTTTATCTTTTAAATATTTCAAAGAAAGATCTTATCGTATTTCAGTCAACCTATTTACGACTATTTGGCATATTTAGTTTGATATAAAATTCTTTTCATCCATTAAACAGATGGGTGAAGAGTGCTCTATTATATAAATAGGAGTATCATAGTTCAAATTAAATCAAATTCCTTTATTGAATATAGAAACATTATACTTATTGATTGTCTAATTAAACATTACCAAACCCCTAACAAAACAAGAATATCCTGATCTGAGAAGAGCTGGAGAAACTCAGCTGGTCTCTTTTTATCAATTTGTGATTTTAACAAATATTCAATGGAACTAAGGAAGTACCATTTAACAATAATATATCATGTTTGTTCCCAGGCAGAATGGGAAGTCATTTATGTATATGAGGAATAGAAAATATATAAGAATCCTTGAGGGATTGCCACACAAAGGACCATAGGAGATCTGTTTCTTATAACGTGAAGTCTTTCAATTATTGCTAAGATAAGAGGTCAAAAGTTCAATCTCCTTGTCCTCTCCCAAAGTTTCATAATTGTATTCTATGAATTGTATTGCTGTCGAAACGCTTGGCCCTTGGAGTAGTGGTTCATCAAAAGTATAACACCTCGCCTCATTGCCTCCACTGGTGACAGGAGGGCTGGTTCGTTTTTTGCCCAGAGGATCGGAATTGCGATTCAACGGGGAAATGCTGCTAGCATTCTTGCCACCATTCCACGCGGTCAAGATTAATACAGTAACTATTTTTAGTTCATATTTGTATATATTTAATGTTGTTAATTCTTATGTTAATAAATAATTATAATTCTACGAAACAGATTATGTATTTCCCTGACGTTTCTTGGTTTAGCGTTTCAGCGTCAGTAAAGAGTTCTCCTTATAGAAATACTCTCCTGATTTATGCAAGTTTTCTTCCGACAATACAGTTATTTAAACTTTACAATGCAAAATAAAAATACAGTACCCTCGCTTTCCAGATTAATCGGTAATTGAATCTAGCATAACTTTGGTACGGCGTTCAACGCTGTTATTAAAATCAATTATAATAATTCACTCAAATACCTCTTACAAGCATTTGAAGCGTCATTATATAAGTTTTTAACGTCAATTAAATGAGAAAGTACCAATGGCTTTTAATATCAATTTTACTCATTAATTTAAAAATGGAACATTCGCTTTCCATTCCATTTTTAAATTCAGCATGAAAATCGTTGATATAATTTTTCACAAAGCACATCGCACTCGTATACTTCTCTGTTCAAAACCCACCCACACAATTTCATTGAAATATTATATTCTATAATTGTGAATATTTTTTAACGTTCAGAATATTTATTTATTTTGAAATTAGTCCTATTTTAATTAATCTATAAAAGTAAAGTAAAGTAACAGCCTGTAAATTTACCACTGCTGGGCTAATTGCCTGGAGAGGGCTTGGAACATATTCCACCACGCTGTTCCAATGCAGGTTGGTGAAATATACATGTGGCAGAATTTCAGTGAAATTAGACATATGCAGGTTTCCTCAAAATGTTTTCCTTCACCGCCGAGCACGAGATGAATTATAAACACAAATTAAGCACATATATATAGTGGTGCTTGCCTGGGCTTGAACCCGAAATCATCGGTTAAGATGCACTAACCACTGGGCCATCTCTGCTCAATTAATCTATATTAATATTATAAAGATAAAAATAGCTTTGTTTGTCTGTTCCTCTTTGAAGACAAAATAGATAAACCGAATTTGATGAAATTTATATTTTTAGATAAGACATTCGCTACTTTTTTACCTTCAACTAACACCTTACAAAGTGAGCGCAGCCGCGGACGACTCAAACTCAAACTCAAACTCAAATTCCTTTATTCAATATAAAAGCATTACACTTACTTATTGATTGTCAAATAAACACTACCACCGGTTCCGGAAAAAGGACACCCTGACCTGAGAAGAACCGGCGAAAGAAACTCAGCGGGTCTTTCTTTTTCTGTTATTATTTTTTTTTTTTTTTTTTGTCAAATTTATAAGGTACATAGTAGTATATGATTAGAAATAGCCAGGAGGCGATCGTTTCATTCCCAAGGTGTGCTATCAAACATAAACTCGCTAATTGTATAGTAACCTTTTGCACACAAGCGTTCCTTAACAATTTTTTTAAATTTGGCAACAGAAGCATTTTGAACGCTTTCTGGGATCCTGTTGTAGAAGCGTATACATTGCCCCACAAAAGAGTTACTGACTCTATGCAGTCGAGTAACAGGAGTAACAAGATTGTGTTTGTTCCTTGTACCAATGTTATGAGAATCACATTTTCTCATAAAAACATTAATATTTTTCCGTACATACAAAACATTACAAAATATGTATTGAGAAGCAACAGTCAATATCTTAATTTCTTTAAATCTATACCTTAATGATTCCTTGGCTCCTAGGTTATAGATTGCGCGAATAGCCCTCTTCTGCAGCACAAATATAGTTTGGATAGCGGCTGCGTTACCCCAAAGCATAATACCGTAGGACATTATACTGTGAAAGTAACTAAAATATACTAGTCGAGCCGTATCAACATCAGTAAATAATCTAATTTTTTTGACAGCAAATGCCGCAGAACTCAGTCTACCCGCCAATCCGTTTATGTGGGGGAGCCACTGTAACTTGGCATCAAGAGTAAGGCCAAGAAATTCAGTTGTTTCAACTGGATCCATCGATTCCCCATTGATAAGTACATCGGGTTTTACATTTTGCACATTTGGTGTGCTAAATTTTACAATTTTAGTTTTTTTATTATTCAGTCTAAGATTATTTACGCTAAACCAATGTACTATATCGGACATAGCATTGTTTACATCGTCATACTGAACCTGTTTCCTATTAATTTTAAAAACCAAAGAGGTATCATCAGCAAACAATACTATATCATGTTTGTTCCCAACAAGAAAGGGCAAGTCATTTATGTATATGAGGAATAGAAAAGGTCCAAGAATTGATCCTTGTGGGACCCCCATACCAACTGAGACCCCAGGAGACCTTGTCCCTTTAACGTCAACCCTCTGAATTCTATTGTTAAGATAGGAAGTCAGAAGGTCGAGTGCACCTTCTCTAATTCCATAGTGATATAGTTTCCTGACCAGAGTTTCATGATGAACACAATCAAAGGCTTTGGATAAGTCGCAGAAGATCCCCAAGGCATCCTGCGACCCCTCCCAGGGCTCATAGATATTTTTTATAAGTTCGATACCTGCGTCGGTAGTCGAGCGACCCCTCATGAATCCAAATTGTTTTCTGTGAAGCAGATTGTGTCTATTGAAATATGCTAATAATTGATTTAAAATAATTTTTTCGAATATTTTGCTGAGGGTAGGTAATATTGAGATAGGCCTATAGTTATTAGGATCTGAAGTGCTACCAGATTTAAATATTGGAATGACTTTACTATATTTCATCAGGTCAGGAAATATACCACGTTGAACACAATCATTGAATATTATTGCAAGATAAGGTGCAATCACATCAATAATTGAGTTTATCACCTTTACAGAAATACCCCATAGATCAGCAGTTTTCTTAATGTCTAATGATTTAAATGCACAAATTATGATATTGGTGTTTACAGGGGTAAAATTAAATTTTGATTTGCATTCTCGTACATTTTCTTTCATCAATGATTCGGCAACAGCTGGAGAAGAAATAAGTAACCTAGTTGTAGAAACTGGTATGTCAGCAAAAAATTGTTCAAAAACTGAAGCAACTTCCCGTTCACTATTTATGACTTTATTATTATAATTTAAGTTTAATTCGGAGCTCCGATTACCACTTCTACCAGTTTCACAATTTATAATTTTCCAGGTCATTTTTATTTTGTTATGTGCATTCTTAATTCTATTTTTTATAGTTAAAGACTTAGCCAGAAAGCACACTTTTCTAAATAATTTTGAATAGTTACTTACATAGTTGGCAAAAGTGGCACTATGATTGTACGTCCGTTCATTATAAAGCTCGTACATTCGTTGCCTACTTTTATGAATTCCAATAGTAGCCCAATCATTGAATTTCAAAAAGTTTTTTGTATTAACTGTTTTAGAAGTGAATATTGCATTAAACTTGTTTCTAATTAATTTAAATAGGTTATTATACAAAACGTTGGGATTATCACCAAGAGTTAGGTGAAGGAGATTGGCCATAATATTACTTCTAAACTTCTCAATACGACTTCTGGTCAAAGGAACAAACATTATTTTTTCACAATTGCTTATTTTATTAATATGAAAGTTAAATAAAGCCTGTTGTCCACAGTGATCTGAATTTAGTTTATTAATAATCATTTTATTTTGTGGAATATGGGTTGCAAATATATTGTCTATGCAAGTTGCTGTGGAATCTGTTATTCTAGTTGGTTCTAAGAACAGATTTACCAGATTATATGAATTTAACAATGATCTGAATCTAATACTTGTGGTTGTATTATGCAGTAAATTTATATTAAAATCTCCACAAACAATAATTTCTTTATTACATTCAGATAATTTTGATAAAACATTTTCCAATACATTTTCAAACAATTCATATAATCCACTAGGGGGCCTGTATACGCATACAACAATGACACGCTCAAGCTCTGCGCAGGCTATTTCTATAGTTTGCTCAATAGAAAGACTCACAATATCTTTACGTTCCTTAAATTTAAAGTGTTTACTCATAAGTATTAAAGAGCCACCGCGAATAGCTTTATTCCTACTGAACAAACTAGCCAACTGGTGCCCACTAAAGTTAAACATGACCTGATAATTCAGAAGCCAATGTTCAGTTAAACACAAAATATCAATATCATTACAGGTCAAAAATAATTCAATATCTAGGTCCTTCCCTAACATTCCTTGAATATTTTGGTGCACCAGGTTTACAATTTTATTATTAGTTATTTTCCTTTTCTTTTTATTGGCTTCTATGGTAACTATACTATTGGTGCCAGAGACTACCTCTATTGTCTTAGAGTTTAATTTAAATTACTTGGAACATGTTCCAAAATATATGGTCTTGTATTATGATACTGCTCAATAGAAGCAGTTGTCTGGTCAACCAAACAGTTGGTTGATTTTGTAACAATAAAATATGATAGCATGTTCATGTTTAAATTTATCAACTTATTTTATTAGTTGTCATTAATAGATGGCATTAGTAGGATTTTAAATCGCGCTATAGATGTTTTCTTTTTGTTACAATATGTAAAGCAATGTTCCAAATAAAATTTGAGTTTCCTGGATCAATAGTACTTTCATTCGTCATCTAACATAGCGTGCTTGCTATCTGTCTCTTATAAAAATTTGATAGGTGACACCTATCACATGTCAATAAACATGAACTATTATTAATTATATTATTAATATCAATTAATTCAATTTTATTATTGATGTCATTTTTTGATACATAATAACTATTTGTCATTATATGTAACCTATTATTTAATTTAAACCTAATTGCATTTTCAACCGACTTCCAAAAGGAGGAGGTTATCAATTCGTCTGTATTTTTCCTGTGGCATATCTTTAATATGAGGAAATGTGAACATTAATATTCTTTCTACATTTAAATTTAATAATTTAGTGTAATAATTATCAAGAATTTTTTTGTACACATTTCCCCTTCTCCCAACTAGTATGATTAGTGTAGTAGAAGGACAATGAGTACAATTCAAAATACTATTCATTATATGTGAGTAACTTGCACCTGGCATACAATAATTTGTTACTAATTGTCCCCTACACATGTCATTGAGCAAAACACCCATATCTCTTCCCATTCCATCACTATAAATTTTAGTACATTTTTTGGGAGGAACATGATGTGTTTTGCTTGGTATGGCGTTGACATGAGCTGTTGACTGAGATGGAGGCACCATACCAGAGCACAGCCCAGAACGATCCCCAGAGTCAGAAGCGCCCCGACAATCACAAGCATAGTGGTTTATGAGAGAGTCAAAGCGCTCCGAATTATACTTACTTAAGTCTAGTAGATTGTTCATGGCTGCGATATGACCAGTAATTTCATTTTGGGACAATTCATATTTTTTTGATATGGTGTCTAAGGAGCTTTTTAAATATGATATCTCAGCCTGAAGAGCAGTCACATCAGCCTCATAACCTTGTCTCATATCTTTCACATTCTTATTATACTCAATCATTTTTAATTTGAGTGTATTTCTTTCCTTACAGATTTTTTCATAATTAAGGCAATTATTTCTAGATTTTATCAATTTTTGTGTTTTCTTAATATTATTATTATATTATTAATTTTAATATATTTCTTGAATTTATTATTACTTAATACTAGACTGGAAGAACTCATGTCATCACCAGTCAAATCAATTGTCGAAATGTCATTGTTACTGGTGAGTGGGGACACTAATGTGGCTTTATATCCAACCAGTTCATCATATAGACACTGGGTTTGAGAGGCCTTCAAGTTGAGGTTATTGTTTTCTAATTCTGATATATATAGTTGGGCCTTATGTAATTTAGCTTTTAAGTCATTGGTGAGCATAAGAGCTTGCTCATACTCATCTCTGCAATTATCAAACCCACTGACTATTTCTTGCAAATTATTATTTTGTTCTTCCATTTCTACATAATATCGTAAATGTAACTGCGAAAGCTCAGATTTTAATGCGTTGTTTTTATTAAGAATTTGCAAGAATTCTTGTTCATTATCATCCCTTTCTTTTAACAGTAGATCACACTGAGTCCTGGATGCTTTTAGTTCCTGGAGCGTCAGCTGGAGTTGTTCCTCGGCCTGACGCGCCTTGGTGCTACGAGTCATCATGTTTTATAAAAATAGAAGTTATTAGATAAAATAATACAGACGGCGTCAGTGTGATCAAACAGTTGCTATAATATTTGACTTATAAATTGTGAAATAGGGTTTCTATAGTAAGTTAGAGGGATAACAAGAAGTTGAACAAGAAAACTTTTTAAAATTGAGTTCGTTACCTGCGTAATGTCAGCTGACGAACACAACACAAGAAAACACTGCACATTAACGAACGACACTCAGTATATTAATATACTTTTTATATATTACATTAATAACTTGATATAAATACAAAATTAAAGCTAATACAGTTATTTTTTATAATAAAATAATAATTTTTATTTGTTGAGAGAAGTTTTTTATGACATTAGGCTCAAGACTACTACAAAAACTATAAAATGGACTATGCTAACTAAAAATTTTAGTCTTTAGTTTCTATGAAATATTTGAACTAATCAAATGGAAAGAATATGTCTTTTATGAAGAAAATACAGAGTAATGTGTGATTAGACATTTATCCGAATCCCACGCCGCCTATAATTGTACATCGATGGTCAACGACGTCAGACACATTATCGGATACATTACCAAACGGATAAATTGGATTAATTAAGGTGTCCAGCAGACCTCTGCAAAGTCACGTACCAATTGGTATAGAAATAAATATATATATGTGATATATTAGGGTGTCTCAATTTTTTTTACTGGATTGCCACACCGCAAAACCTCTTGATATAAAAGTATATATATGTTTATTTTACCAATCTTTAGAGTTATGAATTTTTTTTCAATTTTTGACTTGTAACAGACTTTATATATTTACATTACGCTAAAATACAATACTTCAATTAAGTAAAAACTATATTCTAAAATATTGTAGTATTTCAATTTATTCTTTTCATTTAGATTAAAATATTTATTTTGATTAATAAAATGGTTTTTATGTAGTAGGTATATTAATTTAATTAAATTAAAACGAAATTTAAATTAAAATTTGTTTCCAAATTCAAAATCACATCTGGATTGAATCAAAGTCACTGGTCTAATAAAAAAAAATCACGCAAGTTTTTTTTTTATGATAGTATAGACATAGACTCGAGAATTGTAGTAGTTAAACTTTTAATTTACAACAGCGCGATTGTCAAAACAACGGAAACATAATGCTGAGTAATGAACGGTTAAATAGGTAATCAAATATTTCACATTCCTTGCATATGCCGTAATATTAATATTGAGACGATACATTGGATGTTAACCGAAGGTCACAAGTTCAAATCCGGACAAGAGCATACATTTAACATAAACATCGTAAAATAACAGGTGTGTCAAATTTTTTAACACAATTTTAAACAGTTTTGGAAATTTTTTAGCATGGTAATCTGTTCCTGATCAATCCTGATTCCTTGAGCGATTGTCGTGCCCACTCTTAACACACTTAACTGTTAAGCTTAAAAATATGTGTCAATAGTAATATTAGTAATTTCTTAATCAATTTGGGGCATTGCTAGTATTTTTTCAAAAAAATCTATTTACGGATGTGTAAAATTTCACTTCAGTCAATCTATTAAAAAAAAACGATGAGATTTCCGTACTTCCAAACAACTCTAAAAAAGTTACCGGTGTCTCGATTTCTTCCTGTAAATATGCTCCAAGATATTGCTTCTAGCCAAGTTTCACGATTCTAGATTCTAGGTTTTAATTTCCTTTGCGAATGTATGGAAAATACGAAATAAATGGTCATAGCTTTTGATTCCATATACTAATAGAAGTTTGATTATTCCGAGCTCCAAAGCACCACAGTATTCAGCATTTCGTAATGATTTTAACTTAAAAATAAAATTCAGTAATGTTGAACCTGCAATCTTAGTGTTACATTCAGGCATGACTAACTTCTGAGCACTCAAGTAAATAATGCTTTTAAATACACATTAACAGTTGTATTGTCCTCGTTATCTTCATTATTGACTCCTAACTTCTTTCCCTCCTTTATGACCGAAGTTAAAATTAACGATTCGAAACTTTTTATTCCATAGCGATCGAATCACTTAAAACAATCTTGAACATTATTGCTCATCCATAATAAAAACTTCGTAATTATGAGTAATCTTTAAATGTGTTTCAAATAACGTTTCGATACTTCCTCAATGATGATATTAAAATTGTTATCATAAATGTCATTTCAATGTTTAAGGAGCTGAGATGGCCCAGTGGTTAGAACGCGTGCATCTTAACTGATGATTGCGGTTTCAAACCCAGGCAAGCACCACTATATATATGTGCTTAATTTGTGTTTATCTGGGTGGTGAAGGAAAACATCGTGAGGAAACCTGCATGTGTCTAATGTCATCGACATTCTGCCACATGTGCATTTCACCAACCCGCATTGGAACAGCGTGGTGGAATATGTTTCAATCCCTCTCCTTAATGGAAGAGCCTCCTCTCCTAATCTCAGCAGTGGGAAATTTACAGGCTGTTTCTTTACTTTTACTTCACTTTTCAATATTTAAGACAAAGGATTGTATAAGAGAGATCGAGTCCGGATATAGCGTTTTCGAATATGACTTATATGTGGTCACAACCTATCTCGTGGTTAGTTTTGAGTGACATTGTGAGGAAGCATGTCTGCATCTGAGGAATAATTAATTCACTAGTAAGGTAAAAATAACAATAGATAATTAAATTATTCAATTGTTTTTTTTTTATTTAATGTATAAACAAAAAAAAAGAATTATATTACAGATTAAATATAATTTAATAATAAAAAAGCATGGATCAAGAATATGTGGATTTACAGACACTAGATATATTATACTCCGGTCAACCTAGACATATAGCGATTCATTAAATTTACAAGCTGATAATTGATAAAATTGTTCAAAATATAATTAAAAACAAAATGTTAAGTTTTCATTCCTGTGTATGGAAGAAAAATTATTCGAGGTCAAAGGTAAAAAAATAGTAGATTATAAAATTATCCTCAAAAATGTATCAATACTTTCTTCCTACGAGCCACTGTTGTTAAGATATTAAGATTCAAACATTTGTAAAAGCCATATATGAGTACGCCAGCTATGCATATACATCAACTTTATTTTCTGCATGTAACAAAATATGCATAAAATCCATAAAAATACGCAGCACTTCTCGTCCACACAAAATCAGAATCGCAACCCTAATTTCTAAAACGACAATAACGAAAACCATACCTTTTTATTTTAAATTATAGGGGACTGCTTATTACATCAATAATATTTTCAGAGTAAGCCGTACTCTTCAAAGGATAGAGCGTATAATTTATATTATAATTAGTTATTATGGAAAACGAGCAGTATTCAAATAAAACCACTTTAGAATTTAATTAAAATTTCGATGCAAGGAGGATTTAATAAGCGATTTTAGAGCTGCAATATTATCTGTGAAACTATACGATATAAATGAATAAAAGTTGATGTAATATTGCGAGGCCTTTGAAAAAGTTGCTCTTTAGATTCAAAGGGAACCATTTAGATGCATTCCCAATTTTATGATTCACAGCGTCTTAGAGCGTTTCGCTCGTAGCCGCAATATGTCAAATGCAGAAATAGTACATCGCAATTTTGCTTGATTCATGCATCCTACAATCGCGTGTTTATGCGGCGTTAGCGATTTCTGTGGCTACAAGCTTTGGATGATAGAATATTCTTTCATGTACAAAATACCGATTGACTTAATAAAGCGATGATAAATATTTGAATACGGAGTAGGCGACGTTCTCTTTTAAAAAAATACTTTTGAAGCTACATTTGGTTATTAGAGAAGATTGTTATATATGATTGGTATACATTCAATTTAGCACGTTATTCTACCGCCAAATAACGGTACTCAGTATTGTTGTGTTTCGGTTTGAGGGTGAGGGAGCCAGTGTAACTTACTGGCACAAGGGACATAACATCTTAGTTCCCAAAGTTGGTGGCACATTGACGATCTAAGGAATAGTTAATATTTCTTACAGCGTCATTGTCTATGGGTGATGGTGACCACTTACCATCGGGTGGCCTACATGCTCGTCCGCCGACCTATACCATAAAAAAAATCTTAGTAGGTATTTAGTACCCATAAGAAAATGGTGTATGATTTTATTTATTCCTGTAAAATAACAATTAAACGTACTTGTAAAATCCTTCTATAGCATGTTTTGTTTTTGTAATTGGCTAACATTAGTTTTTATAAGAAAAGTATTTTCTCTAGATTCGTAGTATATATTAATTAATATAAATTGTGAGAGACTGGGTTTTGAAAGTTTTAAAATTGTTGTTTTAATTAACATCATATGTTAAATAAAATAATAGGGAAATACCTTACCTACGTAAGCATACCCATCTTTATAAGTCATAAGTACTTAAGGTTACCATAACACATAACGGTGTACGATTTGGAGTAAATTTACACCAACCTTGCTTAGACAAGTAATTGAAAGCTATCATACCATCAGGTTAACTGTATTTGAGATAATTAATTATTAACGATGATGCACTAATTGTGTTATGCTATGAACGTATTTTCAATTAATTCCCGCTAATATTATAAACGCCAATCTACGTAATTTAGATGTTCACGCTTTTATTTATAGATTTGCGGATGAGCATATGAGCCACCTGATGCTAAAACGAAATGGTATATCTCTTATGCCTGTGGTTACTGAAGGTGAAAAACCGCCGGCGAATGCTGGTTCCACAGAGTGGTTGTACGAGGAACAAAATGTCTTAAAAATCGCACTGTTATGAAATTTTGGACACAGAAGTAGTATGTAGTAACGATGAACGTGAACTTTAACGTTCACGCAGCAAATTCCCAGAACAAATCTGAAGTGAAGGTAAAATCAGGTTACAAACGTAAATGACAATTATCCAACTAATACTTAATTTGCAGTAACAAATTTAGAATCGAAATGGTCCTGTCACGATTACCGTTGAACCAAATGAGGTCGGCGAGTGAGAACTGTTCCGTGCCAAATGCCCACGTACTGCAACGTGGCTAGCTCTAATTAATGCTGGAAATTATGCATTAGATTTTAAAATAGATGCAAGACTTTAATCATCATATTTAAAGAATGTCAGTATATTTCTGAGTTACATATTTAAATAGAGAATGAATTATGAATAAAAATTAACTGGTTAGATTCAGATTTCTAGCTACTGTGCCGTCTTGGTACTTGTTACCTAATTATTAATTACCTAAATATTCATTACATAATGAGTAGGACTTGATTTTGAGGCCTTGAGGCCCTAGCAACAAAGGATCTCTAATTATTGTCCAAATTCTTTTAACTCTTTCATGTTACTTTTTAAATTATATATAAATATAATAAATAAACGTTCAAGAAATTTGCGAGTATAATATAAGAAGCAATAAATAAAAATAATCACTATCGCTGCATGTTGTTAATATAAAATAGAGACCCCCACCGCGACTGTCTGTCTCTGTTCGCAATAAATTCCAAAATTACTGAACGGATTCTCATGCGGTTTTCACTAATAGATAGAAGGATTCACAAGGAAGGTTCAAGTATATAATTCATTAAGGTTTTTGTTGAAATAAGTTGAACCAGAGCGAAAATTGTCAAACATGTCGAAAAAAAGTGACTGATACGAAAGTACTGTTGTTTGGCGGTAGAATAACTGATAAGTGGGTGGTACCTACCCAGACGGGCTTGCACAAAGCCCTACCACCAAGTCAATTTTTGAATTAATCACTTCTATTCTAAAATGAAACAGTTGTAAATCGTATTGTTGTGTACTAATTTGAAGGATAATTGAGTTAGTGTGATTACACATAACATCTTCGTTCCCAAGGCGCATTAACAATGTACGGCATGATCAATATTACGTACACTACCTATATCTACAGGCTTTGGGGACCAATCATGCTCTTTTGAGAGATATTGGTATTTGATAAAGTGATTTACGGTACAGAAACAAAGTTGTGAAAAGCCTTGCAAAGACTTCATCTACTGTGGACCGGTAGCAAACTTGTAAATTGACAATTCAAAGAACACATAAGACCATCTGTGTGATGTATATATTTTGTTACAATTGTATGAGTTCTTATCCAACACACTGCAGCTTAAGAGATATCATGTCTCAGAAAAAAGATACGCTAAATTAATATTTTATTTAAAAATCGATTTGGAGAAAAAAATTGCAACGATTTAAAATTTATTGTTATTTAATTATGAAACCTGCATGTGTCTAATTTCATAGAAATTTTACCACATTTGTATTCCAACAACCAGCGTTGAAACAGCGTGGTGGAATATGTTCCGAACCATCTCCTCTAAGGGAGAGTAGGCCTTTGCCCAGCAGTGGAAAATTTACAGACTGTTGTTATTGAACTCAAGGTAAATTCAGCTTTCCAATTGTGAAATAGTTTTTGAAATTGGCACAGTAGTTTTTGAGTTTATTCATTACAAATACACACGAAAAATTAAAAATTTTTCCTCTTTGCAATAGTAAAGATAAGTAAATAAATGGATATAACAGTTTGAATAAACTAAAACAACACGAAAAGAATAATATTTACTTACATTAGCAGAACGATATGAATCTTTAATATTTGTTTTTTGTTTTGATTTTATTATCCTGACGAGCTCAACTATAGTAAGAGAAAATTATTAAGTTACATCATTGTCGTCGTTCATTAGTGAATATTTACAACTTGATTAAGCGTCTTGAAAATTAATAAAATCAAGCTGAGAGATTCCGTTTCGTAATATATTTAAAAAGCTTATCAAAAATAAGGCGAATTTTAAGAATTCACGAAGTCTGTTAAAAAAAATGAGACTTTGTGCGCATTTTATTTAACAATGAAGTTATTGTTGTAGCCTATATAAGTTATTGTATATTGCATCAACTGTTTGCCAGTCAAAATCCCGTCAAAATTGATCCAGCTGTTCCAGAGATTAGCCAGACAGACAACTAAAATTGTATACATACATATACATGCATTTAGTATAAAGCTCTTATTTTTCAATATTACGAACAAAACATCCCAATTTTATTATATATGTAAATACATATGAGAATGCAGCAAAGAAATCCGAACATATTTTAAGTTAAAACTTTTAAAAAAAGTTAGACATTTTCAATTACTGCACATGATTTTTTTCTTGTTTAAATATTGTGTCCAGTTGAGATGTCCAGCTTAAGATGAAATATCTCAATTAGTTGCGAGACACACATTGTCAATATGCTACCGACCGCTAAGACCACATTAGACTCAGCTGTCTGTAATGACAGCATCAACACAGGGAATGTTGATAATCAATGATCACATCAGAGCACAAGAATATTACGCTCGGTATATCAACAACATAATGTCTAATTAGCGGGAAGCACCAAGCCTAATGAGCCGTGCATATACGTAATATAGCGTTGTCAATTACAATTATACCTCAAGTTTAATAGTATAAGATCATTTTTACGTATAAAATTTCGTGTCCTTGCTATTGAGATTGATTAAGTATTTGAAGAATTATGTCACGCTTGTTACGGTATGCGACTTTTTGGAAAACCTTTTTAAGGTGTACAATATAGAATGTAATATTTTGATCTGTCTCGTCGGGTTCAGTCAGCGTTTGCAACTTAACTCCTTGGTGGAAGGCCTTTGTGCAAGCCAGCCCGGGTAGCTACCACCCACTCATCAGATATTTTACAGCTAAACAACAGTACGCAGTATTGTTGTGTTCTAGTTTGAAGGGTGAGTGAGCCAGTGTAACTACATGCACAAGGGACATAGCATCTCTTCGTTCTTAAGTTTGGTGGCGCTTTGACGATGTAAATAATAGTTAATATTTCTAACAGCGTCATTGTCTATGGATGATGCTGTCTACTTACCATCAGGTGGCCCATATGATCTTCCGCTAACCTATTCAAAAATAAATAATAATTAAAAAACTGCATCAAAATCAGTTGTGTAATTTGAAAGATTTAGGCATACATACAAACAGTGGTAACTGACTTTATTTGATGCTATGTAATAAATGATGATTAACATTAGAATTAATAACATTAAATGCTTAAATATATACAAATATGACCTAAAACTATTTACTGTATAAATCTTGACCGCGTGGAATGCAACCAAACCATGAATGAAAAACAAACCAGCTCTCCTGTTACCAGTGGAGACAATGAGGCGAGGTGTTATATTTTGTGAAGCTTTTTGCACCATTACTCCAAGGGCCAAGCGTTTCGACAGCAAAAGCAACAAAAAAGTAATTAGATGTAATACACGAATATTTAGTTCTTTTTTTTTGCTTCAGCTTTAACATCACGTTGCATTATGCACTTTAATATTAATTAGTTTAACTTTAAACAATTTTACTTTTGTACTATAATAAAATAGATTTGATTAAGTTCATAGATTTCGATTTGTTTTTTGGGTCATCCAGTTGTGTCCTTCTTAACTTATGTTTCTAGTTCAATCTAAATAAACAGATCCTCGTATTATAAGATACTCTTTTTTTCCTTCCTTATGTATCCTTCTATCTATTAGTGAAAATCGCATGAGAATTCGTTTACTAATTTTGGAATTTATTGCGAATAATAAAACTTTTATTTAAAAGTCTTTGAAAAATATAAAACAAGGCGATGTGCAACATGTCGACAATAACGCGTGGAATTAGTTTTCGTTGTGTTCCATGAAGATTAATTAAATTCCATTTAATTTTGTTATCTATGAATTTTAACTGTCGGAAATGAGTAACTGTTTTTCTTTGCGGTTCTTCTCGGTAGAATATACATTCTGTAACAATGGGAACTTCAAATTTAAACGAACCTTGGAAAATAATCCCAAGTTACTCATAGCTTCTTAGAAAAGTATCTTATGATGAGTTACATTTCATGCTACATTTTATATGTTTAAGGAAACATATAACTAAAAATTCTGGAAAAGTCAAAAGTCAATATAATTGTTTTTTCGAATTACTTTTTCGTATCAGTCACTTGAATTCTTTACTTTTTTGTGTAACCTTGTTCTACTGTTATTCTAACTGAACTGGACTCAAGGGAAGCGTGTGACGGTGCCTCTGCCACAAGTGGGGACTCCTTAATAGAAATAAGTTCTAAAAAACCCGTTTTATTTATAACTAGCCGTGGTCCGTCCCGGCTTTGCGCGATTGGACCTTTATATATTTTTAGCTTATATTTATATATTTTTTTGTTGTTTTTTTCGACATGTTTGACAATTTTCGCTCTGGTTCAACTTATTTCAACAAAAACCTTAATGAATTATATACTTGAACCTTCCTTGTGAATCCTTCTATCTATTAGTGAAAACCGCATGAGAATCCGTTCAGTAATTTTGGAATTTATTGCGAACAGAGACAGTATTGTTGTGTTCGGATTTGAAGGGTGAGTGAGCCAGTGTAACTGCAGGCAAGAGGGACATAACATCTTAGTTCCCAAGGTTGGTGGCGCATTGACGATGTAAGGAATAGTTAATATTTCTTACAACGTAATTGTCTATGGGTGATGGTGACCATACCATCAGGTGGCCTATATGCTCGTTTGCCAACCTATTCCATAAAGATAATGTTTTTATGAACCTACTTTAATGCATACTTCCATAGTAATATTATAAATGTGAAAGTAACTCTGTTTGTCTCGATTTTACGTCCAAACTACTGACCCGATTTAAATGAAAATTGGTACTTAAACAGTCTGAAGTCTGGCAAAGGAAATAGGCTACTTTTCAACCGACTTCAAAAAGGAGGAGGTTATCAATTCGTCTGTATTTTTTTATATTTGTTACCTCATCACTTTTCACTGGGTGGACCGATTTTGGTTTTTTTTTTGTTTGAATGGTAGTGTTTCCCATTTGGTACCAATAATTTGGTCGAGTTCTGATGATGGTATCCATATGAAAACGACATAAGTCTTAAATTTGCATTATGTATGTGTTATGTGTATGTGCGCGATAAATAGGTGAATAACTCAAAATCATTAAAAAAAGAGTGGAAAAGGGGGATGAAAGGTTGTATGAAAGTATTATCATTTCTAGAGCATAAAACACTAACACAAATATCATATCATGACATTCTACGCGAGTAAATCCGCGTTTAACAGCTAGTAAATAATATTTTGATTGATTAATTGTAATCTTCCAAGAAAGAGCCCTAACGATAATTCACACCACATAAACGATAATTTTGTCACGTTATTGTAATATTAAAATGTAATTGATATAATCACATTACCTAAACTCTTAATCGTGCTAATGGCCAAACAAAAGGTTATGTCATCACAAACACCTGTCACCGTAACACGAGCCGAGGCATTTTGATAATTAATAAAATTAATACGTTGTCTTGTACGTTTGGGCGACAAATTACCATCTCTTGAATTTTTAGCGAAATTTCATTAATCGTTATCATATTTTTTAGTGAGAAATTACGTCTAGCCTTATAATACAGTAAAACAAGGAAAAGCCTAAGTAAATACGTGATCTCTGATGATACTTTTTTTTTAAAAACATTCATGAAGTTGAACATTTGACTTACTTTGTAAAATAAAAAAAACGTGATATCTCCAAAGTAAAGAAACAGCCTATAAATTTCCCACAGCTGGGCTAAGGCCCCCTCTTCCATTAAGGAGAGGGTTTGGAACATAGTCACTGTTCCAATGCGTGTTGGTGGAATGCATATGTGGCAGAATTTCGATGAAATTAGACACAAGCAGGTTTCCACACGATGTTTTCCTTCACCGCCGAGCACGAGATGAATTATAAACACAAATTAAGCACATATATATGTATAGTGGTGCTTGCCTGGATTTGAACCCGAAATCATCGGTAAAGATGCATACGTTCAAACCACTGGGCCATCTCAGCTCTATATCTCCAAAATGGTGACACAATTATCAAAATAGTCACCTATTACCTTCTGGCGGTAATAGGTCGAACTAACAATAACAATAATACAGAGTTATTGTAATTTTTATTGTCATATATCCGAATAAAAATATTTGATGTAAATTAAAGTATTTCCTTAGAAAATGTAAATCTGAAATCATAGCTATTGAGCCCTAAGAATGTGTAGATTTGAATTTCGAACGTGGAAACTGAAAATAAAACAACTTGTATAGTGTGTCGTTCCAGCCAGTCACTTCAATATATTTCATGGCATCCAAAGCAAAGATCATTTCAAAAGTTTTCGTACGTGTCTTCGATCTAGATAGCTTGCACGTCTGAGGAACACTTTGATGCACAGTGAAATACGAATAATGAAATCTCACCTCTACTGATTCCACAGGTACAGTCAGCTTCAGAAATATGGATACGTTTATCAAGTGTCAAACGAAACTAAAATTACGGGTACCTACATGAAAATATACGCCCGGTAAATGTGAAACGTCAAAATTAATGGTTTAATTTAATTAATGGTTTAATACTTAAACAATTATTGTTGTTTTACAGTAGACTACCTGATTAGTGGGTGGTACCTACCAAGACGGACTTGCACAAACTCTATTACCGACTGAGCCGTATAAAACATGCTGTTCATAATGTAACTGCCTTCCAATGTAAATGATTCTTTAAACATACATGAAATCTTAAAATAAAATTTAAGTTAAAATCACTTTGCATCTATGATGCACACCTATGTGTACAAGTAATGTTCAGTAAATTGTATTTTAATATTGTAATGTAATGTATGCATATTTTGAGGCTAACTGTACCTATTACGTTAGTTGCTAGTTTTAATGTCATTTTAACTACATTTAACTACCACTTTGAAATGAGAACGGTTAATTAGATCGGGTAATTTCGTCCTATTGTACATTCTGCTCTGTAAACGCTCATTTCTGATATTCTTTTTTAAAATCGTTATTAGATTGCATAAAATTGTGGTACATAAGCTGGACCGGACCTTCCTTTTGTTAAAGTAGTTTTGAAACAAAGGAGTTTTTAATGTTATCATTTGAATTTAAGTCTTTGACTAATATTTTAGAGATAAGATGCAAGGGATGTGGTCTTACTATATTAAATATTTATATTTCGTTAATCCTTCAATACCGTAGCCATTTTTCATTACAGTTGAGTCAAAGTCAGTGGAAGTGTAACACTTGCGTAATGATTTTCAAAAATCAAACGAAATGCAATACCATGTGACACATTGAATCATTACAATGCATGAAAGTCAATAAAACCATCTTGGGTATCCGTTTCTATAATAAAATTCCGCAGACATTTTTAACTTTGCCGTTTCGGTAATTCAAATCGTTTGTAAAAAATACATTGGTAGAAAAAGCATATTATTCGATACAAGATTTTATAGATGATAAAAAAGCGTGAAGTTAATGCCTGTTGACCTCCAAACAGGATATATTAATTTAAATAATTGTATTTAACTAACATGACTATTTATTTTTTAAATGTTAAATAAATAAAAATTTTAACAAAAAGAAAAACCGACTTCAATCAAAACACTATTTTAAAACAAATGAATATGACACCGACTCCAAATATAACAATAACTATAACTACATTATATAATCGTAAATCGACTTTTAAGTAGTCTAATATTTTTCATTTCATTTAACTTAGGAAGACTCTAAAAAATATGTTGAATACGCAATTATTTTTATTACTTTTTCGTGCATATTCATTTGTTTTAAAATAGTGTTTTGTTTGAAGTCGGTTTTTCTTTTTGTTAAAATTTTTATTTATTTTTTGATTTTAAGTGAAGCTGATGTTGACTA
This sequence comes from Vanessa cardui, assembly GCF_905220365.1. NCBI lineage: Eukaryota > Metazoa > Arthropoda > Insecta > Lepidoptera > Nymphalidae > Vanessa > Vanessa cardui. Next base: position 3,278,440 of record NC_061139.1, read on the forward strand.
ACTAATTTTTTTTAATATGGATAGATTAAGCGTTCCGTTTATATGAGTCAGAAACTACTTCGAGGACAATTTCAAAGGAAACTTGCGAATAAAAAAAATAGACTTTCGAAAATGCGGATTTAATACGTCACGCGGCGTAAACTACAAGGATCCTTCGAAAGAGCTGTAATCGAACTCAGCAAAAAAATTTTGAAAAAGACTAACTATATTTCGTACATCATATGACATCACATCACATACACAAAATTTGATTAAAGATAGTAAGAAATTCTGCCCCATATCGCACCCTAACTGCGTGCCGTATAGGAGTTCCATCACTACATAGTATAAAACAAAGTCGCTTTCTCTGTCCCTATATCTTTAAATCTACGCAACGGATTTTGATGCGGTTTTTTTTAAAAGATAGTATGATTCAAGGGGAAGGTTTGTGTATATAATACATGAACAATATAGTGAAGAAACACTGATAATTTTAGAAGTTTGCGATGTGATGTCGTAAATAAACAAATTCTGTAGTATATTTAGTATCAGTATTGCACCCGTGCGAAGCCGGGGTGGGTAGCTAGTTGATTATAATATTCGACTATGATAATTACATAAACATAACCACATTACGGAAGGTGACTCAAATATCCAAATAACCTATAAATAAAAGATTCGACTGAGTATCGCTAACGTGCTCCTCAGAATTGTTCCGTTCCCTTCCATTCCGTTACTTTGTCATGGATCCTGTGCTCAGAACCTTACCAAACTTTCACCAAATTACCCTTGAAGTATATATTTTATAATAAAAAAAGAATTATCAAAATTGGTTAACGTGATTTTCAGTTATTCACCTATTTGTCGCGCATATACATAATGCAAATTTAAGACTTATGTCGTTTTCATATGGATACCATCATCGAAAAAAAATAAAAAAAAAATGGGACCCCACGGGAAGCACTACCTTTCAAACAAAAAAAAAATTATCAAAATCGGTCCACCCAGTGAAAAGTTATGAGGTAACAAACATAAAAAAAAAAAAAAAAAAAAAAAAAAAAAATACAGACGAATTGATAACCTCCTCCTTTTGGAAGTCGGTTGAAAAGAGTAACTACTGAGTTTCTTGCCGGTTCTTCTCGGTATAATCTACTTTCCGAACCGGTGGTAGCTTCACTTAATTGTAAAATGACGATTCAAAAGTGCTTGTAAAAGCTTACTTGAATAAAGTTTATTTTGATTGATTGATGTTTTAATAGTTGTTAGAATGCAATCATTGCGTAGAATCGACAGAAGTACATATTTTATTTCAAACTGTTTCGTCGACTATTATATACTGAACTCATAGTATAATAAACTCATTCTCTCATACAGTATTTTGCTGTCAACTTCCTGACAGGATAACTTAACTGTTTAATAGGATCGGATTAGGACAAGATCTAATTTAGTTATCCTTGTAAAATAACATTACGCAATTGCATAGAGAAAAGTAAACGGGCAGTTACAATATGTTTTATGGCGCATAATATATGTATAGGTTATGAATGCACGTGCATACATTGCATTAACCTTAAACATATATACCCTTATATATCAACATCTGGCACCGTAGAGGAAGTCTAGCCTTTACCCCCTTCCTTGAGTTGCCAGATCCCTCTTTAGTTATAAAGCCGTCTTTTGTAAATCCGTTTTGTCTGTGTGTATAACAAAGTGTATTTTTCTTACTCACGCGCGAATATTAACTCTGCTGATACTCGTTGATACATTTTCACAGCCAAACTACCGAACTGAATTCGATGAAATTCGATAAGAAGCAAGCTTGACCAATACAACAAGACTTAATACAACAAGATGAGAAATTACTTTTTTTAGTTAATTTTTATATTTAAAAATTAAAAACATTTTTCTTACTTAGCTAATTGTTTCTTTTTCATGTACGAAACGTAACTACGTATGTATTGTATGTAATGTAATACGAACTTAATACAAGTACTTGATAGATCTGTGGTCAGAAGACGTGAATCTTAACCGACGATTCTGATTTTAAATCCAGACAATTAATAACGTGAGACTATGAATTGGCATCAAAGCATTGTATTGGAGAAAGGTTCAAAACTTCTCCTCAAAGGAGGCGACGATGCTCTTTTATAAAAAAAAAATCATAATATCCAATCGTGAATTTCATAAATCAACTGTTAAGAACGATTTAACTAATCAAGTCATCTCGATATAAGACTTTCGAAAGGTATCCAATTTTCCCCTCAAGAATTTTATATTATCTTTGAAATGGGCCCAAGAGAGTCATACTACAATTTCTTTACAAGTTTTTGGTTAGGTACGTAAATAAGTTGATAACTTTGACACCACCATTCCGTATTGTCGTACTCTTTGATCATAGACTACTGCCTGATTGGTTTAGTAGCTATAAGACAGTTCCTGGGTTCATACCCCAGGGAAGGCTGGTAAAATATTGTAGATTTTTTCTTGTTAAAATAATCTCAGTAAAAGTATTATAGTTGAAAGCGCGTAAATCTTCAGTTATTGAATCTGAAATCTTTCCAGTCCTATCGGAATATGTATGTGAAGAAATTACATGCATCTGTGTGTGTTGCATTTTTATTTTATTTTATGGTATAGGTTGGCGGACGAGCATATGGGCCACCTGATGGTAAGTGGTCACCATTACCGATAGACCATGGCGGTGTAAGAAATATTAACTATTCCTTACATCGTCAATGCGCCACTAACCTTGGGAACTAAGATGTTATACCCCTTGTGCCTGTAGTTACACTGGCTCACTCACCCTTCAAACCGGAACACAACAATACTGAGTACTGTTGATTGGCGGTAGAATAACTGATGAGTGGGTGGTACCTACCCGTCTGGGTAGGCACAAAGCCCTACCACCAAGTGACTTATGTACTATAATACCCGTGCAACTGACTTGTTTCCCTTAGAGAGCCATTTATAAAAGATGGTATTTTATAAGTTACCAAACTTATAACAATTTTTTTAACAAATTGACGATAGAAGGAATACTTTACATTTCTTACAGCGTCTTGGGTGACCACTTACCATCAGGTGGCCCATATGCTCGTTCGCCAATCTATACCATAAATATATACATATATAATATATTTTACATGGTCGCTTTAAATAAGTTCAAAATTGTCATGACAAAATACAGCTTGAAAACATTCCCTTCCTATTTATTTATGGTTAGGATAATACACCCAGTACAAAACAAACCTACATATATTAGCTAACCAAATATATTTATCTAGGGTCACCAACGATTGCTTACACAAAATCATTGACACAATACAAATGTATGGCTAATATCTGGGCGACGGAAACATTCGTGGTTGTTATAAACAAGACTAGCTGTGCCCGCAAACTTGTACCCGTCTGAATTAAAAAAAAATTATAGCCTAAGCTATATATATTATAGCCTAACTTATTAAATCAGTTATCTACCAGTGAATGTCCGTCTAAATCGGTCGAGCCGTTCCAGAGATTAGCCGGAACAAACAGACAGACAGACAAAAATTGTAATAATTGTTATTTTGGTACATGTACCGTCTGTATAAATACGCATTGTGTAAAAAAGGGCTATTTTTAATATTACAAGCAGACACTTCAATTTTGTAATATGCATAGATTAAATTAATGACATGTACATCTGTACATATATATACTTAATTGTACTTTATTGATATACTTTGTAAATAAAATAAGGAAAAACTAGTACCTAGTAGAATAATAAACTGCCGTATTTTTGTCGGTTCTTTTTGGTAGAATCTACTTTCTAACTGATGGTAGATTTCACATTTGATCCAACCTTGTAACATGGCGATTCAAAAGTATATAAAAGAGACTTCACTAAATAGTATAAAACAAAGTTGCTTTCTTAGTCCCTATTTACCTATATGTATAATGTATATGCTTAAATCTTTAAAACTACGCAACCGATTTAGATTCGTTTTTTTTTCTGCAATAGATAGAGTGATTTGAGAGGAATGTTTTTGTACATAATACATGGACTATATAGTAAAGAAACACTGATAATTTTAGAAGTTTGTAATGTGATGTCGCAAATAAACAAATTCTGTAGTATATTTAGTATCAGCAATGCACCCGTCCGGGGCGGATCGCTAGTTTTCAATAAAGTATTTTTTGGATTGACATACTTTACTAATATCTACAAAGGTTTTATGTATGCTTCATGTTGATCTAGCTCAAAATCGCTCAGTTTGATGCTGAGATGCTTATAATAATATCAGGTAACGATTGTAATTGAATTCAGTTTTTCTTTGCGACTTCTTTTTTGTTGTTGGTCAAAAGATTTCTTGAAAGAGTGTTATTGCTATTCTTATAAATCTGTACTTGAGGGCTGGACTTGATGGGCAGGTTTTCTATGATGGGGTAATCCTGTTAGGTAATAAGTTAAATATAAATTAAAAAAAAAAAAAAAAAAACTTACGCGAAGTTAATTACTGAAATTTGAATGATATTTACAATCGAATTACGTAATCAAATTGCCTCAGGTCTTAAATACATTTATGAAAGATAATGTAATGAGGAATTGATTGAATTAATATGTAATTAATTTATGGGTACTATAGTTGAAAATAAATATATCAATAATATATAAATAATAGATATCCTTGGTGGCAGGGCCTTGTGCAGGCCCGTATAGGTACCATCCACTCATCAGTTACTCTACCGCCGGTACTCAGTATTGTTGTATTCCGGTTTGAAGGGTGAGTGAGCCAGTGTAACTGCAGGCACAAGGGACATAACATCTTAGTTCCCAAGGTTGCTGGAACATTGACGATGTAAGGAATAGTTAATATTTCTTACAGCGTCATTGTCTATGGGTGATGTTGACCACTTACCATCAGGTGGCCCATATGCTCGTCCGCCAACCTATACCATAAAAAAATATCAATAATACGATTATTTTGATTGTCTTGAGACCGAACGATGACTCTTTCTAAAGATGTGTGATCGTTAAGAATAATGCTGATATAATCGACATACAGTCAACACATACGTGCATACAAGAGTTAGTAATGGTTCTTTTTTTAAATTTGCTTTAAAATCAACATTGTTTAATGGATCATAAATCAACAGTTAAGAATGAATGTTGTCATTCGTTCTTTCAACAGATGGCCCTTTTATTACGATTACAATTTGTTGATGTATCAGTCTATTTTCCGTTCTTTACACTTTGATCAGAACCCGATCATTCAAACACCAGATGCTCTGTTAAATGTTTAACAAAATATTTTGTTTTTTGTATTTTCCTTCAGCTTTTGTTTTACGACTAAGAGGATCATGATAGCTTTTCCAACAACTGAAAGGCGCATTGTAGTACATCTCGTTCCTTTGTACAAGTACATTCCATATAAAATACTGATTAACTTCATCCGTAAGTAATGACTATAATATATACAAGCACACATAAAGTAACAGCCTGTAAATTTCCCACTGCTGGGCTAATAGCCTCCTCTCCCTTAAAGGAGAGGGCTTGGAACATATTCCACCACGCTGTTGCAATGCGGGTTGGTGGAATGCACATACGGCAGAATTTCAATGAAATTACACACATGCAGGTTTCCTCACGATGTTTTCCTTCACCGTCGTGTTCGGCGAATTATAAACACAAATTAAGCACATATTTTTATATATAGTGGTGCTTGCCTGGGTTTGAAATCGAAATCATCGGTTAAGATCCCCACCAACCACTGGGCCATATTGGCTCTTCAGCAAGCACACATACATGAACATATATACATTCACACAGATGCAAATCGTTTTAACTCTTCGCTAAAAGTCAGCATAAAAGAGTCTTCCAACCCCAAACTACAAGTGTTTTACTTTCGTATCAAATAAACAAACGACATCATAACTTTATGAGGTCATGCGTATCGTACTGACTTTTTATCGTTCTATATTATGTAGCACTTATGTCAACAGATGGCGCTACAATCACAGATAGTATTTTTATGTAAGGACTTTTTTCTCCTTTCCTCTGTAGTTGCGTTTTATACAATTCTCACTGAGTAAGAACCATCCACTCAGTCGATTTTCTGTCACCAAAAGTAATATATAATTTTGTTGTGTTCCAGTTTAAAAGATAACTAAGTCAGTGTAACTATAGTCACAATTTTGGTAATTGTGACTATTGTGACAATATTACCTATATTGTCTTTGGGAAGGGGTGACCAAACGACATAATGAGGCTTCTTTGCCTAGCTATTTTCAACCGACTTCAAAAAGGAGGAGGTTATCAATTCGTCTGTATTTTTTTTTTTTTTTTTTTATGTTTGTTAATTCATAACTTTTTACTGGGTGGACCGATTTTGATAATTTTTTTTTGTTTGAAAGGTAGTGCTTCCCGTGGGGTCCCATTTTTTTTTTATTTTTTTCCGATGATGGTATCCGTATGAAAACGACATAAGTCTTAAACTTGCATTATGTCTATGCGCGACAAATAGGTGAATAACTCAAAATCACGTTAACCAATTTTGATGATTCTTTTTTTATTACAAAGGATATACTTTAAGAGTAGTTTGGTGAAAGTTTGGTAAGGTTCTGAGCACAGGATCCATGACAAATTAAGGGAACGGGAGGGAACGGAACAATTCTGAGGAGCACGTTAGCAATACTCGGTCGAATCTTTTATTTATGGGTTACTTGGATATTTGAATTACCTTCCGGAACGTGGTTATGTTCATGTAATTGTCATAGTCGAATATTATAATCAACTAGCGACCCGCCCCGACTTCTCACGGGTGCAATACTGATACTAAATATACTAAAGAATTTGTTTATTTACGACATCACATTGCAAACTTCTAAAATTGTCAGTGTTTCTTTACTATATTGTTCATTTATTATATACACAAACCTTCCCCTTGAATTACACTATCTATTAAAAAAAGCCGCATCAAAATCCGTTGCGTAGTTTTAAAGATATAGGGACAGAGAAAGCGACTTTGTTTTATACTATGTATTGACGGAACTCCTAAACGGCTTACAGTTAGGGTGCGATTTGGGGCAGAATTTCTTTCTGTCTTTAATCAAATTTTGTGTATATGATGTACGACATAGCGTACGAATAGCTCTTTTGCAAAGTTTTTTTACTGAGGTCGATTACAGCTCATTCGAGGGTGGTACCTTGTAGTTTATGCCGCATGACGTATTAAATCCGCATTTTCGAAAGTCTATTTTTGCTTTATTCGAAAGTTTCTTTTGAAATTGTCCCTGAAGTAGTTTCTGATTCATATAAACGGCACGCTTAATCTATCCATATTAAGAAAAAAATGTTAGTCTACATCAGCTTCACTTAAAATCAAAAAATAAATAAAATTTTAACAAAAAGAAAAACCGACTTCAAACAAAACAGTATTTTAAAACAAATTAAAATGCACTAAAAAGTAATAAAAATAATTGCATATTTAACATATTTTTGAGAGTCCTCCTAGTTAAAATGAAATGAAAAATATTAGACTACTTAAAAGTCGATTTACGATTATATAATGTAGTTATAATTATTGCTATATTTGGAGTCGGTGTCAGCCAACCCTATACTATACCTATCAAAAAACAATACGAGAATACTTTAAGAAATGTTTCTTACAAATTACCTTTTATACGATATTATACTGGGACAATCAAGAGGCTCGTATCGCTTCTTTCTTTTCATTGTTGAAGCGTGTGCCTGTGGCTGACACCGGCTCCAAATATAACAATAACTATAACTACGTTATATAATCGTAAATCGACTTTTAAGTAGTCTAATATTTTTTTTTTTTATTATTCTTTATTGCACAGATCAATCATGTACAAAGGGCGGACTTAACGCTATTACAGCATTTTCTGCCAGCCAACCCAGAATTTTTCATTTCATTTTACCTAGGAGGACTCTCAAAAATATGTTAAATATGCAATTATTTTTATTACTTTTTAGTGCATTTTAATTTGTTTTAAAATACTGTTTTGTTTGAAGTCGGTTTTTCTTTTTGTTAAAATTTTATTTATATTAAATAAATATAGAAATCAAATTTCTATAATGAAAGTATAGAAACGTTCAAAAGGTCAAGCAGTCTTTAAATGATTTATTAAAGTTAAGTTGCATTAATAACCTAAATAAATTATACAATCTTTACATGGAATACAACAGAACAGTAACATCCCGTAAATTTTCCCACGCTGGGCTAAGATCTCCTCTCTCTTTGATTGGGTGGAATGTGGGAAAACCCAGAGGATCGGAATTGCGATTCAAGGGGGAAATGCTGCTAGCATTCTTGCCACCATTCCACGCGATCATGATTTATACAGTAACTATTTTTATTTCATACTTGTATATTTTTAGGGACTGACAGTGGCGGATTTACAAACTGTCGCTAGTAGGCTAGTAGGCTATTAAATTTTTGCCGAACCTACTTTTTTTGCAACATTTGGATTTGTGTTCTATCGTCCTCATTACATCGGTTTTTTTCGTTATTAGTATGATTATAAACTAGGTGATATTTCAGTCAGTTACTAGATTAGTTTTCCAACTCCGCTATGTAGTGACGAGTATACGGATTACGGACGTAGTGTGTATACATATAATTGTAAGTTTTTTTTTTTTATTTCTGTAAGATAATAACAAATTTGGGCTAAATTTACCGCCCCACAAATCTGCCGCCCTAGGCTCCAGCCTAATTAGCCTATTGATAAATCCGCCACTGGGGACTGACTTATAACATTTCTTATGGAAAAGTAATAAAGGTTTCCTGTGATAAGTTCACTACAAAGTATTATACTTTTTAGACACTCAAATTCCTTTATTAAAAAATAAAGTCAAACCTATTGATTATCTAGTTAAAAATCTACCGATCGAAAAGAAAATATCCTGACCCGAGAAGAACCAGCAAAAGGAAACTCAGCAGGTCTTCTTTTGCAAATTTCATTATTTACATAGGTATATCCAATATGAAAAGAAATAGTAAGAAGGCGATCGTTTTCATTCCCAAAGTGCTATCAATTATAAACTCACTAATTCTATAACCTTACACACCAGCGTTCCTTAAACTTTATTTATTTGGTAAAAGATGCATTTTACTTTCTTAAGACATTCAAAATTATATAAAATTAAGTGAAAAAGCTTTATAAACATCTTTAAATAAATGAAGAAGATACTCTACTCACTAGTATAAAGTGCCTCCATCCCTTGTTGTCGTCGTCTGGGCAGCTTCTTAAGCTTATTATATAACTATATAACTATATAACACTTGGTGGTAGGGCTTTGTGCAAGCCCGTCTGGGTAGGTACCACCCACTCATCAGTTATTCTACCGCCAAACAACAGTACTCAGTATTGTTGTGTTCCGGTCTGAAGGGTGAGTGAGCCAGTGTAACTACAGGCACAAGGGACATAACATCTTAGTTCCCAAGGTTAGTGGCACATTGACGATGTAAGGAATAGTTAATAATTCTTACAGCGTTAATGTCTATGGGCGATGGTGACCACTTACCATCGGGTGGCCCATATGCTCGTCCGCCAACCTATACCATAAAAAGAAAAAAAAAAAAAAAAAAAAAAAAAAAAAAAACTGGAGGGGGATCATTCTTTTATGTTAGTTTCTTGCGATGTACAATGCGTAAATTTGCTACTAATTTATTATTCTCAATAGAGACCATAATTAGAAATAGTAATAAAAAGCCTTTTGATATCCTTGACGCGCAAAGAAAAGTAAATAACAAAAGAATAGAATTAATAAATTTAGAATTACTCTGTTAAGACCTTTGGAAGGAAGACCTATTTCAAAAATTTCCTGGTTTTCCTGATCTGCGTTTACTACACTTACTCTCTTACTTACTACTTTCCCAGCATTTTTTTTATTTCATCTGCCCATTGTCCATCAGGGCGTTCTCTGGCTCTCTTGCCAATGATGGCAAATTTTATCTACCATCTCTTAATCTTGTTCTTATAATAATCGTCTACAACATTATTTTAAGCTCCTTGTGAATATATATATTTGTTGTATTTGAAAACATATACTTTAAGACTTTTCACATTTATCTCGATTCAGTGAAGGAAAACATTTTTAGGAAGCTTACAGCAGAAATAAGCTTGAAACCTTCAACAGTTTTAAAACCATTGTACTATTTTAAGAAACAAGTACAATTTTAAACAACAATAACACAGGGGGTGTAACTCAGTGGTAGAGTGTCTGCTTCGCATGCTGAAAGTCCTGGGTTCAAATCCCAGCACCTCCATCGTCACAGTACAATTTTTTATAATAATTAATATAAATTGTGATCGGGTTGTGCTTCTGCCAAACAGTTGCCTATTTAAATGTAATGTAATGGTAAACGAAGCAGCCAATCACTGATTAAAACAGGCTCTCTAATTCGCTAATGGCTGATTCTGGATTGATAATTACTGTTACTCGCTTTGTTCAAATTCGTATATTATCAATTAGTATCAAATACAATGCTACATTTCATGTAATAAATATCAGTATTTACAATGAAGAGTTTATTCATACACAATAACCTTGCCATAAGATCATTTTAACAATTTTTACTTTAATCTAATTATTCATTTTATAAAAGAGGCAAGTGATTCATTGAGATGCTGAGATGGTCCAATGTATCCATTGGATTTACTTGTTCCATCGAACAAGTAAATCTTAATTGAAGTATTACAAAAATAAAAACCGATTTCAAACAAAATACTATTTCAAAATAAATAATGTGCACTAAAAAGTAAAACAAAAATCATTACGTATTCAAAATACTTTTTAGAGTTCTCCTAAAAGTCGATTTACCATTATATAATATAACTACAATTTATTATTGTTATATTTGGAGTCGGTGTCAGCTAAGAAAACCCTACAACAAATCTAGCAAAAAATAGTACGAGACTACTTTAACAAATATGTTTTTTACAAATTACTTGTTAAAAGCCAGTGAATGGTTACGAGGTAACCAACATAAAAAATACAGTCGAATTGATAGCCTCCTCCTAATTGAAGTCGGTTGAAAATAAAGTCCTCCAAGCGCAAGTGTTAGATTACGTCAGGAAATATCAAACGGTTTTTTATACGGAGAAGGGTATAATTAATAGTCATTATGTGTAAATTGGTTAAAATAGCGATTTGTTGCAGTTGTGATGAAATTAATGATGACAAAAATAAATGAATATTCTCGTATAAGCGTTTTATGTACACTCGTATCAGCAGAATAAGCATTATTAATAAATAATAATAATCGATAATATAAACCATAAGTAAAAAACAATGAAAGAAGTTAAGACTATAAAGGTCATTGAAGTCTATACAATACAGTAATTTTATAAATCCACTGCGATAGGAAGTAAAGTTTCGTGTAATAATAGCAAAACGTGATAAGAGACACAAGAGCTTCAAGGAAAGCAACCTTATATATAGAAACATTTCTTTATTATTTTCTAAAGCAAGCGAGTGTGCGATATTAATTTATGTTATTTATGTTCTTAATAATGATAGTTATATACATCAACATCTTTATGGCCAAGAAAATGGACCACCTGACAATAAGTGGTCAGCTCAACTCAGACGAAATCGTCTAGTAGATAGATCGTGGGGACAGATGATTGCGGTTTCAACCCAAACAAATCAATCATTCTGTTTAAAATTCATTTCATCCTCGCCAGTGATGGAAGACAACGTACTTTTTTTTACAATGTGCCACCAACGCTGGGATATAAACTGTTAAGACTCCTGTGCTTTGTTTAATTAAACTGGCTCAATCACTTTTCACTGAGGAACTCATTAATACGAAGTGTTGCCATTTGGCTGAAGAATATCTATGACATGATTACACGACCAAATTATCTATACCTATCATAAAATTTTAATGTCTTTTTAAAATAACCGCTTTTTACTAAATGCATATAAATATACCAAATATATGACATATATACCAAAGTAACATTTTTTTCATTTTTTGTCTGTCTGTTTGTTCCGGCTAATCTCTGGATTGGCTTGACCGATTTTGACCGGACTTTCACTTGCAGAGAAATTTTAGCTACAACAATAACTATTTTGTTAAATTAAAATGCGTGCGAAGTTGTGAGCAAAGGTCGCTTATAAAATAAATGAAAAGTATACGGTTTATTTTCGTATATTTTGTTTACGATCTATGAATATCTTAACATAACTATGAATCCACAATATGAAACTAAGCGATATATTTATCTTGAAAAACGCGATATATTTTTCACGGAGTATTAAGTGAACAGTGAAATAGATATATCTTACCAAAAGAATGCTCTAGGCCTATTATAACATTTCAGAGTAAGATTTACTTCAAACTGAAAGCAGCGGCTTGTTTAAAAACCATTTGGGTAAATATACAAATCCGGCAAGATTCCATGTCTAGCCGATTTTTTCTATATTTAATATTCTTTTATTTGAGTTTTTTTTATTAAGACTTAGAATCTTGGTGGCAGAGTAATATTCATTCCTGAACGCACTGGTATTTATATGGTTTCTAGTTATCCTGTCTTTGGCGTGACACCGTGTGTTGGAAGTCACCAAACAAATATTGGGATTTCCCGTTGATTAACATTTTAGTATAGGAAATTCAGAGCCCTAAAGTGAAATCAAAAATAGATACGAATAATCAGTGCTGTGTGATCCAAGTCATTCGGTTTGGGCATTATAATCAAGAAAAAATACGTTTCCTGTAGATGGAACATGAAGCAGTAAATAAAAATCGAAAACAAAATTGGTATATTTAATCATGTAGACTTTTCCAGCACTTTTAAATCGTCATTTTACAAACTTTATTAAGTAAAATTATATAGCACAGCAGACTACTGTTGTTTATTCTACCGCCAAACAACAGTTCTCAGTATTGTTGTGTTCCGGTTTGAAGGGTGAGTGAGCCAGTGTAACTACAGGCACTAGGGATATAATATCTTAGTTCCCAAGGTTGGTGGCGCATTGACGATATAAGGAATAGTTAGAATAGTATTTCTTAAGCGTCATTGTCTATGGGTGATGGTGACCACTTACCATCAGGTGGCCCATATGCTCGTCCGCCAACCTATACCATAAAAAAAACTACGGGCTGCTAGATAATTGATAATTTCCGCCTATCAAGGCTGAGAAGTCGATGAGCTCAAATATCATCTCTGACATAAACGCAAACCACACACGTATCTTCCAATTTGTACCCAAGGTAAAAAGTGAACGGCGGTCAGGTTACAATTCAACCTTATGTTGATAAATTCCTCAGCGAAGCTTATGATGGCCGCTTTTTGCCCCGATCAGTGACGAACGAAAAATTTTCTTCGCCTGATTTTGAAGGGCAGTGAGAGCGCCAAAGAATGTTCGTTTTTTTTTCCTTTTGTTTATAAAAATATACTGTAAATTCAAGAAAATAATTAAAATTAATATATTGTATCATTTTCTTATCAACAAGTCATAATTGATAATTTAATAATTTACGACATGTTGAGCCCGTGTTTCGACATAACCTGAGTTTGCGGTCTGTTCTAATCTTGTACTATCTAGATAGGTATCAGACGAGTACGTCAACTAGTGCCCCAACTTTCTCAATATCTACCGAGAACAATGGATAATACGAAAAGTTTTTTAGTGTGTGGGTAACATCTTTGTTAATAAACACATACACAACTTTATACGTGTGTGTTATTAAAAATAATGATTGTAGCATAACTTGTCTCGTATTTTTAATTGACTGATAGTCTAGATACAAGTATAAGACCAAAAATGACGAGGTCCTCGGTTCAAATTTTTTTATATTTCCAAAACATAAAATAATAAATAGTGAATTGCTTCCTGACTAAATAGCATATTTATTAATGTTTGTTTATTTAGAGAGATAACCGACTATGTGACTAGTTCATATTTCCCTAAATTAATATGTGTGAATGTAAGATTTATTCATACAACACAAACACACACACACACACACAAACATTTGCACCTTCACACACCCGCAATAAACGAATATTGTATACACAGGAAAGATTTGTATGTGATTTAACTCAACAACTACTAATATTTTAAAAATTATTCACAGAACGTTACATCTTCACGTCGTACCCATATCCATTATTTATTACCAGAAATATTCAGAGATGTCTACTAGAACTAAACTTGTATAGTAATTGAAAAAAAACCTGTTCATTCTAATTTTAAGCCCGCTATCTATATCTCGAAATCAAAGTTATTGTTTAATCAACAAGTTCAACAACAAACAACAACATCAGCCTGTAAATTCCCATTGCTGGGCTAAAGGCCTCCTCTCCCTTTGAGGAGGAGTTTTGGAACATATTCCACCACACTGTTCCAATGCGGGTTGGTGGAATACACATGTGGCAGAATTTTTTTGAAATTTGTCACATGCAGGTTTCCTCACGATGTTTTCCTTCACCACTGAGCACGACATGAATTATAAAGACAAATTAAGCACATGAATCAGCGGCGCTTGTCTGGGTTTGAACCCGCAATCATCGGTTAAGATGCACCCGTTCTAACCACTGGGCCATCTCGGCTCTTGTGTACAGTACAATAACAAGTACAGGGTTATTCGTAATTTATTATGAGAATCGTAATTGATATAACGATGCATGAATGAACCATAAGCCTTAGAACAAATCTCTACGCTGTGGATAGAATCTTGGACGATCTTAAAAACATTACTGCCCTAATGGGTGGGATTACTTTTGTATTTGCGAGAGATTTCTGACGAAAACTACTTATTCATAAATCGTCTTTTCTGTGGACATAGATTAAAAGTTTAAAATTACGGACTGAAATAAAATATATGGAAGCTTTTTTTCGTGGAAATACGCATAGCAATTTCCAACATTATCTGCTATACTGCAATACTTGGAACAGGATTTTTTCGTCTTTAAATTTAAGCCACAGGTATTACGTCTTTTTATTTCATCATTACGGTGAATAGTCCTTAATATGGAATGTTTAATAGATGCCCTATATCCTGATATACATTGGAAATTAAGACCAAAGACATATTCAATGACAGTGTTCTAGAACAGTAGTGTCACCTAGATATTACAGTCAACCTAAATAATTTATTTTTATCATAAAATCGTATTAATATCGAAGTCATAGTATACTCACACGAGTATCAGAATTTTCTTAACCCATCTGGACTCTCATTAATTAACCCTTAAAATTGGAACACCTATTATGACATTTTAGAATCTCCTGTGCATTTGGCGACCTCCGTGGTTGAGAAGTGTGTACGCCGATTTTAATGGGTACGCTACTCTGAGGTCCCGGGTTCGATTCCTGGCCGAGTCGATGTAGAAAATTTATTAATTTTCTATATTGTCTTGGGTCTGGGTGTTTTTGATACGACGTTACTTATATTTTCCATAACGCAAGTGCTTTAGCTTCTTACATTGGGATCAGAGTATTGTATGTGATGTTTGTGATTTTTTAAATTTTTGCAATGGCATGAGACTTCTTATAAAGGATTTGAGGGTTAATATTATTTTAGTGAGTTAAATCACTGTGGCGCCCCAGCTGATCACATTACAAATCCAGGATACCTATGATGACCGATTTACCGATCATATGTCTTCAATTTCCTGTGAAAACATCGTTCTCTTCAATAATTAATAAGTCAAAGTCGCATAATTAATAAGTCGCAAGACCGAACTTATGACTTAGTAGGAATAGACTTACGAAAACTTTGTTTTGCTCATGTGAAACTGAATATTTGCCTACCGCAAGTTGGAACTTGAGTAAGAATTGGAGTAATATAACATCAAAAATCTAATTTGGTTTACTCAGAACTTCCCAGTACTTCAACATTATTCCTCCTCACATGAATTACACCCGTGAGACGCCGGGACAGAGTTTCAGTTTCCGGACTTACTTCAACACTAATTTATATCTGATTAAAATTATTATCAGAAATAAAATTCGAAATTTAAAAATGAAACTGCTTAAAAAGAAGAAAATTAGAAAACACTTCGTGAGTATACTCAGTGTCGTTATATTAATTAAAATTGAAAAGGCGTTTAAATCCTTTAAAGAGTTCATTTGGATCCTTGTCTATTGATAAAGGTTTTCATTTCCAAATAGTTTAAATTAGCGGCCAACCGTAACTTTCAATTAAAATTTTCAATTACACAGTAATTGAGTTTTAGATTTACTTTTGGAAACTATAGGTATTTATTACCTGGACTTCATCATTTTTTATGGAGTAGTTAGCAAACGATCTTGAGTCTCACCTGATGGAAAGTGACAACCTCTAGGGACACTTGCTACACCAAGGGGCTTGCAAGTGCTTTGAAGGCCTTTAAGGGCAGTGTAACTACAGGCACAAGGGACATAACATCTTAGTTCCCAAGGTTGGTGGCACATTGACGATGTAAGGAATATTTCTTAAGTTAATATTTCTTACAGCGTCATTGTCTATGGGTGATAGTGACCACTTACCATTCGGTGGTCCATATGCTCGTCCGCCAACCTATACCATAAAATAAATAAATAAGAACTGTGTAGGCTCTGGAAAAACCGCTGGCGAAAGCTGGTTCCACAGAACAAAGATACGATAAATGTCGCATGTTAATTGGTTCAAACGTAAAATTGTCTTTTTGAGGTTGCATCAAGTTTAGCCAGCCTTTGTTTAAGAAGCAATCGATTTGACAGACGCAAGCTTGTTTTGGTGTTCGCCGAACTGTTCCAGAGAAATATAAATACGGCCAGTTTATGAGGTACCTATGGTACTATCGCCTGAATAGCGGTGAATGTTGCTGAATATAATTAAGTCAATCATCCTCCACCATCATATTCCACTGGTAACCAACAATACTTGGTATTATTATTTTCCAGATTGAAAGGTGAATGAACTATTAAAAAAATATCAATTTATATCTAAGAACAAATAATTTTTAATAAGTATTATATTATATCATATAAAAAAGATATTGTCTTACAATATTTGAATTATAGTCTAACTTATTATAGTTGAAACAATACACCGCAAGTTTTAATAGAAAACGAGTTTGTTCTGAATCGCGCTAACGTTTGCTTCAGATAACTTAATATAAAATCTTCAAATATGAATTGACTTTTACTCTGAAAGAAATATACCATATCTTATTAATATGTGGAGCGGCGATGTAATATACAGAAATATTTTCTTGACCAATAAAATTTCATTACAAAAATTAACATAAAGGAACCGTCTAAGCGATTCGGGCCTTTGGGAATTGGGAGGAAAATAAGATCAGAGATTATTAAACCTAATAAATTTACTCTCAGTGCTATAACTAGATCTGTATATTGGTTGCAGTAGCCGTTATAACGATTTTATTACAAAATACGCACACATCAACTTTATTCGTTTTTTTAATCGTTTAACATATTTTCATCAGAATTAATTTATCTTCCTTGATATTTAGCCCAAGACTTTTACTGTTTATTAATGCTTTATTGCAAGTCTATTTTTGATGCGATAGGTGGCAAACGAGCAGGTGGCTCACCTGATGGAGAATGACTACCACTGCCATGGACATCTGCAGCACCAGGGGGATAGCAGGTGCGTTGCAGCAGTACTCCACGTGAGGCCGAATTTTCGCCTTGTATAGTTGCAGGCGATGGGCTGACGTGAAATACTGTCTCGCCTTGCTGAGCACACCGAGCTTTTTTGAAGCCAATTTGGCTTTGCCTTCCAATTGAGCTTGCGTCTTTTTCTAAACTTCTTTTAACGAAGACTCGATTTGAGACACAAGTTTCTTCCGGTTTTCTTCGACGTTTCCCGAAAAATATTATCACGGCCGGTGTACATAGTGTCTATTACACTTAAAAGGATCTAAGATTATCTCCAAGTAAATTCGATTATTTTTGTTATATTAATTTTATTATTCACATTTCAACATAAAAAATATATTCCACCAAAGAATGTCCAGTCTTCTCCTCTTTATTTTTCCGTTGCCATAGTTACATAATTAAAGTCATTATGTGACTATGGCCACTGGCCATATAACTGTATAACTCATGAATTTAAAAAGTTATTAGTGTATATATTACATAGTATTAAATAAATACATCATAATATAATATATTGGCTAATTAACCTTACAGCTCGGCCATCCTATCTTAGTGGGTCCTCCCACTAGCTCGTATAATTTTGCATAGGAAGGAAATAAAAAAACAAAAAGCAAAAAAATAAAAGTAAACAGAATAATACTAGCTTAATTAAGGTATACAATAATGATAATATATAGAACATACATTGGCCCAAAGACATCACATAGGGCGGGTAAAAGTTAATTACAAATCGTAACATCAATATTGTAAATTTTTAGGCTATTTATACAAATGATATAAATTTATTAATTGCATATTAAACATTACAACCTGAAAATCTATGTCAAAATCAGTATAATATAAATAAATATAGTATAATATATATAAATATACATAATCCATAATCACATTTCGAATTCATTTAGTACATCATATTCATGTATCATATTCTCATTATATAATAATTATCATACTCACAAATCTGTATCATAATTCAATTTCATTAATAATACTTCATTCTCATTCTCTATTTCTTTTTCTTGCGCAATTTGTCACAGTGTAAGGTCATCTGTGCGACACCGTTATCATGGTGCCATTCATTTTCTGCACTGACCAGTCATGACAACTTACGCTCAGGCCTTAAAAACTATCTTGCAATCATATGTGCGACATCCATTTCTGAATGCCATTCATTATCTGCACGGATTGCTCATATGTTTCAAATTTACATCAAAATATCAACATTCTCAGTAATGACACACACTACTTAAAATCATTATTCTATATCTATATAATCATTAGATTAAAGGTAATCTCAAAAAAAAAAATTAATAATATTGTAGGAATTTGATCAACTGAAAATAATAATCGTAAATAATCAATTGTTTATTGCATTACACACTTATTAAAAACAATCCATGTTATATTATTATTATCATTATAAAATAATATTTAAAAATATATATATTTTGTTTTATACTTATTATTCTTTCTCTAAATCTGATAATCTGATAATCTCTCTAATTTCTGAACTCTCACTCTAGTCACTGTCACTGTTATCACTGGAGTAACCTTTATAATTTATCCACGCATAAATCTTATATATCTAGTAAATAAACCCGAAAGCGATTCAATTATGCGATAACTGCTAAATTTTCTAATTCTAAGGAATGAATCTTTTGTTCATCGACTGAAGTTTTTCAGCGATAATATGTTACAGGCCTCAGTAAACCGTCTGTATCGATTTGCAGGAGAATTTCAGCAATGCCTATTTTTGATGCATCTGTGTGAATTTCGGTTTCTAAATTATATATAACATTAATATTGGACGTTCAACTAACTTTGCTTTTAATATTCTAAACGATTCAGACTGTTCAGTCGTCCATTTCCATCCAAATTTAGGCCTAAGTAGGTCTGTTAATGGAGGGGCGATAAGCGTAAAGTCTTTCACAAATTGACAAAAGAAACTAGCCAGGCCAATAAAGCGCTCGACATCATAACATTTCGCGGGGTTGTGAAGTTATGTATAGTTAAAACTAACGTTTTTCGCGTTCCTGAACGTATCCCTTAACCACTTACTTGAAATCCTAAAAAGTCTAGTTCAGTATAAAGGAAACTGCATTTCTTTAATTTAAGGTTAAGTCCTGCGTCTTTTATTTCCTTCACCATGAATTGAACTTACCAACGTTCCGAAAAAGAGAGTCTGTACGGGCGGTAAACTACTGGTTGCGTATCATTCAAGTCTATTTCCATTTGAACCACATTATTCAACTCTAAGTCACGTAAATTTACTGAGAAACATGTATCATAACTTTTAAGTATCTTTTTAAGTCTGTTAATTTCATCCTCGCTAAGTTGCTTATCGTGATTAATAGATGAAATAGTCTTAGGATTATTAAAATCCAATTAATTTAAACTTAAGTGATTTCCAATACAAGCAGCACGTGTAACCAATGAACTCTGACTTAAACAAATCGTATTATCACTAAAGTTTTGTACCAGTATTTTACTCCTGCCAATCTATATTATACTCACCCGGCATCAAATATTATTCGTTATTCAACGTACCTCGTATAGAACCACTAATGCGAATCGACCTCAAATACTTATTCGTGGAAATACATGGTAATGCAAACATTTCTTTAGAATGTAAAATAACATCTGTTTTTAAATTACAATTTAACTGAACAATCTCGCGTAAATACTAAGGAATTTGTAGAATATACGCATTGATTTCTTCCACGATGTCCTGAATTTGTATCGTTACGTCAAGGACACCCAAAAGCATCACTATGCTATTACCTATATACCCTTCATGGTTGGTAAGTTATTATCAGTCCACGCAATTCCTATCTTAACTGCCTCACTGTGTTGAATCAACAGTACATTGGCTACCTAAATTGACGTAACATTGAATAAGTTCACCGTTGATTTTTTTACAGCATTAAACATTTATTGTCATTAGTCGTATTTATGCATCTCTATCATTAGATTTATCATCCTTACTAATAGAATTGGAAGTTAGTCTAGGACAATAGGTAGACAAGTGACCTAATCTATTACAAACATTACATTTTAATATATTTTTCGAGCATCTAGAACTAATATGCCCAGCTTCATTGCAATTAAAACATACAATTGACGTACTATTTTGAGATCTAAGGGTCTTATTTTCGCTGTTACTTGTCATTTGCCGTGCATTATTTATAGACATCGAGGAGGTAATATTATTACGCTTATCTTGATTCATTATATTATTGACAAATTCGCAAGGTTGCTGCTTAATTGATTGAAAATATTTTAGAATTTGTTCAGGTTCTTGGCACTTTACAGCTTTTGCACCTAACCTCAAGGATCGATCTTCAATACCGTACAGTAAACAATCTACCACTCGTTTACCCTGTATTTCACATCTATTTAATAAATTATTTTTTTCATAAAAGTAATGTTCCAAAGAGTCGTTAAATTTGACACGTTTTGATAGCATCTCAGTCAATAACTCAGCATAGTCTTCACTAGTTGGAAATGATTCCTCTAACTTGGTTTTCCATTCAGGCCACGAATACGCCATGGATGGTAGAGCTTGATACCACGTCTTCGCAACCCCTGTCAGATTAGGCAATGCGTAGTGAATGATCTGCTCTTCCCCCCAACCGTAAAGCCTCGCACACTCTTCAACCTTTTTGATCCACATAGACATGGTCTGGCTCTTGACCATAGGGTCAAAATCGGGAATCACATTACCGAGCATAGGAAATTTATTACTCTGGGATCGACTTTTGGCTAAGAGTTCTACTAATGAGGCAAGAATCACTTGTGTGTCATTATTAAGAACATTAGTAGTACTCACGTGACCAGAAGCTGGAGGTGTACGACGCTCGCCGCTGCTCTCTAAGCGTCCGCTGCGGCCTGTCCCGCTGCATCTTTCGGCGGAGCCCCGGCGAAGGCTGCGACGTCGATCGCCAGAAACTGAAGGTGTATGACGCTCGCTGCTAGACTCTGAGCGTCCGCCACGATCATTCCTGTTGCATCTGCCATCCGAGTCCCGGCTGAGACGACGTCGATTCTGTCGCTTACAGCTGCTGCTTCGACTGCGACGTCGGCCACGGCTGCGTCTCCGGTTCGATTCATCACGACGTATCGTAGACTGTTCGCGAACACTGCGACTTTTAACACGAAGAAATCCCAAGGGACAATCGTTCGATCGCATTTTTCGTTGCTCGTGCATTCCGCTTCGGTCACGACGACGTTTTCGCTGCCTGTGCTTGCTTTTTTTAGTAACTTCATCCATTGTTACGGAGATACTTTATCGACAATATCTATGCAACTCTTATAATTGATGATTAGTTATCGCCAATATTTACTGAATATTGTGGGCGCAATACCTTCATCCACTTCTGAGATAAAAGGATCTAAGATTATCTCCAAGTAAATTCGATTATTTTTGTTATATTAATTTTATTATTCACATTTCAACATAAAAAATATATTCCACCAAAGAATGTCCAGTCTTCTCCTCTTTATTTTTCCGTTGCCATAGTTACATAATTAAAGTCATTATGTGACTATGGCCACTGGCCATATAACTGTAAAACTCATGAATTTAAAAAGTTATTAGTGTATATATTACATAGTATTAAATAAATACATCATAATATAATATATTGGCTAATTAACCTTACACACTAATGCTAAAAATTTACAAAAGTTTCATTCGCAAAAGTGGCATGAATGCAACTTCAACAAACAACCTTCGGCAGAGGACTTTTTTTTTTTTTTTTTTTTTTTTTTTTTTATGGTATAGGTGGCAAACGAGCAGGAGGCTCACCTGATGGAAAGTGACTACCACCGCCCATGGACATCTGCAACACCAGGGGTCTTGCAGGTGCGTTGCCGGCCTTTCAAAAAGGAGTACGCTCTTTTCTTGAAGGTTCCCATGTCGTATCGGTTCGGAAAAACCGCCGGCGAAAGCTGGTTCCACAAAGTGGTTGTGCGAGGCAGAAAATGTCTGAGAAATCGCGCTGTTGTGGATTTTCGGACATCAAGATGGTGCGGGTGAAACTTAGAATTTTGACGAGATGTCCGAAGGTGAAATTCAGCAGCCGGGATTAATCCGAACAATTCCTCGGAACATTCCCCGTGAAAAATTCGGTAGAAGATGCAGAGTGATCCGACATCTCTACGCAAAGCCAAAGGATCAAGGAGATCGGAAAGGGCTTGATCGTCGATAACTCGAGCCGCTCTACGTTGGATGCGGTCAAATGGAAGGAGCTGGTACTGGGGAGCACCCGCCCAGAGGTGAGAGCAGTACTCCATGTGAGGCCGAATTTGCGCCTTGTAAAGTTTTAGGCGATGGGCCGACGTGAAATACTGTCTCGCCTTGCTGAGCACGCCCAGCTTTTTTGAAGCCAATTTGGCTTTGCCTTCCAATTGACCGCGGAACTGAACGAGGCTCGAAATATCAACGCCAAGCATTCCGATACTACCTGTAGCGGCTATCGGAATGTTCTCAAATCGTGGAGATACGACAAATGGTGTTTTTTTAGCGGTTAACGCGCAAACTTGCGTCTTTTTGGGGTTGAAATGGACTAGATTTAGCCGGCCCCAATTCGAGACTTCGTTTAATGAAGACTCGATTTCAGACACAAGTTTGTTCCGGTTCTCTTCGACGTTTTCCCGAGAAATATTAGCGCGGCCGGTGTATAAGGTGTCAACGGTACTGTCGTCTGCATAGCAATGAATGTTCCCGATTTGCAACAAATCATTGATATGCAGAAGAAACAGAGTGGGTGATAGAACGCAGCCTTGTGGAACACCAGCATTGACGAATTTTAAGTCAGAGCATGCACCGTCGACAACGACCTTGATGCTCCGATCTGCCAAAAAGCTGGTAATCCAATTGCATAATTTCCCGGGAAGCCCATAGGAAGGAAGCTTCGAAAGAAGCGCTTTGTGCCATACGCGATCGAAGGCCTTCGCTATGTCCAAGCTGGCTGCTAATGCCTCCCCCTTGCTCTCAACTGCTTCAGCCCACCTATGAGTAAGGTAAACTAGAAGATCACCGGCTGAGCGACCCCGACGGAAACCGTACTGGCGGTCACTAATCAGCTGATTCTCCTCTAGGTACCGCAGGAGCTGGCAGTTAATAAGGGACTCCATTATCTTGGAGAGCAAGGAGGTGATGGCTATAGGCCTATAATTGGACGGGTCTGAGCGGTTGCCTTTTTTAGGGATCGGATGCACCAAAGCTGTCTTCCAGGAATTCGGGACGACGCCTAATGTGTAGGATTGCCGGAAAAGACGCGTTAAGACCGGTGCCAACTCGGGAGCACATGTCCGTAGCACGATTGGAGGGATACCATCGGGTCCGCTCGACTTATGAATGTCCAAGGAAAGAAGTGCTTTACGAACTGCACTTTGCCGGAATTTAAGTTCCGGCATCGTGGTATCACACCGCGGAATTGTTGGTGGAGATTTTCCTTGGTCATCCAGAGTCGAGTTCGACGCGAAGAGAGAGCCTAAAAGATCAGCTTTCTCTTTCGCGGTATGGGCCAATGACTCACCGTCCCTGTGCAGAGATGGAAAAGAGGGCTGACAGAAATTCCCTAAGACAGCCTTAGCGAGAGACCAGAACGCTCGTGTTCCTGAAGGGAGACGCACCAGTCTCTCGCCAATTCTGCCAATGTACTCCGTCTTCGCCCTAGCAATCACGTTTTTGAGGGACCTAGAGGCAGAGTTATATTCCTTTTTGAATGCGCTGGTATTTACATCACGAGACGCAGATGCATTAGCCCAGGTTTGATAGCGTTCCCACTTTCGGCGTGATGCCGTTTTGCAGAAACGACCAAACCAAGGCTGGGACTTGCCACCGATGGGTACTGCAGAGTAAGGAATGAATAGTTCCATACCCTGAAGCACCACATCGGCAACAGAGTCAGCAGCAGCGTTCGGATCATCCGGCGAGAAACAAATCTGCCCCCATGGGTAAGATGCAAAAAAAGTCCGCATCCCATCCCAATCTGCTGACTTGTAGTGCCATACTCGGCGGCACCCAACAAAGCGAGGCCGTGAGTACCGCACAACCGGCACTGTACTCCGGACGAGACAGTGGTCAGACGAGCCCAGAGGGGGATCGACGATAACCTGATAGCCATCCGGATGTGAAGTCAGCAGAAGGTCCAACAGGGAAGGTGTATGATCCTCCACATCCGGTATTCGCGTTGGCGAGTTGACCAGTTGTGTCAGATCATATGCTAGAGCGAAGTCCAGAACAGATCTACCCGCATGATCGGTGGTGCGTGAGCCGAGCCATTCTGCGTGGTGGGCATTAAAGTCACCCAGAATAATGATCTCTGCGGATGGAATCTGCTGCAGCACGGAATCTGTAGCCATTTGGACGTGCTCAACCAGTCGGTCGGTTTCGGCATTACCGCTATGGGACCTATAAAGGCACGCATAGATTCGCGGATGATCATCGCAGTCTACACGTAGCCAGATAATCGATAGGTCCTGTCCTTCAAGGCTGCCGAGGCGTCGAGAACAGATATCATCTCTGACGTAAACGCATACCCCAGCTCGTGGTATAAAAGAATGTTCCAATTTGTACCCAGGGTACGAGAGAAAAGTCGTATCGGCAGGAGAAGATATCTGGGTCTCGGTTAGAAAGAGCAAGGCCGGCTTCGCCGTTTCCAGGTGGTAGTGAACGGCGTTGAGGTTGGAGTTGAGTCCCCTTATGTTGCAGAAGTCCACAGCGAGGGTGGTAGGGGTTGCCTTATGATGCCTGCTCCGCTTGCCCCGAACAGTGGCGAGCGCAAAATTGCCCCCCCCAGAATTCGGAGGGCAGCCTGGGCATCCCTGCTCAGGTGGTGTATGTCCTGAGCATGGATGCCCAGAGAGGGATTCTCCACCGCTGTCGCTGATGGTACCCTCCTGGGGTAATTTAACCAAATTCTGCACAACCATCAAGTTTTTTGGGGGGAGGGGGATTGGGCCTCCGGAACTCTCACTTACCGGACGAAACGCGGTAGCATAGCCACCACTTTACGCCGATTTTAAGTGAGAGAGTGGTACTTCCCCGGGCGTGCCGGCCCATTCGGCTGTAACCCGAAGGTATACAGCGTGGCACTACCACTTATAAACTAGTTAGGACTAGTTGCACAAAACAAATTTGGGAAGGGGAACAATAACTTTGATAAATTATGTACAACAACAGGAGCGTGTAAATTTTCCACTGCTGGGCTAAGGCCTGTTCTCCCCGGAGAAGTTTTGGATCATATTCCACCACGCTGTTCCAATGCGTTTTGGTGGAATACACATGTGGCAGAATTTCTTTTAAATAAACAAATTCGCTGCCAAATACGAAGATGAATTATAAACACAAATTATAAATATGCATATTCAGTGGTGTCTGGCTGGATTTGGACCCGCGATAATTTATAAAACAAAATCACCCAAATTGTGTTTTAACCCCTTAGGGTTAAGGTTTCGTAAAATTCGTTAATTCTTAGCATATGTCTACACCCTACAAGGAAACCTGCCAAATCTTCTTAGTCTTAGGTCTTAGTTTCTGAGATTTCTTGATTAATTGTTGAATGATCGCTTTTATATATATATAGATTAATGCATATATGATATGTTTAATTCGACAAAGCGCAGTATAACATTGTTTTGACATCAAAGAGAACTACAAAGGAAATACAATAGAACTAATTCCAATTCAAACATTTCACATCCAAAAACCTTCATAATACCTTTATGAAGCGATAAAATCTACTCAAAGTATAATAACAGTAGAAGTTGTTCTGACTAGATTTTGAACTATATTCCTAGGTTTAATTAAATACAGTCAAAGCTAAACAAGCTGACGTCATCGTTTGTGTGGCTTTCAATTTGTTGAACTAACACCTTATTTACAGTCGCAGTAAGAAAAACTTCGTCAGTTTTCAATTTCATTCCTTAATCAAGTCGTAAACTTTTAGTACCTTTTGAATCTAAACATGAAATCATTGCGACGCAATATGTCATTCTCAATCGGTAAAGCAGATTATCGCTCATACTGAGCACACGAATATTGATCTTAAGGTGACGAACCTTTTCTTAGCCCGTGTAGTACTAATGACTAATTCAGATATAATGTTACCAAAACTTTGACTTACCCAAGATTATTAAAAAATATCTCGACCAACTAAGAAACATTTTCATTGACTTAACACAATACAGAATAATTAGATACTAGGGAATACGTAAATTTGATTATAATTATATCGTACAACATATCAATCATGAAATTCAATAATTAATATCTTCTGTCAATACTTCTTACCTCCCCGGTACCAAGCAATGGCATCAATTTGTAAGACCTTTTTTTTTTATGGCATAGGTGGCAAACGAGCAGGAGGCTCACCTGATGGAAAGTGACTACCACCGCCCATGGACATCTGCAACACCAGGGGGCTTGCAGGTGCGTTGCCGGCCTTTAAGAAAGGAGTACGCTCTTTTCTTGAAGGTTCCCATGTCGTATCGGTTCCGAAAAACCGCCGGCGAAAGCTGGTTCCACAAAGTAGTTGTTCGAGGCAGAAAATGTCTGAGAAATCGCGCTGTTGTGGATTTTCGGACATCAAGGTGGTGCGGGTGAAACTTAGAATTTTGGCGAGATGTCCGAAGGTGAAATTCAGCAGCCGGGATTAATCCGAACAATTCCTCGGAACATTCCCCGTGAAAAATTCGGTAGAAGATGCAGAGTGATCCAACATCTCTACGCAAAGCCAAAGGATCAAGGAGATCGGAAAGGGCTTGATCGTCGATAACTCGGGCCGCTCTACGTTGAATGCGGTCAAATGGAAGGTCTACTGTCTCGCCTTGCTGAGCACACCCAGCTTTTTTGAAGCCAATTTGGCTTTGCCTTCCAATTGACCGCGGAACTGAACGAGGCTCGAAATATCAACGCCAAGTATTCCGATACTACCTGTAGCGGCTATCGGAATGTTCTCAAATCGTGGAGATACGACAAATGGTGTTTTTTTAGCGGTTAACGCGCAAACTTGCGTCTTTTTGGGGTTGAAATGGACTAGATTTAGTCGGCCCCAATTCGAGACTTCGTTTAACGAAGATTCGATTTCAGACACAAGTTTGTTCCGGTTCTCTTCGACGTTTTCCCGAGAAATATTAGCGCGGCCGGTGTATAAGGTGTCAACGGTACTGTCGTCTGCATAGCAATGAATGTTCCCGATTTGCAACAAATCATTGATATGCAGAAGAAACAGAGTGGGTGATAGAACGCAGCCTTGTGGAACACCAGCATTGACGAATTTTAAGTCGGAGCATGCACCGTCGACAACGACCTTGATGCTCCGATCTGCCAAAAAGCTGGAAATCCAATTGCATAATTTCCCGGGAAGCCCATAGGAAGGAAGCTTCGAAAGAAGCGCTTTGTGCCAGACGCGATCGAAGGCCTTCGCTATGTCCAAGCTGGCTGCCTCCCCCTTGCTCTCAACTGCTTCAGCCCATCTATGAGTAAGGTAAGGTAAGTAAACTAGAAGATCACCGGCCGACCGACCCCGACGGAAACCGTACTGGCGGTCGCTAATCAGCTGGTTCTCCTCTAGATACCGCAGGTGCTGGCAGTTAATAAGGGACTCCATTACCTTGGAGAGCAAGGAGGTGATGGCTGTAGGCCTATAATTGGACGGATCTGAGCAGTTGCCTTTTTTAGGGATCGGGTGCACCAAAGCTGTCTTCCAGGAGTTCGGGACGACGCCTAATGTGTAGGATTGCCGGAAAAGACGCGTTAAGACCGGTGCCAACTCGGGAGCACATGTTCGTAGCACGATTGGAGGGATGCCATCAGGTCCACTCGACTTATGAATATCCAAGGAAAGAAGTGCTTTGCGAACTGCACTTTGCCGGAATTTAACCTCCGGCATCGTGGTATCACACCGCGGAATTGTCGGTGGAGACTTTCCTTGGTCATCCTTGGTCAACCAAGGCTGGGACTTACCACCGATGGGTACTGCAGAATAAGGAATGTCATCCCAATCTGCTGACTTGTAGTGCCATACTCGGCGGCACACAACAAAGCGAGGCCGTGAGTACCGCATAACCGGCACTGTACTCCGGACGAGACAGTGGTCCGACGAGCCCAGAGGGGGATCGACGGTAACCTGATAGCCATCCGGATGCGAAGTCAGCAGAAGGTCCAACAGGGAAGGTGTATGATCCTCCACATCCGGTATTCGCGTTGGCGAGTTGACCAGTTGTGTCAGATCATATGCTAGAGCGAAGTCCAGTACAGATCTACCCGCATGATCGGTGGTGCATGAGCCGAGCCATTCAGCGTGGTGGGCATTAAAGTCGCCCAGAATAATGATCTCTGCGGATGGAATCTGCTGCAGCACGGAATCTGTAGCCAATTGGACGTGCTCAACCAGTCGGTTGGTTTCGGCATTACCGCTATGGGACCTATAAGGGCACGCATAGATTCGCGGATGGTCATCGCAGTCTACACGCAGCCAGATAATCGATAGGATCTGTCCTTCAAGGCTGCCGAGGCGTCGAGAACAGATATCATCTTTGACGTAAACGCATACCCCAGCTCGTGGTACAAAGGAATGTTCCAATTTGTACCCAGGGTACGAAAGAAAAGTCGTATCGGCAGGAGAAGATATCTGGGTCTCGGTTAGAAAGAGCAAGGCCGACTTCGCAGTTTCCAGATGGTAGTGAACGGCGTTGAGGTTAGAGTTGAGTCCCCTTATGTTGCAGAAGTCCACAGCGAGGGTGGTAGGGGTTGCCTTATGATGCCTGCTCCGCTTGCCTCGAACAGTGGCGAGCGCAAAATTCCCCCCCCCAGAATTCGGAGGGCAGCCTGGGCATCCCTGCTCAGGTGGTGTATGTCCTGAGCATGGATGCCCAGAGAGGGATTCTCCACCGCTGTCGCTGATGGTACCCTCCTGGGGTAATTTAACCATATTCTGCACAACCATCAAGTTTTGGGGGAGAGGGGGATTGGGCCTCCGGAACTCTCACTTACCGGGCGAAATGCGGTAGCATAGCCACCACTTTACGCCGATTTTAAGTGAGAGAGTGATACTTCCCCGGGCGTGCCGGCCCATTCGGCCGTAACCCGAAGGTATACAGCGTGGCATTACCACTTAAAAACCTTCGCGACGATCTGTAATACACTTCCACATAATACGTTTTCAAATTGAGCTGTCTTGTATGGTATATTAATCGCGTTCCATTTTTAAATTTTTATTTAAAAAACACAATTACATACCTCGTTTTTTTATTGTTGCGATGTTCTACAATATTACTCGTATTTTCCTTCCGTTAAATGAATTCGTTCCAATTTCAAATTTAACCTTCTACGAGGTTTTAATATTAAAGACAATCTGACTCTGATTTACTGTTTATTTCTATAGAAACTTCTCTATGGATATTCAATTGTATGTAGAAAGTTAAAATATGGAGCGAAATTTTTGTTTAAAACGCGTAAAGTAAAAATTTATTCTCCTAAACTTTTTAAGCTACGCGTTTAACCCTCTTAATTTAAATTCCAACATGTTTAATTTTTATATATAAAAATATATATTTTTGAAATGCGAAAACGTGACGCGTAAAATTTAAATATACATATACGGAAATCATCAACTTTGTCCAATGGACCTGTACAAAGTTGCGTTCCCTATAAGATCCCTAAAGGAACAGATCTTATCTATTCCTAACGATGTTTATATATTCGAAATAAGCATAATCTTTATAACATGACCCAAAGCGTAAAATAGCATGGCGGGTTTCCTCGAGAAGATGAATTCAACGCGGGTGAAGGCGCGGCTTCAGCTAGTTATGTAATATCTGTAATAATTTCTGCTCACGTTATAGAATGCTCGGTGTTATTCTGCATAGGTAAAGTTATTAATTGGTATACCGTAAGTTTGAAAAATCAATAGTTGGACTGGAAATATATTTTAACCTACAAGGAAATTAGTTCAAACAACTTGCTCGAAATGAAGATTAAAATTATGATACTGTATTTAAAAGGTTCTTCCATTCCTTTTTTGATATACCCAGCGTTCCTGTATTAATACAGGAACGCTAGGTATATTTTATATTGACATTAAGGGTATCTTCAACAACCCGCATTGGAACAGTGTGGTGGAATTTGTACAAACAGCTTGCTCGAAATAAAGATTAAAATTATGATACTGTATTTAAAAGGTTCTTCCATTACTTTTTTGATATACCCAGCGTTCCTGTATTAATACAGGAACGCTAGGTATATTTTATATTGACATTAAGAGTATCTTCAGCAACCCGCATTGGAACAGCGTGGTGGAATTTGTTCCAAAACTTTTTCAAAGGGAGAGGAGGCCTTATCCCAGAAGTAGAACTATAAAAGAATAAAAATAAAGAAAGTTATGTATTTATTGTAAAGGGAAGAAAATTCAGCAGCTCTTTGACGCATTGTTATTATCGATTTGAACTCAGTTATTCCGATCAAAGAAAGTTTAAGGTCAATAATTAGTCCTAAGTTATTCCGGTTCCCTACATAGGCTAATGCTGTTCCATCGTATTACGGCAGATAACTTCAAACAATCTAGTTTGCTTTTTTCCATGAATGATCTACCATCTTCTTGGGTTAAGGAGAAATAAAATATTTTGGTCCACTTCATTTTTTTTTTATCTTATCAACCGTTCTACTTACAATATATGTACACTGATTTTTAAGCCATTTATACGTCTGACTAGTAGTAGGAAAATGACGTTACAATATTGGTAATTTTGTTCATCTTTAAGAAAACCCCTCATGTAAATGTCTCGCTCGTTGTGTGCCACGTGTCTGCCAATAGCTTAGGTCTGACTGAATATGCCTTGGACATGCAGTTGTATCATCCATTATTCCACGTGTCTCATGAGATGTCTCATGTGTCATCTCCTGAAAAAATATTTTTTAAGAGTGTAAGAATAAAAAATGTACCTAAAAGGTTTCTTCTTATAATCTCTAATTAAAAATCAATTTTGCTTCGATGATAAGATCGTCGTATTTGTGAATTATTTTTGGAACTCCTTGTAAATGGAGTGAAATAAGCTCATGGGTTTTAAATTCCATTATTTATGTTTGATCTGCGAAAAATGAATTCACTTCTGTCTCATTTCCATCAAGCTACACTTTCAGCCAAATTAATGTAGCGGAAAGATACTTTTTTCGCTACTTCTTAAAATGTATATAAATAGCCATAAAAGATGCCACAATTTTACACATTTTTTATATGAACCAATGTCTAATCTATCATTTCAAAGTATGTCTGTTAAGTTCAATGATTGCTCCGATATTCATAAGTAGTTCGCGTGGACCAGTGGCGGATTTACAAATTTGCCGCTAATAGGCTATTCAGTTTTTGCTGCCCCTACTGACTTTTGAAATTCAATACGTAAGTTTAGTTCACAATCATATTAAGTAATTTTTTTTTGAAATTGCAACTTTATCATTTGGATTCTTTCGTCCTTATTACATCGGCTTTTCCCTTTGATTGTAATCTAGGTGATATTTCTGTCAGTTACTAGTAGATTGTTTTTCAACAATCTAACAACATAACAACCCGCTATGTAGTGACAAGTATATGGATTACGGACGTAATATGTACACATATAATTATAAGTTTTTTTTTTTATTTCTGTAAGATAAAAATAATGGTCTAAATTTAGCGCCCGCTGCCTAAGACATTGTCATGAATCAACTAACTAAAACAAACATTCGTTATTGAAGTTTAAAATAATATATAGGTATATATTTGACTAAATGTAAACCTTTGACATTAATTGTATTTTTAAATGTTGATAAAGACTACTGAGTTTCTTACTTTCCGAACCGGTAGCCTCACTTGAAATATTTGTTAAATGACGATTCAAAAGAGCTTGTAAATACCTACTTGAATAATTTATATTTTGATTCGAGTGGATTTGTTTACATTTTAGATAAAATTTCTATAATATGACCTTTAGCAGATATTTAAATAAAAAAAAATCAAGATTCTCTCTTAGATATGAAGCAATAACCTCGAGCGATAAACATAAAAACATTAAGCAAGGCAAAGTAATCCTTATCTCATTTACACCTCACTGAGCACATTACGACCTTTGACCTCAATTGTCGCTAATCATGATAGTTAACACTGAACCGTGACAAATTTCGGTACCTAAGGGTCTGCAACATGCTTAATATCACAAAAGAATGTATAACCACCTTTATTTAATTTATATGACCTTCGTTGGCTGAGCAGCTTGTGGTCGTCACTTAAACTACAGATTAAGTTGTTTTTTTTTTTAATTTAGGTGAATGCTATATTTTTGAGAGTCGCGATGGCCCTGTGGTTAGAACGCTAGGCAAGCACCACTGAATATTCATGTGTGCCTAATTTGTGTTTATAATTCATCTGATACTCGGCGGGGAAGGAAAACATTATGAGGAAACCTGCATGTGTCAAATTTCATAGAAATTTTACAACATGCGTATTCCCCCAAGCCACATTGGAACAGCGTGGTGGAATATGTTCCAAACCTTCTCCTCAAAAGAAAAGTCTGAGCCCAGCAGCGAGAAATTTACAGGCTGCTGTTGTTGTTGGTGTTTGTACATTTATCCTGACATATATATATAGAAAATAAGTAACTTCGAATCGTCTATGTTAATCTTTGAACCTTTCAGAACAGAAATCCTTGGTGAACTGTGGTTGTTAAATAAACTTTAAATGCTTATGCTCAACAAAGCAACGGGATCCTTATCAAGCACTGTTGGGTTTACAAACTTTTAGTTGAATAGTTGAATTTATAAGAAATATAAAAATAATCGCTGCGATTTTATGCAGTTTGATATATAAATAAAAATTTTAACAAAAAGAAAAACCGACTTCAAACAAAACACTATTTTAAAACAAATGAATATGCACGAAAAAGTAATAAAAATAATTGCGTATTCAACATATGTTTTAGTCTTCCTAAGTTAAATGAGTGTTTTGTTTGAAGTCGGTTTTTCTTTTTGTTAAAATTTTTATTTATTTTTTGATTTTAAGTGAAGCTGATGTTGACTAACTAATTTTTTTTAATATGGATAGATTAAGCGTTCCGTTTATATGAGTCAGAAACTACTTCGAGGACAATTTCAAAGGAAACTTGCGAATAAAGTAAAAATAGACTTTCGAAAATGCGGATTTAATACGTCTCGCGACGTAAACTACAAGGATCCCTCGAAAGAGCTGTAATCGAACTCAGCAAAAAAACTTTGAAAAAGACCAACTATATTTCGTACATCATATGACATCACATCACATGCACAAAATTTGATTAAAGATAGTAAGAAATTCTGCCCCATATCGCACCCTAACTGCGAGCCGTATAGGAGTTCCATCACTACATAGTATAAAACAAAGTCGCTTTCTCTGTCCCTATATCTTTAAATCTACGCAACGGATTTTGATGCGGTTTTTTTTAAAGATAGTGTGATTCAAGGGGAAGGTTTGTGTATATAATACATGAACAATATAGTAAAGAAACACTGATAATTTTAGAAGTTTGCGATGTGATGTCGTAAATAAACAAATTCAGTAGTATATTTAGTATCAGTATTGCACCCGTGCGAAGCCGGGGTGGGTAGCTATTTGATTATAATATTCGACTATGATAATTACATAAACATAACCACATTACGGAAGGTGACTCAAATATCCAAATAATCTATAAATAAAAGATTCGACTGAGTATCGCTAACGTGCTCCTCAGAATTGTTCCATTCCCTTGCGTTCCGTTACTTTGTCATGGATCCTGTGCTCAGAACCTTACCAAACTTTCACCAAATTACCCTTGAAGTATATATTTTATAATAAAAAAAGAATTATCAAAATTGGTTAACGTGATTTTCAGTTATTCACCTATTTGTCGCGCATATACATAATGCAAATTTAAGACTTATGTCGTTTTCATATGGATACCATCATCGGAAAAAAATAAAAAAAAATGGGACCCCACGGGAAGCACTACCTTTCAAACAAAAAAAAACGACGAATTGATAACCTCCTCCTTTTGGAAGTCGTTTGAAAATTTAATTTCAAGGGTGGTCGAAAATGTTTCTAAATTAAGTCTTACAAAATTTTGTTTAATATTTTTTTGTTTTAGAAACCTACCTTCTGTTTCTTCTTGAATTTTTGAGTCTTGTCTTTTTCTAGTCTTAATTTGTGCTCTCTTTAACTGTGTTTGGAATGCTGCACTTTGATCCTTTTTTTATTCTATGTCTCCTCGTCTATACTTTCGATGCAACGAAAATTGTTCAACATCCTTTCTTATATATCATCAGCCTTTTTTTTTCTCGCTGGAAAAACGCATTACGCGCTTCCCCCACGTGATGGAAAGTGGGGGGGGGTGTGGGACTCCCCGGAGCCCTGGACGCCGAGTGCGCCCAAGTACGCCGGGTTTACCCACTAAAAAACCAGCGGTACCCTCTCCGTCTTTCGATGGACGCTACGGGATCGCTTACGCATGCTACCGTGACGCCCTGACGGTCGGCCCACCAATGCGGGCCTCTAACACCTAGGGGTGATTCCCGGGGTACTGGGACCCCCCTAGTCTCTGCGGCGCCTATTGAGGCGGTGGAAGAAGGTGCGCGTAGCGCCTTTTCCTCCTCCCCGGTCGTCTTCTGCGGAGCGAGTCAGCGGCGGCACTCTCTTCCCGCTCCCGCTCCGCGGCTTCCTTCTGCGACAATATATCATCAGCCTTGCTCCTTTGTTTGTAAAATTGGGAAACATGAAATTTCTAATTTAATAATTTTTTCTACTCCCTGTTAAGACGATTTGTTATGTTACTCATATCATAGCTGTTACGTTTGTCTTTGGATCTTAATTCTACCTTACTTCTTTCCATTGACGTTTCACAGCTTTCAGTTGTTTCTTTATCGACATTCAGCTTTTTTAGGGTTCCGTAGGTTAGGAACCCTTATAGTTTCGTCATGTCTGTCCGTCTGTCTGTCTGGCTCGTTCTGCACCGATTGCAACGAAAATTGGTGGAGAGATGTATATTGATAATCCAAAAATTGGTTTTTAAAATTATCGAAAAATATTTTTTTTTAATATCGATTCCATGTATATCAAATTTATTTTCTTATTACTTTCTGCTCCATATAATCATTCTTTGTACGAAATGACAGCTATACTCTATAACACATTCAGTTATATTTATATTAATGATTCCTTTATTTCGAATAGGAATCAGGTTTTCAAATTTTGTTCGTGATATTTTTTTAAGGACCACATTTTTATTGTATCTGTCTACAGAAAGAAGATTCAATTTGATAAACTTTTTTTGTGATATAGGTTGGCGTACGTGCATATGGGACACCTGATGGTAAGTGGTCACCATCACCCATAGAAAAAAATTCAGTATAAAATATTAACTAATCCTGACATCGTCAATGTGCCACCAACCTTGGGAACAAAGATGTTATGTCCCTCGTGCCTGTAGTTACACTGGCTCACTCACCCTTCAAACCGGAACACAAAAATACTGACGGGATGGCACAAAGCCCTACCACCAAGTTACGCTTCACATAAAGCTTCACTAAGTGTTACATTATTACATCAGTATTAATCTACAACAGTGCATACATACTTGGGCGCCGTAATATCGAGTGCGAAATTAATTAATTCTCAATATTAGAGTAGTGGCTAAAATTCGATAATTAGAATATTATTACCAATACCACGCTATAAATAGTTCATTAACCTCGTAGATACGAATTATACAATCAAATATACGTACTATATTTAGAATGAATATATATAGCCGTGAATTAAGCTAATTACTATATTTGATGCGCTATTTGAGCTCATCAAAATCATTAGTTTCGATATAAATTATCAGTATTAATGTATCATCAATAATAGCTCACTATTTAGAACGTTAATATCAGCAACAGTTCCAAAGTGGTTCATAACTGGGTTCAAACCAAAAACTTTCATGTGTTTAATTTGTACGCAAGGCGGCAGGCAGAACGCAAGGCGGCAGGAAGAAACTGGATGCGAGTAGCCGGAGAAAGACCAGAGTGACGTGTACTTGGAGAGGCCTATGTCCAGCAGTGGACGGGAATGGGCTGATGATGATGATGATGTTGTTGTCGTGAGGATAATAATCTGGCACATCCATCACCATTGAAACTCCATGTATAAACATGCATATTATGTTGTTGTGAGCACACGCAGGTTTTAAGATGTTTTCTTTCAAAGCGAACTCATATATATATACATATAATATATATATGGGATATATATATACATATAATATATATAGGATATAATAGCACTAATATAGAGTACCATTAGAACTTTGTTGGTTTATCTTGAACACTAGATCTTATTAGTTTAACAGAATGTTTTGATTGATTTGTGTTAACTTGATTGACTAGCAAACAGTTTCGATTTCAATCTTTTAGAGAACATTGGGTAAGACGCAAAATAAAGTGTATTGGCTAAGAGCTCTTAATTTAAATAAGATTTAAAGCGTCTGCCAGACGAGTTGAAATGCAATTCCCTTTCAGCTTCTTAATCTCTTAACGACTTGTCTTGTCACTAAAAGCGCAAACCTTAACAATAATGGTTATCTTACAAAGCACTTATTGTATTTAATTTAGTAAGAATTTCCAAAAGATTAAAGATCGTTGGAGGAAACCTTCATGTGTCAAATTTCAACGAAATTTCATCACGTGTGTAACCATCAACCCCCATTGGTATAGCGTGGTGGAATATGGTGAACCAGTGGCTTTCACACAAGAAAATGACAAAACACAATCTTCCAACCCCACTTTTACCCCCCTAAAGGGTGAAATTTCGCAAGTCCAATTTTTTAGGTTTTATAATTTATTTTGTTAATGTGTACGTGTATAAGTGGTACTTCGCTTTTATATATAAATAATTTTAGATTATAATTTTATTACTAAAAATAATTTTCATCATAACATTTAATACAAACCGATTTGAATGATATGCTTCCAACCTGTATTTTATTATTTGGTTTATGGTTCGTTAGCTGGTAAACCATGACTGCGACGTGTAACGGGCACAGACAATAATTATATTCAAATGTTACGAAAACGTGACGTAAAATGCTACGTGACGATTGCGGTCCAATTGCGTCATGCAAAGATGGTTCAGTGGGTACAAACGTTAATTCAATATGGCTGTAGGTATATTGGATATCATAGTAATAGGATCTAAACTTATCTCATCCTCTTCTTTATTTTCCTTTGCCATAGTTACATAATTAAAGTAAGTATGCGACTATGTCCAGTTATAACTTATGAATTTGAAACTTATTAGTGTATATATTACATAGTATTAAATAAATATATCATAATATAATATCTTGGCTAATTAACCTTACAATAGATAGCTGAGCTATCAAATATGTAACTGATAGTAAGTGGTCACCACCGCTCATGACTATTGGAACTTGGTATTGTTTACAACGCCAATGCGCCGCCAACTTTGGAAATTATGATATTAGACTTTTGCTTGTAGTTACACTGACTCCTTCAAACCGGAACTCATCAATAATGACTACTAGCGGTAGAATATCTGATGAGTAGAATGTAGTTCAGAAAGCCCTATCACCAAGTAAAATTCTGATACAATACGTGTTGGTGGCATATGACAAGGTTTCATCCAAAACAATATGGAACAAAACTACCAAGTAATGCTGATTGGCGTTTGATCAAGTGATGAGAAGTAGTTCAGAAATATTTATGCTACATCACATGACAACGTGTATTCTTTTCAAACTTTTATTTAAATATATCATATAATATCTAAGTGCTAATTGTAAAATGCAGTATAGTAGGCCACGAATTATATGTAGCATCGACAAAAATTTCGTAAAACCGATCACAGGCGACTTCAGTACGATATCACAAATTATCAATATTTATTTCTTATGTGAATATGATCTTTACACAAACGTAATAACGTGTAATATCATATGACCTAATAAATTCGTCAATTTGACACGTCGATTGAATTCTCGGGTTGAACTGACGCGAGAATCTATAGCGACGACTAGCGTCGAATGGCGCGTTCGGGAGCTATTTCTGTTGGTTGTGTAAATCGGCAGTAATCGGTTTTACGAATTCTGCCGATACTACATCTAAGTTGTGTCGTACTGTATATCTACGACAAACGTTTAAAAGAATTATTTTGTCGATTTCAAAACTTATACATAACGTTCTTTTTTTAAATTTTTAGAGTATCATTTTATTAGGGAATGTTTATACACTAAAATTCAAAACAACGAGTAGTTCTGAAAACTCGAAGCGGAATTCCATGTTTTAACATTTTATACACAGATATTAGTTCCACATTCGATTCAATAGAAGTTCAGCAACTTTTTTCAACATTCCAACTCAGCTGAAGTCGACCTTGCGTCGACGTACAATGTTTCCAATAAGAGTTTTTCCATCGGTTTTTCTGAATAAAATATTTCATATATATACTATACCATCTATACTAATCTATATAAATGTGAAAGTAACTCTGTTTGTCTATCTGTCGCTCTTTAACTACCGAAGTCAAACTCAAAGTCCAACCTTCATTCAAAATGGAATTGTTTACACTTTCTTATTGATAGTCAAAAATCTACCACCAGTTCGGAATATAATACTTCATACCTGAGAAGAACCGGCGAAAGAAACTCAGAGGGATCTATTTTTTTTTTATAATATCAATATACAATAATAAACATATTTTTGTTATTTGAAACAGCCAAACCAATGAACCGAATTTGACGAAATTTGCTATGAAACAAACTTGAGTTCCAAGGAAGCACATATGCTACTTTTTGCCTAACATATGACAACCAACCTCTAAAACGCGAGAGAAGCCGTGGGGACAATTAGTTATATATAAAGCTTTATAGTTAACAAGCAAACCGATCCAAGTTTGCATGGATGGGCATTATTAATAAAGAACATAATTTGATATAAATATTATTTACAGTCTCTAGTACTCAGAAATAATGAAGCTTTTCACTAGTGTTAGACTATTATAGATGTTTACAAATAAATGAATATTTATTTTAACGTTATATAAAGTACATATATAAACGTGAGATTAAAATTTTTAGAGATCTCATTTTATCTATGTAAAATAAGTAATCAAGCCTAGTATACCGGATTGCATGATCACCAGTACAAAATAACAGGAAAAATAACACTAACATACATATATTAAGAATTGATATTATCAAACTAAATTAATTGACTAAACAGTCTCTAGCTCCACTAAATTGAGTTAATACTCTTTAATTCGCAGGTATTATAAGATAGTCGAGCTAATCCTCCAGCTTTACATAACCGTTCGGTTAAGATTAGCTTATCTCACACGTGTTAACACATAAGCAATCGCGGAAGGTTAGATTTAAGCATCAGGGAGTGGAGATGGCCCAGTAGTTATAACGCGTGCATCTTAACCGATGATTGCGGGTTCAAACCCAGGCAAGCACCGCTGATGCATGTGCTTAATTTGTCTTTATAATTCATCTCGTGCTCTGCGGTAAAGGAAAACATCGTGAGGAAACCTGCATGTGACAAATTTCATAAAAATTCTGCCACACGTGTATTCCACCAACCCGCATTGGAACAGCGTGGTGGAATATGTTCCAAACCTTCTCCTCAAAGGGAGAGGAGGCCTTTAGCCCAGCAGTGGGAATTTACAGGCTGTTGTTGTTGTTGTTGAGTGAACCTTTCGCCCGGAAAGCTATTATATTGGTCAATAAACGATCCGCATAATACGGCACTCCTTTAAATAATGCGCTATTGAGAGCCTAAATTTGTGTGTGTGGCTGACACCGGCTCCAAATATACCAATAACTATAACTACATGATATAATCGTTAATCGACTTTTAAGTAGTCTAATATTTTTCATTTCATTTAACTTAGGAAGACTCTAAAAAATATGTTGAATACGCAATTATTTTTATTACTTTTTCGTGCATATTCATTTGTTTTAAAATAGTGTTTTGTTTGAAGTCGGTTTTTCTTTTTGTTAAAATTTTTATTTTCAGTCCTTATAAACTTACGAATTGTTGCAATAACATACCTATGTGTGAAGGATATGAAATTTATTTTTATTTATTTATTTCACACACAAATTTTTGTTTACATTATTAAATGCCAGCCCTGAATTCCAAACTAGCTTTCGCTGTGTTTTGGAAGTCAGTTCCTTCCCAGATTTTAGGTTACAAATTGTTTCTTATTATAAAAGTAAAAGTAAATGGAAAATATAAAAAAAAATAGTAATAATAATGACAATCAAAACACAAAAGAAATTATTTACCAATCTAAGTATTGAATTAAAGGTGAATATTATGTGGGCACGTGTGTGTGTGTGTGTGTCTGTATATGTGTATTTATGTATGAGGTTGCGTGCTATGAGTTTGTATTTAGTAATATGTGTATATATGCAACAATTATTTGTGATTTATGTCAGCTCTCGAAATAACAATAGTCTTAAGTCAACAACTGCTCAGTTTCCTTAAAATCAAAATTCGTAAGCCATTCTTTAATTACTTTTTTAATTTGAAAGTTAGACAAGTTCTTTGTTTTATATTCAGTATTAAGTTTGTTATATAGCCTAGGTGCTAGTGAACTATAACAACTTTGTTCAAATTTACTTTTGACTTTAGGAACTGGACAGATATTTCTTCTTTTGTTATTTGGCTTTATTTGTGGTATGTGGGTCTTATGATACCTACGAAGACATTGATATATAAATAGCTTGCGAACAGATAAAACTTCGGCTTTTTTGTAAAGTAATTTTGATGGGTATCTAAACGGTAAGTTGAATAAAATCTTTAATACAGCTCGATGCGCCCTCTCTAGTTCAATGAAGTGAGTCTTAACAACGGATCCCCATGAACAGATACAATAATTAATAATACATTCAGCTAATGCTTGATAAATTTGAATGAGGAGTTTAGTATTATCTATAATTCTTAGTTCTCTAAAAATATAAATAAGTTTTCTTAATCTTTTACTAACTGCTACAACATGTTTTTTCCAATTGATCCTATCATCAATAATTACACCTAAATATTTTATGTCAGTTACTCTTTACAATGCTGGACAATTACCACAATAAACAGTGTTATTGGTGCCCGGGCCACGATTGCAAGGATATATATGCATACGTATTATAAGATCTTTTGGTGATGTAGCATTGGTCTTGCTGAAGCACAAATACTTTGTTTTACTGATATTGAGGGTCAGCAAGCTATCTTCGAGCCAGGCCATAACGGTACAAAGACTATTTTCCACAATTTGATGAACATTCTCCCAACTAGAGCCATGGAACAAAATAACTGTGTCATCAGCAAACATCTGTACTTCAGCTCCTTGCATTTTGAGTCTACAAAGCTGATTGATATAAATCAAGAAAAGCGTAGGCCCTAGGGTGCTGCCTTGCGGTACACCGTAATATACAGGAGCAAAATTGCTAAGGTGGTTACCTATTCTTACACATTGCCTACGGTCTTTAAGATAATCCTTGAACCACATTAGTGCATGTCCACGAATGCCACTGCTCTCCAGACGAGCAAGTAGTATTGGAATAGATACAGTGTCAAATGCTTTCTGCAAGTCCAGGAAAACTCCAACACATTTTTCACCGTTATCTAAAAGAGCCGTGACACGTGTTGTTAGCTGAAGAACGGCATCTTCAGTGGATCGATTTGTACGAAACCCATACTGATTATTCCCCAGGATATTATTGTGTTCTAGGAATTTTTTTAGCCTATTATTAGTAACTTTTTCTATTATTTTTGACAATACACTCAAGAGGGAAATAGGTCTATAGTTAGTAGGAAATTTTTTATCGCCTGACTTAAAGACGGGGCAGACAATAGCATTTTTAAAAATTTCTGGGAAGCTAACTTCCTCATAGCTAAGATTAATTAAATAAGCGATAGGTTTGGAAAGAAGGTTACTAAATTTTTTTACAAAAGAAACTGATATTTTGTCAATACCAGGTGCAGTGTTTGTTTTAAGACTACATATGACCCTATTCACCTCGAAGGAATCGGTGGAATATAGTGTTAAAGAATTACAAGGAGAATCAATCGATATTGTTTTTTTAGACAGGTATTTTTCACTAGTGTTAAGCTTGTGAAGAGTTTCATTTGCAAGTGCAGGACCGATTGAAGTAAAGAACTTATTTACTTCGTCCAGTGATTCAGTAGCAGTAGGTTTTATATTTAGCAAATCAGTAGGAGATGTATTCAATTTTTTAATATTACATAACTCTTTTATAATATTCCAAGTCTGTATCATATTACCTCTATTTTTTTCTAATTTATCCCTGTAGTATTTCCTTTTTAATCCCTTTAAAATTTTCCGTAATAGATTTCTGTACGCAATATACTTATGTTTTGTTTCCTCGTTACTCGTATTTTTTTTAGACCTTTTATGCACAATTAGTATTGAACTTTATAAATAGCTGACATAACCGATGATTGCGGGTTTGAATTTTGATGTGCCTTATTTGTGCTTACAATTCACGTCATGTTCGGTTTAGGAAAACATCGTGAGGAAACCTGCATGTGTCTTATTTCAACGAAATTATTCCACTTGTGAATCCACCAACTCGCATAAGAGCAGCGTGGGGGAATACGCTCCTAACCTTCCTCTCAAACGCAGAGGAGGCCTTAGCCCAGCAGGAGTAATTTTACAGGATGTTGTTGTTATTATTGTTGAACTCTAAAAGTGACCTTCTATCTGTGCAAAGAGAGGTGTATTCGAGTTCGGAAACCAGGAATATTTTCCAATTAAACATCTCGGACGCAATACAAAAAATGCGCTTCACTTTTGTCACGTGTATCCATCGCGCCTTTTTATTTCATTTGTATCATAGTACTTTTAACGATATACGATATAGGCACGATGGAGGCTTTTTACTGCTGTTATTCTAACTCAAAGGCAAAAAAAAATATACAGGTGGAACCTGCAAATCGATAACACAATACAAATATTCTTTATTGTATATGTCGGCGCGAAACCACGAATTTAAGAAAAACACGTGTCCAGAAATGATTATTTTAATAATTTAAAACTGTTTCATTGTTAAATGAATAATTTTTAGTGAATTTTGAAATGTTAAATTACTCTGAAATATTTTAATGTTTGTAAACAACTGTTATCTTGCTAACAACTGTTATCCTATTTTTGTTATAAAAGATCAAGCACCGGCCGATATCGACAGACTTGGTCGAGCCGTCGGAGCGATCGGACCGTCTCATATTGGAATAAATCAGAGAGGATTATTTCCTTAGTTTTATTTTATACCACCGAAAATGGTTAAAGATCGAAACTCTGACACTCGTGACGTCAGCTGTGCTGACGTCATGTTTTTTAAAAACGCGCTCGGGCATGCCTGCTCCGTTATATATATCGTAAAACTTAAACTAAGGATATAGAAAGAAAGTATAAGTATAAGATATAAGTATATAAGACATCATATTAAAGAATATATGACGTAGGTGCATACATACAATAAACTCGACGAAGTCGACTTAATGAACTAGTGTAACACTTCAAATTAATTTTATGATTATAAAGCCACAATCGTAACATTACAAAATATATGTCATCTAGGTACCTAACAATTTTATTTTTAATTATTTTTTTAAATCGATGCTACCTAACCTACATGATATTAAGAAAATAATACTTTCTTGTTCTTGATTTTGATCATACAGGACACTAGTCAGCATCTTCAGCGTAATATGCATTTAGTACCTAATTTATAACGTCTCATAATTTGATAGGTATTAAGGTGATAGACAATATGACTACTAAATATAAATATACTTGATAATAAAACACGGTAATTTCAGATAAGTTAGACTCTTACTGGTACTTACATATCTCCGGGTTAAATACATATCACCATCTTAGGGGGGCGAGACATTAAGCATTCGAAAATTGTCGATACAATTTCGTACTTAGTTTTTGTCAAAATTAATCATTTCAATATGACCTTTTTTGATCGAGTCAGAAGTAGATATTACAATATACAACCTGTAATCATAAAGAAGGAGTTAACTAAATTTTAAATTAT
Organism: Vanessa cardui; assembly: GCF_905220365.1. Lineage (NCBI taxonomy): Eukaryota > Metazoa > Arthropoda > Insecta > Lepidoptera > Nymphalidae > Vanessa > Vanessa cardui. The sequence continues at coordinate 3,323,138 of NC_061139.1, forward strand.
ATTAGCGAGAATTACAGATTACAAAAAATCGACTCGACTGCAAGCGTATACTCGAAATCGATTCTCGAATCTTAGATTGTCACATAACAGGCGAATGCTCGTCAGTCAGAGAGGCAGTGCTGTAATGAAATACCCCAAATCGAATTTTAGATTGATGCATTACACGAGTTCCGCCAGAGAGGGATTATCTTAATTTTTTTTTCAAACATTTTGGCCTTTTCTACAAATGAAATTCATAATTGCTATGTGATTTAATTTATGGTCGTTGGTTCAAATGCAAATGTAATTCAAGCTCTTGTAATTACAACTTTTTGGTTGAAAAGCCAATATACAATTATTTTCAATTATAAATATTTGTTTTCATAAATACACAAAGCCGCATATTAAACTAACATTCGTGAAAAGACACAAGTTGAAATTGTATTTTCCATTAATTAATTCCGTATAATTTATCATTTGTAATACCTATGCACGAAATAAATATAATTATTTTTTATTTATTTACATTAAACTAAGCTCCCTACTAACCTGAGAGTCATCTTAAACTTGGAACATTGGTACAATGTAGTTTTATTTAAAAAGGGTCAAGTTGGGATACTATATGTAATACATATATTCATAGACGATTGCGAAGTTTTCTTCTCAGTGATGTGGTTATTACTATAACTATAACAATCTAAATATTTTTCTATATTTGACACATAAGAATAATGACAACTTAAATTAAAATTATATATTGAACGACAATCAAGTGACGTCACCGGACATAGGACGAAGCGTGAGAGAAGACATCTGACAGGCGGGCGTGCGACGGCCATATTATTTTAGAGACGATAAAAAGATTGATTTCCATTGACATACGCATATTTTATGTATTGCTTAACGTTATTGTTATTTTTCTTAAAATATGATTATAGCTATGTTTGTGAAAACGAAACTTTGGTTTATGTATTTGTTTACTTTCGAAGTTCCGATAACATCGGGGACATTAAAAACGCATAACGATTCAATTAATACAATAGATTATTTTAGATATCGACAACATTATTTAATAATATTTAGGTTTAAAGATTATTTATTCTCATAAATACATTTCACATCACTAATATGAGAAAACAATTGAAAAAACTACGAACAATTTACAGACATAATATAACACAAATAAATTTATGACTTTTCGAATTTAAAAAATCACATACAACACCACCTTTTGAAAACCACTATTATTATATATTCTATTCTACATTCATATATTCACCGGTGACAGGAGGGCTGGTGCGTTTTTCAACCGACTTTAAAAAGGAGGAGGTTATCAATTCGTCTGTATTTGTTTTACCCTGAGGATCGGAATTGCGATTTAACGGGGAAATGCCGCTAGCATTCTTGCCACCATTCCACGCGGTCAAGATTTATATAGTAACTAGTTTTTGTTCATATTTGTATATATTGAAGCATTTAATATTATTAATTCTTATGTTAATAAAATGTTTACAAGAAATTTTTCTACATACTCAGATATACATTTTTGTAATAATATAATGAGACAGTCGCTTTTTGAATATATCGAACGAATCAAAATATCGCTTTTCAATCTATCTTGAAACCGTTCTCTAACGCTGCGGCCCTAGTACTGATGATTGCAACGTTCTTGTTACCCTAGGGAGAATTATCATGTTCATTATAAGCTGAGCGAGTTGAGAAAGCATGTCTGCTCATCGTATATGAAGACAAACCTTAAATTTTGTATCTTACGTGTATTTACATAATATACTCATATACATATATACTTGTCATTAATGGTATTGGACGGGCGATGGTGACAACGAGAGTTGGTCATGATTAAGGCAACATAAGCTATTTTGATTTTACGATGGCCATTTTGAAGTTTGCAGTATTTTTTGTGTTTCTTTTGCTGGCTACCTAATTTCTGCTTGATAAATATGTATATTCTATAAGATCTGAGATGGCCCAGTGGTTATGGCTATCTTAACCGATAACTTCAGGTTCAAACCCAGGCAAGCACCACCATATGTGCTAAATTGTGTTTATAATTCATCTCGTGCTTGGCGGTGAAAGAAAACATCGTGAGGAAACCTGCATGTGTCTAATTTCATCGAAATTCTGCCACATGTGCATTCTACCGACCCGCATTGTAACAGCGTGCTGGATATGTTCCAAACCCTCTCCATAGTGGAAGAGGAGGCCTTAGCCCAGCAGTGGGAAATTTACAGGCTGTTACTTTACTATTGTATAATGTATGGTATATTTGTGGTTTTAAAAATCATTCCTTGAAATCCATGGGTTGTCTTGGGAACTAAGGTAATTTACTTTATATAGATATTAGAAGTCCTTATGCTTGTACCTTCCAAATTTATCATTTCGTAAAAATAAGTTCTATACTTGTCTTAGTATTACTAGTGAATTTATAACAATTTTTTTTTTCTTACCATCAACAAATACTATTTCAGTAAATAAAGCAACAAACAAATATATCAATTATGACAAAGGATTTTTTGATTGAATGATTTTTTTTGGTCAGTGATGTGACATAAAAATAAAAATTTTAACAAAAAGAAAAACCGACTTCAAACAAAACACTATTTTAAAACAAATGAATATGCACGAAACAGTAATAAAAATAATTGCGTATTCAACATATTTTTTAGAGTCTTCCTAAGTTAAATGAAATGAAAAATATTAGACTACTTAAAAGTCGATTAACGATTATATCATGTAGTTATAGTTATTGGTATATTTGGAGCCGGTGTCAGCCACGGTGCCCTTGTCCCAACAATCAAAAGAAAGAAGCGATACGAGCCCCTTGATTGATCCAGTATATTATTGTGTAAAAGGTAATTTGTAAAAAACATACTTGTTAAAGTATTCTCGTATTGTTTTTTGATAGATATACTGTAGGGTTTTATTGGCTGACACCGACTCCAAATATAACAATAATTATAACTACATGATATAATCGTTAATCGACTTTTAAGTAGTCTAATATTTTTCATTTCATTTAACTTAGGAAGACTCTAAAAAATATGTTGAATACGCAATTATTTTTATTACTTTTTCGTGCATATTCATTTGTTTTAAAATAGTGTTTTGTTTGAAGTCGGTTTTTCTTTTTGTTAAAATTTTTATTTATTTATTTATTTTAATTATTTATTGATTTTAAGTGAAGCTGATGTTGACTAACTATTTTTTTTTAATATAGATAGATTAAGCGTTCCGTTTATATGAGTCAGAAACAACTTCGAGGACAATTTCAAAGGAAACTTGCGAATAAAGCAAAAATAGACTTTCGAGAATGCGGATTTAATACGTCACGCGGCGTAAACTACAAGGATCCCTCCAAAGAGCTGTAATCGTCCTCAGCAAAAAAACTTTGAAAAAGACCAACTATATTTCATACATCATATGACATCACATCACATACACAAAATTTGATTATAGATAGTAAGAAATTCTGCCCCATATCGCACCCTAACTGCGAGCCGTATAGGAGTTCCATCACTACATAGTATAAAACAAAGTCGCTTTCTCTGTCCCTATATCTTTAAATCTACGCAACGGATTTTGATGCGGTTTTTTTTAAAAGATAGTGTGATTCGAGGGGAAGGTTTGTGTGTATAATACATGAACAATATAGTAAAGAAACACTGATAATTTTATAAGTTTGCGATGTGATGTCGTAAATACACAAATTCTGTAGTATATTTAGTATCAGTATTGCACCCGTGCGAAGCCGGGGTGGGTAGCTAGTTGATTATAATATTTGACTATGATAATTACATAAACATAACCACATTACGGAAGGTGACTCAAATATCCAAATAACCTATAAATAAAAGATTCGACCGAGTATCGCTAACGTGCTCCTCAGAATTGTTCCGTTCCCTTCCGTTCGGTTACTTTGTCATGGATTCTGTGCTCAGAACCTTACCAAACCTTTACCAAATTACCCTAGAAGTATATATTTTATAATAAAAAAAGAATTATCAAAATTGGTTAACGTGATTTTCAGTTATTCACCGATTTGTCGCGCATATACATAATGCAAATTTAAGACGTTTTCATATGGATACCACCATCGGAAAAAAATTTAAAAAAAATTGGACCCCACGGGAAGCACTACCTTTCAAACAAAAAAAAATTATCAAAATCGGTCCACCCAGTGAAAAGTTATGAGGTAACAAACATAAAAAAAAAAATACAGACGAATTGATAACCTCCTCCTTTTGGAAGTCGGTTGAAAAATAAAAAATGTCTGTGATTGGAATGGAGGGGAATGTATATTCTCCCATTGTTTTAATTCTGTTTGTAGTTTGTAAAACCTCAATGATTATCTCTTTGTGCTCTCTGTGCACTGAGATAAGGCCGCTTTGGCTTTGCAATGCATTCTCTACTTACGTAATTAAATTTCATCACCATCCATATCAACGAACCAATCACAAAATAGTCTATTTTTAAATTAGAGGACCTATCTTAACTTAACTCAAACCAAAGTGGCTGTATTTTTACTACTTCCGCCTATATTTATTCTTATACGATAAGTTACGTTTATTTCATTTAGTAGATCATAAAATTCTGCTGATTTTTTTTACTTTGCCGATTCTAAAATTAAAGTAATTTGTTTAAAAAAAAGCAGCATAAATAACATAAGCAAAAAAGCATATACTTCGACCTAAGATTAAATTGATGATTAAAATGCTAATGCTTTAACTGTTGACTTTCAGGCAGGATATACATAATTGTAATAATCTAATATAATGATGCAAGAAACTAAGTAGGTACTCATTTTTACTTATAGTGACATCATATTCATGCGTATTATGATAACATTTTCTTCATAACATCTATTATCATATATATTATAACATCTTTATTAAAGAAACTATCATACAACTTTTGTATCACCGTTGAATGTAGATTCGCCAAGGAAAAACGTAACTCTTGTAGACTTCATTACAATGTTATATGCGTAATCAAATACAATATATATAAATATTCATAGTTTTTAGAAATCCGTGTCCAGAGGGTAAAATGGGATCCTATCACTAAGTGCCCTGTTCGTCCATTCGACAATCTATCCCAGGCTTTATCTCATAAACTGTGATTATCACTGACTAAAATTAAAAGGTACTATTAAAATAATAATAAAATAAATCTGTGCTGTTTATGATAATTAAAACCAATATTATAACCAATGATAATTAAAACATATTATTTTACAATAATAATAATGTACCAATATTAATTAATTAATTTCTGTATTCGCAACTCGTATTTGTATGTTGTATCTTTTTTACTAATATAAATGCGAATGTTAATCTGTCTGTATGTTTCACATCTAAACCACTAAATCAACCTTGATGGAAATTGTTAGGAACTTGAAACCTGAGTATGGTTACGGTACTTTTTATATAAGGGAGGGTAAAGTTGTAGATTAGAGGTTGAGTAAAAGGTCGGGAATGTATCCTCACAAACCGGCATGTTTCGCTAATCGTTAATATTTTTGGAGCTTTGTTTGCGCTTAAATGTTATGACGTAAAGTCCCCAAGATTTTTCGGTCTAGTTTCAATGGTAGTTAAAATTTAAACCTGCGGCTTTACACACAAACAAACTTCCAACCACAGTTTTACCCCCTTAGGGATGGAGTTTCGTACAATCCATTCCTAGCAGATATCCACATACTATAAGGAACCTGTCTTACAAATTTCAAGTTTGTAGGTGTTATTTTTGAGGTTCATGAAACCAGTTAATCAGTGGATTATGTTTCCTTTTTATAAAAAAAAACCGTCTAAGAGCGTGTCGGAAACGCACATGAAAGGGTTCCGCAGCCATAGATGGAAATTTAACAATCTCTATTTCTAGCCTGGCCCACATCTGTATGTAGGTACGTAACATTCCTACTTATTTTCGAAGTTTGTAGGTAGGTATTTCCACACATTACCAATTAGTTAGGGCAACTTCACGTCATAAATTGGGCGAGTTGTATAAAAATAACTATGTATGATACAGAGATATAAGGGTTCCTAGTAGACTACGGAACCGTAATAAATAAATATATTTTATTAAACGAAAAGCCAAATTACAGTACTGTACCTTTAACTTTTGCCATTACATTAAAGTTCTATATTAGTAGTTTTCATTGAAACTTATATTTTGCCATATTAATATGTACTTTTGGCTAATCATAAAAAATATTTTTCTACGATGAACGCGAATAATGAACTATTTTCGTGATATTAAGCTATTCGAACAATAAATTACATTTTCTACAAACTTTTTTTATGTATAAATGACACGCCCTAATATTATGCAGTGTTTCTTGTTTGGAATTTCTTTCGTTAACGAATTATGATCATTGAGGTGTACCACGCGTCTTTACTTTTAGTCGATTTTTTTTTTTATAGTTAAACGAGCTGGAGGCTCACCTGAAGTAATTACTATCGCCCATGGACATATGTAACACCAGGGGGCTTACATTGCCTTACCGGCTTTTGAGAAATGTGTACGCTCTTTTCTTGAAGGTTCACAAGTCCTATCGGTATTGTTCATTCTGTATTGTACTTTTTCATATAGATTGTTTTGTCATAACGGTTAAGATAGCGTTAATTTTTCCTTTATAGTATAGCTACTAACCCTTACAAAAGAGCCAAGATAGCACATGAGTTAGAACGCATGCATCATATTCGATGATTGCCGGCTCGTGCCCAGATAAGCACCGCTGAATATTCATGTTCTTAATTTGTGTTTATAATTCATCTCGTTCACGGTGATATGGAAAACATCATCAGGAAACTTGCGTTTGACTAACTTCCACGAAATTATACCACATATGTAACAGTCCTTTTTTTTTTTCTCGCTGGAAAAACGCTTTACGCGCTTCCCCCACGTGATGGAAAGTGGGGGGGGGGGTGTGGGACTCCCCGGAGCCCTGGACGCCTAGTGCGCCCAAGTACGCCGGGTTTACCCACTAAAAAACCAGCGGTACCCTCTCCGTCTATCGGCGGACGCCACGGGAATTCCCGGGGTACTGGGACCCCCCCTGGTCCCTGCGGCGCCTATTGAGGCGGGGGGAAAAGATGCGCGTAGCGCCTTTTCCTCCTCCCCGGTCGTCTTCTGCGGAGCGAGTCGGCGGCGGCATTATTTTCCCGCTCCCGCTCCGCGGCTTCCTTCTGCGACATGACACTTTCGCAGAAGGAGCGCATCTCTGACCAGCACATCTCGCTACTGAGCATGGCATTGATAACGCTCGGTAGCGAGAGGTCTCCACCCATAGTCGCCGCAAGGATGTGCCTCTGGGGTCCCCACGCAGCACACTCGTACAGGGTGTGGTACGCCGTGTCCACTGGCGCACCACACTCGTGGCAGGAGGGTGTTTCCTCCCGCCGCGCTATAGCGTGCAGGTACTTACCGAAGCATCCGTGCCCGGTAAGTACCTGCGTCATTCTGTACGACAGTGTGCCGTGCTTCCTTTCAACCCAGCGACTCAAGTGGGGACGGATCGCCTCCACTGTCGCCAGGCCTGCTGTGGGTGACCCCAGATCCTCCTGCCATCGGACGATCAGGGCTTGCTGGGCTAGAGTCCTGATCCGCCCGATCTCCGTTGACCCTGGACGGTCGCCGCGGTCCCTCACCTCGACCCGAAACCGGTACACTTCCGCGAGCACCTCCGCCTGGAGCTCCCAGGGCGGATCGCCCGCGAGAAGTGTCGCCGCAGTCCACGACACCGTACGGTACCCTCTGATGCCTCTCACCGCTATGACCCTCTGCGGCTTTCACAGTAGGGCCCGATTTTTAGCGGTGAGGGCGTCTATCCAGATCGGGGCACCGTACAGCGCCATCGACCTCACTACGCCGGAATATAGACGCCGACATAGGGATCCCGGCCCCCCCACATTCGGAAGGAGGCGACCGAGAGCGGCAGCGGCGTTGATGAGCCTCGGGCCGAGATGGACAAAATGCTGCCCGAAACTCCATCGTCCGTCCAGAATCAGGCCCAGATACCTCATCTGGGCCTGCACCTTGATCGCCGTCCCATGGACGGTGATACTCGCCCCTCGTGGGGGTCCTTTCCGTGGACCGTGGAAGAGGAGGGCCTCCGTTTTGGATATGGAGACCCTCAAGCCCAGCATTCCCATGCGGTCCACGGTGAGAGCCGTTCCGACTTCGGCGAGGCGAGCCGCCTTCTGGAAGTCCCGCCCAATCGCCGTGACGAGGGTGTCGTCAGCGTAACACAACACCCCCATCCCGGGAAGGACGGGAGCCCGCAGGAGCCAGTCGAAACCGACGAGTTTTCCCGTCTCGTTCAGCAGCACAATTGGCCTGTATGCCGAAGAAGAGTCCATCGGCCGACCTTCCTTCGGCAACAGCACCAATTTTCCTTCCTTCCAAGGCTTCGGTAACTGCCCGCTGCGCAGACATTCGTCGAACAGCTCCCGAAGCCTTGCGTCTAGGTATTCCAGGGCGCCGCACAGAACAGGCCCTGGAACCCCGTCCGGACCCGGCGCTGTCTTCTTGGCCCTCAAGCGGCCGAGGGCCATCTCCATCTCCCGCTCCGTGATCAGTGGTGGAGCCACTGCTGTTTCAATCACGGAGCGAGAGGCCATCTGCGGAGGGACATGCTCGCCTGGGTGGGGGAAGAGTTCTCCGACCAGGCGCAGGAGGAGTTCCGGCGGCAGCGTCTCGGTGACGGTGGCACCTTGGGTGCGGAACTTCCCACGCACACCGCGGTACGGGCGCCCCCACGGGTCTCGGTTGAGACCCTCCAGAAGCTCCTCCCTGGCCTTCTCCTTAGCCTTCCTTATCGCCAGCTGCAGATCTTTTTTCAGCTGGCGATATGCGTCCAGCATCTGACCCTCCAGATCCGTGTCGAGGCCGTTGCGCCTTCGACAACGGACGTAGGCCCTACGCGCCCGGCAGCAAGTCGCCCTAAGGACAGCGATTTCAGCCGACCACCAATAGACATGCCGGCGCGGTAACCTGCGCCGGGTCCGAGGCATGGCTGCATCGCAGATTTTCTTGAGCGAACTGCGCATGCGGCCCGCCAGCTCCTCTGAGCTGTCACCCTCCCTCCTCCCTGCGGAACCCCACCGCTGCACAATGGCGGCCTCCTTAACCATATCTCGGTCGACTTGGCCGAGTGACCACCTCGGCAGCGTGGTCGACACCCTCTGGGGTTCCGCCGGCCTGCGCGAGGTGGAGATCTCGAATCGGATATAACGGTGATCCGATAGAGTCTCCACCTCCTCCTCCACTCTCCAGTCGACCACTCTGCGTGCTACGACAGGGGAGGCGAACGAAACGTCCACCACGGAACCCCCCTGCTGGCGCACGCAGGTATGAACCTGCCCCCTGTTGAGAAGGGACAGGTCGGAGAGTAGGGCCCACACTTGAACGGCCCTCCCTCGCGGATTCGTGGCGGGGTTGCCCCAGGCACGCGACTTCGCGTTTAAGTCGCCGAGAACCAATATCGGTTTCGGCGACTGCCTGGCCACCGCAGCTCTGACTAAGCCGAGATAGGTCTCGAACTCAGCCAGGCTGCGATTAGGGGAGAAGTACGTCCCTACGACGACGTACTCCCCCCACCCCACCACTGCGTAGCCCGCGCCCCTCTCGATGAGTGAGAGGGGAGGGCCCGTTCCGCTCCTCGTGAGGACTGCCACGGTTTCGTCCACGTCCCCTACCCAGTGAGTTAAGGGAGGAACGTAATAGGGCTCGCAGGCCACAGCCAGGTCGATCCCCCACTCCGCCATGGACTGCAGCAGTAGATCCTGAGCCCCGGCGCAGTGGTTGAGATTCGTCTGAAGGAAGCTGAAGTCTGCGCTCATGTTGACATTGCAGCTTCCTCCTCGGCCTGGCGCTGTCCGACGTTGTTGTTGGTCTGGGTAGTGAGGACCACCTTACCTTTCGTGATGGGGGGGTTACATTCCTTTGACCCCATCACGTGCCCGGAGGGCTTGCCGGCATCTGCGCACACCGCGCAGCACAGTTTCCCGGTGCATTCAGCCGATTTGTGGCCATTAACGCCGCACTGAAAACAAAGGCTCCCTCGATCCGCACTGAATGGGCATAGTATCCTCGTATGGCCAAGACCCATGCACTTGTAGCAGCGCAGAGGGCGCTGCTCCAGCACGTATACCCTAACCGAGCTCCACCCAACCAAGAGACGTCCGGCGTCAGACAGCTTCTTCATTGAACATGTCACGCGGACCATACCCATGTAACCGGGTCCACGTGTAATCTCTCCACATCTAACCACTTCAGTGGGACAATTTCCCTCGCAAGCGACTGCGGCGATTATCTTATCTTTGGTGGCGGAGTCATCTAGCCCCGTCACCTTAATGTCCACCTTTCTTACGGGGTGAACGACGCTGGCCACCCCATCTAACACTGTGCGGAGCTTGTCGGCTAGTTTGTCTGCCTGGTCCGACTGTGCTCTCGGCAGCTCCAGCACTCTGGCTCCCGTCGCGGAACGTCGGACTTTTAAACCACCGTTGATCCCGAGTTCCTGCAGTTTTATGCCTTGCTCAGCTCACTCCTAGACCTGGGCATATGTTACGCCTTTCTGCTCCGCTTCCGGCTGCAGCGTAACCACTACTGCAGCTGTACGAGGAGCAGTCAACTTAGGCTTAACCGCTTGGGGTGCTTTGGGCACCGTGTGCGCCTCCGTGGCAATCGCTCCAGCCGAAGGCTGTTTCCCCTTTTTTCCTTTTTTAACTACGGTGGACCAGGACATCCCCTGGACCACTTGAGGCGGAGTTGTCTCTGCCACGGCGCTTGAACAGCCAGCAACAGGTGCCGGTGGGGCAGCTGGTGACACCCGCTTATGTAGAGGTGCGGAATTCAGCGGTGGAGCCGAATGGACTGCCTGCGCTTGGGACACAGCGATTTGCTGCGCTGATTCCCGCCTCTTATCCGCAGCTAATGGAGGGCGCTGTATTTTTGCAGGAGGGAGGCGTTCCTCCAATTCGGCAAATCGGGCGTTGAGCATAACTCCTATCGTTGAGATAATTGAGGCTTTTATGCTGTCCACCATCTGAGCATCCTGTGTGGAGCTGGTGGACGCCTCATTTACCACAGCGACCTTGGACCGTATCTCCGCAAAATCGCGGCGGTGAGCCTTCACCTCGGCCTTGAGGCTGTCCACCTCTTTGCGCAGGCGTCCATTATCGGCACGGAGCTTTTGAGTCGCCTCGGCTTCCGTCCGAGACGATAAAGCATCTACGATCGCCTGTAGTGCAGCCGCCGACTCCCTCAGCTTCTTGCCAAACCCTCCCTTTAAGTTGGAGGACTTTTGTGCCACCTCCAAAATGAGGGCTGCACTACGACCAGCCTGTGCGCGAAGTTCCTCCGCGCCCATTTTTGCGGGATCCTTGGTTTGGACATCCGAGAAAGAAGATCCTTCGGAGTCCAAAACAGTCTGAGTCCTTTCGAAACGCTCGACTACGAAGCGATCGTTCAAAGGCCTCCTCTCTAGCCTCACTGGCCTTGGCCTTCAGCTCGGCCTTAGCCCGAGCGAGACCACTTCCACGACCTTTGGTGGTTTTGCCGCGAAGCGCAGGCTTGCTTTTTGCAGCTATCCTCGTCTCCGTCTCCGTATCGGAATCGGAGTTAAAAATAGTGAGGCCCTCGTACGGCCTTTTTCGCCGAATTAGGGCATCCGACGATAATTCGGTGTCGACTTCCATCGTCGAGAACAAACAACATAAAAATAAACAACCAAACAAACAATATATGTATTTATATTAATATAAATACATAAAACTGAAACAATAAATAAGATCTAAAAAGACCAATTAATTACGTAGGGCTGCCGTTGAGGATGCAGAATGAAACCGAACGAATTTAACTTATACGTTTATTTAAGTAATTCAATTTAACAATTAATTATTTCTAATTTATAATACATGACAGTCTGTTCGATGTCAGAACAAAAAGTGAAGTTCTGTAGTCTGAATTACATATTTATAACGAAATCGGTAAATCACTGAATGGTCCCCACGGTATCGTGGTAGCGCTCGATGTTCGGGAGGTCTTGCGAAACAAAGCAGCGACGCTGGCAACAGGTGGTAGCTTCAAGGAATGCATGGTGTGATTATTTCTCACGGTATGGTAATTCTTGGTAGCGCTCGATGTTCGGGAGGTCTTGCGATTATTTCTTAACAAATTCACAACAACAAAACCAATCCGTAAGCAAAACAAGTGTCCGATAAACAAAGCAAATAGTCGAGATGTGACGTCAGAGATAACGAAAACCAGTTTCAAAGCCAGATGTCGTTTAAATTCCTCAAGTCGTAATATTTAGTCGCAGTATCCAACACAACCTCCGTCGAAGACGTCCGAACGTTGAATCACATATGTAACAGTCCTGCATTAGAGCAGCATTGTTGAATAAATTGCAAACCTTCTCCTCAGAGAGAGAGAGGCCGTGGTCCAGCAGTGGGTAAGCTACAGGCTTACTGTACTAACTATTGGTTATTGACGACCTCCGTGGTCGACTGGTGTGTACACCGGTTCTCATGGGTATGCCACTCTGAGGTCCCGGGTTCGATTCTCGGCGAGTCTATGTAGAAGGTTAATTAGTTTCTATGTCGTCTTCGGTTTGGGTGTTTGTAGTACCTTCGTTACGTCTGATCTCCTATAACACAAGTGCTTTAGCTACTTTTTTTTTTTATGGAATAGGTTGTAAACGAGCAGGAGGCTCACCTGATGGAAAGTGACTGCCACCGCCCATGGACATCTGCAACACCAGGGGGCTTGCAGGTGCGTTGCCGGCCTTTGAGAAAGGAGTAGGCTCTTTTCTTGGAGGTTCCCATGTCGTATCGGTTCGGAAAAACCGCCGGCGAAAGCTGGTTCCACAGAGTGGTTGTGCGAGGCAGAAAATGTCTAAGAAATCGCGCTGTTGTGGATTTTCGGACATCAAGATGGTGCGGGTGAAACTTAGAATTTTGACGAGATTCCCCGTGAAAAATTCGGTAGAAGATGCAGAGTGATCCAACATCTCTACGCAAAGCCAAAGGATCAAGGAGATCGGAAAGGGCTTGATCGTCGATAACTCGAGCCGCTCTACGTTGGATGCGGTCAAATGGAAGGAGCTGGTACTGGGGAGCACCCGCCCAGAGGTGAGAGCAGTACTCCATGTGAGGCCGAATTTTCGCCTTGTAAAGTTTTAGGCGATGGGCCGACGTGAAATACTGTCTCGCCTTGCTGAGCACACCGAGCTTCTTTGAAGCCAATTTGGCTTTGCCTTCCACTTGACCGCGGAACTGAACGAGGCTCGAAATATCAACGCCAAGTATTCCGATACTACCTGTAGCGGCTATCGGGATGTTCTCAAATCGTGGAGATACGACAAATGGTGTTTTTTAGCGGTTAACGCGCAAACTTGCGTCTTTTTGGGGTTGAAATGGACTAAATTTAGCCGGCCCCAGTTCGAGACTTCGTTTAACGAAGACTCGATTTCAGACACAAGTTTGTTCCGGTTTTCTTCGACGTTTTCCCGAGAAATATTAGCGCGGCCGGTGTATAAGGTGTCAACGGTACTGTCGTCTGCATAGCAATGAATGTTCCCGATTTGCAACAAATCATTGATATGCAGAAGAAACAGAGTGGGTGATAGAACGCAGCCTTGTGGAACACCAGCATTGACGAATTTTAAGTCAGAGCATGCACCGTCGACAACGACCTTTATGCTCCGATCTGCCAAAAAGCTGGTAATCTAATTGCATAATTTCCCGGGAAGCCCATAGGAAGGAAGCTTCGAAAGAAGCGCTTTGTGCCATACACGATCGAAGGCCTTCGCTATGTCTAGCTGGCTGCTAATGCCTCCCCCTTGCTCTCAACTGCTTCAGCCCACCTGTGAGTAAGGTAAACTAGAAGATCACCGGCTGAGCGACCCCGACGGAAACTGTACTGGCGGTCACTAATCAGCTGATTCTCCTCTAGGTACCGCAGGAGCTGGCAGTTAATAAGGGACTCCATTATCTTGGAGAGCAAGGAGGTGATGGCTATAGGCCTATAATTGGACGGATCTGAGCGGTTGCCTTTTTTAGGGATCGGATGCACCAAAGCAGTCTTCCAGGAGTTCGGGACGACGCCTAATGCGTAGGATTGCCGGAAAAGACGCGTTAAGACCGGTGCCAACTCGGGAGCACATGTCCGTAGCACGATTGGAGGGATGCCATCGGGTCCACTCGACTTGTGAATGTCCAAGGAAAGAAGTGCTTTCCGAACTGCACTTTGCCGAAATTTAACCTCCGGCATCGTCGTATCACATCGCGGGATTGATGGTGGTGACTTTCCTTGGTCATCCAGAGTCGAGTTCGACGCGAAGAGAGACCCTAAAAGATCGGCCTTCTCCTTCGCGGTATGGGCCAAAGACTCACCGTCCCTGTGCAAAGATGGAAAAGAAGGCTGACAGAAATTCCCTAGGACAGCCTTAGCGAGAGACCAGAACGCACGTGTTTCTGATGGGAAGCGCACCAGTCTCTCGCCAATTCTGCCAATGTACTTCGACTTCGCCTCAGCTATCACGTTTTTGAAGGACCTGGAGGCAGAGTTATATTCCTTTCTGAATGTGCTGGTGTTTGTATCACGAGACGCCGATGCGTTAGCCCAGTCTTGGTAGCGTTCCCATTTTCGGCGTGAAGCCGTCTTACAGCGTCGACCAAACCAGGGCTGGGACTTGCCGCCAATGGGCACCGCAGAATATGGAATGAAAAGTTCCATACCCTGAAGCACCACATCGGCGACAGAGTCAGCAACAACGCTCGGATCATCCTTCGAGAAACAAACTCGCCCCCATGGGTAAGATGCAAAGAAGGACCGCATCCCATCCCAATCTGCTGACTTGTAGTGCCACACGCGACGACAGCCCGCGAAACGGGGTCGTGAGTATCGTGTAACTGGCACTGTACTCCGGACGAGACAATGGTCCGACGAGCCCAGAGGGGGATCGACGACAATCTTATAGCCGTCCGGATGCGAAGTCAGCAGAAGGTCCAACAGGGAAGGTGTATGATCCTCCACGTCCGGTATTCGCGTTGGCGAGGTGACCAGTTGTGTCAAATCATAAGCCAAAGCGAAGTCGAGAACAGATCAACCCGCATGATCAGTGGTGCGTGATCCAAGCCACTCTGTATGATGAGCATTGAAATCGCCCAGAATAATGATCTCTGCGGATGGAGTCTGCTGCAGCACGGAATCTGTAGCCAATTGGACGTGCTCAACCAGTCGGTCGGTTTCGGCATTACCGCTATGGGACCTATAAAGGCACGCGTAGATTCGCGGATGGTCGTCGCAGTCTACGCGCAGCCAGATAATTGATAGGTCCTGCCCTTCAAGGCTGCCGAGGCGTCGAGAGCAGATATCATCTCTGACGTAAACGCACACCCCAGCTCGTGGCACAAAAGTATTCTCCAATTTGTACCCGGGGTAAGAGGGAAAAGACGTATCGGCAGGAGAAGATATCTGGGTCTCGGTAAGAAAGAGCAAGGCCGGCTTCGCCGTCTCAAGGTGAAAGTGAACGGCATTCAAGTTGGAGTTGAGTCCCCTTATATTGCAGAAGTCCACAGCGAGTGTGGTAGGGGTTGCCTTATGATGCCTGCTCCGCTTGCCCCGAACAGTGGCGAGCGCAAAATTGCCCCCCCCAGAATTCGGAGGGCAGCCTGGTCATCCCTGCTCAGGCGGTGTACGTCCTGAGCATGGATGCCCAGAGAGGGATTCTCCATCGCAGTCGCTGATGGTACCCTCCTGGGGTAATGTCACCAAATTCTGCACAACCATGTTTTGAGGGGAGAGGGATCGGGCCTCCGGATCTCTCACTTACCGGACGAAACGCGGTAGCATAGCTACCACTTCACGCCGATTTTAAGTGAGAGAGTGGTACTTCCCCGGGCGTGTCGGCCCATTCGACTGCAACCGAGAGGTATGCAGTGTGGCACTACCGAGACAGATTGTATTACAATCTAACGAGACAGATTGTAATCTGTCAAAATATTGTGAACCGTGAAATATGATTGCAATTTGACGTATTATTTTTCGCTATATTGTAATCTATGGACGGAAAGCGGTCAAATTGTGAATAATAGAACGGATGCATCTCGCGCGCGTATTGGTTAAACGTTAAGTGCCCCCCGCCACCCCAGTATCCGCCATCTGACGAGACAGATTGTAATCTAAACAATTTTGTAATATTATGGTGACATATATAATATTTATAAATAGCACGGATTTCATAATCAGTCAAATAGTATCGTTAAGAGGTGAGATTAACCGATGATTTCGGGTTCAAATACAGGCAAGCACCGATATATATGTTTATGTGCTCGTGCTCGGAGGCGAAGGAAAACATCGTGTGCCACAGAGGTAGATCGTTTTCTGAAATATTTTAGGCTATAATATAGGTTACTTTTTATACTTGATAAATAACATAAATATTACCAAAAGTCAATCTTGTATTGTAAGTACTCAATAGCTTCTAGCTGTTGAGATTCATTTAAAATTCCAGTTTACTTGAAGTTGAGTCTTCAGTATTAACCCGTCAATGAACTGAGATATTCGTCACATGAAAAAAAATTTTTTTGGTATTAACTCGCCAATTCTTCTAACAAATTATAACTTAATCGTACAAGCACCATGAGTGCGGTTCAATTGAAGTCATTTCTATTAAAATATATAAAATACGAGCTGAGATGGCCCAGTGATTAGCATCTAGTGGTTCATCTTAACCAATGATTTCGGGTTAAAACCCAGGATAGCACCACTATATATATATGTGCTTAATTTGTGTTTATAATTCATCTCGTGCTCGGCGGTGAAGGAAAACACCGTTAGGAAACCTGCATGTTTCTAATTTCATCGAAATTCCGCCACATGTGCATTCCACCAACCCGCATTAGAACAGCGTGGTAGAATATGTTTCAAACCCTCTCCTTCAGCTGTTACTTTACTTTTTTTTAGGCATAGTATCAAAGTACATTAATTCTATATCCATTGTCAGGGGCATTATCATTTCAGTATCATTATAAATATGTGTTATAAAACATTTTAATTTTGCTGTACTATTATATTGTAATTATTACCATATTTAAGCGAAACCTTTGAAAAATGTCATCGCTTTAGTATCAAAACCAGACATATGTACTTATCTAATAAAAAAAAATATGGATATATTTTTGTTACACATTTTAAGTCAATAAATAAATAAATATTGGACAACATCAGATACATTATTATTGCACTGATCCCAATGCAAGTAGCTTTAGCACTTGTGTTATGAAAAATCAGAAGTAATGACGCTACCACAAACACCCAGACCCAACACAACATAGACAATTTCCTCGGAATGGCGTACCCATTAAAACTACTCGACTACGAAGGTCGTATATTATGTAATAATATTTTAATTATTTCATAAAATGTCATCGTCTTTAAGACTTTAAATAAACGTGAATTAGGTAACAATCATGGATTTAAAGTAGACTAGATACAACAAGCCGTCCAACTAAGCGTACCCGAAGTTTTCGCTGTACACAAACTTGACGCGCTACTTATTTTGTTTGTGTTTGGATATTAATGCCGTTACACACTGTAACCGCCTGGCCACGGGAATATCGCTATGTAAAGGCTTCGCCGTTCGCGACGCGCGAATATTCGCGTCCGCGAATTTCCCGTGGTCAAGCGGTAAAACTGGTGGGTAAAACAAATCAATGAACGTATTACCTACTATGACTGATAACGAACTAAGTTTTCGTACTTCCTTATGTACATATGGGCATATACTATTCGAACTATAAAAGGAAAAAGCCAAATAAATAACATTTGACGCGATGTCATTGGTCGAGAGCTTGATTAATCTATGACATTCAGTATAGATTTGCGAAAAAATGGCGTTTTGAACGACGACTGTTATCAGAATTTTGAAACTAAAATTAAAGTATAAATGAGTAGGTAAGTGTAATAGCCTTGTATTATAAATAGAAATATACTAATCATAAACTCTTAGCAGTGCTACAAAATAGCTGGTTATTTATATAAAGTAAAGTAAAGTAAACTGGCTATATTATAAAGTAAAATAAAGTAACAGCCTGTACATTTCCCACTGCTGAGATCAGGCCTCTTCTTCCATTGAGGAGAGGGTTTGGAACATATTTCACCACGCTGTTCCAATGCGGGTTGGTGGAATCCAATGCGGGCTAGTGAAAGGTACATTATCAAATCTTATGAAATACGCAAATCTATGGTTTTTTTACCTTTTATCCTACTTCCATTGGATTAGGCAATAAACATATCTAGCCGACCCTAAATCTGTGGTGACAACTTTATAAACTTCCTTACTGCTGTTCGGCAAAAGAATATTGGGCGCGATACCGCCTTTCTCGTTTCAGGAGATAAAACTTTAAGTGCAAAGTGTGTGAGAATAATCCTCTTACCTGGTTTGATAACTGCAGTTGTACTTCAGTGACTAGCTACTGAATTTCTTTTCGTTTGTCCTCTGTAGAATCACAATTCAGAACTGGCGGTAGCTTTACGTTTCATGCGATTATTTTCAAAATTTAACTTTTCATTTAGTAAAGATTTTTTTATAGATATTTCACTATATAAGATATGTACCATTCACATTCACTTCAAAACTTAGGACACTGTTATACTGGATACTGTTATACTGTCCTAAGTTACACTGTTATACTGGATCACTCAAACAGGAACGCAACAAAATATTTTGACAAAATGGTACCTATAATCTATCCTACTACGAAGTATGTTTTGACATCTTCATTAAGTGTCCACATATCAACTACACATCACCACACTTTTACCAATGTGTAATCTCGATTTTACCGTTCAATCTCCATAGTGGGTTCTCAGTTGCATATGCCATTGGCGGAATAATCTACCCTATAAATAAAAGCCACAAAAACCGTATACTAACATTAAAAAAATAAATTAAATAAAGTTTTATAATGACTAAACTGCAAATCGCTCATCTAAATTTGTTACCTGAAAAAAAAAATACGATGACTAGGTGGTACCTAGCCAGGCTTACAGCAAAATCCTACAGCAAAGTATGTTTCGACATTTTTATTATTGGTCCATACATAAACCCCACAATCACCGATATGTAATCTCGACCGGACCGTTCAATCTCCATTGTATCTTCTCAATCGCATATACCATTGGTGCAATTATCCACCCTATAAGTAAAACCTACAAAACCCTAAAATACAATAACCACGATTACCTGATAAAGCCTATCCTCTGCCTCGAGTATACTACACATTACTTTTTATTTTGCTTTGGAACAAAGTTACTGATTTTACCTTATTATTATTAAGGGTAATATATAAAGGGTCAATATAGGAGAGGTTAGGTCAGATTATTATACATATAATCAAATAAGATAATAAAATAAAAATGAAACCTAACCACATTAGTTAATTTTCAGGGGAGCTTTACGCTTTCAACTTTGGTCATTTACTTCTTGCTTTTCGTGGCTTTTAACTACGACCTCACTTTTTTTTAATATTTTCCCATCGTTTTCATAAAGTCACACCGTCTGTGGTCACGAGCTGACTGGCGTTTCGCATGAAAGCTGATTGCCCTCGTCGACGTCTACGTCAACTGCACGTGTTTTCTTCGTCTACCTTCATTATACTTTCATTAATTTTTTCTACTTAAGCGCTGCTAACACACACAAATATCATTAAACCAATCCAACTTCATTAAAAAAATAGTTTTTTTATATGGATTGGAACACGACGCTATTGGTACTAAACAGGGTAGTAAATTTTGTCTGTCGACCGGACCTTTGGGTTATTACGTCAATTCAACGGTATATCTTCCACTTTGATAAGTATTCAGTTATTTTATTTATTTCTATATTTTTAATATTGCGATGAATTATCTGTCTTTTTTCGCTACGGTACTTTTAGTTTGATTTAGGCATGTGTGAGGATGTCTGCCGCTAGTATTAACGTAATATCATGCACCTAAATAATTAATACACTGACTGATTTTTATACCGATACTAATTACTATAAATAAATATCAATTATTTCAAAAACCTGACAAAAACGTGATATGTCCCGTCCCGCGATTTTTAAAGGAGAAAAATAATGAACACTGTGCTAGAATAGATAAAAAAGGTTATATACTTATTCTAAATTCCTCTGAAATGATCAAAACAATTTGAGATTTACTAAGCCGGTATCCGTTCAAGAGACTTCATCTTAGACATTGTCCTAAGATTTGGAAAACCCTTTTTAGTTCTTCGTTTAATTTAATCCTAGAAAGGGGTTCGTTTGGAAAATAAGACGTTAAAGATGAATGGATTATTTTTTTACTTTAAGTTTATAAATACTTCTATACTTTTTACATTCGATGACCTTCGTTAACGATGTGGGTGTACATCGGTTTTCATGGGTACGCCACTCTCGAGGTTCCGGGTTCGATTCTCGGCCGAGTCGATGATGAAAAGTTCATTAATTTTCTATGTTGTCTTGGGTCTGGGTATTTGTGGTGCCGTCGTTACTTCTGATTTTCCATAACACAAGAGCTTTAGCTACTTACATTAGGATCAGAGTAATGTGTGTGATTTTGTCGAATATTTATATTCATATTATTTACATACTTCTGTATCTCATAATGTTACTTTTACTAATATAATAATTGAAGTGAGTGGTCTCTATTTACTTTCATTATTATTACCTTTTTATTAAATGTGTGATAGAGTGGTCTTAAACTTAAACAAGAGTCCTGTGGCCTAGCGTTAAAAGGGCCAATATCAAATACAAACTTTTGGGTATCAGAATAGAAACAATATACAGAAGTGGTTGTTTGAGGGCAATTATTTACCGTACGTAGAATGAAATAATTGTGGACCGTTAATGGGATACTTTAATTTGAAACCGAGCAGAATTAAACTATGTAAATCACTAAAAAATCTTGAACCGCCTAATTAATTTAAGCTAGTAAATAAAATTTTTGCATTGAGTGAATTTTTTTCGAAATGGCCGATTATTTGTCATTACGTTCGGTTGTGTTAGAGTAGGTTAGTTAGGTTAAAACCTAATTATTCACATTGTAATTAACACGCTTTAAATAATAGCACTGCCACTTTGATTTAGTGGCTAGATTTATGGAAGAAGGGCTATTTAGGGCCTGGAATCTTTAAGTTCGAAGTGTAGACATCCCGTACATTGTATAGCTTGCCTGCTATTTATTTATTAGCCGTTGTTTCCGCCCCTATTTTTTTCGTCGTGTTAGATTTGCCACCCCATCTGATTTTAAGAGTAAGCCCAAGTGGGCTTGGGCACACACTTATTGACTATAATATTTGATGAATACTTGCTTGATTTTCCTTAATTGGTCACTGTGGCCGCAATCGATGACGTCATCATGATCATTAATTATGTTGAAGTTATACCGATTAAGCAAACTTTATTATTAATATTTTAAAGGGGGTTACATTTACTTAAAAAAATCTTTAGCCCTTTTATTGCCAGGCCACAATTTATATAACAACAAAGAAGATACAACAATTATTGGCTTTTCATTACGTGAAATGTTATCCTTCGAAATGATCTCAGAACGCAATCTTGTTAAACAAACAGCTTCAATTGTTTTTATACGAATTGAGAATGATTATGATTTTAGTCTAAGAGTCTATTGCATTGATAGATACATATATCTTCAATTTACTATCCCTCTCTGGTGTCTCAAAGTCCTGGGTTCAAAACCCCGGGAGACAAGTAATGGTATGCTCTTGTCTGTGTGCTACACTTGCGCACTAAAATTCGTCTTCCATAGCTGACTGGTATTCCTTATGATAAAGCTCTTAAGCAGAAGAATAGGAGATTCTTCTTCGATTCTCGAGTGATTTAAAAAACATGAATTGTAAATGTACATAGTTTTGAGATGTGAATATAAAAATAGAGATTTTTAATAGTATATAAGTAAGGTATGCTATAATACATGATGATATAATAAAAATCTTTGTCAATTTTCCATTGATAATATTTAGAGGTTAGGGTTATCATGGACTGACTGATTTTTTTTTTTATTTTTTTTTTTTTATTAGTTTATTTTCATTCTCTCTTTGATTTGAATAATAGTAGATTTATTAGTATCACCAGTTTCTTGGACAACCTTTCCATATTTCTAGCGCTATATATTAAAGCTTTTATGGCAAAACCAGCTTTATCCAGTAAGAAAATTGATAACAAACACTCGCGTGATTCTACGCTATATTTAATAATAAAATAAAGTTTTAATTGAGATAGATATCCTCTGTTATTAATCATTATTCGTACGCTTCAGAACTGCTAGCATGAAATAATAATAGCGTTTGTAATTACAAAAAGATACATGAATGAAATTGTATATAAGATGTGATTAAACTTAAGATCTTTTAGATATAATATGTAATATTATCTTGAAAAGAATCGAGAAGGTCTTGAGACGACTAGACAGCAATGAAACGACTAACATCAAGGAATTATGGACTTTCTTGGAAACATTTCGAGACGTTTGCACAAAGGTTCTATAGTAGAAAGTAGCTTTAGTTACATCTTCCAATCATATTTAAGCATCATAATAATCAGTCAATCGTTAGTCACTATTATGCAAAAGGTTGTAACCAGCCATCATGTGTGCGACATGCGCTCATGTAGCTGAGATTGACCTTCACTTCTTTTGCTAATCTGCGGTTTCTTCTACTTGTCTACTACAACGATCATGAATCAGACATTCGTGGGTGGTCACGAATTCTGTTAATTTTTCAAACAGCATATTTAATGGTACAAACTACGGTCCAACAATTTAAAGGAACTAACAAAGAAATATCTCGTCATTCTTTTATTTCATTAAGCCCCTTGTAATACAAACGAGGGTACTTTTTATCGTTCAACGGAAACTAAAATTAGCATTGTTGATTATTATTCAAACGGATCTTGTTGAATATCGTAAGACTTCATGAATTTTATGTAAGACGAATAGCTTTTTGTTATAGCGTAAAATGTTTACTTACCATAAATAAATTATTATAATCTTTTTAAAATACACGTGGAATAGTAAAGTAAAGTAACAGCCTGTAAATATCCCACTGCTGAGATAAGGCCTCCTCTTTCATTAAGGAGAGGGTTTGGAACATATTCCACCACGCTGTTCCATTCCATGCGGGTTGGTGGAATGCACATGTGGTAGAATGTCGATGAAATTAGACACATGCAGTTTTCCTTCATCGCTGAGCTCGAGATAAATTATAAACATAAATTAAGCACATATATATAGCGGTGCTTGCCTGGATTTGAATCCGCAATCATCGGTTAAGATGTGTGGTGGAATGATTAAACGATTTTAATGTTTTTATAACCTTTTGGACATTAACATAACAATTAAAAAACATTTTTCAAGGTTTTCAAGTCGTATCGGTTCGGAAAATTGATAGTTGTTTCTGAAGAGTGTTTGTGCGAGGTAGAAAATGCCTTTAAGATCACTATTGAGAATTATAACGACTACTATTAAATTATTTAATGATGTAAGTAGGCCCGTGTGATTACAGGCGCAAGAAAATATCCTAGATTCCGGGATTGGTGACAATTTCAGATAACAATTAGGTACGATATAGGATATGTAAATCTATTTTTTAATATTATAAATGTGAAAGTAACTCTGTCTGTTTGTCTGTCTGCCGCTTTTTCATGACCAAACCGCTGAACTAAATTTTATGAAATTTAATATGAAACAAACTTCAAGAAAGGACATATACATAGCTAATACATAGTCTAAAGTAATAGTGCCCATTAAGCACAATTACAAACAATTAAGTATTATTAAAACAAATTACCAATATCGTTTATTCTATAGAGATATGATCTCCGATTCCTTCATCAGCGTTAAACAACAATATCTAGTTTGTGTAAACTGATTTATTAACAAAACAAACATGTTTGGAGAAACTTCGCAGCGTAAAGCGTTTGTGAACAGATCTTCATTTAATTATATTTGTAAAACAACGTCTATTTATAAAATGTTATAATTTAGGATAAATATTGTATGAAAATATATAAGCAAGATATTATGGTAACTTAAAATTAGAAGCTAAAAGAAACGGTACTTGGTCCGACTGATGACAAACATCTTTCATCTTATTACTATTGGACGATAAAAGCTAAGATGCTACGTTATTAATTCTTAATCAACTACCAATTGTCAACGATATTTTTTATGAAGGTTTATTTCAATAATTAATCAATATGTTTTATTTGCTAGAAATAGGCGATTTAACGTTAATCTTTACATATAATATATATGCATATAGTAATAGTTATTTGAATATTACAAGCTGATACTCTAATTTTATTAAAAGTATAGACAGACAGATATAGACATTGCCTACGTTATACCTTAAAGAAGGTTGTATGTTAATGTATATTATAAAACGTTTTTAGAAAGATGCTGAATATATTGGTACGAATTTCATATACAATTATTAGAGGATTTTGGCATGATTGGCGTTCATTAAAAAAACATGGATCTTTTTATAATTATACATAGAAGATTACCAGTAAAGGCTAAAGAGGCAATTTTGTAAATAAAAACAGATTAATTCATAAAATATGTAACAAAGTGGTTTGTGTGAATCAAAACAAGCTTGTATTGCAGTCACGTAAATAATGATTTTATTGGATCAACACGTATGTGAAAATTGACGTGATCGCGCTTCACTGGACCCGATCCTAATTTTCCGCTAGATAAACGACGATACATAGCGACGTAACGCCGCTTGACAAGATTACACGAGTATGACTACTACAATTGTCAATGATATTTTCAATCATGTATTTAAAATGTCAAATTGAAAAAAAGGAACATATTCTAAATTTAAATTGTTTATCTTAGTCGAGATGGCCCAGTGGTTAGAACGCGTTCATCTTAACCGATGATTGCGGGTTCAAACTCAGGCAAGCATCGCTAATTTATGTGCTTAATTTGTCTTTATAATTCATCTCGTGCTCAGCGGTGAAGGAAAACATCGTGACGAAACCTGCATGTGACAATTTTCACAGAAATTCTGCCACATGTGAATTCCACCAACCCGCATTGGAACAGAGTGGTGGAATATGTTCCAAACCTTCTCCTCAAAGGGAGAGGAGGCCTTTAGCCCAGCATTGGGAATTTACAGGCTGTTGTTGTATCTGTGGGCCAATGGAAGTTTCTTAAAAAGTTTTCATTCTACTGTTTTTTTTTTTGAACTGGCTGGACAAGCAAATGGCTATCACCCGACGGTAACCGTTTATGGACGCAATGGCCAATGCACCACCAACCTTGGAAACTAAGATGTTGTGACCCTTGTGCCTATTACATTGGCTCACCATTCACCAGATCGCTACAATGAATACTGTTTGGTATAGAATGTCTGACATTATTTTCTACAGATGCATACAAAATAAACTTTTCATTTTAAGCAACAATGGAAATTCCAGCACGAAGCTTGTTAAAATGGAATTCGAATTGAACATTGTTTTAAAATCAAATGAAAAATTGTATTTATACGAATGTCAGGCATTTTCTAGTATGATAGCGACTCGATTTGCTAACGAAATAACCGTTCAAAGGTTTTTAAATAAATTAGATAAAGAGATAAGCTTATGACCTCAGGGAGTTTTATTAAATCAACTCCAATAACAATACGAAACTGTAATTCTATTCGAAAATAACCCAAGTACTTATAAGTTCTATAAAGGAAGCACCTTAACAAATCAAAAGAGGTTTTCATAAAATCATATATTGTGAATATCGCACCGATAATGTATTGTTGACCTCACTTAATCCAAATATTTCAGATAAACATTACATCGATAAGTGTTATATTGAAACGTTTAGAGGTTAAGAAGTTTTTTTTTTAATATGTCTCTGAAATAAAATACCGAAGGACACATTTTAGTGTTGACCGTACAGTTAGATTTTATTATTTAAGTTTACGGCGTCCTCGGTGTCAATTTTCAGTGCATGCTATGAAATGTAAATATCAAGGCTAGGTGGTTTTAAATACCGCTATAATCATTGTGAATAATACTTTCTGCGACAATTTATTTAAAGTATCAAAAATGAATTTATCAATAACACTCTACAGTAACAGCTTGTAAATTTCCCACATCTGAAAAAGGAGACGGTGATGAGGGAGTATTTTCCTCCGGAGTCCAGGAGTCTATCCAGTATCCTTGGAACAGACTTACGATCGTAATGTCATTTACTAAAAAGATTTGCTAAGATTGGGATGCATGCTTTAAATTGACTTGGTATTCCCACTACTAATGTGATTCTTTTAAGGATAAAGATTATTTTTGATGGATTTATTGCACGCCCGCCCGGGTAGGTACTTCGGAATAATCATATTATATTGTAAGCAGTACTTAGTATTGTTATGATTTGATTTCAAAGTTAAGAGCCAAGTAAAGTCTAGACACAAGGCACAGCATTTTAGTTCCCAAGGTTTGCGGTGCATTGGCGATATAGAAGGAATGTTTACCAATACTCACAATGCCAATGTTTTGGTGATGATTTCGGGTAACGGCGATAACTCTTTAGTAATTCTAGTATTTTTTAAAGAGCCTTTACATGCAGCCTTGTCTGCCCTTGCTGATCACTATCATAATGTTATACAAAGTAATAATAGATTTAATCCATTATTACTTTGTATGAAATTTTCACCGTGTAAAAATGGGATTTCGTCATGAATTTCTTTATTAGGAAACGTTTTATTAATTCCAATTTTATTACTAACATACCGCCTACTGTGTTTAATTAAAAAATACCAATAACAAAGGTCGTAACTGTAAATTATTCCTTCACCGTGGAAGTTTGTTTTATAGCAGAAACGCTGTAAAATCCTTCCTAGAATTCGTACAAAGAATTATGTAACATAGAAACGGCTTGCGTTTTAATAAAGTTCAACAAATGTACACCAGGCATCGCTCGGGGTAAAATTAATACAACTAAACAAATATAAATTTTATCCTTTACTTTTCATATAACATAAGTTTTCCATACACATTGATCTGTAATTTATCGTGGATAACTTTCAATCGAGACAAACGTAGGTATTATTTGGAACACACATAGCCCTTTGAACTGTCATGTCATTGAATTTCATGGATTAAACATCGAAATATCTCATTTATACGTATTTTGCGCATGCAACAGCTCGTCATATCAAATATTCTTCATCTATACATATAATAAAATTTGAGTATTTGTTTGTAATATTAAAAAATTAAATTTTTTACTCAATGCATTTGTATGGATACACGGTACACATACCAAAGTAACATGTTTTATAATTTTTGACTGCCTGTCTGTGTGTCTGTTTGTTCCGGCTAATCTCTGGAACGGCTGGAACGATTTTGACGGGACATTCACTGACAGATAACTGATATAATAAGGAGTAGCTTAGGCTACAATAATATTTTTTTTGTTAAGTTCAAACGCATACAAGGTCACGGGCACAGCTGGTTGATTTATAATTATGGATAGGTTTCGATCGAGTCTATCGAAGACTAGTACGAAATTATTAATATTGATGTCATGATTACATTTAGATAATTTAGGTAAAAAAAATAACAGTCTGTTAATGTTACCCTGCTGAGATAAGCCCCCCTCTTTTTTCTAGGAGAGTGAATATACTTGGGGTAGATTTTCATCAAACACATGTTTTTTTCTGATGTTTGGCTTAGTACACAAATTAGAATTACATACATGAATTTAGCACATAAAAATGCAATGGTGGACCGAGTTTGAGCCTAGATCCATTGGTTAAGATTCACATGTAGCAATGTCCCATCTCGGTTCGTTCGAATAGCATTCTCAACGATGAGAATAAGAAATTATATCAGTATAATGAATTTGTTTGTTTTAATACAAGAACAAAACACTTAATCAATCAACGTCATTTCGGTCTCAATATTATGGTGACCGATCGCTATCACCGATCGGCTGTTCCAAGGGAGCTGTACAGCCAAAGGACATTGGCGGGACTTGAATGGCGAAAATCTCGAACCATAAGCCGCTCGAATGTTTTTAATTGTTTGTTTTAAATTGAAATATACGTAACCCGTTTATGTTAAATTTTGTTAACTGTTCTAGTTGCAAGGAGTAAGTATAATGTAAGGATTATAGGTAGGCTTGTAGGTACTTACCTCGGCCGGTTAATTGCAAATTTAGTTTCACAACAGATTTTGTTTAAAGTTCTTATAAAGTTCTGCTTATAGCACTGATGACACCTTTTATATGTCCTGGTAACACTTTCACTAGGCCTTTTGTGTATTTTGAGGTTTTAGTATTGTTTTAGAAGAATTTTAATTAAGTTTTTTAACGCGCGCGCGCTGTAATGGCGGCGGATTAGCTTCGTCGCTCGATGAAGTCTCAGTAGCGCCGCTCGCGTCACTCGGTGGTACTAAATGCTGCGATGGCCGAGGGAATAACAGCGGAAAAAGGATATGGGATTAATATTGGCGGGAAAATAGAAAAGCATGCTAGAACAGACATCCCTTTACGAATATTATTCTACGAAGGTTTGTTAGGAATCAGAGATTTTCTTGTTTTTGTTTGTCGATTGTGTAATAACTGTAAAACAAGTGATGAATAGAGTATCAATGAAAGTGTTAATCGTCAAAAGCGCAACGGCCTACGAGCCGCCTAGCGATGTTAAAAAAATACAGGATCAATCCTGATTCCTTGGGCTTTTGTCGTACCCACTCCTAACACAAGTGAGAAAATAAAGGAGGGGTAAATAGGAATAGTAGGTAGTAATTCCTTAATAAATTTGGGGCATTGTTAGTAATTTGTTTTACTGGATCACAAATAGATCGGATCTCTGCTTATAAGTTTAACTTTGCTGATTATTTTTCAATGAGATTTCGAAATTCAGTTAGAAGGGATAATTATTTCAGGTACGTAAAATATGAGTGATACCGTGTAATTTAGTGCGTAAGAACCAAGGGTTTATTCGCTTTCCATATTCATATTTATGGTCAGGCGTCGCCATTTACCACCTGTCAGCCCATACTACCATTGATAATATTGGGTCTTCTGCGAAACTTCGCGTTTATTCAGATATTTTTTTTAAATTTCGAAACGTATAGTCAGTCATCTTGGTGACAAAGTAATAAAACCTTTTTTAAATGAATTTAAATGTCAAATAGTATACATTACATTACATATACACAAAAATCGGTTTGTATTAAATACATTTATTATTACACATATGTATATAAATTGAGACATTTCCATTAACGAATCTATGTATACAATTTATTCTATGATGAAATTAAGTTTAATTAAATTGTTTACCGTGAAGAGAAATCGTAAATATGTTGTTTATTATACAAAGATACACGATACACATTTTTTTAAATATGGAATCGATATTAATATATTCGAAACTCGCAATCGTCTTCTTGATTTACAACAACAGCCTGTAAATTCCCACTGCTGGGCTAAAGGTCTCCTCTCCCTTTGAGGAGAAGGTTTGGAACATATTCTACCACGCTGTTCCAATGCGGGTTGGTGGAATACACATGTGGCTAAATTTCTATGAAATTTGTCACATGCAGGTTTCCTCACGATGTTTTCCTTCACCGCTGAGCTCGAGATGAATTGTAAAGACAAATTAAGTACATAAATCAGCGGTGCTTCCCTGTGCTTGAACCCGCAATCGCTTAAGATGCACGCGTTCTAACCACTGGGCCATCTCAACTCGACTTCTTGATTTATTAAAACGAAAATTCACATGTGACTTTTTATATTTTTCTATAGTAATGTATGAAGTAATAATGTGTAATTATGGTCAATTGCAAAGTAGGTGGGATTTATGAGAAACTTTCATCTAAGTGAACTTTATTGTCGTCTTAACTACCACGAAGGCCTTAGGACGATATTAAACTTTAACTAGACTGTTTCATATGTGTGTTAAACTGACTGCTGAAGGCACTAAGCCGACGCTTTGTTACTGGGTTTGAATTAAGGAATATTAAGCCTAAATTCCTAGGAAAACACTGAAAAATTTTCTTGTTTACAGATTTCTAAGGTTTTTGTATGTAAAGTAAAATACAGTAATTACTGTTACGGACATTTTTAATGAACTGAATATGATATTTTTAATGAGAACAACTATGCTTTATTATAACCTGATATATAACTTAATGATGTTAGTTTTTATGATATGGATATATATGGATCTAAATTTTTAACGAGTGTAAATCAATCGCTCCTACACATTAAAATGTATTACAATTATCGTTCTAATTACTATACAATACTACATCGTAAGTATTGTAATTGATAAGATCGTTGCCCTTTGTAGATTGCTCGTCAAGCTGGAGATCCTGACACCCTCCCTTTCTTATCAATAACTTACTAGCAGCAGACATTTGGATAATTATTCTAATCAATATTTTTTCATTTCTGTGGTATAGATATTTTGTAAAGCTTATGCAGCCCAGCTTAGTGGCCAGTTAGTCAATCAACAGCCTAGTCTCTTTATTAAACAGCACTGTTTAAATAGCGGCCTGAATGAATGGAATGATATTCAGCCATTTGATCAAATAATTAACCAAATAACTTGAATCGATGACGTACATACTATATAAGTAACAATTAATATGTTGCAAATAATACATTCGTTTTTATTTGTATATACCTGAATATTTCTATAAACCAAAATGTCCATCCATCCATTAACTTTTTTCCATAGACAATTTTTATATGCAGCTATCGTCCCATAATTACTAGGACAAAAATCGGCTAACGCTATTAATATACTATATAAGATAAAAAAATACATGGTAATTGAGAAAGGTTATCTATAATTAATTGAATATAATGCGAAAGTAACTGTGTCTCTCTGTCTGTTTCGATTTCACGGCTAAATTACTAAAGCGAATTTTATGAAATTCCGTAACAAGCCAGCTTCGACGAAAAATAGTAGGTAAACTACATATAACTATAATATAAGCTAGCTAATACGGACATAACCACGCGATAACAAACAGTATCTCAGATGCTAATTGTATCCTTTTACATTCACCAATTTTTTGAAGAAGTCAGAGTATTATCGGTAGAATTTCCATACAGGTTTTCAAAAAGCCTTTTCATCTAAATATTGTAACTATTTATATGACTGTTTGCAATGGTAAAAATAATTTGTAAATTTATCTGTGAATATATGAATATAAAGCATTCAGAATATTTTGGAAGAAATATATGATTCTTCCTGTCTCGTAAGACGGCCTCGCAGACAGTACGATATTACCTTCTTCCTAGTATTCACGACGTGTGACTTCCGATATTAATATCAACTCTTTTCAAAAACACTATTTTATTTGAAGCTGGGAATTATATAACTCACTCAGACGGCGTTGGCAGTTGATATATTATAACATAAATATCATATTGTTTTGCAGTCATGTTGACAGTTTATAGTAAAACTATAAGCAGAAATATAAATGTTTCCATAATAAAGCTAAAACTTTTTTGTAGCCACTAAACCATTGAGCGATTCAAGCGAGTGTTTACAACGACAACGTGTAAATATCCCACTGCTGGCCTAAGGGCTCCTCTCCCATTGAGTAGAAGGTTTAGAAAACATTTCACCACGCTGTACCGTGTACGGGTTAGTAGAATACACATGTGGCATACAGGTTATCTCACGATGTTTTCCTTCACCACCGAGTACGAGATGAATTATAAACACAAATTAAGCACATGAATATTCAGTGGTGCTTGCCTGGATTCGAACCACCATCACTTGAACCATCGTAATCATCGGTTAAGATGCACGCGTTCTAACCACTGGACCATCCCGACTCGTGTCAATAGTCATAGTATTTCTCTGTTGTTTAGTTATCCGTTGAGCCTCGAAGCTTATAATTTGGTATGTAGAGTCGTTGTTCTGACTCTTGAACCCGATGTACAACTGCAACTATGAAAGTCTACTACGTAGAAGATGAAGTAGTATCTTCTACGAGGTTGAACTACGTACATGAGTAGAATAAGTTACCTGATAATAATACATATCCTAACTTTCAAGAGGATCGATCAAACATGTCTGAAGTCCATCAATCTGTATATGTAAGATTTATACTGCATTTGGTCAAATTTTATTGGAGTTAAACTTCGGCAAGTTAAGTGCAGATTACTTACTCATCAGATACTAGACAACCAAACTACAGCTGGTGAGTTAACGAAAGTTTAACATGTTCATGAACTAAAACATGTGTGGCTAACTTCGGAAAATCTACATTACGTAATTAAACCCCGTTTTGTTTAAATCCGTATAACATGTCCTTGTTCATCATAGTTACCCAAGCGCTGTAAGTTATACTTTATGGCGGCTCCATACAGCAACGATATATTGATTCGAGTTTGGGATAGATATATCAGATTCGTTAGGTTCTCCACACACTACCGATATCAGCGCCAATCGTAGAAGCTCATGTCGAATGCCCAAGTCATCAGGTGTAATGGAGTTTGATAAATTATTCAAATTGTTTAAAGCATCTACCTGAATCCTTTTCCAATATGTAATACCTTCAATGCGCACGCGTTCGCACACAGCGACGAATAGAAAACCCAACTGATTTCGATCAACTTTGTTTATTAAATTAAATAATCTGAAACAATTATATTATGTATATATATCGATAAAACTGCACGCATTGCCGCTTGTAGCTCCCTTCAGTGTGTATAGAGTTCCTTCGAGGAAAAACTTACGGAGGTACTTCTACGAAGTTTTAATTCCCTTGAGATTGAAAAATACGAACTCTGAGAATCAATGCTCTTAAAAACAGGTGTGCTTCGCGATGGACATATATTACTGTAAAGTTTATAGTAAAAAATGAAAAAAATTTCTTTCTCATGGAGTAGGTTATATTAGAAATGATGTATCAATGTAAACGAAACAGAACAAAGGAACAATTACAATAAGCGATAAAAATTTTTACAGATCTCAGCGATAAATCAGACAGACAGATAACAACTATCCTAGAAACCATAGGCGTAATACAGGAGAAACAAGAGAGATATTCGTAATCGTTGGCTCGCTGGCTACATGTATGTCACTGTAAGATTACAAAAACCGTTAGATTGCAGTCTGACGAAACAGATCGTAATCTGTCGATATATTGTGAACTGTGAATTAT
This sequence comes from Vanessa cardui, assembly GCF_905220365.1. Taxonomy (NCBI): domain Eukaryota; kingdom Metazoa; phylum Arthropoda; class Insecta; order Lepidoptera; family Nymphalidae; genus Vanessa; species Vanessa cardui. The sequence continues at coordinate 3,356,347 of NC_061139.1, forward strand.
GATTGCAATTTAACGTATTATTTTTCTCTAATGTAATCTGTCTAAAAAAGGAAAAGGTTTGGAACATATACCACAACGGTGTTCCAATGTGGTGGTGGAATACACATGTGGCAGAATTTCTTTGAAATTATACACATGCAGGTTTCTTCACGACGTTTTCCTTCACCGCCAAGCACGTGAATAATTATAAAAACAAATTAATCACATGAAAAATCAACGCTGTTTGCCACGGTTTTAACCCGCAATCATCAGTTAAGATGCACGCGTTCTGACCACTGGGCCAACTCGGCTAGATAAATAAAATACCTTAATTTTGAAACAAATTTTAGGAAATCATAAAATTAGAAAATACCAAAATACGGCAGTTAAAGTTGATGGTATTCGGGCGAGATTTGAGTCCGTGTCAAATTTCGGTTTGTAATTAATTAGAAAGTGAACATAGAACAGTGCAATCAAAAGTACTTCAATGTCTTCCTTTCATAAATTCGGACTCGGAATTGAGGAAACGTGAAACTTTTTTAAGGCTTCGTGTAAATGGTGCATCAACTGCACCGCGTGTTTCCACAAAAATTTCGCTTGAATACTAAACCCGTGGTCACGATTATGTCTTTTTAAAAAATCATGAATTAATATATAATATACTAGCGACCCACACGCGCACGGGTGCAATGCATTGGTGATACCAACCAGTGGCGGCCCAAGATCGAATCTTAATGTGGGCAAGATACAGATTGCGAGGCCCTTGTTTTTTTTTAAGAGTACTCTGATTCCAATGTTATGTTGTGCTTTAAATTTCGGGCGCGAGGCCCTTTGTACCGCGAGGGCGGTGGCTCACATCGCCCACGCCCTACGCCGCCATTGATACCAACTATACTACAGAATTTTTTTTAGAATTTGTTAGTCTTAAAGAGTTAAGACTATGTTTTTATACTATTTACCGACGTATGTCAAAGTCAAAGTCAAGCCAGTGTATATACAGGTAGTGGTGATGAAAGGAACAGTTAATTTTGCTTAGTGCTTGCTCAATCGGCGGTTGTAACCTCTTCACATATGGTGACCAATCTGTTCACTCGCCTATATATTAAAAAAAAAAAAACAAGAGAATACGTCTTCGCCTCATAAACAGGCGACATAACATTTATTTTAAAATAGGAACGAATAAATATCCAATATACTATAAAACGGCCTGAATTATAATATACACAAAATCATGATATATGTGGTTTTTATTATTACAATATAAGCGTAGAACGTAGTTATGCAGTTATGTAGACGAAGCCTAAGTGTAGTGTTAATCGTTGTTGCAAAAAGGTTTTAATGTATAAAATATGAAATAAAGACATTTGTTTAAAACAATGGCAATACCAACATACAACATACGAAAACACCTATATATATTCTGTATTATTAATAATCTATAGATTTATTAAATTGAATCTTTCAAATAAAATCGTACTTCATGAATCCGTTACTTATGTATGTATGTAAATATTACTATCTACAGTGCATACATAAAATATACTTTTAAACAACGTCACGTGTATCCATTAAAAATCCAATCCTTTAAAAATAGTTGTAAGCGAGAAAATATTTCAGTATATCGCATGTTCATAATGTTTCACACAACTATGCATATTGTTAAAATATGTGGAGTATTGCCTTGGAGTGTCAGAACAATAATGAAGTATTCCTCAGAACACAATTGCACCTTCTGAATACCTAATAAGGTTTTTTTGTCATTTGTAATACCTGAAAATATAGTGTGAGTGACAGATAAAATAAAACTGACCATGAATGCCTTATTCCTGAACCCTCCCACTTCTAAGAAGGTGTAAAGTTTCATTCACCACGCTGCTTACTGTTACTGATTTATTACTTGTATTTCTGTAATTTCTTATAACATTGTAGAAAAAAAATCTAACTTTTCGAACGTCATTACGTCAAGCGGATAGATTTGTTTTTTAATTTATTCAGTTTTGGCGGGAGGCGATTTGAAATACGGTCAAGCGTAATACTGTTATACTGTTTTGTAATAATATTCAATAGCCAAAAATTGATAAAAGAATTTTTTTTTTATTAATTAAAATATTCTTGGGACGAATAATTAAAATCAAATTTGCTTTGTCAGAAACGCGTTCAGCCCTGAGCTTTGATTTTGAATGATAAGAATTTATTTTAATATTATAAATGTGAAAGTAACTTTGTCTGTCTATCTGACGCTCTTTCACGCTGAACCAAATTTGATGAAATTTGGTATGAAGCAAACTTGAATTCCAAAAAAGGACATAGGCTACTTTTTTACCTAACGTAGCGTAGCCGCGCCCGACTACAAGACCTTTCAATACAATAGGATGGATCAATTGAGTTTCTTTAATAAAAATTGACTCCATTCGTTCAAGGCATCGTTGGCGTTGGCGGAGTCAATATTGTATTATAGTCGAATTGTTAGTAGAAAAATATATTTGATGAGTCTTCACTTTTTATACAATATCGTAGGACGTTTATTTGAAACTAGCAACCCGCCCCGGCTTCGCACTGGTGCAATATTGATACTATATATACATAACTTGTTTATTTACATCACATTAGAAACCTCCATAATTATGTTTTTCTTTAATATATTGTCCATGTTATATAAAAAACCTTCTTAAAGATCTAAGCATACATAAAGACAGACAGCATTAAGCGACTGTTTTATACTAAGTTATGATGTATAAAGATATTGTTACAACGTAACAACCAACCGCATCAACGCTATCGAAAATTGCAGCTTGTGTATACAGTGCTTGGTGTTGATAACGGATTTGTAAGCCCACTATTAAGGTTAAACATTGAATTTATCGATTTTAGCTTGAATTGAAAATGCTCATAAATTTTATGCTTTGTGAGCAAATTCCATAGTGCTATTTTTTTGTTTACAATACTGAACTTATTCTGATAAATAAAGTTTGGATATTCGCTAACAAAAAATATTGAAGGTAAGGTTCATTCTAGGAGAACAATCATATGGTTTACGGTAGCATGCGTAAGCGATCCCATGCCGCCCGACGAAAAACGGAGAGGGTACCGCTGTTTTTTTGTGGACCTGGGCGCACTCGGAGTCCAGGAAACCGGGGAACCGTTACACCCCCCCCCCTCCTCTTTCCATCACGTGGGGGAAGCGCGTAAAGCGTTTTTCCAGCGATAAGAAAAGAAGAACAATAACCTCATCTATTTTTTATGCTATTTTTGCTCTGCTACACAAGTTTCCTTTCGAGTGGAGAACTTGTAATGTTAATAACAAAAAACAATACAACAATAGCCTGTAAATTTCCCTCTGCTAGGTTAAGGCCTCGGAAAGGGTTCGGAACATATTTCACCTCGCTGTTTCAATGCGGTTTGGTGGAATACACATGTGACAGAATTTATTTGAAATTAGACACATGCAGGTTTCCACACGATGCTTCCCTTCGCCGCCGAGAACGAGATGAATTATAAAAACCCATTAAGCACATGAATATTCAGTGATACCTGTCTGGGTTTGAACTCGCGATCATCAGTTAAGATCCGCCGAGATGACCCAGTGGTCAGAACGCAATACTAAACAAATAAGTATATTAAACTTAACTAAAGAAAGAGTAAAAAAACTTAGATGTTAGACATCTAATATGTGCAATTATCACAGAATTAAGTTAGTGTGTGTTGTCCTGAATATTATAAAATAAATTATTTAAAAGGTGATTTAAAATTAAAGAAGAATTTGAAATTTATTAAAACAAAACTAAAAAGCTTATTTTTTTTTATTTTTTACAATTTTTTCATCGATATTTAGTTCATTTGATTACAAATATTTTGAAATGATAAATATTATACATATTACACTATGATCAAATATAGAACACTATAACAGACACATACACTCGTCACGTCCCCATGGTGTAAAAAAAAACTGGACGCCGCAGGTGGCGCCTCACTAATGTTGGTTCAAGTCTTGAACTAAGAGGATCCCTAAAAGGCCTAGAAATTATACAAAATACGCGGACTATACGGAAAACTTATTCTTATTAACACGCTAAGATATATATGTACATACATTATGTGAGTACAATATATTCACAGACAGACTTAGACGTCGTTTTCATTAAAATATAGTTAAGAAAATAACATCTTAATGAGGAAACCAAGTCTTATACATTTTAAAGACTCAGAAGACAGTCTTATTATTTTACATTAAGATATAAATATATCCTGTTAAATAAAGGCAAGAAAGACAGCGTGAAACATAACAGTGATTAGCAGTTTGTTTATACTTCAATTATCAAGAAATAACTATACGTGAAGGAACAGCCTGTAAATTTCCCACTGCTGGGATAAGGCCTCCTCTTCGATTAAGAAGAGGGTTTCGAACATATTCCACCACGCCGTTCCAATGCGGGTTGGTGGAATGCACATGTGGCTGAATTTCGATGAAATTAGACACATGCAGGTTTCCTCGCGATGTTTTTCTTCACCGCCGGGCATGAGATTAATTATAAACAGAGACGAGGAGAGGAGGCCTTTGCCCAGCAGTGGGAATTTACCAGGCTGTTACTTTACTTTTTTTTTAGCTATACGTGTTACTTTTGAGATAAATACAAAAAGATGCAGATTCGCACTACCGAAAATTACCATTGACTTTATTCCACTATATTGTTTCGCGCGCTACTCCTGCGTTTTTTTTAGTTAATCTATGTTCGATTATTTATATGCCTAGATCGACTGTCAAAGCTGAGAACGCATCGAAAAAAACAGTTGGCCACGGAAAACACACACTAATAAAGACAGTATATAGTTTGACGAGTGTCAAACAAGATAATACATTGGGAACGTTTGTTTTAGTTTTGTCCTACTGCGACACTCTATCTAGATCAGTGATTCCCAAAGTGGTCCAAGAGGACCCCCAGGGGTCCACGTGAGACATGATGGGACTCTACGTAGGCGTGAATAAAAAATGGGGTTAAAGTTAATGGGTCCACTAAAATGTATCTGCTTTTGATAATAAAGAGCAAAATCGTAAGAATAGTTATATTACCTTATTAATTTTTTCTTGTTTTTCTATTCTTTTAATAAGTAAAGTGTTAGAAAATGTACTATTTTTCGTTTTTATTTTACTTATCGGAATACAGGGACAGAACTCAGAAGCGACACAGCAGGGATCCACCAAAATCAATAAAATTTTGAAAGTGGTATACGAGAAAAATGAGTTTGGGAACTACTGATCTAGATATATAAATCATAATCTAAGATCTGAGTATCCTTTTGCGTTTAAATAATTTAATAGTTTTAAAACCAATGCTTGTTTACTTTTTCTTCATCTCTTTAAACACAGATAATAAAACAAAAGGCAAGTCAACTGATCGGAAGATTTGAAATAAACTTTTTATTATTGATTATGAACAAGCTCCTGGGAATTTGTATTCGATTTTGTTGTTTCACTGTAATGTTCAACGCGCTTTATCTGTTTTTAATTTATAATCATAAAATATGATTAATGACAAATTTGAAATAACTATAGATAATAAAAAAAATATTAGATGCTCTCAAGTTCTATTTAAATTGACTAAATATATATTTTTATGTTTTAAAATAATTGTCATAACCATACAAATATATTGCCTTATACAACTTACTTATATAAAATTTATTTAACTAATTTACCAACCTTATTTGCACCAGTGTTTCAAAGATTGCTTATTAATATCCAGTTATAACTGGTTAATAGTTTGTACACAACATCCAGATATAACTAGTTTAAATAAAGGTATTGCTTTCATAATCTCCCAATAATGATCAATTCATATAAATTATAGACTTATCGTTGACATGAACACAAAACTCCCGCTAGACATATTTGCGGGTGAAAATGCAAATCACAACTACTCATATAATATTAGGTGCATACTAAGACCTTGTCTAAAACTTGCTACATCTTTTGGTGTAAATTTTATGAATATTGGTTCAGTAGTTTCTTTTTATTTGGGATTTAAAAAAACTCTGCTCTTTAGATAATTGAATTTCAACAAGTTGAGATAATGTTTATTAGTATAAAAGCCTTTATTTGGCCTAAGCAAGAATTCAAATTCATTCACTAATCTGGCAGTTTTAGTTTACTTTATAATATCAGCCTATAAATATTATGCATATTCACTATAGTCTGTTCGCGTTAAGAATGCAGTGAGTTGTCACTGTTTATCGGCCTTACTCCGCCCCCTGACCAATCAAATCTTTTTAACAGCAGGGTAAAGGTGTTTGTATATTTGTGTTAAAATTCCAACAAATTATATTTGTTTTAAAGGGTAAGTGTAATGAACAATTTCTTCTTGTAAGACGTGGTCGCATCATTTCTCGCACTTTTATTTTTACAAATTGGTGTGGTATTCATTTTTTTTTAAATATCAGTTAATAATTAATTAAATCCACAACCATCACGTTCGAACTTATGTCTTTACCTGTTCAATGTGAACTTGACTTTGTAATTTGAAAAGATTTGATTGGTCAAAGGGGCCGGTAAACAATGACAACTCACTGCATTCTTAACGCGAACAGACTATAATATACTATACAAATGGTTAGATTCTATATAAAAAGTTTATACCAAGTTCAAATGCAATTTGTATTTTTGATACCATCTACAAATCCAGTAAAAATTAGACTAGTTAATAAATATCTTTTATAGACATTATATTTTAAAAATTGTAGCACATCTATCTATCGTCTCATATAAGAAGACATCAATTTTCATGTAAAATATTAATAAGTAACGCCTTAATCACTTAAAACAGATAATGCCATTTCTTTTGATATATTATCGCACATATTATTCTGATTTTCGATTTCTTGTTCATCACTTGACCACCAACTTTCATCCTCATCATGAATAAAACATAGGAACAAATCGTCTTCGTACGTCGGAAAGTAATATTCTGGTCGGTCCCACTTCTCCTTATGGAGAGTCCAATGCTTCATTTCCTTCAAATGCTTTTCCAAATTTCTCGAATCATCAAACTTTGTTTCACAGGACAGACATTGTTTTAAATGTATTTGTCGTCGGATGTAGTTCACAATTTTTATTTTATGATAAAAATCAAAACCAGATGTTGCTTTTGAAAAAGAGAATTCATGCTTTCTTTCCATGTGATCTAGAATGTTCTCAAACTCCATTTCAGTCTGATCACAGAGGAGGCAAGTTATCAAAGGTCCATTTTCTTCAGTCCACTCTGACCATTCGGGATCACTGTCTACGTTGGAATCCTGTTCATAGTCTTCTTTATTAGCATTCGAATATTTCGATGTATTTGGTTTGTTCAGTCTATAAGTAGGTACAGTCTGCTTATCACCAACATAATTGACTAAAAAGAATTTATCATATTCCTTATTTGCTGGGTTTATTCGCTTATGACCTTTCTTTCTCATGTGCTCTTTTAAAATTGTGCGATCTTTGAACAAGCCTTCACAAAAAATGCACTGAAGTTTTTCCAATTTTGAAGCTATTAAATCCACTAGGTCATCTACAAATATTAAATTATCAGGCTTTGCAATATGAAAATTGTGTTTTTCATACAAATGATTTAAATAGCTCGCTCTAGTGCCGTTTGAGACATATCGACAAAAGAGACACTCTTTTGAGTAATTTTTATCTTCTCTTTCAAATGCATGCCTTTCTAACAGAATTTCCAATTTGCTCTGCCTAAGATTGCTTCGTAGTTCCTTGTCCTCGGGTAACACATCGCTTAATAGGAAGTATTCTTCATTTTTAGACTTTGTACCGTCTGGTTTGTTATCGAGAAGCATAGTTGTGCAATAGTATGGCAAATTTTGATCTGAAAAAAGAAATCATTAATTTAATTTAATTAAACTATTATTAACATAATTTGTAATCATATAATTGCTTAATATTTTCAGATTGTAAATCAATTTTTATTATATTACTTGTCATTGAATGATAATAATATTATTAAATATATGCATATTGTATTAGTTTCATAAGCTTTTATTTATCATATCTGACATTAAATTTTGCAAGTGAATGTTAAATCTTGCAAGATAACAGATGAACAGAATAGAAATTGGACACATAGATTCCCTTACAATAATAAATTTAATTAAGTACATTTTCATAGTATCTATGACCAGTTCCTACAACAAGGATTAACAGACAAAGGAACTTTTCAACGGTCAACAACAATCAAGTTTTTTTGTTATATGCTAAGATTATTCATTTATTTACAGCTGAAAAAGGTAAACGAAGTTTATGATTACCTTTAAATCTCTGTTTCCAATACTTCATATAACTTCTCAAGTCAGCAATTTCGTTAACATCAGCTATAACTAGACGATGTTCCATGAACAAATGTGTTAGAAATTGCTTCTCGGAAGACGGTAACGGGAATATATCATCGCACAAAACACAGGCACATTCCGTCGGTTTTTCAGACTTAAAAATTGATGGCTTTTCACTTTTCTGATGTAAAGTTAAGGGGCCGAAGAATTGTTTGTCGTTTGTACTCATGATTTATATATTTTTATATTGATTTATAGTATTTTTTTCAAATGATTTGATACTTAATAGCTATAATGTTTTTTTTTAGGATGACACTGACATTCACGCTTCTCGGTGTCCCGTTCAAAGATGTCAAATGATACGCTGACGTTGACGTTTTAGTTTAATAATAATCGTTATGGATAACGGTCCCAAAAACTAAAATCTCAGTTATAATTACTGCGTGTAGTAGCTGTAATGTAATATAATATTATTTAGGGAACTAGCTCCTTCGTTAGGAATTATCATCAATAATTAATATTTGACTACTTTTAATGAGCAAAAAATAAAAATACAATATAATATTAAATACGCCAGTAGAAAGTATAATACATATTTATTTATTTCAGGTTTTATTTTTATATTATTGCCCCGAAGTTTACAAATTAAATCTTTTACAATAATTATTTTAAAAATGTTCCATGCGCCATTTTCTCTTGTTTTTTTAATAATCCGTTTTCGCGGGAAAACATCTTGTATTATTTTATACAGCCATACCAGTTTTAAAATCGATTACACTTACGAAGACGGATACACTAAAAAAATATGAGTTTATTAAATATATAATTATAATATAAATGTATTAGCATAAAGAATTGTTTCTAACAATTACAAAATTTTCTTTCATAAGCAAGGAAAAAAATGGTTGTATCGAAACTACCATTTTTCTCATAGTAAATTGTTTTTTTTTATATTTCAATATTGTATTTTGTATGTTCTAATTAAAATATATTTTTGTTAAAAAAGTTTAAAAAAAAAATGTTTGGTTCATAAAGGCATAGCTAAATTAGGGTCAAATATTAAAATTAGTTAATATAGTTTATTGTGTCAAAAATGTAGCAATGTATGTATGTATATAAAATTTTAAAGCCTCAACCAAATTACTAGATTTATTTTATGTAATTCTGTTGTAATATATTTTTTCGTGATATAAATTGTATGTGCTTTAAATAATATTATACAAGGGAAATAAGCACTCATAAATTACTATCTAGATTTTTTAATAATTGTTTCTTTAAATACACTCTGCATAAAAATAGTAGGAACTTACAATCTGTTCAACTAAATGCCATAAGTAACTTACATAATATAATAAAAGTACATAATATAAAAGGTTAATAGTTATTGATCTAAATCTATTAGGAAAACGATTAGGATATAATATTAAATTAACAATATGTTATCGACAGATTTTTATAGTAATTAATTACAAGAAATGCCTCTCAATTTTTTTCTTATGAATAAAATAAACTTACTTTAAAAAACTTATAATTAATTATATTTCACAAATTATATTTTAATATAGTATGATTAAGAAAAATAAATAGAGATTTCTTCAGCGCTTTTATGATTTATATGTACACAAAGCTTAAAACCAGTACAACCGGTTGAAAAATATTCACTAAAAATTCAAAATACACTGACAATAAAACTAATGTAGCTAATACTGATTTTCTAACGCGCTAAATACGTTTAATTTTCATCTTTACAAGACACATTGGTATCGACGTATAAAATGTTGTATGGCACGGAGCTTCCTTTTGACGAGGCAGTTACTTGTATGGCGTACTTTCTTCCTGCTTTTAAACCGACGACTTTTTGTACAATTACCCTTGTTCTGAAATATAATCGTAAAACATTAAAATGGAGTATTAATGAATCAACAACAGCAACAGCCTGTAAATTCCCACTGCGGGACTAAAGGCCTCCTCTCTCTTTGAGGAGAAGGTTTTGAAGGTTCCACCACGCTGTTCCAATGCGGGTTGGTGGAATACACATGTGGCAGAACTTCTATGAAATTTGTCACATGCAGGTTTCCTCACGATGTTTTCCTTCACCGCCGAGCACGAGATGAATTATAAAGACAAATTAAGCACATGAATCTGCGGTGCTTGCCTGGGTTTGAACCCGCAATCATCGGTTAAGATGCACGCGTTTTTACCACTGGGCCATCTCGACTCTTGGGCCATCTCGACTTTTAATGAATCTTAATGAATCAGGCTAAAACGAAAGGGTTTCTCTTGGTCACTAATTAAACAATTTGTTGGAATGTTAGAATATCAAAGTCAAATTTTTCTGTAAAAACCGAAATTATCATACTAATCGACTTTCACGTTTCACTCCTAATAGTTTAGTTCGTGCAACGTGGAAAAGAGAAACGTCCTATGGATAACTGATAAATTTTGGAGGAAATTTTGATGTTTTGTTCAAAAAAAGAACGTATTGTAGTTAGTACCATGATGAAAAAGATTAGGGAAGGTAGCTATATTATACTGTGGGATTTTGACAGGCTGTTACTTCACAATATTAAAAACTCTAAAAATAAACAACTACAAATTAATCGTAAATTTTAAACACTTCTTACAATATTCGCTATTGTAAAAGGTAATACAAGATAAAAATCTTTAATCAAAAACTATACTTACGGTGGTCGCTGCATATGACTTATACATTGAGTATTCGTTGAAGATTTTTTTGATAGAGAACAAATCGAGCTATCACTGTTTATTATTTCACGAGAAAATATACAATATCTGAAATTAAAAAAAAAAATGTAGTAAAATTAAAACCGTTACAAAATATAAAAAAAAATTACGATGTTCTTATGCTTTTATTCGAATTTTTAAATTTCGAACAATTATTTTTTAATAATACTTCGTAGCATTATCTATTATTTAAACGCTCTTGTAGATTTTTTTTTTTTAATTTTGATATCGAGTATGCTAGTATGTAATAACTTTTATTAGGCATAAAAAATGATCAGTGGAATGTTACCTAATAACATCAGTAGCATTATGGGTTGCGGGAAGGAAGGCAATGTCGACTGATTTACATGATCTCTTCGGTCTCAATTCACGAATTGTGCCACCATCTTCCACCAGTTCTGGAGTACTCATGCCCCACCGTGAAGTTGAAGCTGTTAGCTGGAAAAAAAATATTATTTTGAGACACGAACGCAATCTATTTTGATCTTAATAAGTTACAGAATATATAACCAAATAAGAGTGTAATTCTTTTATGGTTTATGTAATCTGTATATACATATGAAGTTTAACAGCCAATAATAATAATAAAAACGTTCTAAATTGATAAACGTAACTGATGTTACAATAATATGGTATCACTACTCGTACTACAGATTTAATGCTATATATAAAAAATAAAATTTTAACAAAAAGAAAAACCGACTTCAAATATAGCAATAATTATAACTACATTATATAATCGTAAATCGACTTTTAAGTAGTCTAATATTTTTCATTTCATTTTACCTAGGAGGACTCTCAAAAATATGTTAAATATTAAATTATTTTTATTACTTTTTAGTGCATTTTTATTTGTTTTAAAATAGTGTTTTGTTTGAAGTCGGTTTTTCTTTTTGTTAAAATTTTATTTATTTTTTGATTTTAAGTGAAGCTGATGTAGACTAACATTTTATTCTTAATATGGATAGATTAAGCGTGCCGTTTATATGAATCAGAAACTACTTCGGGGACAATTTCAAAAGAAACTTTCGAATAAAGGAAAAATAGATTTTCGAAAATGCGGCTTTAATACGTCATGCGGCATAAACTACAAGGTACCACCCTCGAATGAGCTGTAATCGACCTCAGTAAAAAATCTTTGCAAAAGAGCTATTCGTATGCTATGTCGTACATCATATGACATCACATCATATACACAAAATTTGATTAAAGACAGTAAGAAATTGTGTTCCAAATCGCACCCTAACTGTAAGCCGTTTAGGAGTTCCGTCAATACATAGTATAAAAAAAGTCGCTTTCTCTGTCCCTATATCTTTAAAACTACGCAACGGATTTTGATGCGGTTTTTTTTAATAGATAGTGTGATTCAAGGGGAAGGTTTGTGTGAGATAATAAATGAACAATATAGTAAAGAAACACTGACAATTTTAGAAGTTTGCAATGTGTGTCGTAAATAAACAAATTCTTTAGTATATTTAGTATCAGTTTTGCACCCGTGAGAAGTCGGGGCGGGTCGCTAGTTAATTATAATATTCGATTATGACAATTACATGAACATAACCACGTTCCGGAAGGTGATTTAAATATCCAAGTAACCCATAAATAAAAGATTCGACCGAGTATTGCTAACGTGCTCCTCAGAATTGTTCCGTTCCCTCCCGTTCCCTTAATTTGTCATGGATACTATACTCAGAAACTTACCAAACTTTCACCAAATTACCCTTAAAGTATGTCCTTTATAATTTTAAAAGATTCATCAAAATTGTGCCAACCAATTTTGAGTTATTCACCTATTTATCGCGCACATCCATAATGCAAATTTAAGACTTACGACGTTTTCATACGGATACCATCATCGGAAAAAAATAAAAAAAAAATGGGACCCCACGGGAAGCACTACCTTTCAAACAAAAAAAAAAATATCAAAATCGGTCCTCCCAGTAAAAAGTTATGAGGTAACAAACATAAAAAAAAAAAAAAAAAAAAAAAAAAAATACAGACGAATTGATAACCTCCTCCTTTTTGAAGTCGGTTGAAAATAATGTTATTTTTATCCACATTCCCTATATTAATATTATAAATGTAAAAGTAACTCTGTCTGTCTATTTGACTATGGCTCTTTCACGACAAAACTGCTGAACCGAATTTCATGAAATATGGTATGAAGCAATCTTGAACGCCAAGAAATGACAATTATGGAAATTTTTTTTGTCTAGAACATGATATCCAACAGCCTAAAACGGAAGGGAAGTCGCGGGTGACTACTAGTAGAAAATAAATAGGTAGATACAGTCAAAGATAAACAACAACAGCTTTCAGAAAAAGCGAAAACGGAACATTTCACAAGTGAGTAACGAAGTGAATTCTAGAATGGCACAGCTGTTGCTGTAAGTCTTAAAATTTACAGCTAGTCACTGCGTTGCTTGTTTCAATGTCTCAGACTTTTATTTTTGTGTAACTCGATCAGTCGAGCAGTTTGTTGTTGAATGCAATTAGTACTTTGAAAGTGCTGTAACTGAAGTACTGTTTATGCAATTCCTTTATTTGTTCAGCCATACATTCTATCATTAAAAGGTTATATTTGAAAATCGAACGTTTTATAATAAAAACTTTGTTTAAAATGACATTCATTTTGATGACGTATTTTGCTAAGTATTAAAATGCTAGAGTCAGTTAATCAGTCGTATTGTTTTTCGTAAAGGAAACACAAGTATACTTACTAGTAATAAAGACGAGTATATTATACATACGAAAAAGATTTTAAGATTTCCAAAAATAAGAATATTTAATTTAGTATTCTAAATTCAAATACTGGGTACAATAATGTCGTTAACACGAGGGTATCAGGCTAATAATTCTATAATAAGTGATGTAATTCGCTTATTACATTTTTTAAGTAATGTTACGAGAGTAACCTTAACCTTCAATACGATGTTATGACATTTGATTCAATATCATAATTTATAGCACATTATTATTGAATATAGCAAGGGCTATTGAATTTACTTTATTATATACAATTATTATTGTAGTTAATTGATCAATAATTTGTAAAACTGTAATTAATATTATTTTATATGGCATAGCATTTAACACTGGCATGTAACACTATTTAATATTTTAAATTGAGCTGTCATTAGAAAACAATAGGATGATAGCGTGGCAGTCTAACAAAAGATAGAGAGATTGGAGCATCATTGTAAAACGATAATATTATTTTGGCCATCCCGAACTACTGAAATAACACTAATTATATAATTTTCTCTATAACATTCGGGTTACTTTTCTTTTCATAGTCAGTCTTTAATTTTTAAGCATACTAAAAATATTAACTTAATTTTAACTAAATATGTTAATTGAACGCCATGCAGGCTATATGGTTTAAAACTGCCAATGCAACAAACAACGTAGATACTTATTATTATCACAGACGTTTCATATTGATATATTGAAATGACCTTTAAATTTTACGCCTAAAGAATTTTACTTCTAAAATCTGAAATTTAAATTGGAAAACAAATGTGTTGTTCTTACGACTTCAACATACTTGCTATATGATTGGCTTGTAACTTGTTTAAATATAATATTATTGAACGTCCTTCTAAAATGGTAATTTAAAATTCCATTTTTAACTTGGCAAAACTTTTCTTTAATTTTTTTATTTTATTTTATTAGGAAAGCAAACAGTGAAATTAAAAATAATAAATGACAAACATATTTAACAAATCACCATTTAGATGCTCTCGCATATAAACATTATGTTATATAATAAAAAATACATTCCACGCTGGCTTATTTACTAGGTCGATAGATACATATGCATAAATCATATTTAGTTAAAAGAAAGAAAATAAATAAACAAGAAAAAAAAGATACATTGTGAGGACAAAAGAATTTAATCTATCACTTGGTGGTAGGGCTTTGTGCAAGCCCGTCTGGGTAGGTACCATCGAATCATCAGTTATTCTACCGCCAAATAACAGTACTCAGTATTGTTGTGTTCCGGTTTGAAGGGTTAGTGAGCCAGTGTAACTACCGGCACAAGGGAACGGCACATAACATCTTAGTTCCCAAGGTTGGTGGCACATTGACGATGTAAGGAATAGTTAATATTTCTTACAGCGTCATTGTCTATGTGTGATGGTGACCACCTATTCCATAAACAAAAATGTTGTAATGAATGTTCATAAATGAAAACTAAGCCCTTACCTCGAGCGTCACAGCTTCATCTCGATACCTTTTATTCGGTATAACTCGCAAGACATATCTTATTTTAGATTCTTCAGAGCTTGAGTCAAATTGTACGGATCCTTCATCGCTAGTTTCTTGAATAGATGAACTTGTTATAGGCGCTGGTACATAAAACTTTAAATGAGATTCTGAAAAACGTTTCCATACATTATTACCAGTATTTTTTTTGGCTCTTAAAAACATCAATAAATTAATTAATATTTAATTCATAGTTTGTTTTAAATAATCACTAACCTATATTTTTAGCCATGTACAATCGTTTTCCTCTCACAGACACTTCTATATCGACCGATCCTCCGCACGTCGACACAACCAGCCAAATACCAGATCCACCTGATGTAGTCTAAAATAAAGTAATCATTTCTATTAAAAAAATAATATACAAAAATATATACTCTTGATGATTCATGTCAAACTTTTAACAAATGACAAACAGGGAACTTCCATTTATTGAACGTATAGGAGATTTTAAAACATCGTAATATACTGTTATTATATTTATCTAGAAATACCGTTTAGATGTATTTGCTTCATAATTCACTTAATCTAACCTAAATCTTAAACGCAACGATAATGTACAGTATAATTACGTAATTAATAAGCGTAAAATGTATGCTGAGGTCGGTTTGACGATAATTGACGTAATATCAGAAAAAGCCTAAGACGTGTACTTTTAATACCATCAATAAAAATTCTTACGAGAACGTGCGACACTTATATCATTATTCAAATTAAGTACCCTCGGTTTGAAATGAGGCAACTGAGAAACTCATATTTCCAAAAATGTATTATAATAAGGTCACATTCATTCCACCTTGGAATAATAAAATGGATAACTTCAAGTCTTACCTTTAAGTAATAAACATTTTTTCCTTTTATGTCAGCTTTATACGGAATATTTTCTCGTAGTCTTTTGGCTGTGGATGTTCGAGGTCGGACGTTGCCTGTCGCAAGTAAAGATCCAACTCTTCGATCTCTGGCTACACCGAATATACTAACAAAATACGTCTGCAAAAAACGACACCGAATAGTAGTCATCAAATTTTAAGAACTGTTTTTTTTTGTATTGGTTGGCAGACGAGCATATAGGCCACCTGATGGTAAGTGGTCATCACCATCCATAGACAAAGGCGCTGTAAGAAATATTAATCATTCCTTTCATCGCCAAGCGCCATCAACCTTGGCAACTAAGTTGTTATGTCCCTTGTGCCTGTAGTTACACCGGCTCACTCACCCTTCAAACCGGAGCACAAGAATACCAAGTACTATTGTACAGACATGCTTGTACAAAGCCCTACCACCAAGTAAAATAAAACTGTAGACAAATCATATCACTATTTTTGACAAAATAATGTAAAAAGAAATTTGCGGAAGATTCCTGTTATCGTAATGAATTTTCCCATGTAATTTGAGAACGTACCGTGCTTGGATCTAGATTTTCAATTAAATGATGCGTCCTGTCCCCGACGCACGCAATAACTGGATCCTCATTCGATACTCTAGTACTACGACCTGTTAACATAAAAAAAATAAATAAATATATTAATGCAATGAAAGCTCATTACGGAAATATAAAACAGCTTGACAACGGAACATTACAGATCGAAATCTTGGAGCGGTCTCATTTTTACCATACTTGAAATAATTAACATGAGCGATCTCTGAGAAAATAAATCGTGCTAAAAAAAACAAATAAATTAAATGATTATAAGTCGATTCAAATCTCGTATGATTAGCCTGTCTTGTTCAATTTTCTAAGCTGCTTGTTTTATGTATAAGCAGTAATGATTTCTCCATCTTTGGAATTATTTATGTTGTGATGTAACAACCTGTAAATGAGGAACCTGCTAGGATGTCTCCGCCACAATTCATGTTTGGAGTATCACACGGCTCGAATGCAATTTGGGTTATTCACTGATGGCAGAATTTCAAGCAAAAAAATTGTCAACCGATTTGAAATATAATTACGATTGATGAAAACGAGGCTTGCCTATTTTAGAGGCCACAATCTTCGATTAAGATCGGTACTCACACATTACACTACCGCAGCAAAATTGCTCCATCTTTGAGAGTTTGACAAAAATAGTTATTGTACTTAATGTAATTTTAAGGTTATAAAATTAGGATATTTATCATCAATCAACACTATAAGGGTAAAATCGACAAGACTATTTTGAGTTAGACTTGACAGAGTCTGTTTTATGCCAAATTTGTGTAATCAAATATATCAGTCTTCTAGCAATACAATCCAAAAAACTACTCCAAGCATATTGTTGTCATCAGGGACACCATTTTATTTCCTCAAAATAACAGCCTGTTTTTGCTACGATGGCGTTAAGACGTAAGTCAGCTGGTCTATTGTGATAGTGATTTGCCATCACAAGATAACATCGCAATACATATCAATGCCAAATAAATCAATGCCCATTTTAGTAACTTACCGAACTTCTTCCTCCTGTAAACACTCTTAAAGTTTTCTTCGAAGATATTAAATCCATCTGTGTCGAAGTCAATTTTGTTCGTCTCAGACGAAGTTTTGTTGACCGAATTTAGTTTCGAACGATCTGTTTCATTCGATTGCTCCTCATCTGAATTAAAGCGATTCCGTTTCTCTGATCGACTCGATCTGACGTCGTATTGTGCTGCGCAGAGTGATGTGTAATTTTTTCGATGTGATGCAACCACACAGTACGTTGTCTCTTGGGGATCTATAGGACTGAAAATAATACAAATATTAATAGCTTGAAAACTGAAGATGTTCACAATTCCAATTATAGATAAATGCACATGTAATTGCGTAACCTTTTTTATACAGGAAGAGTACTAATGTATATATAGATTTCTCGAATCTTCGGCGATCTTGTTTGAATTGAGAATAGGAAGACCGACAAAAATAACAGATATCTAGACTAATATTATAAATGATACAGTTTTTTTTTTATATTTAGCTTACAACATCAATGGGCTCAGTTGCCCATGTCTAATTAACATTTATACATTTTGGCGTTTTATGTTTTATATTTTTACTTAACATAAATAGATCTTCGCTGGACTTCAGGCTCGTCGTCTTCTTGGCAGACGTGTCCCACACTGACTTACTTTTTTTTTCATTTTAAAATAATTTATTCTAAATGATACAGTAACTATATCTGTCTCTCTCACTAAACCACGTAACCAAATTTGATGACTTTTGGTATGAAGCAAAATTTAGGGAGAGCATAAGCTTTTATGATTCACTAACGAAGATCTAATAAAGTGAAAGAGAAGCCACGAGTGAAAACTTTAATGAAATAAAAATATTTTCTTGAACAATATCACGAAAGAAATTTCGAGCTCTGAGATTGAAATACAACCCTCACAGCGTATACTTTATAATTTAGCGATATTAAAGTGTCTCATAAAATAAGTACCTACTATGTAAATATCCAAAATATACTAATCGAGCATTATTAAAGGTATTGTTTAACATTCCTAGTTAATTACGTTTCAGAATAAGGTATAACCATTGAGTATTCCATGGGTATTCTCAATAGTCTGAAAAAAAAATATATAAAAAAAGGAAAATAAATCTTTTTGCTACTATGTACTACCTACAACACTAAAATTTATGTACGGATAATTTACAGACTAATAAACTTTCTATACATACATATAAACAGACCATGCGTGGGTCATTGTAGGTGATACATACATTTAGACATAATTATATGTCAGCACTTCGCGAATATATGCTCTGTGGTTTAACCGGATATATTGCACAAGATACACCTGTATATACATGTATATAGAAGTGATTTGTTTACTTACGATCACCATCACGAGAGCCGAGATCGCCCAGTGGTTAGAACGCGTGCATTTTAACAGATGATTGCGGGTTCAAACCCAGGCAAGCACCACTGAATGTTCATGAGCTTTATTTCTGTTTATAATTCATTTTGAGCTCAGCGGTGAAGGAAAATATCGTGAGGAAACTGCATGTGTCTAATTTCATAGAAATTCTGCCACATATGTATTCCACCAACCAGCATTGGAACAGCGTGGTGGAATATGTTCCGAACCTTCTCAAAGGGAGAGGAGGCCTTAGCCCAATAGTGGGAAATTTACAGGCTTTTGTTGTTTATTGTTGTTATTAATGTTACATAAGAAACATTAACATTAAATCCTTAAATATACAAATATGAATTAAAAATGGTTACTGCATAAATCACGATCGCGTGGAATGCTGGCAAGAACGCTAGCAGCATTTCCCCGTTGAATTGCAAATTATTGAGTTAGTTTAAACTTTAATTTAATATGAAATTATGCACTATTTTGTATAGATAACAATTTAGAAATTTAGTGCTTAAAATTGTTTTTAATTTCCTTAAATTTTTGCTTTAGAAAGACCTGATCAGGTTTATACGTTTTTAGTAATCGTGAGCAATCGTGATTACTATGGAATCATTCAATTGAATTCTTTTTATATTAAAAAAAAAGTTAAATCGTTGCGTACGATCACGTTTTAAGTAGGTAAAGGGTTTTGAAAAATTCTATTCAATTTCTTTAAAGGTAATGTGAGTTACGTTTATAGAATCTCGTAACTCTTTGATTTTTTGCTTAATACGCATCTTGTGATAGGGTCGTTATGCTGTTTTTTTTATGGTATATAAAAAAAAATCATAGATCTCTAATCATAGAACTCAGATTATAGAGTTAGACATTATTGAAGTAAAATTCTTTAGATATATCTGTGACAAAGATAAAAACCCTTTTAATTATTTTGATAGAATGATCTCAGTAATGGGAAAATACTTGGGCTTTATTAACGACTAGCTATGCCCGCGACATTGTACGCGTTTGAATTAAACAAAAAAAATATATTATTGGAGCCTAAGTTACTCTTTATTATATCAGCTATCTGCCAGTAAAATTCCCGTCAAAATCGGTCCAACCGTTCTAGATAAGCAAGAACAAACAGACAGATAGACAAAATTTGTAAAAAGGTTATTTTGGTATATGTACCGTGTATACATACAAATGCATTGAGTAAAAATGGCTATTTTAATATTACAAACAGACATTTATTAATTCACAAAATCGATACTTTGGAAATGGTATCACTATTAATATATACGAACAACTTTGGGTTAATTATCATCATAGTTCCTATGTACGGATATATCCTCAGAAACTGCGGTTATCATGAACTTAAGAAAACTCGCCTTATATCTTAAAGTGTGGGTGAAACCTGGTTATTGTAACAAATGGCTACAGAGCTCTGCGATGTAATAATTCACTTCATATCTCACTCCAGAAATGTTGACAACTTACAGTGATATGTCATTTTGATACGCGATTTTTTTTAAATCAAATTATAGTAGCAATGATACAAATCAAATAAGGAATTGCCAAAATATATTAACCCCTTTTATAAAGCTTATTTCGTGTGTGCATCGAGTGGTGATACTCTATACTCGTAGGGATTCAGAAAGGATTCAGAAGGATTCAGAATTGACTCTTCGTTTTTTTAACATCGCTAAGCGTCCCGTAAACCATTGCTCTACTGACGTTTCGATACAAAAATAAATTAAATTTTGACATTTCACGTTCGCCTTATGCAGTGAGTTATGAGTTTCTTTTTACAGAATACCTCTACAGGAGGTCGTTGAAGACTGAATGTCTGAAACAGTGGCGTAGCTATTGTAGGGCAGGTGGTGCAGTGCACTAAGCCCCCGGAGTTCGGGGGGCCCTCTAAGCTAAACCTTAAGCTTCTCAAGCTAGAAAAACACGACCATGCGCACAAGATTTCTTATTTGGTATCTATAATTTTAAAGGGTAATTAACAGTCAAGAGGGATGGGAAAGAGGGGTTGAGTTGGTCTGAAAGGAACATCAGATGAGTTTCAATTGTGAACGGGAGATTGAAGTTCATGATCATGTCATGACCACCGTCGACGTTTGCAAACAAAAATGGCACATCTGCCCATGCCATTTCTTACAGCTCTTGGTCTGTGATTATATTCGAAGCGATAACTTAGCCATAAAGTTATCACACGGCGTTCGTCTGTGATGGCATCCAAATAATTACTTAAGTACAAAAAATAATAATTAAAGAGGCCGCTATTAAATTAATTAATCGTCTCCAGACCGATACAAAAGGTATATTGACTTTTAAAAGTAAAAGAACTCGTTCAAATAGTCTTAATGGTTCCGTACCTGTTTTTGCGGCACGGTTGTCATTATAGTTTTGAAAACAGCTCACGTAACTTAAATTATAAATGTAATTGTATTATTACTTTAAAGGTTTCGCATTTTGATGGAATTGTGTAGATTTTTATAGAAATGGTTAATGTTTCTTATAACGCCAATATGTGTTGGTGACGACTTCCCATCAGATGGCACTTTATCTATCTACGTTCTATTTATATCAAACTAGTTGTCGCCTGCGACTTCGCTTGTGTTTAAGGGGTTGGTTGTCACGTGTTAAGCAAAAAAATGGCCTAAGTCCATCCTTGGACTTCAAGTTTGCTTCAGACCAAGTTTCATCTAATTCGGTTCATTGGTTTGTTAGAGAACGAGCGACAAATAGACAGACAGAGTCACTTTCATTTTTAGAAAATACAATAAAAACAACAAAGAGTATTTACTATTTTTTTTTAAACATACATGCAGTTTAGATGCCTTCAACAAAATAAATAAAAAACTATGTGGGCAATTAATAAAAGACAAATTTGTACCGTCCCAGTTAGAAGAGTAAATTAAAGTTGTAACACGAGTTTGGAGTGCACAAGTTAAAATACTTATAAGTTTTAAAGTACTTTAATTACTGGAGTTACAGTGTAAGTTTGACAACTTTAACTGGCCACGTCTCTTCGGTTCAGTATCTTTAAGTGCTCTCGTAAAAAATTAAGCGACATCGCCTCGAAAAGCTATTGATGATATACTGGTCAGTATATAATACAAAAAAAAATACAAACGAATTGATAACCTCCTCCTTTTTGAAGTCGGTTGAAAAGTTCACGAACGTTATCTTTTTCCAAAATAAATGAATATAAAATAAACAAATAAATATGAGACAACATCACATACATTACTCTCATCCCAATGTAAGTAGCTAAAGCACTTGTGCTATGGAAAATCAGAACGTAACGACGGTATACCACAAACACCCAGACCCAAGACAACATAGAAAATTAATGATAATATACATCGACTCGACCGAAAATCGAACCCGGGAATCGAGTGGCGAATCCATGAAAACCAGTGTACACACCACTCGACTACGGAGGTCGTCAAATATGATCCTTTAGTAACTGTATTTAATAAAAATATAATAATAATCTTCTAAAAATAAAATAATAGAGCAAATTGCCGCTGAGATGTAGCCATTTGATTTTAGACTCGAAGTTCAATTTATTATAAAAAGTCATGACATAAAGGTTCATTTTCGTTATTAATTAATTTCTACAAAAATGACGTACAAACTTTTACATTCTTATGATATTTATATTCTCAAGCACAGCACTGGCACTAGCAAACTGGCTAGAATTAAGTTTTTTTTAAAGATATAGTTAGGCGGACGAGCACATGAGCCACTTTATGGTAAATGGTTACCACCTATAGATAATGGCAAAGTGAGAAATATTAACCATTCCTTATACCGCCAATACGCCAATTAAATATTAAGATGTTACATCATAATACTGGGTACTGCTGTTTTGTGGTAGAATATCTATCGAGTGGCTAGTACCCACTGGTACCTACCCAATTTAACACACGCAGTGTTATATAAGAAACTCTTTGACATCACAATTTACTAATTCCAGCGGGTTTACCCTTACGATTATCAATTTATACAAATAGGGCACCGATACCCATAGACATTGGCTCCATAAGTGATTTCATTAATTTTCTTACAATGCCAATACGCCATTATGTATGAAAACTAAGACGTTATGTAACTGGTGTCAAGTTATGCTGGCTAATTCATACTTCTCAGAGAAAATAACGTGCATAGCAAAAACCATAAAAAATACATATTCTACTTTCACGATAATCCGTCAAATAGTCAAGATTATTCCAGCATCAATTTTTTATTTATAAGATATTGATGAACTATTTCGTATTACAGTTTCTATTTATAAATATAAATTATATTCTACTTGTATGGAGCCTTTTATGCATTCAATGGAATAATTACCAGTAAAAGAATTATTGCTTTTGCCTGAATATGATTTAAGAATATTCCGTCTATACTATCCATATATTATGTTCATAATAACATTTATTTTAGCTCAGTCTTTGGTCTAGAGTCTTGTTTATGGATCAAAATTAAGATTTATTTTATTCAAAAAGACTATTGCGAATAATTTTGATCATTGTCATTTTAGAGTATCCAGAATGTAGATTCTAAGAATTTATTAGTTTTAAATACCAAATGAATACTAAAATCTTAATAATTCTCTTATTAATCAAAGTTTTATTAAAATATAGTTTGAACATTTTAATAAGTAATTATAACCTTTATTTGAGGCATTTATTGTAGTAGTGAACTACCCACGCACAGATGAATGAACACTCCTTTTGTAAGTTTGAAGATATCAAAGTACCAAGATAAATTAAATTTGCATTGTGATACTTCAACGGAACGTAGACCAGCTCCTAATCTATCTCTTGTTCCAGTAGACTTCCGGTCCACTGTATTCAGCGAGGGTATAAGGGCACACACTTTAACAATATCTTTTGCTAGATCGTCAAAGTTTGAAGTTTAATAGACTTCGTTGGTCCATATTTAGTTGGATACATGATAATATCGGCCAATTTCGGCCAAGGTGGTGAATCTCAAGTGCTAACGTTGCAGAACATAATAAAATGCACAAGTGTTGGTTCAAATGTAGTTGCACTATATTCCCTCACCCCTATAATTCAATTGCGCGGAAAATCCGACAAAATTGGAGAGTTTAGTCGCAAGTCCGGTAGCTTTACGTGCTTTCCAAATCACGAAGGGTGATACCGAGAATGTTTGAGACAAAAATATTTCATCAGCTTGACTGACGATACTGACATAATAGTATAGACATTGCAGTATTGAAATTTGTCGCTTAACGTTTGTTGATCATATTAGGAAAAATAATGTCCATTTCGAATTTCAAATCGTCATTAAACATGATTTTCTAGAAGTTCTTTTAAATAAAGATTAGCTACTAATAAGATATTCTTTAACGAGTCATTTTTAAGTAATGTTGCTTCTTTTATATTCAAAAATGTCTCATTTTCTTTCCACGTGATGATTACCTTTCCAGAATAGGAAAAATTGTACCAAAAATTTTCAATGGTGCTTTGCCCAAATTAAAACCGCAAGTAAAGTTCACGTATTCTAGTCACGGGGCCATTGGGGACATCCCAGTACAAAAATAATAAAATAGCCTATCCATTCCGTTTAATGAAATGGTTTTCAGAACATGCTATAAATGTCCGTCCATATACCACGAACACATTTCCGGGTCCACAGCACAACAAATTTGATTTACGACACAAATCTAAGATTAAAACGATATTCTCAATACTAGCAATAAGTAATGCATTCCACTTTAAATATAGTATTCAAAATAAATTTACACTTACTTCTTGATAATAAACAAAAGTGTCACTAAAACTTAATTTATTAAGCTCGGTCAATGAAGCCGGAGGCGTTTAAACGTATTCAAGCAAAATTAGACACAATATCAATGTTGTTAAAATCTAATATCGCTTATTAAATTTCACGTCCAAGTTCATGGATGTTTATTGCAATGAAATCTGAACTTTAATGATTTAAAAATAAGATACGTTTTCCAATGAAGCTTGGGATGAGATTGCACAAAAAGTTGAAGGAATGAAGGTTGCCTTTGCTTGTGTATCTATTTATCGTGCTATCCCAGTAGCGTTCCCGCAAATAGTAGAGTCATCTTATATTGGCAGTTTGAAATACAAGATGTAGTGACTCGTTACTCTTTTAATTATCTTTATAGCACTTATAAGCCTTGTCGGCGTTACTGAGAATATATTTTTTTTGCTTAGCGTTTTATTGGTGTTACTAGTGAAATTTATGCGAGTGTAAAATTACTTGAGCCTTTTTTGTCATGTAATGTAAGTTTGCTTGTTAATGTAAATGTATTATTTTTATTACAATATGTAAATGAAATTATTTTTATTAATGTCGGATGGAAAAAGACGCTATTAATCCGTTAGCATTTTTTTACTTCATCATTCTCCCGTTTATGAGTTCCTGGTATCCATAGCTTTATACTAATATTAATGTTTGAAATAAAACTTCAAGGTCAGATGACCAGATGCTTACAACGTATCTGCCTTTAATATTTTCATCCCACTATATGGGTATATATTTGTTTGGATGGGTTCTGTATAATTGCTTTTGAATTTATAATAAAATTTAAGACATAATTTTTGTGTGATCTTTATACACAAGCCATTTTTTTAGCAACTCCCAAAAAAAAGTGTTGCCAAAATATTTGTCATTTTTTTAAAATTATATTACAAATAGTAAGTAAGAACTTTGTGTTGTCAGAAATTATTAATAATAAATTAAAAAGCTAAAATACTATACTTTTATAAACTTAGAGTTTTAATGAAAGTTATATTTATTTATAAAATAATCCATTTCACATAAGATCGACTATAAATTGGAATGTAGATACGGAGGCAGTATTGGTCCATGATCGTATACAATTAAAACAGTTTGTATGTTCCGTGCATTACTACAATGTAGCAAGGAGTTTTTATGGCAAAAATAATATTAAAAAAACTCCTTCGAACCAAATATGTATATTTTTTATGTATGGATGTTTTGGAATGTTGCTCGATCTTGTAGTCCAACAAATTGTAAACGAAAAGTTGAATGACCTATCGTAAGTAAATTAAATATAAAAAAAACTATTTTCATTTACAAAATTCGTTAAAAAAAGACTTGTATGAAATAAAGATATTGATAATGTTAAATTAGTTATACTTTTGTAATTGTATCAGCTGGGTATATTTAACTCATCTCAATAGACAATACGTTCTTTTCTTAATCCCTGGTGGTATTCATTAACATATTTCAACCAAATGGAAGGGAAAGAGGAAGTAATCTGCCTGTATAACAAACATACATATAGACAATGAAGAATGACGTTTATTTAAATGTTCTGTCAAATTTAATTCATTTAAAAAATATCCTAGTAGCTTCACAGTGTCGATTTCAATCTCAAATAAACCCGACTAAACTTAAACAAAAAACACATCAAAATTGATACAGCTGTTTCGTAGTTTAGAGACAAACAAGAGTACAGACGAAATGTGTATATATATGTTTGCTAACAATGACATTGGCACCATTATATTGGGCTGGAATTACAGCTGTAAATCATAAACCAAGAAAAATGTTACTATACTATGTATTATAGATACATATAAATAGGCAAAGGAAAAACAGTTCACAACCTTTTTCTTATTGGTAAACCACGCTGCCAGTATTATTATTAAAAAATAAAAGTAGAAAAAAAATTTAAACCATAAAATACTTTTTAAAATCTTCAATAATTATTGCGATTTAAATGACCACTGGGCAAGCATAATATTACACATACGACTTTCTTCATGATATAAATATATACTGTACTTTTTATAATCATTACATAGTATAAAACAAAGTCGTATCGCTGTCTATACCTGTATGGTTAGATCTTTAAAATTACGCAACGGATTTGGATGCAGTTTTTAAAAGATATAGTATTCGAGAGGAAGATTTTTATATATAACACATGGGCAATTTAGTAAAGAAACACTGATAATTTTAGAAGTTTCTATTATAATGTACTTGGTGGTAGGGTTTTGTGCAAGCCCGTCTAGGTAAGTACCATCCACTCATCAGTTATTCTACCGCCAAATAACAGTACTCAGTATTGTTGTGTTCCAGTTTGAAGGGTGAGTGAGCCAGTGTAACTACAGGCATAAGGGACATAACATCTTAGTTCACAAGGTTGGTGGCACATTGATGATGTAAGGAATAGTTAATATTTCTTACGCTAACCTATACCATAAAAATATATATATATATATATATATATATATATATATATAATGTCATATGATTACACACGTGCGAAGCCGGGGCGGATAGCTAGTTATTAATATCACCCAGATCCCGTTCAGTTAACAGTATATCGTACGTCGTCACCAATAATTCACAAAAACATTGCAACATACATTTTAAACCCGAGTCTATCGAGTCATATCTAACACCATACATGGCGTATCATAAATTGATCAATACTTGTTCTTGTGACGAACGGACGGACAACTTGGATTTATGGCCTGGGAGAGTTATGGTTAACGGTGCTATTCCACTTACGGGTTTTATACATTAAAATGTTTCTTTCCCGTTAAAATTATATCTCATATTAAGTGTTAATTATTACAGATATCATTTAAATCATTATTGTTGTTCAATTAACTATTGTGTAACTCTTGTGTCATGGAATATACTAGCAAGCAGCCTCGGCTTTGCATGTCTGTAATTTATTTTTAATTCTTTAAATTATTGTCATACATAAGGAGGCGATTGGTATAGTATTGCTATACAAAAAAAATACTATACTATTATTTATAATAATCCGATGCACTTCGCAATTTCACCCACTTTAAATTAAGACCAATAACGTGATAGTTTTGAAATTATTGTTATTGTGAATATTTTAATAGAAAAGATATATTATTTAATAAAATATGATATGGATAGAAAAAGACTTTACAATTTGTTTATAATAAGTATGAAATAAAACGGTAAGCAAGCTCTGTCTTTATATTATTCTCGTGTAAGTCTACGATACACAAAACCTATTACCAAAATATATAATAATATTCCCAAAATTCATATAATCGAGTTATTTAATTTTAAATCCATAAGATTCAATAATATAACATCAATGGGCGTATATGTTTGCCGTTTACGGACGCGTTCAGTAAATGTGTTTGAAATAATAATTTCGTTGCAAGGGTACTGTAAATTCAATGGAAACTTATCCATAATAAATTATTAATAAATGATAAGCCGTATTTGTTTTGTCTTTTCTTATTACAAATCCTGTTAAATGTCACTTCAAAAGTACTTGTTTATAATATATACCTGTTGACTTCCAGGCAGGATATATTAATTTAAAAAATTGTATTAACTAACATGACTGTACTTTTTTTTAAATGTTGAAAAAGAGTAACTACTGAGTTTCTTGCCGGTTCTTCTCGGTATCTACTTTCCGAGCCGGTGGTAGCTTCACTTAATTGTTATATGACGATTCAAAAGTGCTTGAAAAAGCCCACTTGAATAAAGTAGGTATATTTTGATTTTGATTTTTAATTGAGATGAAATATTAGTTTTATATAAAACCTCGCTGACACATAAATTCTTAAAAAGGTGACGTTTATTTTTATTTATATTATCTGTTTTTTTTTTCAATTTTATATTTCGAATTGTAAAGCTATGCCTTCTGAACAAACTTGGAACACAATCCTTACTATGAACGTAAACTTTTCAAACTATTAAACTGGGCACAGGCTACCATTGGAAGATATTTACTTCCTTGTTATATATGATACGATATTAATATTGATATTTTATATAATTACATTTCAACGAATTATTTTAACACAACATTGAAGAACATTAAATAAAAATAATTAACGATTGAAGTAAATTAGATAACTAAAACGTCATAAAAAATATTACTAAAGTAATTACAACAACAGCAACAGCCTGTAAATTTCCCACTGCTGGGCTAAGGTCTGTTCTCCCTTTGAGGAGAAGTTTGAGGATAACATATTCCACCACGCTATTATAATCCAATGCGGTCTGGTGGAATACAGGTGTGGCAGGATTTCTATGAAATTAGATACATGCAGGTTTCCTCACGATGCTTTCCTTCACCGCCGAGCACGAGATAAGTTATAAACATAAATTCAGCACATGAATATTCAGTGTTGCTTCCCTGGGTTTGAACCGGCAATCATCGGTTAAGATGCTCCCGTTCTAACCACTGGGCCATCTCGCCTCTTTAAAGTAATTATCATAACTCGCAAAACTTACCTAGGATCCCAATTAGCTGATAGTCTCCGTTTGGATTTAACTCGGAGGCGCATGCGCACGAGACGTGTAGCTTCGCCGCGCACGCTAACCGCCGCCGCGCCGCCTTTTGATGATGACAGCTGAAAACAAAAAAATATTATCTCAAAGAAAGTTCATCCTAGAATCGACTTTAGATCGTGAGAAATACAGATCAATAATGTTTGATGGATGTATGAACATATTCTAACTAGACTGCGCCATATTGAATTTAGTGTGACGTCACAAATCAAATATAACACAGCTCAATTATAGCAGAGACAACATCAAGTTTCTAACGACTTTCTATCGACACCTTAATCAATCCTCCATTTTATTTTTGGAAACAAACAGTACAAAGTACATTTAAAATCTATGTTAGGTTGTTAAGATAAGTGAGAACATATGAACAAACATACATACTCAGCTTGAAAAAATCATACAGCCTCTAATGTCACTTATAAATAGCTTAATTTATAAAAAACAGTTTCTTTTTGTTTGAGTATATGCAGTACTATATTATATGCTCAGTTTATGTATATAAAAGATAAAAGATAAAATTACCTGTAACACATATCTATCTTGTTTAGATATTAGAAATCTTATGGTGTACATCTCGCTGCCACCGTGTTCTTGAATTAGTGTTAATTGTGCTGCGAATTATAAAGATATCTTAAAAATGTATTCTGTTAAACTTCAACAACAGCCTGTAAATTCCCACTGCTGGGCTAAAGGCCTCCTCTCCCTTTGAGGAGAAGGTTTGGAACATATTCCACCACGCTGTTCCAATGCGGGTTGGCGGAATACACATGTGGCAGAATTTCTATGAAATTTGTCGCATGCAGGTTTCCTCACGATGTGTTCCTGCACCGCTGAGCGCGAAATGAATTATAAAGACAAATTAAACACATGAATCAGCGGTGCTTGCCTGGGTTTGAACCCGCAATCATTGGTTAAGATGCACGCGTTCTAACCACTGGGCCATCTCAGCTCTCTGTTAAACTTATCTAAGTCATATAAATTGTTTGGACCGCAAATATCTTTTGCAGAAGAATCTATACAAAGGGAAAGCTTGGTATCTCGTCATATAAGTCAATTTTCATTAATTAATCGTCACTAATTGGATGTAATTAAATATAAACTTGTTGACAAAGTACTTCATGTAATATAAATTAATGTATGTAAAGCTGCTATCGATTTCGAATATATTCTACAACGAAGATCTGGGAAGAAGAAATATTTAGTCTTTTTTAGAAGTTTTCTTTGTAATGTTGGTAAGCGGATTGCAAATGGGAAACCCCATATTAATTCACAAGGTCACCTCTGATAGACTTGGGATCAAGATTAAACGTGCCCTACATCGCCAATGCGCCACCAACATTGTGCCAATAATTAAGCTGTTGCACATTAAATGAAATTAAGTTATTTACAATGCAAGAATACAATTAAATTATTAATTATCCAACATTATTTGATCATTCATTCCGTCTTGTGATAAATCTCTGCGTTATCTATGCATATAATAAATTTAAAGTGCCTTTTTGTAATATTAATATAACATTTCTTTTTCAATTTGTCTGTCTGTCTGTTTGTTTTGTCCGGCTAATCTCTGGAACGACTGGACCGATTCTAACGGACTTTTCACGGGCAGATAGCTGATGTAATAAGCAGTACTACATCAGCTATCTGGTACAACAATAACGTTTGTGTTAAACACGTGTGAAGTCGTGTGCACAGCTAGTTTAAGATAATAGTATAAATTTCCAGAAACTTCCATCGAATATTGAATATTTAATATTCTACTTACAGTCGCTACTGCCAGCTGGTCCACGGTAGAACGTCCAATGTAGATGTCGGGAACACGGACTCACTGTGATATATACAACCGTCTGTGATATCAGCGATGTGTTCAATTCAAGACTGAAACAAAATTATATACTATCATTCTCACACTAATTTACGCCCTGTACTTGTGAACTGAGACCTAGTTATGTGCATAAAATACCACTGAATAAATAGGCCATCCCATAGCTATACACTGGAGTTTAATTTGCACCCTTTATTGTGTACTGGGGTCTAGTTATAATGCCCAAATAGGTTAGCCCATCTATTCTAATATTATAAGTGTGAAAGTAACTTTGTCTGTCTGAATGTCGCTCTACAACTGCCAAACCAAGGAGCCGAATTTGACGAAATTTGCTATGAAGCAAACTTGAACTCTAAGGAAGGACATAGCACAAAGGCTACTTCTTTGCCTAATACATGATAACTACCCCCTAAAATGCGAACGAAGCCACGGGCAACAGCTGGTAATACACGTCCCAATCACCCTTACAAACGGGACACAGCAATATTGTTGTTTGGAGCCAGACTATCTGATGAGTCATCCAGTTATCATATATTCGCATAAGCAAAAATAGTGCAGATTTATGTAATGTAATCTTTATCTTTATGTAATCCCGCCTGGGTACTACCGCTAGTAGTAGTCAATATTGTTGTGTTCCGGCTTAAAGGATGAGTAAGCCAGTGTAACTATAAGCACAAGGAACATAACATCTTAGATGCCAAGGTAATGTAAACATTTATTGTATGTAATATTATAGTACGGAAAATTTTATTAAAAAAGAAAATTGATTGAACCAATATAACTATTTCATATAAATTCAAATCAAAGATATTTTTAGATCAAATATACTTTTACGAAAACTTTTGAACGCTAACGAAGAACAGATTGAAAGTTAGAAATTACTTTTTAAAAAAAGTGTAAAAAGAATTCATACAACTAGAAAATTTTCCACGAGATCCAGCGATCGTTACATATTTATTTCTTCTGACGGAGTAATATACTTTACTTTAATGAAATTATTTTTAATAAGATATTTATGACTCCTGAGTGCATCTCAATTATTTGCGGATCTTATTAAAAATGCGTAGGTACGTTTACCACGAGACCACATAGCTTAACATTATAAATATTTTATGTGAATTTAAATAATATTGGAGATATTAATATATCTCCAAAGCAAATTGTATGTATATTACGAATATCAGACTACTGATATTCGTAATATACACATCGTTTGAAGACTTAGTTAAATATCTCTGATCTATGAGAGATTTGCATCAATTAGATACAATTTGTGAAATGTTGACGTGCTTTTGACAGTAGATAAATTCTGCAGCATTATTCTGAATAAGCTCACTATATCGTATCTCACTTTAACATGTAATTCAAATTAATGAACATAAAAAAAAATATAAAACCGACTCAAATACGTGAACACAAAAAATAAAATAATCGTTCAAATTGTTTTATAATCGGCGGAGATATTGCGTATAAAAAATTTCATCCCCAATTTTCAACCCTTGGGGGTTGTTTTTTTTATTATTAAATTTAAATGGGACCACCCTTGAGGTATTATTATTATATTATTAGTATTACCTATACGCCGAAAAGTTAAGTTAGGAGTTATCGCGTAACAAACACAGAAAAAAAACATACGGGTCGAATTGAGAACCTCCTCCGTTTTTTGAAGTCGGTTGACAAAAGCTATATTAGATGAAAGTCATTGCTATTCTAGAAAATGTCATAAAAATATGAAAATCGTGTCTCACTTTCGACTTTCCCCTTCTTCCAGTCTGTATAAAGTTTGATTGTCCATCGGCAACCATTCCACTGAAACTCTGGATATAGGCCGGGTGACCAGCACGCTCGGTGCTGCGAAGCCTGCACCAGCTGCATTGACGATGACGAGGACAGCTATCCTGACAGTGAAGTTGTCTAAGTTTCTGTAAACAGTTACAAATAAATTTTATAGAACATTCTGGTGATAATGATCATTATTGTGATGATTATGATTATCTAAAATCTCATACTAAAATACGCAGCAACAACAACAACAACAACAACCCTGTAAATTTCCCACTGCTGGGGTAAGGCCTCCTCTCCCTTGGAGAAGGTTTGGAACATATTCTAAAATACGCGTTCGTCGTTTAATCTTTCATTGAAATTGTTAACGTCATTTTCGGAAATAAATTTAAAAAAAGAACTTATAGGCATTTTGAATTGTCATCTTTGTTTTACAGAGGAAAAAAAATGGACGAGTCGAACTC
The DNA here is from genome assembly GCF_905220365.1 of Vanessa cardui. Classification (NCBI taxonomy): domain Eukaryota; kingdom Metazoa; phylum Arthropoda; class Insecta; order Lepidoptera; family Nymphalidae; genus Vanessa; species Vanessa cardui. The sequence goes on from NC_061139.1 coordinate 3,389,866, forward strand.
TAGAAAGGGTTCCGTAGCACCGGAGATTAGACACTGATCTAACAACAAATTTAAGGTTTTGGGATTTTTTTTTCCATTGAAGCTACTTTATTTTATAATATGTAGCGTATAAATATAGGTTATATTTACATTGATTATTTATTTAATTTCTTCTTTTCATTTTCTTAAACACAATTTTCAGCAGAGATAGATTTTGTGTAGGTATTCATATGAATAAGGTAAAGGTATGTAATTGGGTCTGTATAAAATAAGATATTTTAGCTGTGACGTGAAACATCTTTTGACCTAAGCGGTAAGACCATCTCCAACGCCGTGACGGCAAACAACGTGACGCTCTCCTATGACGTCACGCTGTCTTCACTGTCACCTTTGTATAAGCGTGATGCGTATGTTTCGCTAGATTTATTATTATAATAAATAGAAAATTTGGTTACTTCATTATAGAAAATTTAGTTACTTAATTAACATTTAATACTCTAACCTAAGCATTAATTTTAGATGTTTTACATCTGGTCATTCTGTGACAGCCTCATATTTTTAAATTTCGAATTTATCAAGCAGTTATTCAACACGTACTCTTCTCCAAAATAAAAATAGGAATTCTTTTTTTTTAAAAAAAAAAGTCTCATGTTTAATAACATTATACTATATATTTTACTATAGGTACTTTAAAAATAAACAAGTCAAGATCCATCAATTGGTATTGAAAACGTAACCTATTTAGAATCCATTTGTAAAGGTTATTTGGGTCCATAAAACTGTGTTTATTATCGATAATACGACTTCGATTCGCCTGTCTCAATCCATTCGCTATTATTTCAGATCGATTCGTGAAATGCTATGAAAATCTACATTTATTTTGGATAATGATCACTTTTTATTCGATTACTGCCCTTATTCGGAAATCGATTTGTTAAGGTCAAAAGTTATGGTCCGTAATGTACTAATGCGCGGTACTCGATAGCAATAAAAGTATTTTATGTGCCAATATGCATAGGCGATTTGTGTTTTACTATATCTTTTTTTTATTTTGAATTATATAACTGTTATGGCGATCAATAACAACCTCTATTTGCGAGCTATATAGATATATATCATATATATTTGACATTGCACTATTAATTGATTAAGCAAAATCCCAAATTAGACTAGTATTTTTAGCTTCCCAATTGGCATGTAATTGGGGTATTTCTTTGTTGAGGATAAATCAAAATCAAAATTTGTCAAAATCTTCTGAAAAAGGATTTTGTCAAAAGGTCGTATAAAAACTGACAAACAGATTCTATGTAAAAGATTGCTTAAAGAAATCAAATTTATGTATTTAAAATCTACGTAACTGATTGTCTAGCTAGCATCCATATTCTGGACTAACGGTAGCCTTAAACTTTTAAAGCGATCACAAGAACCTAACCTATTTGAACAAATACAATTTTGTATCATTTTTTCCTGCAATTGGATTGTCCTTAGACGTTATATTTCTGTAAACTTCTCTGAACTTACATCCGATGTACAAGTTACAAGATATAATTCTTCCAAAGGAATTGTAACCATCTTCTACTATTTTACTATGGAGAATTATGACTACGAAATTTAATAGTAAAATATATAATAGCCTAATTGTTCTTACCATTTAAATATAAAATTATACAAATTCCTAGACTGTTATCTATATCATGTCAGAACACTTACACAATAAGGTTGCTTTGTAAGTTTATTGAATACAAATTAAAAAACATCGTCAAATGGTCTCATAAAAAAAAATTAGATGTAACAATGATTCAGCAGATGAATCTAAGAATATATAAATATCTTTCAAAACAAATTGACGAGGGTTAGACGTTGGGTCACTCCCTTTTACTTCATAGATTATCAAATAACATTCGATTTCTAATGATTTCAAATGTAACGGTACCTTTAACGAAAAATCATAGCGTCACGTACAGTCAGAGTAAGAAAACCTTCGTCAGTTTTCAAATTAATTCCTTTATCAAGTCTTAAACTCTTACTACCTTTTAAATCTAAGCATTAAATCATTGCGACGCAATATTTCCTTCTCAATCGGTAAAGCAGATTATCGCTCATACTGAGCACGCGAAAATGGACCTTAAGGTGACGAACCTTTTCTTATCCCGACTGTACAATACTATTATGTTCACGACAGGAAGGGTTTTTTGTAAAGCCTACTTAAAAAACTACTAAACCAATATGTATAACATGGCAGAAGATGCAGCACGTTTGGAGTAAGTAAGGTCTATAAACGTATAAAATTTATACATTAGTATATTTTTATAATATTAAACACTCAATATTTTTTCCTTAGTTTTGTTGTTGTGATTTTTTTTTGTAATATTCTAGTCTACGTCTACTTCTGTTTATGTTTTTGCGATAATATTTGGATATTTCCTAATGGTATAAGTAGGATCGTCGTGAGGGTAAGTGGTCACCACCACCCATAGACATTAGCACTGTAAGAAATATTAACCATTCCTTATATTACCATGAGCTGAGATGGCCCAGTGGTTAGAACGCGTGGATCTTGACCGAGATTTCGGGTTCAAGCGCAGGCAAGCACCACTATGTATATGTGCTTAATTTATGTAATTCATCTCGTGCTCGGCGGTGAAGGAAAACATCGTGAGGAAACCAAGCATGTGTCTAATTTCATCGAAATTCGGCCACATGTGCATTCCACCAACCCGCATTGGTGTTACTCGTTAATGAAAGAGGAAGCCTTAGCCCAGCAGTGGGTAATTTACAGGCTGTTACTTTTTTACATTACCATTGCGCCACCAACCTATAATAGACGTTGTGCTTTGTGATTGTTGTTTGCACTATACACTGAAGTCTTACCACCCAAATGAGTACATATATAACGATATTACAGTACTAAAAATATATTTTTACACATAGGCACGTGCATATAGAGAACAAGCGATATTTAAACAACAATATAATTTTTATTATACATTTTGTTTTACTTGAAAATTCCCACCATAAACACTAGCAGAGTTCAATGAGCTCATATGGCAAAATGACCATAAATCCGTACTCGTACCACAACACGTCATTGTTTCACGTTCCAAAAGAAATAAACAGCGAAAAATGTTTACACTAAAATCGCCCGTATAGTTTCGGCGCAAAAACTATAATGGCGTTACGATTTTTGACAGGAGGTCCATTACCGTAAGCCGATCTTGACCATACTCTATAAATCTCGGAGTAGTTGTGTGTAGTAAATTTCACGATGATTTATTGTTTCCATTAGCTTTGCTTTTTTTTTCGTCCGGTTCATGCGCGAGCGCATTTTTTTAAGCGATAGTTGCGTTTCCGATGATTTAATGATTTTATCTTATAAGGAAAGAATAGTAAAGTAGTAATTAATATAATAATAGAAAATAAATTTTCTATGAATTTTTGTACGTGCAATATTGGATAATAAATAATATGTAAATAAATATATAAGACATAAGAAAGAAGATATGGGAACAAATAAGTAGTGCAAAATATAAAAAAAATATATGTTTCTTTTTAAAAGGAAAAATAAAGTATCAAATATGCCTGCTGATGTCCCAGTGTTGGAGTATGGCCTCCTCTCCTTTTTGAGGAGAAGATTTGGAGCTTATTCCATCATGTTGCTCCAACGCGAGTTGCTGTATGCAAAAATGGTTATTTTTTCATATTAGACGCCGAGCATGAGATGAGTTACAAACACAAATTAAGCGCACAAAGATTCAGTTTTGTTTGCCTGGGTTGAGTTAAGATGCACGCGTTTTAGCCACTGGACAATCTTTGATTATCAGAAGGTTACTTTTATTAAGCTTCAGCAATAATGTGGTTTCATGCATATATAAGATATGCATGAAACCACATTATTGCTTTATAAAAGTGAAAAGTAAAGTAACAGCCTGTAAATTACCCACTGCTGGGATAAGGCCTCCTATTCTATTAAGGAGAGGGTTTGGAACATCCACCACGCTGTTCAAATACGGGTGGGTGGAATGCACATGTGGCAGAATTTCGATGAAATTAGACACAAATTAAGCACATATATATAGTAATGCTTGCCTGCGTTTGAAACCGCAATCATCGGTTAAGATGCACGCGTTCTAACCACTGGTCCATCTCAGCTCTATGTATTTAATATAATATATTTAATATTCTTTATAACCACGTGGATATAAATGCGCAAGGAAAATCCCCTTCTCAATTGGACTCATATCATATTAAGATCAACTTATCACTCATCCACTTGGATTCATAATAAGTCATTATAAGTAATATTGATTGTACAATACAACTTCCATACGTCACGAAATAATCTATTGAGTTATTAATACCGCTTTTAATTTGATGTTTAACATTGATCATGATAAAATACAAAACCGTGTGATACGGGAATAGCCGATTTGATAAATGGCGTGCGTTCGGCTACTTAATGTTCTGGATTTAAATCCACACCCACTCATTACAAGCGCCAGATTTGGCGCTTACTGACAGTTACATCTCGGACGAAAATCAGAACTAATAGTCACATATAGAACGATATATTTTACTGCTAGTAGTCCCCAGCTTTGCTCGCGTTTTAGGATGTTGTCATGTGTCAGGCAAAAAAAGTAGCACATGTATATTGGAGTTCAAGTTTGCAACATGTTAAATTTCATCAAATTCAGTTCAACGGTTTGGTCGTGAAAGAGTGACAAACAAACATAGATACTTTCACATTTATAATATTAATATACATATATAAGAAACTCTGTATCATTTCGTAATTTTATTTTACAATCGGCTTATTAAATTTAATTTGCCGAGCATGATATTCCAAGATATAATAGTTTTTAAAAAGTTAACGATATTGAATATCCTATACAAAACCATATCACTGAAATTACTACTGTGATGTTAAATTAAAAGAGAAGAATGAGACTACTAGGCAGAGTCCTTCTAAAGAAATTGTCACGCGTGAATTTAGATAACTGGTACTTATATGCTCAATTAAAAACCACAAAATCTTTGACCTTTTAGCCTCATATCGGTCAAGCTGTTTTGGCATTCTATCAGATTAATGCACTGGGATACCAGATCGTGTATCTGTGTTTGTGCTCTATAATATATCCCAAAAAATTGGCCATCACTTGGCCTATCGAGACCGAAATTCACCTTATTCATCGCTCATACACCCACGTACCAATATTCTTCTAAATATCTAGCAAGCACTAATACCAAACTAACCATACTATTTAAAATGTTATACGACCCATCCTTCTAATTACACTCGTGTTACGCTGGAATCTATTAATTATTTATCAGAAAGATAATAAAAACGGAAACATCGTAAAATATATGAGTTATTTGGTAACAAAAAGTAACGTAAATCTCTCCAAATGAAGTAGGTTGTTTTCGTAAAGGAAAACAAACAAAATGGCCTGTCATTCACAAGCGGTCGTATACGCAGTGAGAAATATCGGTAATATTTTTTTTTTATGAACGCTCGTAATAATTACCACGTAAGGTATTACCTCGGTAATAAAAAATAAACTCGTTGTTACGGTAATAAGTTATTAACGCGAAGGATCAATAGAAAAACTTGCATTCTAAAGCCTTAAATAGTTTTTCATAAAAACACTCGTTTTTATTTCTTTAAAAAAAAAAATTCCTGGATTTTTACGAAATTAATCTTTAAATGGATTTGGGATATATACAACAATGGTTGATATAACGGCAGATATACATAGTTTTCATTTGATTGAATCGTCATCCTACTGCCCTTATCCCAATTTACTTGGGGTCGGCGCAGCATGTCTACTTCCATACTTCCCTATCTGACGTCATCTCACGTAACATTCTTTTCAGCCATATCATCTTCCACACAATCCATCGATCGATTTATTGGCCGTTCCTATAAATCCATCCACGTTCAAGATCAAGACCCGTACAATATGTTCCTTACGTGATTAAATGTTAACAAAAAATATATAAAATTAAAGCTGAGATGGCCCAGTAGCTAGAACGCTTGCATCTTAACCGATGATTGCGGGTTCAAACCCAGGCAAGCACCACTATATATATGTGCTTAATTTGTGCTTATAAGTCATCTCGTGACGAAATCTGCATGTGTCTAATTTAATCTAATCATCGAAATTCTACTACATGTGTATTCCACCATCCCGCATTGGAACAGCGTGATGGAATATGTTCCAAACCCTCTCCTTAATGGAAGAGGAGGCCCAGCAGTGGGAAATTTAGAGTTACTTTACTTACTTTTTTACTATATAAAATTTAATTTACAAATTAATTATTAGTTAAATACTTTCGCAATCTAATCTCGAACGAATGGTAAATTGTTCCATATTTCAATGGCCAATTAAAAACGTGAGTTTGAGTTCGTATTGCAATAACTATTATACAAATCGTATGCATAAATGCGGAGTACATTTTGTTCAAAATCAAGATAAACTTTATTCAAGTAGCCTTTTACAAGCACTTTTGAATCGTCATTTAACAATTAAGCTACCACCGGTTCGGAAAGTAAATTCTACCGAGAAGAACCGGCAAGAAAGTCAGTAGTTACTCTTTTTTAACATTTAAAAATACAGTCATATTAGTTGAATACAATTATATATATATATGAAATGTATCCTGCCTGGAAGTCCTGTTTTATCATCTATAAAATATTTTATCAAATAATATGCCTTTTTTACCAATGTATTTTTTACAAACGATTTGAATTTACGAAACGGCAATGTTAAAAACGTCCGACCTAGTTGCTTAAATATCTACGAGTGTGTTAACTGCATCGTTTTATGCTTATGATTAATGATTTTATTTGTTATTTCTAGATCTGAGGGTCACTGACACTGTGCCAAGACTGGCTTGTTGTTCATTCATGTTAGCCTAGGTTAGTTTTTGAATGTGTATTAGACAAACATATTTGTCTGCTAAAATTATAGCATCTTAGATATGACTGTCGGCGTATTAGTAAATAATAGAAAAATAATATTTTAGTCGTATATATTTACCCCCATCGGATTAATAGAGAAAGGGAATAGAATTTGCACATGTGCACTGTGCTCATTCTGCATAGGTAATTCGATAAGAAGGTAAATAGAACTATTGGATTCATTATTCATACACACATATACTCACATTCATAAAACTACATCACACTTGGCTCAGTTATATTTTATTTGTTCTCTTTAATCTTATTATATTAAAAGTTTCTTTAGTTTTAGTTCTTTAGTTGCTCATATAAAACATTATTATTAAGAGTGGCTCCCTCTGATACGAGTATGTATTATGCTTACTAGAGATACTTAACCTTAAATGTGCTATGTGTCCTAAAGATTAAAGAATAAAAAAGAGTCTTTCGGCAAAAAGCAACCAATCATATTGATATAAACAATAACAAAGAACGATTCTTTGCAAAAAAAGTTAATTTAAAAGATCAAATATATTATTTATAAACCAAAAAAAAACCGCAAAAGACATGTCACTCCAAGACCATAAATTATTCCATTAAGAGAACTGTACCCGAAAATCAGTTGCTATGTGTGAAAACTGAAGCAAATATATCAATAACTGTCACAGAGGAGTAAAAATCACTATAAATAAGCGGTCTGCCCGTCAGTCTGCTACGCTTTTGTATTTCTGTCTGTGTTTTGATGTATTTTACTTAATGTCCGGGGATTTCGTGATGTCTGGATATATATAGATTCAGGGATTAACACGCTAAACTGAATGTAACACAGTCTCGGCTTATTTACGTTTATTTAATTTGCAAAGAAAAACTCATTTCGAATTCCGCTAATTGTACAGTCATGACGAAAATTAAATTGTACTGCTTCGTACGAAAAGCTTTGTTCATATTTTTATGTTTATAATTTTAGAAACTATTTGTAATTCGCTGAAGTGTTTAATGGTTCGTGACCATATACACACAAACATCATATATATATAAACTAGCGACCAGCTCCAGCTATAACATAACGAATAATTTTTAATTAATATAACGATACGATACAAAGGGTACTGGTATTTATCGTTATATTATGACTAAATTACATAAAAATCATTATAAACTATAGCCTATGTGTTATTCCGATGTATAACCTATATAACTGTAAAATATCATCCAAATCTGTTCAGTTTTTTCGTGAAAGAGTAACAAACATACATGCATCCTCACAGATTTTAATGTTATGCTTAAAACGTGTTACTTCCTAAAATGTTATTAGATTAATTTATTATGTTTATTAAAGAGTATAGGACTGGCACTTAAGTTTAATAACTATCTCATAAAATTCCAGATTCTGAGGTACAAAGTTCCAACCCAAGGTTAGAATAATAGAGAATTATCAAATTTATCAGTACAGAATTTTTCAGTAGCAACCGGGAGGATGATCATCTACACATAAACTTTTTCAATCTTGTTGATACCAATATTTTGGATACAATAATAACTATGTCTATTACTTCTTCAAAATCAAACCGCTGAGCCGATTTTGATGAAATTTGGTTTTGAGATAATTTCCATTATGAGGGACAAAATGGGGGTATAACGGTTAGTATGGTATAGGCAAAGCTTCATAAATTTCGCGGGGTTAAATCAGGTTTAGCTAGTTTAATATATTTATTGTTTTGTTGACGAAGGCTCTTCATCAATATCAATACTCAAGGTGTTGTAATGATAACAATATCTTTCAGCGTTCTATCTGTATATTATATTTTATAATATGCGTCTTGCATAGGGATGTCATAGATACTTAAAAGTAGATTATTATCGATTTTCAAAAATATCGATATCGAGTGAAGTAATTAATAGTGAAAGCAAAATCTTGTTTTATTATTTTTCAGTTACAATGAAATGCAGAATGCACATTATATGTATTGAAATAAATTGATTATGTTATGAAGGGCTAGCAATAATAATATTTTGAAATTAATTTGTAACAGTTTATATAAACAAAACGTTTCTTAAACAACTGTATAATGAATTGAAATAAGGATGCCTTTCATAAAGATTTATTAAATATGTAACAAATATAATTTAAAATTATAATCATTTAAACCATAATTAATAAAAAAATCATATAAAATTATTAGTATTAGGTAAAAGGAATAAATTGTAAGTATGTGTAAACGTTACAAATTATTACAAAACTTAGTATATCAATAAGTCTATCATAAAATTTCATTTTTAATTTCGAATTTTGCTATCTAAATAATTCATTCAATTCAATCATAACTCTTTCGAAATAATCATTTTAAAAACTTTTCAAACAAGTTTAACATTTTATAATAATATCGTCACATTTATAATTAAATATAGACTTTATTAACATAGCCATAAATATTAAGTTCCATTAAACGTAAACTGTGACAAAGTACTCTCAATTCATTGAATTTACTGACCGATTAACCATCCTAATAATAAAATAACGATTGTGAATGTACAATTCACTCGTTCAACTTACTTTACTGGTGTTAATTCTACTAATATTTTTTGATCACGTTTATAAAGCATTCTTGATTTTATTTCGACCCAAAAATAAAACTGAGCTTAATCATAACTGAGGGTTAATTCCACTTATTTATATCTTCTATGCTTCAGACTATTGAGTCTGTTGGGCTAGAGAAGTATGTTGAACAAGTAAATAGTTTATATAGGATTATTAAATTTAAAGGAGTTTTCACTCGTTATTTTGTTATTACTAGGGGTTAAATAATCAGTAAAATCAATGAATTGACAGTTCATTGTATGATTTTAAGTTTTAAGGCATTCGATCTTTATGACTATACTAATAAAGTCTATTATTGAATTGAATTATTGAACCGCAGTTGGGTCACTGTGTTTGTACGGTTAAATTATAATTTGTTAGAAGAATTGGCGAGTTAATATCAATTTTTTTTTTATTTTCAGAAAAGGAAGCTCCCTCTTCATTGACGGGTTAATACTGAAGACCCAACTTCAAGTAAACTGGAATATCAAATCAATCAGCTAGAATTTATTTAGTAATGTATAGGTTTTCAATACAGGAATGACTTTTGGTAATATTTATATTATTTATCTAGTATAAAAAGTAACCTATAAGACATTTCAGAAAACTGTGGCACGTTTCATTCACACCTGTTCATCCGTTCTGTTATAATAGCTATAAACATATAATCATCCAAACTTTCATAGCCAAGCCAAATTACAACCAACTTAACATCGAACTACAGGATATTCAAACATATATGTGTATGTATTAATAATCTCAAATCAACTCATAATAATCACACTGAATACATACATGGAACTGTTACTAATCATTGGCGACATTAAAACGCAACGTCAAACCCGCATATGAAAACAAAATGACGATTTAATCGTTTATAAATACATTCGTCTGCGACAACCCTAACTTAGCTACAGGATGTTACTTTAGAAATCCTTTAATCACAGTGAATTTAGTTTATTTACATCATACGTTCAACAGCTTTGAAACGCACCCGTATAGGCTTTTATTTATGCGATATTTGTTTTCACGATTCTCGTTCCAGAACGTGCCTCGACAGAGATCTTTACTTTGTTACAAAATATTTTCGTATGAATTTAGTTCGGTTAATTGGTTATTGGATGTGTTTAATTGAAATTAAATTTGGTAATTGCGTCGATACGATTATTTACATATGTGAGTGGTTTGTTTTTTTTTTTGTTTTATTATTTATTTTATATTTTGTAGAATTAGCTTCGATTGTTTTTAATACTAGCAACCCAACCCGGTTTCGCTCGGGTGCAATAAAACAACAAACAACAACAGCCTGTAAATTCCCACTGCTGGGCTAAAGGCCTCCTCTTCTTTTAAGGAGAAGGTTTAGAACATATTCCACCACGCTGTTCCGATGCGGGTTGGTAGAAATTTATCACATGCAGGTTTCCTCGCGATGTTTTCCTTCACCGCTGAGCACGAGATGAATTATAAAGACAAATTAAACACATATATATATATATATATAATGGTGCTTGCCTGGGTTTGAACCCGCAATCATTAGTTAAGATGCACGCGTTCTAACCACTGGGCAATCTCTGCTCGTGATACTAAATTATGTAGTATTTGTTTATTTATGACATTACATTAGAAACTTCTAAAATGATCAGTGTTTCTTTTCTATGTTTTCCATGTATCATAAAATATATTGCGATAAGTGACATCGTTTTATACTATGTTATGAATATGATGATTCGTGATTTGATAATCATTTTACTAATATGTTTATTATATGTATTCATTTTTTTTATATTTTATAAATATACTGTTTTTTTTTAAATTAAATGGCACAAATATATTAATCCAAGTAACATCGGAAATGCGACCCAAAACTTAGGAGCTAAGATGTTATGTCCCTTGTGCCTGTAGTTACGATTTCTCAATCCTAACTAATTTCGTACAAGGATATAACTTACGAACATTTAACTTAATTGTTGATTAGATGCGGATCATTCAACTCCTTGTGGTGTATCGCGGGCAAGGTCGGTAATTCCTCTGTGTAATACTCTGATTAACTGTGTCACTCGGGCAAGCAACGTCAAATAGACAGGGACAGTCTGATCTCCTTACTTCATTGAGACTTTATTTGGTGGTAGGGCTCTGTGCAAGCCCATGTGGGTAGGTACCTACTCATCAGTCATTCTACCGCCAAAAAACAGTACTCAGTATTGTTGTGTTCCGGTTTGAAGGGTGAGTGAGCCAGTGTAACTACAGCCACAAGGGACGTAACATCTTAGTTCCCAAGGTTGGTGGCACATTGACGATGTAAGGAATAGTAAATATTTCTTACAGCGTCATTGTCATGGGTGATGGTGACCACTTACCATCAGGTGGCCTATATGCTCGCCAATCTATACCATGAAAAAAAGACTATCATAGGCAAGAAGATGTTAAAACAATGGGACTTGTAGGTTGTTGAACCCGAAAAAGTCCTCTTTATAAAATTTGGGAACGCTCCCAAAACACATCCACATTAAATTGGAATGCCTTTTCTTAGTTTCTCGCAAAGAAACCCTTTTCAAATTCTGAGTGAAATCACGTGTAACAAATACAATTGTATTAAAAAAAGGATATATTTCGCTCATTCTCCAGTTCCGAAAGTTAACTAACTGTGACATTACCAACGTTCTATATCATACTTCTCAGAATTGACATACCTACATATATTTTTTATTTGCACAATTTCAACTAAGTTTACGTCCAACTGTATTTGAAAGAATATTTTCTCATATAAATATAATTTATAGTTTTCGATGCTTAATGTGATTTTTAGTTGAATGGACCACATATTATATGTGGGTTAAGAATAGGAATATCTATTAAGGGCTAACAGATTAGTTTATAGGACTCCCTTCAAAGCTTCAAATGTTGGGTCATCTTAATTAAATAGTTATTGTTTTCGAAATAAATTCTCAAACACGGAGATTCCGTGAAGATATCTGAACCTGATATAACCAGTTATTTTAGATGTGATCTATATGAATTACGAGCTTCTGTGTGAATAGAAAACGCACTTATGTTTACACACACACACTTACGGTCTTTAACGTTATTACCAAAAAGCTATTTTACGAAATCCTTCGTAACATCTTTTAAACAATTGAATAAAATTATTGAAGGGTTTATTGTTATGGTAATTAATAAAATAGCTGCGTTAGTCACCGTATTTAACAATGTGCTTAATATCTATGCTATAAAATATAATATATGTACATAAATGTAAAAATATATGCATTTGACAGTGGATATAGTGTGTCCGGCGATCCCAAACAAATTGGAGGTCATACTGTTTATTTCAGAACGTATGACATAATCTTCAAAATTTAAATCATTATTCTATATAAATTTGAAATGATATTTAAAGTGTGTATGCTTAGATCTTTGAAACAACTCAACGGCGTTCATCAATAAAAAGATTGATTCAATAGGATAGTTAATTTGTATGATACACGGTTAATATAGTACAGATTTACCGAGAATTTTAGTTTTTTTTTTATCTTTGTTCTAGAATCTCAATTTATATAGACCCTTATTATACCCATGTGGAGACAGGACTGATAGCTAGTCACCTATGAAAAATAACGAAACAAAACAAAACAATGAAAATAAAAATCTTAATATATATAAATAATAACTAAATTTATATCATATAACAATATAATTATTGATCAATCTATCAATCATCCATCAATGTTTCGTCATTAAATAAAATATAAATAAAATTATTTATTAATTTTTATCATTCATTCAATTATATTTACGGATGTAATCCGCGCTATGCGGATACATCTAATTAAGCCCAAACAACGAATCAGCCAGGTCAATAAACAGACATACATCAAAGGTAGCTAAAAATAATATAAAGTCGTTGTCCTAGGTACGATATAATTGTCTTAATATTGTAACGAAGTGTATTAATGAGTGAACCGCTCGAGATCAAGGTATTATTCAATGTTAATATATAATGATTATCGTTCAGTAGATATTTGTTTAAAGCTATAACTAAATGTCTTTAAATTTTTCATTGATTGTTCGTGTAATTTAATATCATTGTTATATTAAATATATACTAGATTAAAATTCATCGTGATATTTTGTTACTTTCATGGTTTTTTTTTTCCTTTTTTAAATGATAATAGTTATAAATAAGTATTGGACAACATCATTTACATTATCATCCCAATGTACTTAAGTAGCAAAAGCACTTGTGTTATGGAAAATCAGCAGTAACGATGGCACCACAAACACCCAGGCCATAACATAGAAAGCTAATGAACTTTTTCTACAATGATTCGGCCGGGAATCGAACCGGGGACCTCGGAGTAGCGTACCAATAAAAACCGGTATACACAACTACTCGACCTCGTCAAAAATATTTGATTATATAAGTTTCGTTTGCACTGGACAATGTTTTTCTTATAAGTCAGAGAGTGAACAATAAAATTGTAATATATAGTTTTTTATGAGGTACCGTCTATACCACAGCAAGTTTTACATTTCCTATTAAATTATATTGTAAATACGATACCTCTTGTGCATACCATTGTATGTTATTACATGTGAGAAATCTTCACGCCTGTGCCTAAATTAACTGCTTACAGTTTTAACTCAATCGATGAATGACATATGAATGCACAGCACGCTGTATATCGCCTACTTTCTTTGACGTAGTCTAATTGAATAGCAATATTGTTTCACACAATTAAGGACTACATACCTATTCATTATTTTACGAGATAAACCATATTAACGTTATCGAGTTGTATTATTATTAGTAAGTCTGTAAATTCCCCACTGTTAGGCTAAGGCCTCCTCCTTAATGGATAAGGAGAGGGCTTGAAACACATTCCACCACGCTGTTCCAATGCGTGTTGGTGGAATCCACATGTGGCAGAATTTCAATGAAATTAGACACACGCAGGTTTCCTCACGAGATGAATTATAAGCACAAATTAAGCACATATATACATACATATATATATATATATATATATATATATATATATATATATATATATATATATATATATATATATAATGGTGCTTGCCTGAGTTTGAACCCGAAATCATCGGTTAAGATGCACGCGTTCTAACCACTGGGCCATCTCGGCTTGGCGTATTATTATTAATATAATTTATTTAAATCGCGTATTTAATGCTATATTTAAGGATTCGAAACAAACAAAGTAATTGTATTATCGTTGCTACCTATAATCATATTGGTAGATAATCAATTGACAGTGAAAAATTCCCGGTTATTCGTTTCTTCTTAGACTCGAGTTGTTTATTTCTGAACCGGTACATTATTGATAATCAATGAGCTATATTAAAAATATATAATTAAATAAAGTCACAAAATTACGTATATCATATTAAGCCAAATATAACAATATTTTGATATCGAATTGACACGATATTTATTATGGTTTTTTAAGGGCGACGAAATACTATCGGATTGGAACGGAAATAAGGCAAAATGAAAGTGGATGTAAGTACATTATAAATAAACATAATATATTAGTCAAGAACTAAGTGTGCACAACATAAGTATTATGAAGGATATTAGGATAATTCATGGCACAAAGCTAAGGTTTGTTAATTTTACATATACACATCATTCATTGGAGTAGGCTATATAAATAGTTCTTTTTTTTTTAATATTTTTTTTTTAGTAACATTAAAAAATATGTTTATATAAGTTATGTCTTTGTAAAACTTTGAGATCCGTCACGTTACAAAGAAATAAGATCAATAAAATTCTTAAATGTTGAAAAAGATTAACTACTGAGTTTCTTGCCGGTTCTTCTCGGTAGAATCTACTTTCCGAACCGGTGATAGCTTCACTTAATTGTAAAATGACGATACAAAAGTGCTTGTATAAGCCTACTTAAATAAAGTTTATTTTGATTTTGAATAAGAAATATGTGACCAGAGCCTTAATTTTACAATAAATATATACATTTTCGACACCTACATTCATAATTCATTTTGAATCTGTATCTATAATGTTTGAATGAAGTGTGCACAACTCATAACCTTTCGTAAGTTTGTCTAGATTTCTATAAGCCCATTTGAATTAAATTAAAAATGAACGATCATCGGAATTCAAAAAATTAGTAGTCCATGACCCTTTAAGGATGATAGCGCGTCAATTGATCATAGCCTCATTCCGGTATGTTCAATCATTTTTTTATGGTATAGGTTGGCGGACGAGCATATGGACCATTTGATGGTAAGTGGTCACCATCACCCATAGACAATGACGCTGTAAGAAATATTAACTACATTTACATCGTCAATGTGCCACCAACCTTGGGAACTAAGATGTTATGTCCCTTGTGCCTATAGTTACACTGGCTCACTCACCCTTCAAACCGTAACACAATAATACTGAGTACTGTTATTTGCGGTAGAATAACTGATGAGCTGGTAACCTATCCAGCGGGCTTGCACAAAGCCCGACCAACAAGAAGAAGTTGTTGATGCTCAAAGAAAAACAAATCTGTACTATTTACAATTACGCGATATCATATTAAGCTTGGTTTAAACATTCTGATTGTTCGTTGTGATTTAAATATTATTAAAAAATAAAAAATTAAAATCGCAGGAGTCTATCTTTGAAAATATTTCAATATGAAGGTCAAGGTTCTGTGCTGTGGAATATACGAATTTCGTGTAATAAAAAATGGCAGCACGCTGTCAAAATGGCTTCCAAGTCACCATCACATGGGATACCTGTCAGAACGCATAAGCCGTTACGCTCAACTACACAAGGAAATACTTGGAAAATAAAAACAAGAAGAGCGACAATGAAAAAAAAAGGAACGAAAACAGATCTCAGTAAGGTCACAACTTTATTTTTGTCGTACTATATGTTTTTTTTTTTATATCTTAGTATTTTTTTATACTTGTACACACAAACATGTGTGTATCTGTAAACATCAGAAAATAGACCTTGTATATAATTACATATATGTATATATATATCTAATATTAATTAGACTTGGAGCTTTCCTCACAACATAGTTCCATTTTCCATTTTGGGTCCCTCTGACACGAGTATTAATCATGCTCACTAGAGAGACCCAACCTTAAATATGCTATGTAAATTTTGGTAACGAATAAATAAATAATAAAAAAAAGTTCCAATTTTAATTGTGTTTGTGCACAAGTTGACTTATCACATGAAAACTTTGGTTCCGTTCCAGCTATAAACTAAACCGTCATATTTTTTCATTATATTTATTCGGGACTCTCTCATTAAACTGGGTTGTTCTTATTTAAATTAGAATAAAAAAAAACGAAATAATTCTAAATTTAAATTTTACTTTTGTGAAAACGTCATTTGATTTAAAAAAATCGAAAGACGTAAAGGCGTTTGGTCTATTTAAATTTGAAGAATAAAAAAATCGAAGTAATTCTTAATTTAAATATTTTTGTTAAATGTCATTTGATTATAAAAAATAATCGAAAGTCATAAAAGCGATACTGGCCAGTGCTATAACTAAAATGTCGTAAAATTCATCTCACTTTTTAACTATCCTTTCTTCCTGACTTCATTGGAGGGTAAAAAAGATCAAAAGCAGATAAAATCTCTTCCATCACATTGACTCCCATAATAGCTCTGTTCACTGCATGAATAATACGATGAATACGACTTTGTTTCTGTCAAAAAAAATCTAGTTTTACTTACATCAGGAACGAGGTTCAAGATTAATTTGGTTTTATTGTTTTCGTATGCGAAGGACGGAGATTTATTGGGTACTGTTATACGTGATTCGACGGTGAATTTAATAGTTTTTTATATGTTACCCCGTTTTGGGATTGTGTTTTATAGGTATTTTATATTGTTGTTCTAATTTATTTAGCGTTGTTTTTATTTTTATTTTTAGAAAATATTATTTCATACAAGCTATGTCAAAGACTGCATGCGTATTTTTAACAAACAAATTGCTCTCCTATTGAATCAGCTGTCTAGTATTGAAAGTCCCGTCAAAAGCTATATAGTGGTATATATACCGTGTGTTCATTTAGTAATAATCGGTTATTTTAATAACAAAAACACTTTTATTATATGTATAGATAATGATTGTGAAGATTTTAAATTAATAATACTTATTAATTTTTAAATAAAAACTACCGTCAGTTCAGTTACCTAAGGACTTAAGTCTTTACCAATATCCGCCATATAAACCTCTTTTGTTATTGATATATTTCATAATAGTCTATACTATTAATAACATGCTAAATAATCTGACCCAGTCATTTTATTCTTATACTATATGTGTAAATAATACTATCTACTACTATAATTAAAGTAGCTTTTAATGTAAATGATGGCCAGTTTGCTGTGAGATTTAAAATATGTAGTTCAAAAAATCACGCACACAAATCATCAAGTAAGTTTGATTTGTCATTCTAAAGGATTTTAATATTTAATGAAAAAAAAAAAGGATTGATATATAAATAATCTTAACTAGTAAGTTATTATTGTGAACGTTGGAATGAATGAATATTTGTCATTCAATCATGATCGGAATGAAATTTAGAAGAATCTGGAAATGGTTATTTAGTATCCCCAATTATTACACCTTACATGCGTGCAAACCACGGCAGGTTGACTAGTCTAGTCGAGATGACGTTAAGACTAAAAGTTAAGTATCAGCTTCTACTACCAGTTGTACCTTTAAATGCCTTTTATCTGGAAAAGCTGGAATATTTTATCGGATTGGAATTAAAATTAAAATTTTAATTGCAACGGAAAAGTTTCTTCTAACTTTTGTTCCCTTGGTGATATCGTAATAGATATGATAAAATAATCAAACATAAGTTCGTATTTATTTAAATTTCGAATGTCCTTGCAAACGTTTGTCTTTCTTGAGCGTTACAATTTGGATACTTGTAAGAGAAAATACGTATATACCAGGCAAACGATTTTCATATTAGACTACAATATCCTGCCACCCATCTAACTAATATCATTACACAGATATAAAACAGTTGCTTATGGCTATTTGTCCCTATCCATGCTTGAATATATAAAATTACGCAATGTGATTCGATTTTTTTAATAGAAATTTTATTCAATAACCATTTTTAACCTGTACTTACGAGAAATTATGGCTTATTTTCGGAGCGATTTTAAACAATACAGATTTTATCCTTATCATGCATTCAATATAGATCCAATATGTTCCTTTACATTATACAATTTAAATGAATATTTTCTAATATATTACAAATTTTAAACGCAGGGACATAGTTTTTCATTTATCTCATGACTGAAAAACTGTAAACGTTGTAAGACATTCTATAGTATCAGCATTGTACGGAAGTAATACGATGCAGAGGCCAGTCGCCAGTTATTACTGTTATAATTAATTTATTTGTTTAATACAGTTTCATTTCTTGACAACATGATAATCATTACATTTTTCATACAAGTTTTCTCGGTACTCGTCCTCACAAGTAGGTAAAGTTATGGATAGAAACTAGTGCATAATAAATAACATTATATCAGATGAGAGCCGAGATGGCCAAGTGCTTAGAGCGCGCACATCTTCACCGTTGATTACCGGTTCAAACTCAGGCAAAACTGAATTTTCATGTGCCTTATTTGTGTTCATCAATCATTTCGAGCTCGATAGTAAGGAGAAACATTGGGAACCATGTGTCTAATTACAACGAATGTGCACATCAACTTCTATCAACCAGCATTCTCCTCAGCGGGAGAGGAGCATACGTTTCCCAGCAGTGACAAAATACTATTAGGTATCACCATAATACCTATCGAGCTTGAACGTGTTGTCAATAATACACATTATTAGCTTATTTTTTTATATATATTTATTATATTTATTTAGCTAGGAATGCAAGCAATGTGTCACACATGTGCGCAATGAATTGGGAATACTTTTAACTTTATATTATTGGTATAAATTTCATTCTAGCTGAGTATTCCAAATCACTAAACCTCTAACTTTTTTTCAAAAAAATGTCGATAAAAATTGTTCATAGTAAACACAACACTATTTAATTAGTAATCAGTATAGACAACCTAACAAAAGCAACGAACACGAAAATCACTGTCACATAAAACATTAAATTTCGTGTAGTCTACAGATTACACATTTATGTATTTTAGGGTTGGTTGTACCCTAATGTCGAAACAAAACGTTGTTTCCGCACCCTTCGTATAAAATTACCGTGTTTAATTTATTTAACGTAAACACGATATAAAGAAAAATATTGCGTTGGACGTCTGTGTATAATGTGTATATATTTGTTTATGAGTTAATAACGTGAAAGCTATTAAATATATTGATATAACCAATCATCGCGGAATCGTCCATAGATAACGTCTAATATTTTATCGATTTTCTTGATTTATAATACTAGCAAAGATAGCGGGCTTAAGCTGTTTAAATTAGACCTTTCTTTTTTGTCCTTAAAAGAATAAAAAAGATAAATCATTGTGTATTTTCTATCTGTATAGCAGCTATCCAATGTCGAAAGGACTCAATTGTTAGCTTACGGGTTGATGACAAATGTCTGGTATTATCAAAAATAATAAAATGATGTGCATATTATATAGTTGCATATAAATTGCCAACTATTTCATAGAAATCGCACCATGTTACAAACATAAATAAAATTCCGCAGACATTTTTAACTTTGCCGTTACGTAAATTCAAATCGTTTATAAAAAATACATTGGTAAAAAAAGCGTATTATTCGATACAAGATTTTGCAGATGATAAAAGATCGTGGAATTAATACCTGTTGACTTCCACGCAGGATATATTAATTTAAATAATTGTATTAACTAACATGACTTTGACTATTTTTTAAATGTTGAAAAGAGTAACTACTGAGTTTCTTGCATGATATAATGGTATGTATGGCATGGTAGAATCTACTTTCCGAACCGGTGGTAGATTCACTTAATTGTTAATTGACAAAGCAATAATTTGCAATATATTTATTTGAAACCATATTTATTTGAACAATGTAACATTTTATGTGACGCCGTAGCATTACGCTATGTCATATACTAATGAAGTTGTAATTATGTAGACGAGGGGCTTCGCGATTCTGTTACGAAGGGGTTAAGTTGATAGGTACTTATCCAGTAATCGATATTGAATTCATTGTTGAATTAACTTATGGTATTTTTAAGGGAACTTCTTTATCGAACAATGAAGATGGCTATTGTATTGATAAATATGAACAGTCCATAGAAAGCTGGTTAAATCTGAGCCCATATTTCGAGTGGATGGGAAATTTTTGATCTAATCCGGAAACTTGGACTCCAATCTGAGTGTTTAAGTATATGCACTCGTTCATAATTGTCATGACAAAGAATTGAATTATATCCTACGCAATGGCGGTGAAGGAAAACATCACGAGGAAACGTGCATGTGTCTAATTTCTTCGAAATTCTGTCACATGTGGATTCCACCAACCCGAATTAGAACAGCTTCGTGGAATATGTCTCTTAATGGAAGAGGAGGCCTTAGCCCAGCAGTGGGAAATTTACAGATTGTTACTTTACTTAATTTATCGTCTAAATTTTTAAATTATTTTTGTATTGTTTTTTTTTTTTAAATAATAACATAAGATAATACAAGTATTTATAATGAAAACGATTGACGTAATTTTAAATTGCTATTATTATAAGCTTATGAGTCCGATTTTTGGACTTGTGCCTTCCTTAACCTAGAGCGCATGGTATCGCTTCATCTGATCGTAGGCAAGTCCATAATAGGTGATGCCTAGAAGATCTCTTAAAAAATGTTCACAGGAAAGGATCGCCAGAAGGCGTTTCGCAACGGTTGCTTGTTATGATTAAGACAGGGATAATTAGCGGTGGGGTTATAACAATGCATAAGACTTAAGAATATTAAATACAACAGGAATAAAAGCTTACAGTGCCCCAAGTAATATCCGCATCGCAACCAAATCCTAATGAGAGGGAAAATAGAACAGCTGCTAGAGCCCCATTAGATTCTTTGCTTTTTAAAAGGAGTGCGTTTGTATTGCCTACTAACTGTGCTAGCGACCTTGTAAGCGTTTGAATTTAACAAAAAAAAAAAAATATTGTAGCCCAAGTTACTCCTTATTATATCTGTTATCTGTCCAACCGTTCTAGAGATTAGCCAGAACAAACAGACAGACAGAGAGACAAAAATTTTAAATAATGTTATTTTGGTATATGTAACGTGTATATGCATTGAGGAAAAAAGCCCTTTTTTAATATTACAAACAGACACTCCAATTTTATTACGTATATAGATATATATTGTTGTCAAACAAATAATAGTCGAAAACATTTGCGCCAAATTAATTCGAATAATAAAGTGTGATATGGATATATTATATTTAATTATTTATTTCAAAATAACATATTGAATAAATGTTCTTTAATTAAATATTAATATTGAGAGAGACTGTTATGCTTTATACACTCATTATCACAATTTTAATTAAGGATTACTTTCGAATAGAGTATATTATATAAATTTAATTGTATTTGATTAACATAATTTTTTATTTCAAATATTAGAATAGAGTTACAACTGAGTTTCTTGCCAGTTCTTCTCAGTAGAATCTATGTTCAAACTCAAATGACCATTTAAATGTACAGTCGGGGTAAGAAAAGGTTCGTCACTAAGATCATCATCATCATTAAGATCTATTTTCGTGTGTTCAGTATGATCGAGAAAATATGACACTAACAGACATATTTTGACAATACAGTAGAATTTTTAATGACTAATTCCACCATTAAAAGTTTCATGTTGATTTAAAACTAGACGTAGTCCAAAAATGTTACAATATTTTGAACCAAGTTATCATACTATGTAATTATAATTTTATATGCAGTTGTCAGTTTAGTGCTTTAGTATCAAAAGGTACTAAGAGCTTACGACTTGATAAAGGAATGGTTTCCTTACTCTGACTGTACTTGTTAAAATCTAGTTGAATAAAGTATATTTTTATTTTGATTAAATATATGATGAAGATGTCATCTTGACGGATTTCGATCACGAAAGCCAGTTGGAACGAAGACTACCCAATAATTCATGACATATTAAATGCATACACTGTTCCCCAACTCTCGTCATCCTATGGTATATCGACTTGGCCAAAGAAAGTTCTGACACAGGAACGACTTTTCGTGCTTTGCGAGCCATTTGAATTTAAATTTGGAACTTACGAATTTGAGGCTGTTGTTTGGTTTTTTTTTTTTTGACAGAAACATTCAATGACATATCACTGGCTCGATCAGATCTGATTTCAGGACTAAATGAAACAGACGAGGCATAAATTTGAATACATTCTTGTTGCATTTAAATAACGTATAGCTAAGAATAATAGAGTAAATAAATGTAGTAGGTGTATAGGGATAATAAAATAAATTAAGAGGAATAAAAGTAGGGGGAGTTACCAAGCTCTACACCAGATCCTGCTATTGGCGGAGACAGCTTTGGTCAAACTGATCAGTTACAATTTTTAGATTAATCGAAATTGAAATCATGTGAATTATATTACTTTAATACATAAAATATAAAACTAATTAATTATATATACAAACTAGTTGCATAAAAATAAATGATAGTTAAAGTATATAATTATACATATGTGTGCATGCCTACAATATATTTCTTATCCTGACTACCTTCTAATATTATGCGCCGTAGAATTAATGTGAATTAAATTATACTTATGAACATTATATTACAAATAAATATTTTTTTTAAGTACCAACTTCAAAAAAAAAAACACTATTTTAAAACAAATAAATATGCACTAAAAAGTAATTAAATAATTGCGTATTCAACATATTTTTAGTGTCCTCCTAAGTAAAATGAAATGAAAAATATTAGAATACTTAAAAGTCCATTTACGATCGTATAACGTAGTTATAGTTATATTTGGAGCCGGTGTCAGCCAAGAAAACCCTACAGTATTATATATAGTATTCCTGGAGTATCTTCTTTCTAACTAAAAAAAATCATCAAAATCAGTTCATAAATGACGAAGTAATTGGCGAACAAACATTAAAAAATATATACGTGTCGAATTAAGAACACTCCTTTTTTTAAGTAGCATAATAACAAATAATTCAAGAAGGTAAGAGACCACATAAACATACTTTGTCGTTTCCAAGGATTACCAAAATATTTGAAAAACTAGTTATTAATTATAAAACAACATATAAAAATTAAAAAAAACATTAATGTTAAGAGCTTGGTATACTTATTTATTACTATCATGATGTGAAAGTTTCATATTAATGGGATGAATAATTATTTTGTTAATCCGAAAAACTAACGAAACATACGTTGCGACAATTACAGTATGATTAATATTTAAAAATAGAATTTTAAATTATTTTATTAATTATTAATTACATGCCAATAAAAACAAACTTTTAAATATTGTCGCTGTCGGTTTTTTTAGTCCGGCTTAGCCATTTCAAGGACATCCCTAAAATATTTTTTATATGTATGTGAACGCTATAAGGGAAAATTAAGAAGGGTTCATAAATTATATTTTTTTAATTAAAAGTAGCTAATTTTTAAATCGACACCGTTAATATAGTTTTATTCGAAGCTATTATAAAATAAGGGCTATTATATATAGGTTTTGTAACAAAACGACTGCAAATGTAATTTATCGGATTTGCACTAGTTATATTTAGTATAGACTTGACTAAAAATAATTATTCTTGATTTATAGTTCGAGACTCGATCTTTTGTTCGTTATGGCGCGAAAAGTATAATAATAATAACGCTTGCCTGAACATCGAATATTATATGTTTAAAAATCGAATATATATTCGTTAAAACTTTTTCATACAAAGAATAGCGCAAGTATTTTCACAAAATTCGATATTTAAATGTAGACGGATTTTTAATTAAATTAAACCGCGAACAACTTCTATTTTAAAAAAATAAATATAAAACCTTTTTTTATAATTCACTCACAAAATTACATATAATTTTAATAGGTTAAACTTAGTTTAAGAATTAAAAAAAAAACTCTTTATAAATAAAATGAATTACAAAATTTGAAACAAAACGAAACTGTCACAAAATTCAAAATAAGAACATTAAATAAAAAAAAAAGTATCTTACCTCATATCGAAAAAGATGCACAAGAATCTTTAAAAAAAAAACAAATCCCGTACACAAAACCACCTCCTTGAAAATACAACGGGAAATAGTCCAACGTGTAAAAACAAGAACGCTTATATAAAGAATTATTTGAAATTCAATTCGTATTTGAAAAATTGGATTTGAATTGAAACCGAAATCATGAACGTTTTAGTCGAATTATGCACCTAGCAAGTGGACGATTATAGGAACGTTTCGATTTATTTCGCATAGTGATATTATTGTATTAAGCATTTCGGTAGTCGGTAACGGAATGTAAGGGTGCGGTCACATCTACCGACGTGTCGGGTGACGCGTGCGCCGCGACTGCACGGGCGCGATCATGCGTGTGCAGTGAGCGGGTGCACTGTAACAAACAAACTAAACTGCACATCGACCAATCTTAGGCGGGGTTCGCGCGTAATATCACAGCTTTTAGCGGATTGCGTTTCGTAGCATCTGTTTTTTATGATCACTTTTTTTTTGTACGTCACTTCATACTGAATTTATTTGATAGTTTCATGAATGAATTCCGAATGACGCTTGAATAAACTATTTTTATAATTTATTGTTACGTTATAAATTATCCATGAAGTTATATTTGTACGTTTATTTTTTTCTCCGCGATAGATTTTCTTCTTGCCTGTCCTATTTCGGACAAGGAACTAGAAGTCTATATTCAAATTTATATCATCCACAAAAAACGTGACGCACTAAAACAGATGAAGAGATACCTATATTACTGAACATCGTAATATTATAAATCTTAACATTTCTTTTCAACTCGATATTGCCTTATTATTTATAGATAAAATACGGTTTTATTTATTATGTTTAAGCACGCATAATTATCGCGTTTTCGATCGGTCTCAAAGTGCTATTTAATTAATCGTAGTAAAAATAAAATGTCCGGCGCACGCGCAGCATCCGAGCGTCAGGTTTAAAATAACCAGTGACAATGGTCAGTTAGCTTTCTAAACGAAGGGGACAATTCGCTTATATTATTAATTAAGATATATTATTTTACAAACGAATCTATTGTTAAATATAAAAACGATATTATTTTAAATAAAGAACACGTTAAAACTACAATTTAATTTTTGTGTTCTATTTTCAAAATAAATTCATAGCCGGAATTAATTAAATTTGACAAAGATCGTATTTACTAATCCACTACTTAAATGACACAGATTATATTTAAATCCATTATACCATTTTTAAATATTTTAATCTTCTAAAGAGGTTGTATTATTTTAAACGCTATGGAGGTTTTTTTTTTTTGACGATATGAATACTATTATACGATAATAACTAGACTGGCGTTGGATGTATCTTATATTTTTATAGTATCTCAGAGAGGAATAAATAAACTATCAAACGTTTAATACGTCTCAGTTAAAATATATTTATAGTCTTAGAATTATAGCTAGATTATAATATCGTTTTTAAAACAAGAACAAAAACTTCATAACTATTAAAATCAAATTTATTGGCTTCGAAAATAAATTTAGTTTTAAGTTACTTCGTTTTGCTTAAAGATAAATAAATCCAGATATTATTTGAAAGACATATCTGTGTCTACCTTTATCTACTATATATCTAATAGATTTTTAGCGTGATATTAGTATAATTATGTAGTTTCAGAACGTCCTAAGTCAATGAACTTCAGGACATGTATACCGATTGATAATACATTTTTGCATCCTAATGCGATACTAATGATTCAAATCAAATCAAATCAAAATAAACTTTATTCAAGTAGGCTTTTACAAGCACTTTTGAATCGTCATTTTACAATAAAGTGAAGCTACTACCGGTCCGGAAAGTAGATTCTTCCGAGAAGAACCAGCAAGAAACTCAGTACTTACTCTTTTTTAACATTAAAAAAATACAAAGTCATGTTAGTTAAATACAATTATTTAAGTTACTATATCCTGCTTGGAAGTCAACAAATATTAACTCCACTCTTTTTTATCATCTATAATAATTGTTGATTAAATGCTTGTATATATACCGATATAATTTCATTTTATATGTTATGGGTATATGATATAAAAGTTTTGTAAATTGTGTGACATTGTGATGAATATAGAAAATTTTCATTTTTTACTTTGATCTTCGTGACATCACTATATAAAAATGTATGCACCTTCGTCTGAGATTACATCCATATAAGGTGGAAGTACCGGATAGTTTCTAGGTGTAAGATACTCTATGACATATGTTATCCTATGTCTTAATGTTTATGCTAATTTTAATGATGACCGGTGTAGTGTAATACTTCAAAGATCTTAACTTTCAATGAACGTTCATAGTATCAGTTAGGATTCACGTCAAAATACCAACGACTTCAGTACCAAGCTATCAATTTGTGATCGAAATTTGAACATAATCAATACCCATTTATTCACATTCTTATTTTAAAAATACAACGATAAAACACTTAAATTATTCAATTCCAATTTAGACCATTAAGGTACTCTAATAAAATATACACTAAAACATTCATCAAAATCGGTTCAGCCATTTTGAAGCAATTTGGTAACAAACAGACAAAAAAGAAAATAAAAAGAATTATATATCTCTACAATCCAAATAGCATGTAACAAAGTCACTTCCCTATGCGATTAGATCTTTTTAACTTCGCGACAGATTTTAATATAGTTTTTATCAATAAATAGATTGATATAAGAAAATTTCAACTGTCAAATCAGAAAAATCAATTTTTATTTTTATATTTATTCTTCCACCTAGAAGTGTACTATAATCTTTATGCCCGTGTGAAGCAGGGGGCGGGCGTGAGGGGAGGGTCTTTATCTGGTATAAAGTTACAAATGTAAAGACGTATTAAATTAAAATTCGAAATTACCTGTTTTATAATTTATATCAATTAAATAAATTGCAGCACTTAGACGCAGTTTCAAATGTTACAATGTAACATTATCAAAGCTAGTGTGGTATTTATGAACTTGATAAAATTTTATCATAGCATTTATTTTTTTAACAATCCATTTTACGATGTTTTCAACCTCCTAGTGAGTGCGAGTCTTGTGAATTAATTTTAAACCTATTCCAGGAAATTTATTGAGCTCAAACTATTGAGAGTGACTATACAAGCTTGGTATTCTAAATTTAAACGATGAAAATAAAACTTTTCCAAAAAGGTTTTAATATAAAGAACAGAAGAAAATTTCAAAAATAACGATTAGATATTGTCAGTCTCTCAAATTATAGCAGATCTAAGTGAATTTTCCGTTTGCACGTTTGTTCTATGGCGATGGTGACAACCTTGTCATACTAAATATAATTTAAAAAAAGTCCTTTCCATAGAGGTTGTTGGGTAAGATATTATTGGCATTCGACATCCTGATATGAAATTTCTATAACCGTCAGTGCAAAACACGTGAAGTACGAATTATACGAACTTTTCGATTTGTTATGAATATACTTATTTCACTTTTAATGGCTTTTTAATAAGGCATTATGTATAAATTTTTTTTTATTGTATAGGTTGGTGGACGAGCATATGGGCCACCTGATAGTAAGTGGTCACCATCACCCATAGACAATGACGCTGTAAGAAATGTTAACTATTCTTTACATTATCATGTGCCACCAACCTTGGGAACTAAGAGGCTATGTCCCTTGTGCCTGTAGTTACACTGGCTCACTCACCCTTCAAACCGGAACACAACAATACTGAGTACTGTTATTTGGCGGAAGAATAAGTGATGAGTGGGTAGTACCTACCCAGACGGGCTAGTACAAAGCCCTACCATCATGTAAAAATATTATTCCCAATAATACACAATATGTGTTTATGGCCTTAATTAAATTATTATATTCTTGTAGTATGTTTTTCCTTAATTATAAAATAAATGGCCTGCGAATTTCCCTATCATTACATCGGGAAATTCACAGAGATATTATTATAATTAATATAAGGACCTCAAAAAATTGTAAACAACGTCATTCTCTCAATTTATAACAAATCTATGAGCAACGATAATCAAATGGCAAGACTTATAATCGAATTTTTCTTTTGTTGGTTTTCTAATGCGATTGTAAACCGTTGTTTAATTTGACTATTGATAAGTAAGTGTAACGCTTCTATTTTGAATAAAGGAATTTGAGTTTGAGTTGAGAGGTTCAGTTCTGAAAAGTAGTAAAATAAGTAAAGTAACAGCCTGTAAATTATCCACTGCTAGGCTAAGGCCTCCACTTCCATTAAGGAGAGGGTTTGGAACATATTCCACGCATTTCCAATGCGGGTTGGTGGAATGCATATGTGGCAGAATTTCGATGAAATTAGACACATGCAGGTTTCCTCACAATGTTTTCCTTCACCGCCGAGCACGACATGAATTATAAACATAAATATCGCACATAATATATATATTGGTGCTTGCCTGTTTTGAACCCGAAATCATCGATTAAGATGCACACGTTCTAACCACTGGGCCATCTCAGCTCGCAGTTCAGAAACTAGGTCCTAATTACAAAACACCTTTGGGTCAATTTCTATTAGCAACTTGGGACTTGAATATTGGTAGCCCCTACACTCCCGAGAAGCTTTCTGATTGAAAAGAGTTGATTTTCTATTCGACGAGGATAAAACAAATGTGTCTTTATATGCACGCCTCTAATGCGCGAATAGAGCCTTAATAAGTTCTTAACCTTCTCCTTTAGCACACTTCCTGTCTTACTTTGATGTTTATGCTAATTTTTATGACGATCGTTTGAGTATCATACTTTAATCTTGTAATATCTCTATCTTAGTGTAATACTTTCGCGCTTATAGTGTTAGTTAGTTCACGTCAAAATAAAAATGACTTCAGTATCTTGGTGTTTGATTTGTGTTCGAAATTTGAACATAATGAATACCCAATATCAATTTTTATATCTCGAATCGAAACATTTTTTTTCTAATTATAACAACACGATACCTAGCCGTAGCACGTCACTTTACTACATTGATGATAAAGAGAATGATTGTTTGATATAATCACAGTATCAATATCTATAGTCGATGGTAACAGCTTACTACCTAATATAAATAATTATTCCTATTTAATTTACTAACCACTGCTGGTTTAGTAAGAGCAAAATTAAAATCGCTCAAACCACTCCAGTATTCGAATAAACGTAAGATTTTTTAATCGAAATATTTCACAATTGATGTTTATGTTTATATAAAAGATAATACCTTTTATTAGTAGTGGTCTTTTCCAGTTTAAAAGCTAAGGGAGGAATTGTAATTAGAGGTACAATTACAGAGACATAAAGTCTTAGATATAGACGTGTTGACCGCGTAAGAAACTGTTTATATTTCTTCTAAGACTAGTCTATATATAAGGCGAAATCAACAATTAGATAACTCGTTCGTCTGCCTTCCTAAAATGAGAAAATTTTACATTTAACGGATTTTGACTATAGTCCTTAAGTATGGTGTTAAATTATATTGATATTAATTGAGTATACATCGTGAGGAAACCTGCATGTGTTTAATTTCTGCCACATATGCATTCCACCAACCCGCATTGGAATAGCATAGTGGAATATGTTCCAAAACCTCTCCTTAATGGAAGAGGAGGTCTTATCCCAGCCGTGGGAATTTACAGGCTATTACTTTACTTAATTGAGTATACAGTATCGCCTCTAAGCGATGGAAAATATCTATCAATGTGAGTTGTACATCGTCACTTCAATGGTATTAATCGAGATTAAACTCGCAAGCTTGGATTAAGATTCGTTTCATCAAAGCATTCGTTTACACCGTATAGCTTACATAGTAAAAATCTAAATCAAAATTATATTTAAGTAGGTTTTTTTATATGGAGTAGCATATGGGCCACATGATGGTATGTAGTTACCATCACCCATAGACAATAACACTGTAAGAAATGTTAACTATTCCTTACATCGTCAATGCGCCACCAACCTTGGGAACTAAGGTGCTATGTCCCTTGTGCCTGTAGTTAAACTGGCTCACTCACTCTTTAAACCGAAACACAACAATATTGCGTACTGTTGTTTAGCGGTAGAACATCTGATGAGTGCGTGGTACCAACCCAGGCGGGCTTGCACAAAGCCTTACCACCAAGTAAAAAATTACAAAGGTTTATAAAGTATTTTTGGGTTCTGTTACAGTGTTCAATTAAATGCAAAGCAACCACGGTTAATAAAGTAGATACCACAGAGAAGAAGATGCCAGAAATTCAGCTCTTCTCCACGATTTTAAAGAAATATAAAAGAAAATCTACAAAAATAGTGAATGAACTTTTCAACCGACTTCAAAAAGGAGGAGGTTATCAATTTGTCTGTATTTTTGTATTTAATATTCTGGGTCAATCAAGGGGCTCGTATCGCTTCTTTCTTTTGATTGTTGGGGCGTGTGCCCGTGGCTGACACCGGCTCCAAATATAATAATAACTATAACTACGTTATATAGTCGTAAATCGACTTTTAAGTAGTCTTATATTTTTCATTTCATTTTACCTAAGAGGACTATAAAAATATGGTAATATGCAATTATTTTTATTACTTTTTAGTGCATTTTTATTTGTTTAAAAATATTGTTCTGTTTGAAGTCGGTTGTTCTTTTTGTTAAAATTTTATTTATAAAGAAATGTAAAAGAAATCTACAAAACGACGAATAGTTAATGCGCTTATTTAACCAAATAAATTAAATCGTATATCATAGATAAAAAAAAAAACTTTTTATGATACACGTAAATTATTTTAAAAAAAAAAACCGTAATCACTTCGTCTTTTCTGAAGTATTTCTTTTTATTCTATTATATTGGAGTTCCGTCTCGTGGATACATCAAAGCTGGATCTTTGATGTATCCACGACGATGTAATGGAAACATCCTGGAAGTATATCCTGGAGGTATATTATGTAATTTATGTAACATGTTATGAAACAAAGTCCCCCTGCCGCGGCTGGCTGTCTGTATGTTCAAAACTACTGAACGGATTTTAATACGGTTTTCACAAATATACAGAGGAATTCATAAGGATGGCTTAAGAATATAACTTATTCAGCTTTTGAGTAAATAAGTTGAAATAGAACGGCAATTGTTTAACATGTCGGAAAAAGGCAACAAAAAAAAATATAAAAAATGAAATGTCCATCCGTGCGAAGACGGGACGGGTCGCTAGTATATAAATAATATCGTTACTTCTTGCGTCAATCACGTGACAATGCTGCACATATACACAGCTATGAGCAATCGATTGTGAATCATCCGAAAAAAATTCCCCCTCTTTTGCGCAACAAAGTGGGCTCGTAACAGCTATTTTCTAACAAAATTGTGCTCATAAATGACGAAGTTCTGAGGTTACAAACATAAAATAAAATTCGAAAAAGACATCGAAACGCACTTTGGGATGTTATTTTAAAACCACCAACAATCGTGTTCTATTCGGTTGCCATGATTGCTTGGAAAAAACAGATCAAATTGTGGATGGATTAGTTTTCTATAAAACTTATTTCCAGCTAGTAATATATACACTAGCTAATTGAAGGAGCTTTAGTTTTTTATAACAATTAACTGTCCGATAGGACTAGTATAAATACGTTATGTTACTGAGCTTTCTGGTTTCCACAACATGCACGCAATTATAGCTAACATACCTGTAAAAAAATCAATTCAACTCGATTGAACGATGGGTAAACAAATAGCATATAAGAAAAACAAGCGTTATCTTTAATATATTAGATCTATATTATATAATTATTATTTATTTCCATGTATTTGTAATTAATTTAATTTTTTTAATCGTTTAAAAATAAACGTACAATTCTATGTCACATTTACATAAATTTAATTGTACAAATACGGTAATATAATATAATCTTTGATTTGAAATAAAGAAGCTCATTTTATTTCACAAAAATAAACCAATAATGTTTGTTTACAGTTTGCACTTGCAGTATTTACTAAAATAAACCTCATTAGATTACAAAGTATTGTTTTGTTATAAATATAAATAGGCTAAAGAGTGTTCTGTCAACCGTACCGTTCGATAATTCGACAGTGTAACGTAATCGATAAAAAAACCGTAACATATAAACAATCTTCCTTAGCTCTACTAAAGCGTCCTTGCAAATTCAGTGAGCGATCACAGTTATCCGATTACGCATTTAAATTGACTGCCATCAATCAAGCGGGCGTCCGGGGCACTAATAAACGCAAAAAATATAAAACACAGCACCTACTTAACTCAAAATTCATTACCCGGAGTCACTTTAACCGTTCAGAGAAACGATTAATTTATTATTTCATGCCAACCTTTTCGCGCATCCAATTTAAAATTTGACATCTTAAACAGTTTTAAATTACATGTGGAATTATTTCATTAGCGCCGAAACGCCCGGGGGCTAGCGCCGATGTGGCCGACGCTGAATTTTTCGGTACCGAAAGTTGTAATCAACACGTCAGTGTGGCCACGCCTTAAACTCTTCGCGTTAATGGCCTGATCCCGATATCGGCTCATTCTGCAAAATGTTGCAAAAATTATTTGCAACGTACAAAGTGTTATTCAAATGAAAATAGTCTTTAATACCTTGACTTTGGGAAGAGTTTTAAATTACGTTCAGTTTATGTATCTTGTTCTGTTCCTATAAGGTCGTATTTATGGCGATGTATACGTTTTGTTTGTTTACACACTAAGACTTTAACGAGGAATGCATATATAATCAGCATGAGTGAATTTAATGTGTGTGTAATCGTACAACTAAAGTAGAATTTATATATCAATGGATGAATTGTTGGGTGCTTCGATCGCGAGGAATCAAGGGCATTAATGCCTTTACCAAAGAGAGCACGAAGTAAATATTTTGCTTCGTAAAGTACTACGACCTGGCCATTTTGCTAGCCTTTAGATTTCTATATATATTTAAATATTTTGTCTTTTATTATATTTATTAGTGTAAGTATGTGTAAAACTTTTTATTGTATAAAGTTTGCAATATTTTTGTGTGTGTTGAACATTAGATCGTCACTAATATTTAATAATAAAATTAAATACATTTATAATTGTTACATTTTATACGATATATTAATACATATGAAAATTAAATATAACACCAATACAATAATACAGTTAACACAATAATTGAATTGTTAATAAATTTTCCAAATGATATATTTTTGTAAACTAAAAAAGTATACCTGACAACTGTGTTTTATAATACAGATAAAAAATAGTGTATTTAATAAAACCTCCTTATATTTTTATAATTGTTTACAAAATACGATGCTAATGTTAACGCTTGCGCAAAACGAGATATAACGGAAGCGATTATGGTATCGAGTTAAAAAGAAATAATGACTCTGAAAATATATAGCCGTCGTTCCATATATTATAAGAAGTCATAGCAATAAATATGTTGAACAGATAATTATCTCCATCAGAGAATTAATGGCGTAATAGTTGTGTTTATATATTAAGACGGCTTTGACTTGGAAGGCAGATGCGCGAATGGCCTTCTTCATCACCTTGACCCATAAATGATAGCATTGTGAGGAATACTTCTATATGTACGGTCGGGGTAAGAAAAGGTTCTTCACCTTAAGATCTGTTTTCGCGTGCTCAGTATGAGCGATAATCTGCTTTTCCGATTGAGAATGATATTTGCGTCGCAATGATTTGATGTTTAGATTCAAAAGGTACTAAGATTTTAAGACGAGAAAGGAATGAATTTCAAAACTGACGAAAGTTTTCTTACTCTGACTGTACCATCAGACATTTCCAAACACAGAATCTGAGATATTATTCTCTCTTCTAGAGTAACAACTAAGTTTATTGTCGTTTCTTTTCGGTTGTATATGCATTCCGGAAAGGTAGCTTCACTTAAAATAGTTTATTAAATGACGATTCAAAAGTGCTTGTAAAAGCCTACTTGAGTCAACTATATTTTGATTTTGATTTCTTATTATTTATTATTTACTTTCCGTTAACTACCTTTACCTTAGTCTAATCGCTATAAGGCTGTAGATCCAGTTCTAGGTTTAAACCCAAGATTGTACTGATAAAAAGTTATAGGGATTTTTTATAAAATTCTTATTAACCCTAGTTTTTGGAAATTGGAAGTTTGTACACTCCCAAGCCCCGGTAAGCTCGTTGATGCTGCCGTTGATTCTACTCCAGAACCCTTTCCGGTTGTGTTGAATTAACAATCTCATCGAATTGTGATAGTAAGGGAATTGAGAATGTACCTGTCTAGGTAGACATTTGTGGAAGTGGAGTCCAAACGCGAAGACGACTAGTATAGACAGCAAGAATGAGCTACACTAAACTTGAGACTTGAGGAGAAGCCTTGGAACGTATTCCACCAGCTGTTTCAATACGGATAGATGGAATACATGTGTGACAGAATTTCTATTAAACGAGACATGTTTTCCTTCAAGCATAAGGGTCTGAACCCGCAATCATTGGTTAAGATGCACTCGTTCTATACACTGGGTCATCTCGGCACCATTCCAATCGGCTCGGATCAAATATTTATAAAAAAAAAAAATTGTTTTTTTTTTCTTTTTAATTTTGTGTCAAATACAACGGCTGAAAAAGACACAGTACCGTCTATGTTTTTTTAAGTGTATATTTTATTATATGGGAAAATATGAAATACGAAAGTTATTTTACGTACGCGAGAAATTGTTAATGTCGATTTCATGTCCTACATTACAAAGCGAACGTACTTAAAAAACAAGAGATATTTTTATCGTTTTATACATTACTGCGAGCCTATGAACAATACTATGATTGGAGCGCTTAACGACGTTAAAATTGTTTCTGGTTTATCTTTGTAGGGACAATTTAGGCTGCAGTTTCACTGGACGCGACAATGATGATATTTCATTGGCAGTCATTATTACACTTTGTCTAAAACTTTTCATCTGATTTCTCAGTATACGATACCAGTTACTCAATTTTGTAAAATAAGTATCATGTCCAATGTAACATTGTATTTAAAATATATGGTACTGCTTTAAATGAATAAACAAATGAAGTAACTATCAAATTTTCAAGGTCACATTTTAAAGTACCGTTTGCATGAAACTTAAAAGATTATTTTTTAATTAACCCTTTAACAAAGTCCTTATGAGCTAAGCCAGGAATAAATTGATTTATTATTAATAATTAAGAATTTAATCCCGATTCTTCTTGGCACGTGCCGTTGTATAAACAAGTAACTCGCTTCTCTCCGGATATTCGATACTTTGCCCGAGAACCAAACCGGATATTTGCTGTTTTATATACAGCGAACTCTCTGTGTTAGAACTTTAATAAACAATAAGGCTAAATCCGTAATGGATTTCATACTTCATTTATGATCGGTTAAAATACTATTAATACCAATGTATATATACATAGCTAACTTAACATAACTCAAGCTTTCCACGAACACGTACGTATAGCATATTCCAGTCGAAGTAGGAATAAAGATGAACAAACTATAAATTTACGTATTTCATGCAATTTGCTAATAACTCAGATATATTATGCACTACTATGACTTTATGACTTATATAAACATTTCATTTATAATACAACACTTAACTAACAATAACACTTATATCCATTTTAATTTTACTTCTATCATTCCGATAACAGTCTTCGACGTTCAAAATATAAAATTTTGAGAAAACCATAGTGAACATGATAGACTAAACAAGTTCTAACCAATAATATCTTGTGAATTCGCTTAAAAAATGTTGATTATTTGGCTTTTTCCTCTTATGGTTGGATTAGAGTATATAGATTATCAAGGACGATGGTGATGATCAATATCGTAGAGAGATATCAGAAGATCATTTATCGTGTATCACTTTGAAGTCTCTTAAAGCATATCGCTTCTAAGCTAAATTTCTAAAATATATTATTATTTAAGAATTTGTTATTAATGTAATTTTTTGTCTTGGAGTCAAATACACGTCTTTGTTATACGTGTAAAATTAAATTAAACTTGAAGTCGAATATTCATTAATTAATTATTAGACTGTTTCCAATGACAAGACAAAACCGTTACGTTCTATTGATACCCGATTTTTTTTTAAATATCTCAACAACGGTTGCGTAAATAAAAGTTATAGAGTTTCATAATAAAAGATTTACTTTCAGTTAACAACTGAAGCAGACATTTTTAACTTTGCCGTTTCGTATATCAAATCATTTATAAAAAATACATTCGTAAAAAAGGCATATTATTCGATACAACATTTTATAGATGATAAAAAAGAGTGGAGTTAATATCTGTTGACTTCCAAGCAGGATAATATTAATTTAAATAATTGTATTTAA
This sequence comes from Vanessa cardui, assembly GCF_905220365.1. NCBI lineage: Eukaryota > Metazoa > Arthropoda > Insecta > Lepidoptera > Nymphalidae > Vanessa > Vanessa cardui. Next base: position 3,426,866 of record NC_061139.1, read on the forward strand.
CTAACTTGCCTTTGTATTTTTTAAATGTTGAAAATAACTAAATACTGAGTTTCTTGCCGGTTCTTCTCGGTAGAATATACTTTCGATTCGAAAGTGCTTGTATAAGCCTACTTGAATAAAGTTTATTTTGATTTTTAAGAAACAATTATAGATTCGTGTATGTATTATGTCGCTTATTATATTATAGCGTTTCGTGATACGACCGAAGCCTTCGAGAACGATTAAATACACGCTACCGTGGCGCACAGAGATCACAGCGGAGATAGTACAATCGGTTCTCATTACTGTTACACAAGTGCAATAAAAGGTTCGGTATTTATCAATACAATTGTTTGGATCGATATTTGCATGTGTGAGTGAAATATTTGAGAGCTATTCCCCTTAAGTTCTATTAATCTCTTTATTGTCTTGTATGGCTATATTTCTTGTTCATTTGTATTGGATCGGGATTTAGCTGTAAGCACTGTAAATAATCTTTTGCTACTTGGGGTTATCTTTTTTTCGTGCCAAGAGCAGAGAAAAAACTAACAACCCTGGCAAGCAACGCTGAATATTCATTGCTTAGCTTATGTTTAAAATTCATTTTGTGCTCGGCGGTGAAGGAAACCTGCATTTGTCTAATTTCATAGAAATTCTGCCACATCTGTATTCCACCAACCCGCATTGGAACAGCTTGGTGGAGTGTGTTCCAAACCTTCTCCTTAAAGGGAGGACTTAACTCAGCAGTGGGAAAATTACAGACTGTTGTTGTTGTTGTTTGTTATCTTTTATTATATTTTTAAATACATTTAAATATGATATTTAAATTGAGATGAGTTGTTAGAGTGAATGTGAGTTCAAAACTGTGAGTAATGTAGTAGTAGTAGTGAATAATGACATCGCGAGGGAACATTTTTAGGATGAAATCCTGCCAGATAGATAAGAAACAACCATCTGGTACAGCGTGATGAAAAAACTCCAAACATTCTCCTCAATCAGAGAGGATTACTTTGACCAACAATGGGATGTATAAAGGCTGTCGTTATACTTTTATATTTAAAAAAAAAACTTTACAAAAAAGTGCTGCTTTAAAATTGATCGCGAATCAGATATACAACTTTAGTATATGTATGTATGTATCGTATCAGAATAAATTAAACTCGATCAAATTATTTTACAATTACAAAGTTACCTGTCATGTAAATTATTATTTAAACTGTTTTAATATCGTATTAAAAACGAAGGAATGCATTTAACAATAAAATTACGGAAGAATCTTACACCTTTCATAAGTTTAACGTTATTATTTCATAATTCGAGTTGCAGTTACGATAAAAATAATATACATCCGTCGTTTCGCCTTAAATATTAAGTTAAAACGTTTAAAATAATTACGGGATAATTTAGTTAAGTTGCAGTTGCTCTATTGCAATTTATTCAATCCTAGTTTTTTATTATTTATTAAAAAAACATTTATAATCTGAAAGCACTATCAGATTCGTTAATCTTAGTATTAACTAGTTGTGACCGCGACTTCGAGTGCTTTTAAAATTAAAAAAATGTTATCGTTGTACCCTAAGTTACTTTTTATTACAGCCTTCTCTCTGTAAACGTCCCTACAAAATCGGTTCAGTCGTTCCAGAGATGGAGCAATCAAACAGACAGATAGACGAAAATTGTAAAATGTTATGTATACAGGCATATGCATTTAGTAAAAAACTTTTTTTTTTATGTTACAAAAAGAAAATTTTATTCATAAAAAATAGTTTGACAGTCTGCTAGTTTCTTGATTTATAAATCATTATACAATTCTAAGCAATTTTTTTTATAAATTTGTAATTATAATTATTGAAATTAGACAAATAAATGAAATAATTAATGATACGAAACACCAATAACAATATTTTAATATTTTTCATTTGTCTTAAGACAGTCTTAATCTTCAATGAAACCGCAGCTTAAATATAAAGCGGCGATCGAAAGGATCGCAAAAATTGCGTTTCTTACGTTGAAAATCGATCGGCGGAATGTCATTAAATTTTACGACCTATTTGTGTGATAAGTTGTTTGTACTGCGCTTTTGTGTTTGAAACTTTGTTTGAGAATCATTTACAATAATATTTGTGATAACATTAGATGTTACAATACATAACAAGAATCATATAAATGCTGTTCAATTTCCTTTTGTAATTCTTTTATATTCTCAAATATACTTCTTGATTCAAATGATATGCTACTTTTCATATAGTTTAGTAATAAAACATATGTCAATGCACTTTTTAAGAATAAAATTTGAAGTTATTATCATAACGGAGGCAATGGGCAGAAATCAGTCGACTTGTATACCAATGATACAATCTGAGGAAAGATCATTCAATGAACATATTGATGCATACAATTTATCCAATTATTTTTCTTATTATAGAATCAGCAACTGATAGGATTTTATACAAACATTTCTTAGTGCGATTTGTTTCGGTATTGTACCGACAAATATACATGTCCCTTTCCCTTTAAAAAACTTTCCCTATATCACAAACCGTTACCTCCTATTTTACCCCCTCAAAGGCGTAATTAAAAAAGGTAACCTATATCCTACCCAGGACTTTTATTATCTCCGTACCAAATTTTATCTAAATTGGTTCAGCGGCTTAACGGTAAAGAGGTGACTTACAAAGCTACTTTCGCATTCATTATATTAGTAAGTATAGATACATATTTCCGTTTTAGTATATATTGTGAGGGAATCCATGTAAAAGCGATATAAAACCATAAATCTTTTAGTTGGGATTTTGTTGACGATAGCGGAAAAATGTTATATGTTTCTTAATAAGCTAATTTGGAGACATTTTCTTATCGTAGTCAGTGATTAATGATTCCAAATTTTATTTTAGGAGCCTTAATCTACGATCGATAGATAAAATTGAATTTTGCTTAAAGCTCAGCTTAATTGGGAATTACTGAGAACGGATGTGTATATTGGGTATACTGAAATAAAGGCGCAAAAACAAACCCAATCAATTATATAAATTTGTGTACAGGCGGAATCATGGACTGGGTCATTGTAAATGGCATAGCAAGAGTCATTGGACCAAATGTTATTTACATCACCAAGGACCTACGATATTATGGATTTTGCCTGTAGTTATACTGACTCATATACCCTTCAAACCGGAAAACAAGAATACCGCGTGTTTCTGTTTGGGGTTAGAATATGTGATGAGTACTCCTTACACATGCATAAAGCTCTAACTATCTACTAACACTGTGTAAATATTTTAAGCAGGTTTTTTCGCGATTATCTAGTTAAACAGTTTTTTGTCTCTTTCTGTTATATTAAAATTTACATTTGAAGGAAGAAGACTATTCACCCCCTAAATGATATTTATAATGTTATCATTAATAACATTTACGTACATATAATCTTTACCTAACTATTTACATAAGTTACGGTCGGATTTGTGCATTCAATCGTCAATAAATAAATGAATGAAATTATGTTGTAAAAATACTCTTATAAAATAAAATTCAAACTAAATAAACAATAACAGTGTAGACTTCGGATGTGTTCTGTAAATTCAATTGGCTACAAAAATATGTATAAAATTTTACATCTTAAAGAACTAAATAACCAAAAATATTATCGACCTCGAAATATATTATAATCATCCCTGTATAAATAAAATTCATAACAATTGATTTGTGAAATCTTAATTCAATTTCCATACCGAATTAACTTCTCAACTGCCGAGATGAAATAATATCTAAGCAAAATTCCTGCACAGCATTCCTGATAGAAGGATCTTCGACCCCCAACGTAGAAAACAGGCCGTCCAGTCGAACGCCTTTTAAATGGCTCATAAAACTATCATAGCATAAATATGCATAAATAAGAAAAAAAAACCTAAAAAACTTTATAATAAAACAAGCCATAAACGATCCGTGTATTACGAGAATATTAAACACGGTAAATAAAGTTATTATTTTAACGATTAATATTATAATGGTATCATATGAAAATTACCGTAGTGTTGTATTTAAAAACCTGTACCGGGATTATTGAGAGTTTACGACATTTTATGTTATCTGAATAACGATTATGGAAATATAATAACTGTGAAGTATACAGATAAATAATAGTGAAATGACTAAAAAATTAATTAAATTGTTTTGAGTACTTGATTTGAGTTCGTACTCTACTGCTATAATGATACTTAGAATTATAAGCCAATATCATTGGTTTTGTTTCCTGATAAAAAATGTGTTAGTTTTAAAATGTCTTTTTTTGGGATGACCATCATCAAAAAGGTGTCGATTGTGGTATTTTAGGACATATCCAAGTTTGTTCATCAGTTTCAGAGCAAATGTGTGATTAATATACGAGTTAATTTGGATGAATAGGTATTTTAAATTGGTACTATACTCAATAACTTATACAAAAATTCCCATGCTAATAAATGGTATGTTTAAAGTTTGGAATATTTTTTGAATAGATTAATATTTTTTCTACCTTAAACTTTTGTAATATATGGCAATTTGACCGCAGAGGGGGTTTGTTGCAGCTCTTCGACTTGATACACGACCATTTGCAGACACTTACATATTACCAATATTTTTTAATGCCTATTAAATAACAGCTATATATTATTAATCAAAATATGATTTGTCTTTTGTCAAGAGCTGCGATGGTTAGAACGCGTGCATCTCAACCGATGATTGCGAGTTCAAAGCCAAGCAAGCACCACTATATATGTGTGCTTAATTTGTGTTTATAATTCATCTCATGCTCGGCGGTGAAGGAAAACATCGTGAGGAAACCTGCATGTGTCTAATTTAATCGAAATTCTGCCACATGTGCATTCCACCAACCGGCATTGGAACAGCGCGGTAGAATATGTTCCAAACCCTCTCCTTAATGGAAGAGGTGGCCTTATCCCAGTAGTGGTATATTTACAGGCTGTTACTTTACTTTACTCTTTACTTTTTGGTCACCACCAATCGTCACATACACCGCGATATTTAAATACATATAAATTAATTGTAGTGTTGTGTTCCAAATTAGAAGACATTGTAACTACTCTTAATTGTGTTTACAGGGGACATAATATTGTATCTTCTAAGAATGGTGTCACATTAACGATTTAAAATATTAAAAGATTGTGATTGATTTATGGCCCGACACAAGGTGACCCAACTGATAGAAAATTAAAGTAGAAAAGAAAAAGGAAACAAGTGTCTTAAATAACAGAATACCATTTTAGACGAGTCTTTACGTAGTTCGTTACCATGAGTGTCAATTTCGACCAATTACGGTTAAATGTGCCCGATTTATTAGTTTACAATGTTGACGACTGACCAGAGCTATGATTAAAATGTAATCATACTTTAAGATCATTAAGAGGATGGATGGCTGTGACGTAGATGCGAGTGGATTGTCGATGTTGACCGTTTCGAACAAATATTTATTTTCAATGATTAAGTTCAGATTGCCCAAATGTTAGAAAAGCGATTTTTTTCCGATATATAACCGGGTTCAAATCTAGGCCAACACCACTGAATTTTGAGGTATTTATTATTTTTTTATAAATAGATGGTAGAGCAAACGGATCTGATTTTAATTTGTCACTACGACCTACAGACAATGGCCAACAATGCTTACCAATCTTGGGAACTAAGATATTATGTCCTTTATGCCCGTAGTTACACTGGCTTACTTGCCCTTCCAACCGAAACACAACAAGGACACCAATACTGAGTACTACTGTTTGGCGATGTAATTAATATCTTTACCATATTTTCTATCTTTAGAACCTGACGGATGGTCATATATATCATTTTAAACCTAAAACCGATACGCGGGAGAAGTCACGGGCCAAAAGTTGATTATAATGTAACATTCACAACACGTGTGAAATTAAAAAAAAAGTATAAAACGTTTTTGACATTTCCTCAGTTTCTTTATTGCAATAATGATAAGGTTTTTCAGATTTTGTTGTCAGTTCTTTTATTTGGCTGATGAAGGTTTCGCACATTTGAACCTTATTTAATAATGAAATGTAACCTATTTTTTATTAATTTAAAATAATGTACCTCATACTTTTATGAATGATTCAATGACATACGATTGAAATTCGAATTTCCAAGGGCGACCACTTGTATACATCTATAGAATGAATTAGATGTGACAATATATGTTAAACACAATTATAATATCACATAAAAAATAACTATTACAATTCAAATACATGTCAGCGACTAATATGACACTCATTTAAAATTTATAAAAAAAACTATTGATTTCGAATTTCAAGTCTCTTCAATGAAAGGCTTTTTTATTTTTCATTATTAAAAATAAATTAATATTTATATACAATAAAATACTTAACAGAGTTTTCTTCCTATATTTTAATATATTAAATAATTCGAAATTCATATAAAACCTTTTTGGTATGATCTACATTCGATTGAATGAAAACAGTAAACATTCAAATATCGAATTTTTAATAGGACAATTTTTGGCGGGAACACGAACGCCTCTGTCCTCCTTAGCTTCTATTAACGGTAACATAGGCACGATGATTTGTTTTGCAAATTATGTAGCGCTATGACATCAATCTCATGGATAAATGTAAAGCATTATGCATTATAATGTTTTGAATTCATTTCCTGTTGTTAGGATTTATTCACACTATAAATATTTTTTTCTATTAAAAAAAACAAATTGCTCGTTTGAAAATTGAATGTAATGTAAACATGAAAAATGTGATTTTTTAATTAATATTGTAAGTGAGGTTTTCCTGACATTTCTATTTTCATAAGTAATTTACAATTTATAATAATACGTGCTATACTTACGTTCTACATGCAATAACTACATTATTTATTTCAATAATAACACTTTTTTTTTCGGTATTCCAAATTCAAATATTGTCCCAAAACGTAATAAAACCGCAAAGAGCATGTACCTCTAAACATATAAGAATCTATTCCGGCTGTGACGTCACAACTTTAAAATGCCGGTAATAAAAATACAGGATTCACCTGCCAACAATGTTTTTTAGTCCAGAAGTCGTTTTCAAAAGAGCGCATTTGACATCAGTTCACCGCATAACTTTAAATACTAAGTTACATTTTCGGTTGTATCGATGCTTTTCAATCAATTTTGATTCTTGGATGACCGTAATAGAATACATTATTCAAATTTCAAGGATGTATTTTTATATTGCCATTCCGTAACATTGATGAATCCTCATCCTGTTTAGGCAACTGCCGAAACTGATATATACATGAACTGATTTAAAATTCCAAATAGCGAGTCGGCTCTTGTCGTCAATAGCAATAGCAAAAACGGTTCCAACATGTTGCATATTGGATCTTCTGATATGACGTTGGTATTTCGTTGTTTCTTATTTTCCGTTTAAGGAGAAGGTCTTAGATGGTCGAAATCTCAGCCACCAAAAGTTACTCATAATGTTCTATAAAAATTGTTTCAATATTTGATAGCACAATAATATACTAAATTGACGTCAAACTTTATTCAAAATAGAAGTGTTTACACTTTCTTATTGATTGTCGAAAATCTACCACCGGTTCGGAATATAATACCTCAGACCTGAGAAGAACCGGCGAAAGAAACTCAGCGGGATTTTTTTTTTATTATTATGTCAATTTACAACTTACAGTACCTAATAAACTTGGTACTACAAAAAAAATATAATTATCTTCCGATATTCAGACTTCGATCAATTTAGAACACATTTTTATTCTTTCATTGATCATTGTGCTTAATATTTAGTGAACCGATTTTAATGCAGTTTTAATTGTTTTCTAGAATAAAAATAGAAACTTTTAATATGCACTATGCACTGCTATTGCTAAGGTCCCATATGGTCAATAGCGACGTGCGACGGTCCTCGCCTTAACAAGATGCATTTTCTTTGATGGTCACCGACTTCCATACATTTTAAATCATTTCAGCGTATACGACACGTGTAATTTTTTCCTTTGCTTGAATAACTGCGGTTTGGAGTATATTTTAAAATTGACAAGAACTTTTTGATATGCTTATAACATATATATTATTGTTACTAAGTTGATTTCCCACGGTCGCGTTACGTTATCTGCATTTGACGAAGTTTTTCGATACGTATTGGTAGATACAAATATTATATCAGCCGATTTGTTTTTTGGAGACTCGATTGCGCGAGATTAATTACAAACAAATTAAACTTATGAGCTGAGATGGCCCAGTGGTTAGAACACGTGCATCTTAACCGATCATTGCGGGTTCCAACCCAGGCAAGCACCACTGTATACATGTGCTTAATTTGTGCTTATAACTCATCTCGCCTCGGAAAACATCGCGAGGAAACCTGCATGTGTCTAATTTAATCGAAATTCTGCCACATGTGTATTTCACTAACTCGCATTGGAACAGCGTGGTGAAATATGTTCCAAACCCTGTCCTTAATGGAAGAGGAGGTCTTATCCCAGCAGTGGGAAATTTATAGGCTGTTACTTTACTTTACTTTACTTTACTTAAACTGATAAAAAATTTTAATAACAATAAATTGTTTATTGCTGCTTTCAAAACAGACAAGACACAATCGAAAACATGTATTTTTTATTACAAAGAAGTTTTTATTAACATAAGAATTATTAATATTATACTAGTAGTATTAATAATTCAAGGCGAATAAAATGTATTGCATTTTCCGAACATTTTCTTTTCTACTTTTTTTTATTGACAGTGATTAACACTGCAGCTGGTTTGACAAACATAAAAGTTACCACACTTTTTGGTCTTTGTTTATTTATATATGGCATAGTGATAAAAATAGGTATTATATATAATCACTGAGTTGTCTGTCATTATAATCAATATATATGGATATTATTTTCTAATAGTATCTAATATGAAGTTATAAATATACAGACTTGAACGGATTCATGTTTTGAAGAAAATAGTTTTTTTCGTTCACATCGGTCTAATAAATTACTTCACAAATATATTATTTGTCAAAGAATAAACAATACATTATCAGTATACGTAAAAGTCTGATTTATTCGGATTGGTTAAAATATTATAGCGTAAAAAATTAACATTTTAACCTTTACGAACAAATTTCTAAAATTTTGAGATAAATTTTATTATAAGAGGGATGAACTAAAACAATCTCAGTGGTCACATTGTCTAAACGGAGTTGCATATTTAGTGTCCAAATAAAAAAAAATACATCAAACCACATCGGCTTGCCGCCATTTAATTAAATAATAAATAAATAAATATTGGACAACATAACATATATTACTCTGACCCCAATGTAAGTAGCTAAAGCACTTGTGTAATTGAAGATCAGAAGTAACGACGCGACGGTACCACAAACATTCGATTCGGCCCGGACCTCGGAGTGGATTACCCATGAAAACCGGTGTACAGAATACTCGACCACGGAGGTCGTAATTATTACAAAGGCTTTTAGTTAGAATTTATTTTTCTCTTCCTGTTTGTCATAGAAATGTTTGGTGTCACAAATAAAATAAAAATGTAAAAAAAAAAATTTGTTTGACTTACATCGTTCATCGTGTTAAGTATAATTAACATAGTACCAAAGTTCAGTAGGTATCGCAAAATTGGTATAATTATTTACATTAATTAAATAAGCTTAATTTTAATAAGCAACGCAACGCGTGTAAGGCATTAGCGAGTATATTACCCATATATTTAATAGTAAGTCTGAACGGAATTTAAACATCAAAAATCGTCAGGTTATTCGTGTTTTATTTCTTAGATTACTCTTTATGTTTTTTTTTTTTTTTTTCATTAAGAATCAGAGAAACGCAAATAGTATTTATCTATAGATATATATATATATACAATTATAAAATCTACTATTTACAACAAAAGCGGCCTCCTTGGTGGTAGGTTTTTGTAAAAGCACGTCTGGTTATCACTTATTGTATTGTTATATATATATTGTTAAACAGCAATTCTTACTACTCTTTACCACTCTTTAATATACCCAGCCAGGAATCCAGGAACCAGGAAATCCAGTGTAATGTAATAAAACAATATAAATAAGAGACAATATGAGACAACATCACATAAATTACTCTGATCCCAATGTAAGTAGCTAAAGCACTTGTGTTATGGAAAATCAGAAGTAACGACGGTATCACCCACCCAGACCCACGACAACATAGAAAACTAATGGTAATCCACATCGACTCGGCCGGGAACCCGGGACCTCAGAGTGGCGTACTCATGAAAACCGGTGTACACACCACTAGACCATGGAGGTCGTCTGTCAATCAGAATAGGCATGTGGCATAAGATGTAATGGTTAGTATTTCTCAAAGTTCTAATTCTTATTTCCGATTGCGACAATTTATAATATATATTTTTAATTAAAAAATAATTACGAAATTTAAAATGCACCTCTCGCAAAACCTCACCATTCAGCTGGTCATTAAAAATAAATGATGTATGTGTATACCAGCACTGATCACTTAGCACTTGTATACCACTGGAACACTTACAACATACGATAATAACAGTTAATATTTATATTATAATCGTGGGTTAAATTTAATTTATGTTGTAAATATGATACGAGTTTGATTTACACAGAAACGATCGCTTAAACAGCGTGAGGTTGAGCTGGCCTCCAATTTAGTTGCGAATTACAAAAATGTTTAATACTAAACACTTTGAATAGTATAAAAAATTATCCACGATTGTATCTAGGCCTAATATAATTTGTTTATAATTCATCTCGTGCTCAGCGGTGAAGGAAAACATATTGAGGAAACCTAATGTGACAAATTACATAGAAATTCTGCCGCATGTGTATTCCACCAACCCGCATTGGAACAGCGTGGTGGAATATGTTCCAAACGTTCTCCTCAAAGGGAGAGGAGGCCTTTAGCCCAGCAGTGGGAATTTACAGACTGTTGTTGTTGTATCTAGGCCAATAAATGCAAAACAATGTGATAAGGGAGTTAACGCTACTTGTGAAACGCTTGCGTAGAGAGGGTAGCTTCCATGTTTATCAGACATCAGATATCAGACCAGACACCAACCCACCATTTCTGTATTTTCGTATACTTCGACGCTGGTACACTTTCAAGTGTTTTCCCCTCATGAAGCGGACTCACCAGCAACCTAGTGCCGAAATACTAACTAAAAACCATTGGTTCCCAGTACTTCTCTTTAAAAGACACCAATGAACCCTTTATGCATACAACTGGAGAGATCCCACTGATTATCCAAGAAACTAATTTCATTCATTAATTTATTCATTTTTATAACCTATTTTGTAAACTCTATTATGCTATAATAATCTAATTAATTAAAACTGAAATTAATTGTGAAGCAAACTTGAACTCAAATACAGGACATAGGCTACGTTGCCTAACATATCATAACCAACCCCTAAAACGCGAACGCAGCCGCGGGCGACAGCTTGTAACGATATATTGAAGAGATAATCTATACAAGCAATAAGTATAAACAACAACAATAAGAATTACGCATATATTGTCACATATTTTTTATGATCGATAGCACACCTTGGGAATGAAACGAACGCCTCCTAGCTATTTCATCTCATATTAAATTGGTTATATAATATATGAGACAAACAAAAAAAAAAAAAACCCGCTGAGTTTCTTTCGCCGGTTCTTCTTCAGGGTATTTTCTTTTCCGAACCGGTGGTAGTGTTTCAATTGACAATCAATAAGAAAGTGTAATGCTTCTATATTGAAAAAAGTTATTTGAGTATGAGTTTGAGTTTGAATTATATATTATTTATTATAGATTTTGTATATAATATTTTAAAATATTAAAAAAAAATGTCAGTTTGGGCCACGTCTCCCAAGAAGACGAATGAAATCCAGCGAAGATCTGCTGATGTCTAGCATAAAATATAAAACGTCAAAATGTTTAAAAATAGAATGTAAAAAAAGGCACGCGCGTCTGCGAGCCTGTGGATGTTGTAAAAAAAAAAAGTATAAACAAAGGTATATTAACATTTAGCATACAGACTCACCGTTTTCTAAGGATACTTGCCTTCAAATAGTCACGATGCAACATTGTCCTAATTATCCGTCCTTAGCCGTGACAATGTAACACATTCATACATAAATACGTCCGTATGCAACTCATGCGCAACCTTTGGCGAGCGTTATGTAAGGTGATATCGATACTGTTCATGTAAATATCTTTGATGCTTTGATTGACGTGAAGAATTCTAATGTAAGAATATACATTATTTCTTTTCATTATCAAGGTTATTTGTTTTGAATAAATAATAATACTTATTTTATATATGACGACCTCCATGGTCGAGTGGTGTGTACACCGGTTTTCATGGGTACGCCACTCTGAGGTCCCGGGTTCGATTCCCGGCAGAGTCGATGTAGATTACTGTTAGTTTTCTATGTTGTCTTGGGTCTGGGTGTTTGTGGTACCGTCGTTACTACTACCATAACACAAGTGCTTCAGCTTACTTACATTGGGATCAGAGTAATAATGTATGTGATGTTGTCTCATATTTATTTATTTATTATTATTATTTTTGAAATGCAATCCCGTATTGGAGCGTGGTGGAATATACTCCTAATCCTCTCCTTAAAGAGAGAAGCCTTAGCCCAGCTGTGGGAAATTTACAGTCGTTACTGTACTGTACTGAAGTACATTTTTTTCAGTATAGTTCAAAAATGTGTAGAATACATAGTTAATTATTCTTTACATAAAATTTTATAAGTAACATATACGTTATTTTCCACTATTATAAATCGACAAAACGAAGATAAAAATAACTGCAAAACTTCATTATTGGAACGATATCCTTGCCCTGTAAAGGATGTATTCATTACACGATACTCTTTTTAAATCTATTAAAATAGTTATCATTATTATGAATACATTAGTGTCATTATATTTCGATATTACGAACTGCTGCGAACATCAAATACCCGAAGAGAATCTTTGTCTGTTTGTCTGGTTTCTTGATCTGGCAACACAGATGAACAGTTGAACCGATTTTGGCGGGACTTTCACTGGCAGATAGCTCATGTAATAAGGAGTAAGAAAGGCTACAACAATAACTTTTATTAAATTAAAAAATTATATTAAAATAATAATCAATTAGTACAAAGTCGCGGGCACAGCTAGTGTAAAAAATACTTTAAAAATACTTTGAATATTACGAGAAAAACAGTTTTCTCAACCCATACTACTTACATCTTTTTGGCTACATCAATCAAAAGAGATTACTCAAAAAAGGTTTCATATAAAACGATTTAAGGCGATAATACTATTTGTCCTGTATTTTAAATACTTTATTTATATTCGCATAGCAGGTAAATACTATTTGTTTTCAATGACAATTTGAAGCGTTATCACTTAATACACCATAAAACAACAGTACCTTGTATTATATGTGTTTCTGAAATACATGTCCTCACATTATATACTTCCGAGTTATTTTTAGCATGTAATAAATACTACGGCTTACGTTAATCTATATATATAATAAAATTGATGTGTCTGTTTGTAATATTAAAATAACCTATTTTTACTAAACACATTTTTATATAAATATACCAAAATATACAACAACAACAACAACAGCCTGTAAATTCCCACTGCTGGGCTAAAGGCCTCCTTTCCCTTTGAGGAGAGGGTTTGGAACATATTCCACCACGCTGTTCCAATGCGGGTTGGTGGAATACACATATGGCAGAAATTTGTCACATGCAGGTTTCCTCACGATGTTTTCCTTCACCGCTGAGCACGAGATGAATTATAAAGACAAATTAAGCACATGAATCAGCGGTGCTTGCCTGGGTTTGAACCCGCAATCAAGATGCGCATGTTCTAACCACTTCATTCTAACTTTCCCGGTTAATTTCTAGAATGGGTGGGCCGATTTTGGTGGGACTTTTACAGGCAGATAACATATGTAATAGGGAGTAACTTATACTACAATAATAAGTATTTTTGTTAAAGTCAAACGCGCTAGAAGACGTGGGACAGTTCTTGTTCGAATTTTAAGCATTTTATAATTAGATCAACTTCAGGTATTCATGCATATATTATAATACATTAATATAATAATACAAATAAAATCTCCTCTATATCGTGGAGAGTTTTTTGTTGTTTTTTTTTGCATCTTTCAAGAACAAATAAGTACATTTAAGTCTATATGGTTGATCAGATTACTATAAAAAGGTCATTGAACTTTCAGTATTGATTTTTTTTATAAATTTTCATAGGTTGAATATAGATTTAAATGTTGCATAAATTACTTCTGCAAACAAATTTATGCATTGGATGATTTGATGAAGCAGTATGTGGTGTAATCTCAGCATATGCGGGTCTGACCAGACTTGGTGTTGGAGGTCGCGGGTTGACCTTCTGTTTTATCGTCTATGTTCAAACTAACTTTTCCGCTGTGCACTTCCGTACGGAAACGAGTGATTGCAGCAATAAATTTTGGAAACTTTTAAATTTCGAAAGATTAATGTTATAGATAATTATTTTTTGTTTTCGAATAAAATTTGGAATTTCAAATTTCTAATAAATAATAATGTGAATAATTGTTTTTTGATTTCGAATGATTTTGGATAATTTCAAATTTCGAACAAATAATGTTGTATTTTTTTGTGATTAAGAATAGACGAATTAATAGGAAATGAGACAAAAATTGAAAATCGGTTCTGGTCTTGGAAATATAACAGTAGTCTTTTATATTTGACGTAATATTTTTTTATGGAAAATTAAAACATGCATACCCAATCAAACACGTTCCCAATGCAGTGGTCCGTTTTTGTATTTTTTTTTTTATTTTCTGATTTCACCTCAATAAAGTGCTATAAAGACATTTTTATTCCTAATAAATTGCTGAGACCTTGTATTTTTGTGACTGATAAAGAAATCTGTGCTCATTCAATGTAGGTCAAGATGCGACCACTTTACGTTGCACTTGGCCGACTAATGTACACTTCTAATTTCCAGGGTAACCATGTTTCTTGATATATTGGATATTATATAGACCACAGTGGCGTGCACATGGAGAGGCCTATGTCCAGCAGTGGACAAAAACGGGCTGATGATGATGCTTATATTTTATTTCAATAATCTTTTCGTTTTTTTTCGATAAATTTTCTTTAATATTAATGGCTATAATAATTTTTTTTTTGTTTATCTGTTTCTTAACGACTCAATCGTTTTAATCCCCCAACAATGTTTTTGAAATTGTTCTTTTTTTATTCAAAACATGGAGAATGTTTTGAATCCGGATGTCTTTAGAGTTTTAAGAAGCAAATCCCTTCCATTCGAATATGTTTGTAATATATTCTGCAATTGGGGTGTTGATATAACTTCTGTGAATAATTTTTTTTATATATTTCAAAAACGTATATATTGTTATAGTTAAGCTGCAGTTGGTGATAATGGTGACCATTTTTATAAGGCCTCCAGCCTAAATTCAATGAAATGAATGTCAAAACTTTATTACAAAATTTCACAATACAATCAAGGAAAAAACAATCCGCAGCATAAGATCAACTGCACATAATTACACACATTGAGATTTTGATCAGAATCTCAGTAAGTATTGTGTAAAGTGTAATTTACATTGAATTATGATCAAGAACAGCCATTAAATGTTATTAACGTTATTTAATTTTACGTAATATAAAACAAATAATTAAATATTTATCATTATTGATATGATACACTTGGTGGTGACTTTGTGCAAGTCTGGGTACCACCCACACATCGAATATTCTACCGACAAACAACAGTACTAAGTATTGTTGTGTTCTGATTTGAAAGGTGTGTGGGCTAGTGTAACTACAGGCACAAGGGACATAACACTTTACTTCCCAAGGTTGGTGGCGCATTGGTGATGAAAGAAATGGTTAATGTTTCTTACAGCGCCAATTTCTGTGCTGTGGTGATTAGTTACCATCAGGTGTTCCATATGCTCGTCCTCGTTTTATCTCATATTTTGAATAATCATGGTCACCCTAATTCCTTACACCTGACATTGCATAGAAATATTTCGATAATGCTCATTCATTTGTGTAATGACAGACGGTTCCGCGCTTCTTATCTACGCTTATCGACCGAGGCTACGCGCCGAACCTGACAATGAAATGAAATTAGTGATGGGCAATAGTTATCGATGGAATTACTCCACTGAATTTTAAAATTAATCCATTACAGTTATATATTTTATATTTTCCATTATATATTTATGTCAATGATAAAATTAATAAATGAAATTATTTGATTTTCTAAAATCTTATATTCAAAAACCAATACTATAGTGCTGGATACTATATTTAATAACCATATTTGTTGTTATTTATAAATCCATCTTTTTATTCTTCCAATATTATTAAAACCAAAATATTTTTTCAATGTTTCACACATTTTTATTTTTTAAGCAGACGAGAGTTTGTGCTATCTTACTGCAAAAGCTGTTGTTGCTATCTTATTATGTCTTAAAAGTAATTTAATTTCTATCAACAAGCTTTAGTCTATTCTAGTTAAAAAAAGTCACTTATTGATTGTTTAATGTAAATTGCACTCGTCATATTTTGATATACATATTCCAGAAAGAAGAATTATTATAAAAATATAGCTAACTTTACTTGATATAAAATGAAAATATATCGATATTAACTTGAACCGTACAAACATCACTAGACGCGTCAAGTTATAGGGGCCAGGCCTTCGAGCGTACGAAGGAAGATCGTTCCAACAAATCATAGTTCCTTTAAATATTAACCGTATGAAATCTGAACATATAGTATGTGCACGCACTTTGACATGAGTGCACTTGTCTCTTAATTGAGTGAATTTATATAATATATATATTTTATTTTATATGTCCTAGATTATAAAACGTCTTGAGATAATAATTTGAAGTGCAGTCATTAAAGGCAATTGTTTTAGTAATTAACTTCAGATTATAACAGTGATCCGTCAGAATGTATCGTTTCGCTGTTTATATTTTGATAGTGTTTTATGTGAGTTATGGATTGTGCTATGTTAATTGTAAGTATTTAAATTTAAGATATTGGTTCATTATTATTCAATAATCTGCTGTCATTATTAATAAAAAAAAATTAAAGTAATTTGATGAGATAAGTGATATTGAATTATATTAATAATCTCAATAGCGGTTCGTTATCACTCTAAGTAATATTAATAACAATTAGTATTGGATGTAAGTCTGAAATATGAGACTGAAAAGAGAATGTTATTCGTTAGACACAAGAGACATTGTTCGTTATCAGTATCACATGCAGTTTGAGAATAACCCTCTTGATTATAGTCGATCAAAATAACAATTATCGTCATTGTAACATTGTTAATTATATTGTTTTCATTTAAAATCAAATGAGATAACAATGAGACACTTTTCAATTTTTTTATGGGATGACGCTGTAAGAAATATTAACTATTCCTTACATCCACCAACCCTGGAAAATAAGATGTTATCTCCCTTGTGGCTGTAGTTACACTGGCTCACTCACCCTTCAAACCGGAACACAACAATACTGAGTACTTACTTTTATTTGGCGGTAGAATAACTGATGAGTGGATGGTACCCAGACGTGTTTTCACTTTCAAAATTACAGATTCGAAATTCAAAATTTTCCTTTTTAATTTAGTGGCAGATATAGAATGCGGTCTAGTCATGGCTCGAAAGGGTCGTATCGTCGGCGGTACTGATAGTCTACCCGCTGAATTTCCATGGGCAGCCAGCATTTGGAGACAAGGGACTCATCAGTGTGGAGCTACAATCATTAGCGATAGGTGGCTGTTGACTGCTGGTCACTGTATTTGCAGGTATGATTAATACTATACCATTGTATTATGGCGTTTTAAAAAAAATATGCAATATATATAACTTAATATCGTCGATAAATGAATACGGAGCAAAAAATAGAATATCGGTTAAGAACTCCGAAGCATATAGGAACAATATAGGAACTCCTAGGTCCTTACACTATAGTCATTTTATTGGTGAAATAAGATAACTATAGTGTAAGGACTAAGGAGCAGGGGGCAATTCTACTTACTTATAACTGATGACAAGTTCCCAATTCTATCCTCCAACTTTGACCTTACCGACGGACCGACCTTAATTGGATCATCGTGTTAGTAGGAAAACGGCTGATAGGGAACGAATGCGTTTCGATTCGATTGCGTTAATGTGCTAATTTATTAGCAGAATTGCCCGCAGAACATTTTAAGGCTTAGTATTTCTGACAGTTACTTACAAAAATGTTTATAAAGTCATTGACTTATAAACAACATGCGCAACGTTTTGTGAAAAGTTTAAATGCAGACGTTCAACAATCTAACTCAAATTAAAAAAATACTATCGTGCCAGTTTTAAATCATTGAAGGTACATCAAAGATTACAGAAAAATATATACGAACATTAAATAAAAAAAAAAAAAAAAAAAAACAAATTTGTTCAGTAGCAGATGAAACCAGTAAAGGCCAAATATGGCCCAAGTCCTTTAAATGTATAATATAATAAAAATATGATTATTTTGAACCTTCAATAGAGCAATGGTTTCAGAGCTCGATCCTGCCCCTTTTGGGCTATTTTCGTACCCAGTACTAACATAAGTTTAAAGCTTAAATGAATATCAGTAATTTCTAGTAATAGGCTCACCGGCAACTTCAAAACTGTCGTTTAAGTCATATTTGAAACTGTATTGTCTTTATTTTTTTCCAAAATATTGTATTCCCTAATAATGGCATACTTGAATTGCATATTGGACGTATAGAATATGTATATTGTTTCAGCGTATTCGATGAATTCTATAAATCAAAGCAACTTACGGTCGTCGTTGGATACACCGATATATCTGTTACAGACAAAAATGAAAAACTGTCCAAGATTATGCCACATCCCGACTACAGGTAAGTATTGATGAAGTTTATAAAAGTTATATTAACCTTTAACCACCTACGTCACTTTTCCTGTAACCTATTCACGCGAGGGCCCGAGAAGCCCATGCGTTTAGATTAGTTTACAGATAACTGTGGAATAATAATGTTTATATAAAGTGTTAATATAGTTAATTGTATACTTACAATATATTTTTTCAATCAACTTTTATTGACGCGATAGGAAATTTAACGTCTATATTTTTGATAAAAGTAACTTGAGGTCATTAATTATTCAACATTTAAATTTATATACATTTTAATACAAGTAACAACCTCCTACACTTTTAAACATAATAAACACACTTAACAATATAAGAAAAAGGAATAGTCTAACAAACACTTACAAAAAAATGGAACGCAAAAATCAATTGCTTTTCGGACATGTTGCTTTTATGTTTCAAATATTCTTACAAGAATTACAAATGCGATTTGTTTTTGGAACTTTAGGAAAACCCTTTGATTTTTCCTTCTCGTTTTGGCTTTCATTTTTGATCAAAGCAACCGAAACTTAGTCACATAACCACCGAGGCAAAAAAAAATAAAAAAGGTTTACACAGGTTAAGTGACGTGTTAACCGCTTGCGAGGAGTTTACACCTGAACTAGGCTTCAAAGGCCCTCCTGTTGGTGGTTAAAGGTTAAATCTCTCGACCTTATTTCAAACAAACATGTAACTTTTCACCTAGAGTACTTTTGAGCTAATCGAATTATAGTCTGATACTGACCTTAATTATACGTATTTGAAGCAATTTTACCAACTTTGACGTTTAAATTTACTATTTAGCAAAACCATTATTCCAGAATATTCTCTTTACCTTATTTTTACAAGTGTCTAATATTTTAGATGTAAAAAGAAAACTAATGACGTAGCTCTCCTTAAAACGGTCCGTCAATTGAAATGGACGAATGAGCTTCGTCCAGCTTGTCTTCCACAATCGAAGTCGTCAGACTTCAGCGGCACCTTGGCTACAGTAGCTGGATGGGGATTCACTAATGAAGACAGAGGAATTGGTAAGACTCGTTTCTGATATTAACAATTTATTTACAAAAGAGCTATGGTTCTTCTGCTAATCTCCGAACACCAGTTTTATTATTTACCACAAATTTACCAAAGTACTCCTCAACCTAACAACTTTAATATAGATTTTCTTTAAAATGATAGGACCTTTAAAAATGTACCGGCTTTAAGAACCACTAAAAGACACTAATAATATATATTTTCAAAAATGAAATTGCAGTAATTACAAATAACGTTTTATGTTTCATTTTCAGGAATCAGACCAAACGTTTTACAAAAAACCGATGTCATAGTGGTGGAAAATGGAGAATGCAACAGTTGGTACGAATCAAAGGGTAGCAAAGTCAGGGTTATTTCGTCACAAATATGCGCTGGTCATGAAAAAGGAGGACGAGACTCTTGTTGGGTAAGTGAATTAAATGAAACAGAAAGTATAACAATAATCATTTTCATTGACCATATGAATATAATAACTGATTATAATTGAAAAAGTTTCATTACATAAAACACTCTATCATATTTAGTATGATTGCAATCTTAATAAATAAATGTCAATTCTAGGCTGACAGCGGTGGCCCCCTGATGATCAAAGAAGAGAAAGGACATTCCGTTCTAATTGGTGTCGTTTCCACTGGTAGCGGTTGTGCTAGAGCTAAAATGCCAGGAATATATTCAAGAGTATCTAAATTTACTGAATGGATTGTATCATCTGTGAATGATGATAACGCAAGAGCTGGTTTGAACTGGTACACGAGAAGCGGCTAGCATAATTTGTGAATTTTAAAAATATTGTAATTATTAATTCTCTTGATACTTTTATTGTTACCAAAAATAAATTATTATTAAATCTAAGTTACCAGACAATTAAATCACTGTGATATTATAATTAAGATTTTAATTTATGTTCAATTTACTCTTGTTTTGTTTTAAATAAATTTATTTAAACGTTTATATTCTTTTCTTTACAAAACTTATCGAAATCCCTTTTACTCTCTTCTATGACTTTAAATAATTTTTGACCAGATGTTTCTTCAATATCGTCTTTTAATGCTAGTAATGCTACTTCTATCGATGCTTTTGCCTCTTCCAAAAATGGTTTAATTTCATCAGCAGTTTTGATAGTCCCGTCACTCTTAGCCTTTTGAGATTTAATAAGTAAAGCGGAATGCAGTTCGTGATGTAAAACTGCGCTATATAAGCTAAGCCTAGCATTACCTGGATCTAGAGTTTTCGTAATACAAATCAAATCTTTACACATCTTTATTTTCTTGTCCAATATTTCTTCAGACATATAACTAGCTTGTCTACCATATAACTGGACTAGTGAATGTTTTATCGAATACAGATGATAATGATTTGGATGTAAGAATGTTGACAGGCGACATAGTATATTTTCCAACATGTTGACTGACCCACCCATCATCTGTACATTTTCTACTTCCTCACCCATTTGAGATATAAGCATATTTATTTGTGAATTGTTGACTTTTATAGGACACTTACTACATGCCCATTCTGTCTCTTCATCCAATGGATCTTCAGGTAGATGTACTCCATCGCAAGGTCCTTTATCATCACCGAAGCATTTCATAGCGCTTAAATAGGTACCTAATTCGGTTGGGTCGGTACATCTTTGACATTTACAGGAGAAATACTTGGTTTCTTTCAAATGTTGTCTTCTAGCTTGAGTGCCCCATAGTGCGTGGCTGTACATAGTAGCAATATGATTACCTTTGGCAATAGGTATTACTGCTTTAACTGTAATTCGATAGTAATCGTTCCTATCTTTCGTCGATAGATTGAATAAATGTTTTGTATTCGGTATACAGCTGTGTTCCATTAAACACGTAGTTGAATATAAAGCGTTTAGTTCTGCACCATCAGGCAATCTTATTTCTAAAGCATTTGTATCGATGATTCCACACATTACATGTAGTAGATCTTCGGAAATTTCCTTTAGATATTTACTTTTGATAGAATTATCTAGCCTATTTATGAAGCTGTTCATGAGATATTCGACGATAAATTCATTTGCTTCACTGAAAAAAATAATTAAATATATAGTATTCCGTCACAGTCTTCAGTTCTGACTATAAGGATGATGATATGAGTCGATGTTGACCTCTTAGTTATGGTTAAGAGGTCAACATGTTATAATTCTAATTAATAGGGTCAACAACAACAACAACAACAGCCTGTAAATTCCCACTGCTGGGTTAAAGGCCTCCTCTCCCTTTGAGGAGAAGGTTTGGAACATATTCCACCACGCTGTTCCAATGCGGGTTGGTGGAATACACATGTGGCAGAATTTGTATGAAATTAGAAACATGCAGGTTTTCTCGCGATGTTTTCCTTCGCCGCCGAGCACGAGATGAATTATAAACACAAATTAAGCACACGAATATTCAGTGTTGCTTGCCTGGGTTTGAACCCGCAATAAATCGGTTAAGATGCACGCGTTCTAACCACTGGGCCATCTCGAACTTTTAGGGTCAAGTGAATTATTTGTTTAGGTACTTTATTTATAATTAAATGAAGGAATTGTTTGCGTTTTCGATTATATTTTACGACATTAAATTATTTATTAAACAAAAATAAAATAGACAATTTTATTGGATTAAATTACGTGTTAGGGAAACAATAACAATCTTGTTATTTTTGTCATCTCAATTCTCGATGTAATTGAATAAGATCGTAAGTAGCACTCACTCAAAGATCTCCGTTCCAGGTGTTCGACACTCCATATGGGATTGCAATTCCAATAAATTCTTCCATTTGTCTGGTTCCGTATGTTGTAGGAGAACGCAACGTAATGGCAAAAGTGCATCGTGTCTGAAACATAAGAATAATGATTCTGTTCAAAATACTATATTTTTATAGATTTTTCTTTCATTTATTTCATTTTGGCCAAAATTTTTATTTCTTACTAGCTGTGCCCGCGACCTTGTACGCCTTTGAATATAACAAAAAAAGTAATATTATTGTAGCCTAAGTTACTATATCAGTTATATGCCAGTGAAAGTCCCGTCAAAATCAGTCCGTTCCAGAGATTAGCCGGAACAAACAGACAGACAGACCGACAAAAATTGTAAAAAGTATATTTTGGTATATGTACCATACCATTGAGTGAAAAAGGGCTACTTTAATATTGAAAACAGACACTCTAATTTTATTATATGTAATATTGAATATTTATACCCAAAATAATATTTATGATATAAGTGTGAAATTTTTAGAGATACGTATAACGTACTTTATTAATTTTAAATATTAATTATACAAATCATAACAGTTTATTTGATCATATAGATCAAATATACCGAACTGGAGTTATTATAATAGGTATCGTTATCAATAAAAATAGTTCATACATAAGTAAGTTTATAGGTATGTCAAAATTATTTTGATACCTAATTAATTTTTGAAAGCTAATGCTCTACCACGTGTTCATGGAATATGCTGAGACTCAGAATCAGAGACAAGTATCAAATAATGTTTAAATAAAAGGAAGATGAGACGGACGTACCTACAGGTGTGGGAAAAAAGTCTCAAAAAAAATATAGTTCATACCCTTTGAACTATAGACTGATGGAGACTATAGCACAAAGGGTGTGAGGTTGGCGTATTAAACATTGCTAGATGAGGCTTCAAAAGCCTTCATATGGGTATATTATTTATCAATACGTACCTATGTTTCTGATTTATTACATAAACTTTTTGTTTTGTATAATAATTAGATATCCTAAGATTGGAATAATGCTGTGTATGAATGTTGTTAATGCTTACTTTGTTATTAATATTCATAACCTCAGCGCATTCTAAGTGTGTATTGTTTTTGTAAGTCTAAAATGTGTGTTTAGTAAATTCAACTTTACTCATCAATTAATAAAAATCCTTTCACCTTATATCGTTTAGTTCTCAAAATACGTTTTAGTCAAGTATAAGGTCACTAGTTTTGCATTTTCAATGACAGAACGATCTTATCACCCACCAGTTTCCTCAAGATTGTATGTCAATAGTTTTTATTGAATGCATTCGTATCCTCGATTCTCATCCATAATGGACTAGGATGTTCAAAAACCTTCGAAAAGAGTTTCACCGATTCAGAGTACGAAAGGGGACTCAGGTACGTTATATCAAGACGATTCCGAAGCCTCTCCGATCCTTGACGAAGTTCATACAGTGATTTTGAGTGTATAAGTCAAAATGAAATGGTCCCAAGGGGCCTCAGTACCTTTCGGAAAGTATCCATTGTCGTGAAAAAGGTATTATTGAGATACCTGTAATATTCAGCCATGTTATCCAGGACGCATTCAGGTCGAGCACTGAGGATGAGACATTCGACTCCGTGATGGCGCGGGTCTTTCAACCCTGGACAGTTTCCAGAGCATACCGGCCAACCGCAACTGAAATATGTAACTCATATTATAAGTAAGCTACTTTTTGGATTTTTGTTTTATGTTTTTGTGATGTCATATTGGGTACAATTTTCTAATGGAAAAATGATAAGAGTCGGAACTAGATCGGAAAGCGCTGAAGCGAACTATTGGTACCAATATTATTTTTGCTTCAAATTCAAACACGTCTTGTCTTCTTAAATGTCTCCATTTAATAAAGGCTGGTTCATTTTTAAACCAAACAAATTTTTAACCCATTCCATTCAGGGAAGATGGTGGTTTAAGTTCTCAACATAAGTAGTTTAGGATTATTATTTTAGCCAATAATATTACAACCATGTATTTCCTAAAGCTGTGGGAGAATACTACTAATAACATAAGTCTAATATTTTTGTCTAATAATTTTAAAGAAAAAAGAAAATATTTGGGATACCTGGAACACCTCTCTCCTACATCAGTAAACACTGGCTTGTAGCATCCCACACATGGCATGGACGCTTCAGGGTCAAACATCGCTTTAGGTCCGAAGACCAGTGGTAGCTCTGTTAATACAACATCACCAGGTGACAGGTCACGTGCGGCGATCAGGTAGCGTCCAAGTTCTTCAGATTTATGAACCTGATGGAAAATGGAAAAAAAAATAGTTAAGACAAATGTTTTCTTAAAACTAATTATAACGGATGAATCGCGTATATTAACTTTGCAGTGTTCGTGGTCACGGGTAGACCGTGACCACGAACACTGCAAAGTGCTCGAAACGTCGGGATGTTTAAAAATAATTAATATACGCGATTCATCCGTTATAATTAGTTTTATTTAAATGTGTAATAATCGCGAAAATTTAAGACAACATCAAATGTTTTCTGTTAAGTACGTAAATACTGTTTATTTCTTAATAAGATTTTTATATGTATAACAATGTAATCTAATGTTAAAGTTTGTATTTTCTGTCCGT
The DNA here is from genome assembly GCF_905220365.1 of Vanessa cardui. NCBI lineage: Eukaryota > Metazoa > Arthropoda > Insecta > Lepidoptera > Nymphalidae > Vanessa > Vanessa cardui. The sequence continues at coordinate 3,452,204 of NC_061139.1, forward strand.
TTCTATTATACAATTTTCTGTTCGACATTACTAGCGACATCTATGAAAATTCTAAAACACTTCTAGCTGGGACGAATACTTTCATATTCGTCAAAAATGTAGTACGTATATTGATCAATAGATGGCAATGTAACAAAACCATTTGTTAAAACCAAAAATTAAAATTACATTTTTAATGTATTTTTATTTTATTTTTTTTGTACAATTGACTTAAAAGTCTGCAATGTTTGTCTCGACTGAATAAATGTATTCTTATTTTAAATTTACCTCAAATGTCTCGGAATTCATATTATTTTGACCCATTATTATCTGCAACAAAATAAAAATATTCATATACTTATGACTATGACATAAATTAATCCATAAAAAGAAAAAGATAAAGTATTAATATTATAAGTACACTCACGAGTTTGTATAGGAATTATAAAAAAAAGCGTAGCGTAGCGTAGTAGTAGTATAATAATTTAATTGTTTATAACTGACTTAATTTTTTTTATAACAAGAACAATGCTATAAAATAAATTAAGTTCTGAAGATCTCTGAGTGAGTCAGTGGTATTTGATTTTATGTGTTTATATAGATTTGGAGTTGATCATAATAATAGAATATATGTGGGAGGAGAAGTGCAAGACAAATTTATGACTGGAGAGAGATAAATGGAAAAGTATTACTCCCAAATAAATGTTAGAAAAGATTTAAGTAAACACATATCAATCGTGACACTCGATGATGACACATGATCACACTGCCACATACACACACATTAGGGGCAATGCTAAATTATTTTAAACAAATAACACCTATAGTAACAGCTCCCTTAAGCACGGCAAGAGCCCAAACGCTTTCTGCATTCTGGTGATATCTCCTCTTTCGCGATACAAATTATCTTCAGATGCGTCTCATCTATGGTCCAAAACCAATATCGACGAGGCACAAAATGTGGAGAACCCAGATTATTTACACCCATTGGATATAGAAGATCGGCACATACTAATTGAGCAATAGGACCAGATTTTGTTCTTGAACTGTTTGTCATTTGTATACCGTAAATTATACATTACGTACCTCTCTCCATTATCATAAATAGCCAGCATCGCGTGTTAAGGGAGATTTATAATTTATTTGCAATACATGAATTACACTGTCACCACCGACTCAAACTGATACCTCACCACAATAATAAGGATCATTGTCGATAAATGTCCCCTAAGAAGATTTTAAATTATTATCACAAATAGCTCGCAAATTTTCGTAGACACCAACAGACAGAGTTCGTGATGAAATATTTTTCAGTAGTGCGATTTGATTTACGAAACTGCGTTACACAGGTTTGACCCCGAGAAAATGAGTAGTGGTCCAAATTTTACTTCTACTACTAAATAATATAAATATGAAAAGTCATTCCATGCTTGTTGCTTTAGTTCTGCATCTAATTTCGCATCCGCATCCGCATCTACACATGTGAAAGCAGAAAAACATCCGCATTCACATCCGCGGATGTCAAAAAAATTGCATCCACAACATACCTAGTACCGAGTTTTTATTATTTGCATATAATACTTGTACTCCATTTGCAACGCAATTTTAGCTCCGCCTACATTTATATCCCTAAAATACCTACTATATCTTTTAATATCATAGTATTTACTTAAATATGTTATTGAATTAAAATATCTATGATGTTTCCAAAAACCAAAATGCTAATAGTAAAAGAAATCGAAAATAATATAGTGTATAATTTTATTTCAATTCTGATTCTTAATGATAAATGCTTACCTGACTTTCCATATTATATTTTTTGTCTAAAATAAATTATTTAACAAAAAAAAAATCAATAATTAAAACGGTAACTCGTAAACATCGTTTCGTAAATATCCGTGAATTAAGTTCGAAGTTATATTTTAGTGATTTCATGAGACTATACTATTTTGTTTGAAACTAAATATATCTAATTGCAAATATTGTAATAATAATAACTGTAATTAAGATAAGCATCTTAATTACTGACCAAATCATTTATGCACAAATGTTTAAACCACGCTAATTCAATTTACCTAGGTGCAATATATCAAATTTCAAACCATTCCTCTATACGAGTATTGTAACTAATACAATTTCGTAAGACTTACCAGCTATTATCACTGCTTTCCTAATATTATATATTTAAATATTTATCTCAACACTCAATTAACTCATCAATATGTACTTATTTATTGTGATGAAAAGACGACTACTTTTATGAACACGAACTGCGCGCGCGCATGAAAGCTTCAGACTACTCGACGAGCGAAACTGGACATAACGTTGCGTAATTCAAACCCATTATAATACTTTTTTGTATGAAAATAGACTCGATTGTACGAAAACTATTTCGACTACGCATTGATAAGAAAACCGAAATTTCTTTCAAATATGTCTCAATAATCAAGATAAGAAATACTAATTACTTTTAACTTGATTTTAATATTTATTTAATATTATGAATGACTCTTGAAGTATTTAAAGACATGGCAGTTAAAAAATCAATTAATAGAGCATTCGATATTCAAAAGGCTACAATCAAATTAAGTAATTATTGGAGGCAATTTATTAAATGTCAATGGACATTTGAACATTATACACGATAGCTTATGTTGACTGAAATGCGACATTTGTTCTTATCAAGCAGCACAAGTTTTGTAATACTTCATTTTGTTGGCACCAACACAAGTCTTTAGTTAGCAGTGATAATTACTCGAGTCTATTTTAAACGAGTATTGTGTTAGAGACGAGCTGAGATGCCCGCGCGCTCGCCCTAAAAACTTTTTGTTAAACACAATAAGAAAAAAATGGATCATACCAGGCGCGAAATACCGGTCTGCGAAGTTTGCCAACGGCCAGCCAACCAAACATGTGGAGGATGCAAGCTAGTGTATTACTGTTCCAAGGCACACCAAAAACTTGGCTGGAAGGAAGGCCACAAATTGAAGTGCTGCGCTTACAAGATTCATTATTCGGAAGAATTAGGAAGACATATGGTCGCTACGAGAGACATCCAGCAAGGTGAAATAATTTTGAAGGAAAAACCGGCAGCGATTGGTCCAAAGATGTCCTGCACACCACATTGCTTGTCGTGTGGCATAAAACTTCAACCAATTCAGAAAGACGATCAATTAGATTTCTACAAATGCTCCTCGTGCAATTGGCCCATGTGTGATGTTGTTTGTGAGAAATCTGAAGTGCACAGAGAAGAGTGCAAGGCTATGTCGAAAAGTAATTACAAATGCAGCATCAAATATGAATCTCCTGAGAAAACGGAAGCGGCGTATTGCGTTATTGCACCAATGAGAGTGTTGTTGATGAAAGAAAGTAATCCACGTCAATATGAAAGCATAATGAGCCTGGAATCGCATTTGAAAGATAGAATAAACACACCTTTATATCTCGTGTTAAAGGCCAACCTTGTCACTTTTATCGTTCAAGTGCTTGGCCTGTCGTTTGATGAGGAAACTATTTTGAAAGTATCTTCGATATTTGACACTAATTCTTTTGATGTAAGATCTCCGGATGGTTCGAAAAGGTTACGTGCTATTTACGTGATAGCGTCGATGATGAACCATAACTGCAGACCTAACACGCGGCATATTTATATAGGTGATGATAACAATTTGGCTCTAATTGCTACTGTACCTATTTCAAAAGGTGAATTAATAACTGCAACATACACACAGTCATTATACGGAACATTAGATAGAAGAAAACATATCAAAATAAACAAGTGCTTCGATTGTGATTGTGAAAGATGTAAAGATCCAACTGAATTTGGTACATATCTAGGGAATATTTACTGTTCCGTTTGTAACAGTTCCAACATAGATCTAGTGTCAGAGAAAAATGGTATGTTAGTTTCAACAAATCCTCTAGACGAGACAGCGCCTTGGAAATGTGAAAAATGTGGATACTCCATACAGAGTAGGCAAATGTTCTGGGGCAATAATGCGTTGAAACAAGAAATAAATGCACTTAACAAGTCAGGTCCAAAAGGATTCGAAGAATTTATAGATAAGTATAAAGCGACACTTCATCCCACAAATCATCTGGTGATCCAAGCTAAATTAGCGCTGATGCAGATTTATGGAAACTATAAAGGATATACTTTAACAGGTAATTTAGTACCCATAATTATGTTCATATATATCCTGTAATAAATTTTCAAGTATAATATTGTACGTAATGTAATATATAACTACCAATCCGCATTGGAACCGCTTGGTAATTTAAATGCTCCTTACCTTATCATCAAACAGGCTATTGCTTTTGTTATGTTATTCCAAAAATGCACCGTATTTTCCATACTAACCTTGAAATTATGATGTCATATAAAATACTTATATTTTTGGTCCCTTCAAATCGATTGAAGAATAAAACAATTCATAAAAATATATTTTAATTTATACGTTTATATTCATTACAGAGCTACCAGATTATCTGCTTACTCGTAAAATAGATCTCTGCCATGACCTCCTGGAAGTCGCTGATAAACTCGAACCAGGGTGGACAAGGTTTCGCGGAACCATACTATTGGAACTACAGGGTGCCATGGCAATGCAAACCAAGAGAGAGTTTGAAGATGATAAGCTTACTAAAGCAGGAGCTCAGGTCATTATCATTACATAGTATAGAACAAAGTCGCTAACCGCTGTCTGTCACTATGTATGCTTAGATCTTTCAAATTACAGAATGGATTTTGACGCGGTTTTTTTAATAGATAGAGTGATTCTAGAGAAAGATTTACATGTATAATACATTTGTAATATAGCAGAGAAACACTGATGAGTTGAATCTCTTTGAGATATCGTAAGACGGTTGACGGTTTGTATTGTCTAACAAATGAAAACTGTGGACGTTGTAAGACATTTTTTAGTATATTTAGTATCCGAATTGCACCAATGCTAAGCCGTAAAACTACTGACCCGCCTCAGTAGTTTTACTAAATAAATTAATTTAAGAATTATGAGTTGTACATATTTTAGGCTTTAAACATTAGGATAATGACAAAATTTCATTAATTGCGTTTCTACTAATGTTGCAATTCGATAAGCAAAAAATAATAATGATAATTATAAACATAAAAAATTATCTTAATTACATTAAATGAATATCTTATCGATGTATTCATTTATTTTTCGATCTACGAATGCTTTAAAAGACTTTGATTTGGGAAAAAAAATTGGCAAAGTGCCAGCGAAAGTAACAGTTGCCGGCTTGATAGGCAATACTGCGTTCCAGATTTTATTAATAGTCATAACAGTGAACACGTATACTCGTGTACAATTTTAACTATTTGTTCAAGGCGTTACTATTACTGAATCAAAATTAGTTTAATTAATCTGTTAAGATGTTAAATCGAATAATGCTTCGTAGCTATGTTCAAATACGATTCGATTTGCATACGATTAGTAGAATCGTCTAATTTGGGTTTACATTTATTTATTTAAACACGTATCTGTCATATTTATAAATTTACTTTTATTATTTACTATCTGTTATTCGTAGTCAGAAGTATCTTCCTAATAACGTCTCGTACGCTGTCTGAAAATTCTTAAGCAACAAAACGTTTCCTAAATATATCGTTCCTTAAATATTCAGTGGCGGATTTACAAATTTGTCACTAGTAGGCTAGTAGGCTATTCAATTTTTGCCGTTCCTTCTGACTTTTGAAATTCAATACGTTAGTTTAGTTCACAATCATATTAATTACATTTATTCTGAAATTGCAACTTTATGATTTGTGTTCTATCGTCCTCATTACATCGGCTTTTTGCCGTTATTAGTATGATCATAGACTAGGTGATATGATATGATATGATATTTTTATTTCTTTAATATAATAACAAATTTATGCTAAATCTGCCGCCCTAGACTTCAGCCTACTTAGCCTATTGGTAAATTCGCCACTGTAAATATTATCGTAGTAAATTGAATATGTTACAGCTTGATAATGAAAAGCAACTGCTAACATCTCATATTTATGAGAAAATGTTTTCGTATATTGATTAAGACTGGTTTTGATATTTTTCATTGGTGATCAGATTCGGAAACCTTATTTCGAACGATAAGGTTAGCTAGTAGAATTTCAATACGCATTAAGTCTTCGTTGTATAAAACGACGTTATATATATTTTGTGACATGCCATAAACTAGATTTTACTTACCATAAAGGATTATCAGCCAGGGAACCTCGCTGTTTCAGAAATAATATAACCCTTATTATTTATTCAAAAGAAACAAGGAAAGAAAATAAATAATAAGTTATTTTTATTAGTTTACATTAATACGTGATATAATGACGAAACAAATTTAATTTACAGGATCAGCTAATGGAAAGCATGGTGTTGCTCCAAGAAGCTACAAATATATTGAGAATAGAACCACACATGAGAGAAATTTTGGAAAAGAAAGTTCAAGATTTATCAAATTTGCTAGACAGTACCAATGTTTAATGGATAACGCTGCAAGTCCTGAATTCGTCTGGGTGTAATATATTTTTTACTATCAGAAGGCAGCGTCATGTATCGGGTTCTATCTAAGCCACCCACTCAAATACTCAAAAAAATCAATGAAATCAGTTCCAGGTTTACGAGGATCTTAGTAACATAGCAATATAAGTAATTTCACATTCTATTTTCAAAACTTGGAATTTATAAGATGTCTAATATTGATATTAAAACTACAGTGTAATAATAATTAAGCCCATTAAATGTCGCTTATGTCTTATAGAGTTTGACTTGATACAATTTAGATCCTTCGAACCAATAATCCCAAGGTCTAAAATCCTTTAAATGACATCAGGTGAAGCAAATTTACAATTTCTTATTTCCTGTACATGTTCTATCTTCAGTGGAGTAACTTTAGTTGGTTTTGTAGTAGCCTCATCAACTTTAGGGATGCTCAGTTCTACCGTGTGTCTGTTGATGTGGAAAATATTTTTGACCATTCTGGAAAGCTTTCTGTTCGCACGCGGGCTGTCTATGATGAAGATCTTTTCAACGTTGTTGTTTTGAACTGATTGTTTTTTCTTAACTACCTGAGTACGAGAAATATATTTTATTAGAAGACTTTTTCTGGTTTTATAATTCAAAAGATTTATATTAGTCATCTGCGATGAGTCTTTATATTTTAATATACGAATTTAAAGATACTCTAAGATATAGGTCTACAGTGTATTAGTAGAATTACGTTCCTTAATATTCCATTCTTCAATCTCCTCGATATATTATGTATTTTACAACACAAAGGAGAGTAAAAATAAAATATATGGTCTACAATTGTCTTTTTTAAAAGTAAATGCTGGACGTTGAAATAAATGTCAATAAGTTGTTGACCACTTAGCATTTTTTGCTCTTCTGCTCACCAAATACAATTTTAAAAAAAGATCATCAAAATAATAATAGCCTGACATCATATTAAATTTTTTCGCCTTCCTATTTCAGATTTAAAAAAAAACTATAGTGATCATTGATATTTGTTAATTGGTAAGGGTTACGTTTAATGAATATACAAAATATATTTATATTACAATCATTACAAATTACCGTGGTACAAATACAGCACCATGAGCCAAATCTGAAGCAAGCTATGCCAGGAGTACGGTCCATAGCTCTCCTGAATCTGATATTAGTGAAACCGTAGATGAGAGGATTAATGGCGCAGTTGAGGTACATGAGATAGCTGGCTACGAACCACATTATGCCAAAGCTTCCTTCTACCTGAAATTGTAAACATAATTAAAAGACATATAGGAGAGTAATTACCATATAGAAGTGACATAAAAGCTATGTAGTCCCATTTTAAATATTTTTTGGATACCTACACTTATGCCTCTAATTAAAACATTGTTAAACTATTTTTACCGCATTAATTTCCCTTCTCAGATTGTTTCTCCAATACACCAGAATAGTGTACGGAACCCTACATATAACTGCTGCTAATAAGATACAAGCTGTTATCCTCATAGCTTTGCCTCTCGCCCTCGATATCGTTTGACCGCCTCCACGCGATGATAGTTCCCGGGCGCTCCACTCCAAACGCCACATAATCGTTCCATACTGGAAAATACATTTAAATAAATCCTTTCTTTGATTTGACAATTGCTTAAAAATATTCAACGACTGTTAATTTCAATTAAAATTAAAAAAAAAATATTTCCGACAGCTGTTAGTGATGCGCCTTGATATTGTGGAATTGTGGATTAAAAAATCGAAGCACATTAAATGGCTAATTGATCCAAGGTTACAGCATTAAAACATTCAACAAACACTCTACTTCTACTCTTGCTTATCATATTATATTTTATTACATACTAAGAGAAATTTAACAATATAATACAGACGGTAACAATCATTAGGCCAAGCGGTATCCACACAAGCAACATAATGATGAAATGCCAATATATGCTAAGAATGTCTAAATCTTCCACGCAGAAGGATTCTACGTAATTCAGCCACGGCCGTTCCTGGAACAAAATATTCCTAACATTAAGATTATTTTCTAGAACGACGTTCTTTTACTATGCTCACAGGAGAGTAAGCTGGCAGACTTGAAAGACAGAATCGAAAGAAGACAGAACTGTAATCTTCACGTAATAAAAAGGTTTTGTAAAGGTTTTCCCGAACGTGATGATTCAGATGAACTTCCCTATTTCCCTATTCAATATGATAATAAGGATATCTATGAAATGATAATAAGGTCTGAATAGTTAATATTCTCACCATGTACTTCCTTTTGATAATCCAAGGTAATGATAATCCTATCGGTATAATCCAAGACGCAACGATTAGTTTAGGAGCTGCTGACTTTGTGACACGAGCTTCAGAAGTTAACGCTGCTGCTGCAAGTCTGTCGTAAGACACTAGTATAACTGCTACCACACTAGCTAGGAGAAGGGAGGCTGGAAATTTGAACGCTATTGTTATAGTTGTATTATATAAAACCTTTTTTATGAGTCCTAGCTAACCCCTTTATATGGTATATATGTACAATTTTCCCTTCTATATGAAATTTTAGTTAGTGTACAACGCAAACAATCAGTAATAAAATGACAACAGATAACTAAAATGTTCAGAAGTGTCAACAAAAAACACGTAACAAAAAAGTATTGTATATTAATATAATGTTAAACATCAAACGAAGACCGTAGCTCCTTCTTTATTTATTTTCAATTCATCTCACCTTGTAAAAATCCTTCAAACCTGCAACCGAATGTTTTCAAAACATAATTCTGATAGAAATCCCTGACAAGCATAAACCAGGGACACAGAATCAAGGTGATCAGGTCAATAACCGCAAGGTTCCCGATTAGATAGTTACTAGCTGTCCAAAGCCACTTATTCTTCATGAGGATAATAATGATGACAGAGTTCAGGAATATGCCAATGACTCCTACTAAGACCATTGCTGTGGATTTGAGAGCTAGCTCTTTGGCTGGCTTCACGTGCCATAGTGTATTTGGAAAAGGGTATTGTGATGTGTCTACCTAAAATAGAAGAAAACCATAATTTAATTCCTTAAAAGAGATACTAATTGTTATAATTCAGAATTGTTTCATCATAATGGTATTTTTTTATAAGAATTAAGATACTAATATTTATCAGCATGAATAACATGCTTTTATGTTGTTATTTATGTAAAGTACTACCAAACATTTGTAATTTGAATTTAAAATGGCTTATATATCTTAAAATAATAACAGCTTAACTGCATCTGTTATAATCCTCTATAAAATGAAAGTGTATAAAAGACTTACGTCATTCAGATAATCATTGCTCCAATTTGTCAGGAATTTAGGTATCTCGTCAAAATCTTCGTCTTCCAGCATATCACGTACATTAATTAATAACCAATATTTCTATTAGACATATCACAGCGAACTTCACGAGGTAATGTTTTGTGGAAAATGAATAATTTTGACCAAAAGCTCTCGAGATAACATGTGAGTACAGTAGTCCATTAGTATGAAAGCATTTTTATCTGAGGCGCGAATGATTGATAGTGTCAAAACTGATATGTTTAGGGTGAACCAAGGTTGTTGTACTGATGAAATGGAATAATTGTGAAAAACAGGGCTGTTTCTAATTCCATATGAAACTCAGTCAACGAAATCATAAATAGTTGGTAAAAAAATCGAACATTCTAATATAAGATAACAGGATCAGTTTGTTTCAATAAATAGGAGAGATAACATTTCATTGGAAACGTCATTTTATCTGAACATTTATTAACGAAATAATATTATTCATAGCTACGGCACTTCCGTAGGCTTGGAAGGTGATTTGAAAACGCAAAAGTTTTAAGTTCTTTAATCCTATTTATTCATGTACCTGTTCATTACGTATTACGATTACCACCTCTAACATAATCACAACCATCACGAATATTTTATAGTTTCTTCCTTCAAATTCCAAATTTTTTAGATACCTGGTTCTCGTTCACTCATCTGTTAATTATAAAATTGCTATATCATTGGCAGTGGCGGCACAAGATCAAATCTTAATGTGGACAAGATACAGTTTGCGAGGCCCTTGTTTTTTTTTTCGCAATGTTATGTTGTACTTTTCCAAATTTCGGGCGCGAGGGTGATTGTCCACACTGCCCACACCTCAATCCGCCACTGCTCATTGGTGTAAAGGCCAGTTTGGTTCGTGCTTCGAGCTCCCAACCAGTCGCCATTTACGACCAAACAGCAATGCATATTATTGTTTTGCAAATTGAGGGTAAGTGAGCCAGTGAACTACTGGCACAAGAACTAATAAAGACTGCATCAGAATACCGACTAATAAACCACAGGGGGAGAAATAGCGCGTTGCGCCGACGACTTCTCTGAGGTCTGCTTCGGTAGAGTGGATCAGCGGAAGTACGGAGACCATTTCGAATCTCATATTTAATTTATTATTAAACAAAACTAAAAGCGGTTCCCTTGAATTTTGCCATGATAAAAGATCAAATCAAATCGTCAGGAGACTGAAAGTTGCTGAAAATTGATTTTCACATAACATATTCATTATTTAATTAATCTGTTTTAAGTGATATGGTTTTTTAGATATACCTTAGTATCTAAACTTTTTGAAGACAATCTTTAGTAGAAATCAGAATGAAAGATCAGTGAGCTAACCCGAATTAATCATATCAAAAAGCTTATTTGGATGAATTTAATCTTAAGTGCAAATATTGCATTTCATTTATAGTGTTTTACAACAGATAAATAGGTTCATTATTCTTATTACTTAAAAGCGCCATCTCTTGCATAGCCTTGTAACTACGAAAACATTTTATATTTGTAAAACAACTACTACTGTGGCTTAACGGTTTCAAAAGTAAACCATAGATGTCATTATTATCAAAAATATATTAAGTATTAAAATTAGGCTATAACATAACAACTTAGTACTTTTTTCTCCTGTTTGTCTACCGATTGTCTTTTGTTTCGTTTAGTAGGTTCAGTAAGTGTTATAAGATCTATACTAATATTATACCTACTGAATAGCAAAAGCATCTCGGTCTGTTACGCTTTCATGATTACTACTGAAAGAAATATATTATGTAAAAGATATTAAAATATATGTGGGTATAAACTAGTAACAATATAATATAGTAGAACCTTTTGCGAACCCAACGCGTTGCATATTCTGGTAACAATTCTCGGTGGTTTTTGGCTTAACGAATATATTTGATATTATATACACTATATATGATGCACTAATCAGATATTCTACCGCTAAACAAGAATACTTAGCATTATTGCGTTTCGGTTTGAACTCTGAGTGAGTGTTACTGCAGATAGGTACAAGGGACGTTAGCTTAGCACTCAAGATTGGTGGCGATAATAACACCAATGTTTATGTCACAGTCACAGGTTACCTGGTAGCTTATGAGCCCGTCCTATCTTATACAGAAGAAATACATCACAATTCTAAAGAATTATAATTAGATATAAGTCATTTTAACCTGGTAAGTAGCTTATGAGCCTATCGATTACAGAAGAAAAACATCACAATACTAAAGAATTATACTCATAATAGATATAAGTCGTTTTAAAATTAGCACAATACATCAACCTACTTAACATAGAACTGTACCGGCTCGTTTAAAACAAATCATAATCTTACCCGAATACTTTGAGCACAATAGCTACAATTATTCAAAACAATTTCGTATGTAAATTCGTGTGTTACATGAAACATATCAAACTGAGCAATCATACTAAACACGACTACATCCGCTATTTGTGTAGAGCGATCCATCTAATGTTAGTTTAATTCGTCTGGTTGTATGTCCGTCTCGATACCATCGAAACAGGCGAGGCTTAATTTAATTCATGGCATATATTTCCATAATTACTAGACTTGGAAAAGATATGGCTGAATACGAGTCCTTTCTATCGATATAAATATTCTTATTCTTCCCACCAATGACGGCAGTCTTGTAGGTAAACTAGCGACCCGCCCTGGCTACGCACGGGTAATGCTGATACTAAATAAAGGTACTATAAAATTTGTTTATTTACGACACCACATTAGAAACTTCTAAATAATTATCAGCATTTCCTTACGCTATTGTCCATGTATTATATACAACCTTCTTTTCGAATCACCATATCTGTTGAAAAAAAAAAACACTAACAATCTGTTGCGTAATTTTAAAGATCTAAGCATACATAGAGCGGTAAGCGATTTGTTTTATTCTATGTAATCTTTATTCGTTTGCGTATGACTTCTTACAGAGCACAAAGTATGCTAAAATATATTTGCTCTCTAGCTCTAATTCCCATGTTCTAATGAGACGGAAAATCTGAAACAGCCAGAATGAGATCAACCTCAGCTCCGCAGGAACAGGCTTAACTTGCTTTCCAAGGTATGTACAATTGTACACACTGAAACTTCGAAGCTAGGGCTTGTTATCGAAAATTTCGCGGTGGATAAATCGAAACACATTTTAATTTCCTGACCCTGGACTTTAATCCAGGGGCCATTGGTATGCAGTATTATGAGTAAGCTCCTCAAAAACCTGGTCTGTTTCTTGAACTAGGTTGTGGCCTCACAGATGTCATTGTCTTGACGTATAATAAAGTAATCCAGACTTTATCTCTGGTAACGTTACTTATCAGATCCTACTCAAATGGAACTTTATTTTGACGTCCTCCATGGTCGATTAGTGTGTACACCGGTTTCCACTTCGAGGTCCCGGGTTCGATTCCTAGCCGAGTCGATGTTTTGTTTGTTTTCCATAACACAATTGCTTTAGCTACTAAATTGGGATCAGAGTAATGTATGCGATTTTTTCTAATATTTATATATACTTATTTACTTTAATTTATCTTACTAAATGAATTCTCTACATTGTCACAAACACGAACCATATAATTACTTAAAACTGTCTTGCGAAAGGCATCAAAGTTACGTGTTCACGATTTCTATTATATGCATACAAAATTGCTTGATTTATTCTTTAATCTTTATTACAATGCTGTAGAGTTGAAACTGATTCGTTGACATACATTATAGCATTTAAAGGCAAGGTCCCACTGGATGCGCAGAGCTATGCAATCAGATGAAACATCTTTGTTTTGTTGTGGAATTATTTTTGTTTACACATTGATCATACTGCATATAATATTTTAGTATTTATTAATTGTTTAGGGAAATATTTATAGATAGTTTTGAAAAAGGTTTCATTACAATACTGTTGTTAGTTAAATATTATGTTCAATCGTTTTAAATTAAGGTATAGTAATACTAAAATACAAAATAACATCGACAACATTAAAAGCGCGAAGTGACTTTTGTACACTTTCAGACGGGATGTAAAAAAACTATTTATTTGGTGGAAAGTGACAAAACGATACTTTTCGCTGCCTACCTTTTATTTATACATCCCTACTTTCTTGTGTGTTCTAAATTTGAAAATCTTTATTCTAAAACATTGGTAACTTTGAATTTAATATTACCTCGTAGGATGTTTATAACAATGTTTCTGCAAGATCTCATATTAATAATGTGTGTTTTGATTTATAATCATACTATTATTTCATTGCATTAAACGTACAAAAATATATACCCCGAGAAGTGAATACTGTATTTCATCATGAAACTTTTCTAAAACTTTATATGTCACTCTATAGAGTACTACATAGCGCTATGTTTTTGATGGTTAATCAACCTAACACGTGTAGACAAACTCATTCGTACGAAATTGCCGCCGACAGTTGTGGTTTGTGTGAGGGGATTATTCTGGGATTACGCTGAAGTTCTTCAAACTTAAAGACGTATCTTGGTATAATATGTATAATGACAAAAAATATATATAAATATTTTTATTACAAAGCGGTTCTACCTACAAAGCAATTCTGGAACTCATTAGTCAGAAAACTAACACATTTAAATCAGACTTAATGTTTCATTATTAAAAAAAAAATCATTCTAAAATTTCGTATATCTTCAGCAAAAAGTTGTTATATAAAAGTTTGTATTTAAATCTTTATACGTGTCAGTCTGCTGAATATTAACATGGCAACATTGAAGTAAAACTTCATTTCCACCGTAAATAGACTTAGAAAATATTTATGGTTGCAATTTTTCCTTTCGTCATTCTAATTTTAGCAGCAGTTATAAATTATTGACTTTCGAGAAAGATGATCGGCGGTACAGTCTATAAGAAAACATTTAAAATTAAAGCTTTTAAATTTCTAGACAATTTTTAGTAGGAATTATTCGAATTCCAAAGACTATAACTAAAGATCCCTAAAACTACAGATTCGATTTTTTTTATGGTATAGGTTGTCGGAACAGTATATGGGCCACCTTATGGTAAGTGGTCAGAATAACCCATAGACAATGACGCTGTAAGAAGTATTAACTATTCCTTACATCGTCAATGTGCCACCAACCTTGGGAACTAAGATGTTATGTCTCACTGGATCACTCACCCTTCAAACCGGAACACAACAATACTGAGTACTATTGTTTAGCGGCAGAATAACTGATGAGTGGGTGTTACCAACCTAGACGGGATTGCACAAAGCCCTACCACCAGGGAAAATTTATTTGATTCGAAAAAAGTGCTGTAGATCGGGAAAATTTATTCGATTCTAAAAAAAGAGCTGTAGATTATAAAATATATTTGTACTAGCTATCCGCCCCAGTTTTGCCTTTTGATTCTACAGAATTTGTTTATTTACAAAATCATATTAGAAACATCTAAAATTATCAGTGTTTCTTCGCTATATTATCCATTTTTATATACAAAAACTGAATCAAAATCCGTTGCGTAATTATAAAGATTTAAGCAGACATAAGGACAAACAGCGGTAAGCGACTACGACTTTATTTTATACTATATAGTGATAATATCATTTTCATCATTTCATTATTCTTTCTTAAGAAATGTAAAGCCGGGATGGATTGCTAGTATTTATATAACTTAGAGTTTAAATTGTATGAGAAAATATACTTTACAAGGAAAAGGTATATAAGTTATTCTTAGGCCATTCTTTGACAGATATAATCACAAAAGCGTTACAAATTAACTAGAATTTCGGTGAACCTATCCCTGAAGATGGCCACATCGGATAAAATGAATATACTATTTTTCAATATATAATAATATATGCTTATTAGGTGATAATATCAAAAGAAGCGACCGAACAATCTCGGTGTTTATTATTAAAAATGATATCAACATATATCCATATTTGTTATCACTCAATATATATTATACGTAGGATTAGTTAAATGCTTTTAGTGTTATATCTCTTGTACACTCACTCAACGCATACTGAAAAACAACCTAACATAGTACTAGACTTTGACGATAGAATTAATTCATTATTATTTGCGAAACCACGTTGGAGCAGCGTGGTGGAATATGGTCCTAACCTCCTTAAATGGAGAGGCCTTATCCCAGCAGTGGGAAATTTAAAGGCTATACATTTTGTTAAGTGGGAAGGTAAGTACCATCAGCCCATCAGGTGTTGCATTTCCCCGTGCGCCCTTGTAAAAATTATAAGTCTGTAATTTTATTAATGTATTATGCCAGCTCTAAATGTTCCTATATCAACGTTCCAGACACAAGACATTAGTAATTGCGCAGTTGACGTTTCCTTTTTCTTCCATACTTCCATTATTCTAGACTTTAGTTACGTGTTAATGCACAGACAGACGAAATTAGCGACGATTATGGTTACATTCGTAGCGAATTACAGAAAGGATGCGGGTTTAATATTTTATAATTAGTAGATTGCTTTGGAGATAATATTCCATGATGTGTAATGTGTTCGTTTTTTAATTAACCTATTTCAAAGACAGAAGACGTTCTCGATTTGAATTTTTATTTTTTTTGCCCATTCTGACATATGTTCTGTAGATGGATTTGCGAAAATATTTTTTGTTTCGAAAGTGGTTTGTTTTGGACATATTAATTGTAGCAAATGACAATTAATGGAAATCTTTAATGATTGCCAGCGATGGGCGACTGAATGAATGATAAGGTAACTCTTATCATTCATTCAGTCGCCTGTAGTACATTATATTAAAACCTTTTTGTTTACCTGTAGTATATTATATTAAAACAATTAAAAAAAGCTACTTCTGAAAACAGCTTGCCAGCTTCATTTTTTCGTGTTTTTGAATAAATACCGATTAAATACCCCACTTTTTTTCTTAATAAGCCGAGCTTTTAACGCAGACCCCATAAGAACTGCTCAAAATATTAAATACACAAAATAATTCATTCATTTATAAAAACCATATAATTGAGTCAATCACTCGAATGGAATTCTAAATAGACATTACGTGAATACATCTCTCGCTGAATAATTCTGGTCTGAGACTAAGCATACGTTTAAAATTGATTCCTTAACGTACAACCAGCCGATCTTCAGTTCCGCAGACTGAATAAAATCTAATAATCTCGTCTGTCTCGAAGAAAAATCCACCGAGACATACGCGAAGAAATTAAGCATAATGGAATGAAATGATGCGGATGGGGAGGTTGTGGTACATTTGGTTCAGTGGGCTTAATATATTTGTGTGATTAAAGGTTTTTGACTTAGTATTGATTATTTTACGTGGTGGGTAGGGCTTTGTGTTACGTCTGGGTAGCTTCTACCAACTCATCAGATATCTTACCTCCAAACAACTGTACTTGGTATTGTTGTGTTGGGGTTTGAAGGGGGAATGAGCCAGTGTATTGTGTGACATTTTTAACTTTGCCGTTTCGTAAATTCAAATCGTTTATAAAAAATACATTGGTAAAAAAAGCGTATTACTCGATACAAGATTTTGTAGATGATAAAAAAGCGTGGAGTTAATACCCGTTGACTTCCACGCAGGACATATTAATTTAAATAATTGTATTAACTAATATGACTTTGTATTTTTTAAATGATGAAAAGAGTAACTACTGAGTTTCTTGCCGAATTTTCTCGGTAGAATCTACTTTCCGAACCGTTGGTAGCTTCACTTAATTGTTAATTGACGATTCAAAAGTGCTTGTAAAATCCCACTTGAATAAAGTTTATTTTGATTTTCTTTTTGTAAATACAGGCACAGGGGACTTTAAGTCTTAGTTACTTACTTAGTGATGGTGTATTGGATTCACTATTTTGTACAGCCATAATAATTTATAAATGATCCATCTGGAGTCGAGATGGCCCAGTGGTTAGAACGCGTGCATCTTAACCGATGATTGCAGGTTCAAACCCAGGCAAGCACCGCTGTTACATGTGCTTAATTTGTCTTTATAATTCATCTCGTGCTCAGCGGTGAAGGAAAACATCGTGAGGAAACCTGCATGTGACAAATTTCATAGAAATTCAGCCACATGTGTATTCCACCAACCCGCATTGGAACAGCGTATATGTTCCAAACCTTCTTCTCAAAGGGAGAGGAGGCCTTTAGCCCAGCAGTGGGAATTTACAGGCTGTTTTTGTGTTGTTGTTGATCCATCTGACTGGTTGTGTATTTCATAGCTTTACATGACTATTCAAAATACCGAGTTTACTTTTTAGTATAAAAGAAATGACTGGCTCATTGGTGTAATAAATTGATTCGGAGGCTTGTGACGTGGTGTCTCGCGTGACCTGTTTCAGATAGTCCTGATGATCAGAGATAGCATCGTGCATGCATGCTATCAAATATATTTCGAGGTACGATGAGTCATATTAAGAAAGGCCGATTGGTGCCAAGGATGGCCAGGTTGGTTCCACTTGACTTGATCTTTGTGTATGACCTTTCCATCAAAATATGGAAAGTGAAATTCGACAGTGCATATGTGTGAGTGCAATATAATTTTCTAACGTTGGCTAAACCTTTGGAGTTGGTGATCATCAAATTCGGATGGATAGAAATATATGTTTTTCGAGGAATGAGGACAAGCCAATATGTGCAAGCAACAGCCACGTGGTGGGCAAATTATATTTTCCATATAACCGCAACACGATAATATTTATCCAAGCAAATAAAACAAATATCTTAAAAAGCGATTATTATAAAGCTGTACCCACACGTCCAATGTCTAAGAAGTCGCTAGAACGTAAAGCTTGTTTTAAATAAAATTAAGCGGAGATGGGAACCTTTCGTACTATATATTCGTTCAGTTGTACTCTAGATTCGAAGTTTTAATGTGTGCATTTCTTATCGGGAACATGCAGTCTAGAGAGAGGAGCGTCAACAAAATAATGCAAAATTTTATGTTATTCTTTTTACTTCATAGAATTAAAAATTGACAATCTGAGTTTAGTGAAATTTTGCTTGAAAAGGTCTGTTGTGACAATATTTATAATCATTTAATAACAAAATAATTAAATAAATATTGGACAACATCACATACTTACTTTGATTACTTTGATCCCAATGTAAGTTGCTAAAGCACTTGTGTTATGGAAAATGAGAAGTAATCAGGTACCATAAACATCTATACCGAAGACAACATCGACAACTAATGAACTTTACTACATCGACTCGGTCGAGAATTGAACCCGGCACTTCGGAAGCATACCCACGAAAACTAGTATACACACTACTCGACCATAGAGGTCGACATTAATAAATGACAGTTACAATATTAACGTACATTATTAGTACTGATTGTACAACATCGAGTCGAGATGGCCCAGTGGTTAGAACGTGTGAATCTTTACCGATGATTGCGGGTTCAAACTCAGGCAAGCACCGCTGTTTCATATGTTTAATTTGTCTTTATAATTCGTCTCGTGCTCAGCGGTTAAGGAAAACATCGTGAGGAAACCTACATGTGACAAATTTCATAGAAATTCTGCCACATGTGTATTCCACTAACCCGCATTGGAACAGCGAGGTGGAATATGTTCCAAACCTTCTCCTCAAAGGGAGAGGAGGCCTTTAGCCCAGCAGTGAGAATTTACAGGCTGTTGTTGTTGTTGTACAACAAATCGACTGCACTTTACATTAGATCCTAACGTACTTATATGTATTTATAACATACATAAATTAAATAAAGAATAGCTTACAAATAAATATTACTTTTAAATTAACAAAATAAATATATACACTAAAATTATTTTTCTGACGGTACTTTAAGTAAATTCGTCGCCATATTATCGGCGCATCGGGCACATTTGAAATATTCATACGGTAACTAGAAAGCATTAATGTTCATTGAAGATTTATCATACGAGACCGTGAACGGTATGGGAATCGTGTAAAAATATTTTTACTCTCATAAATTCATGACGTACGATAATATTCTGCTTTCGTTTTTCTTTTGCTACAATTACGTAGAATGGATTCTTGGCCTTTTTGATTCTAGATTATATGTACATGATTATTTTTGTAATAACTATGCATCTATACTTTTTTGTAATAAATGCATTATTATTTTTTGTATTCGTAGGTGGAGTGACAAATGAACACAATATTGTTCAAAGGTTTTTTATACATACAACTAGCATTTACGAATAAAATTTGAACATAAAGAATAAAAGGAAAAAACATTAAGGGACAATTCCACAACCCAAAAAAAAACAATTTTTATAAAAAAGTAACATACCTAAATATTTTCTTGTTGACAAGGAAATTATTGTGTATATGCGTGCGTTTATATTGTGTTTTTTTTGGAACGATGTTCTTTTACGTTTTATATAGTAATGTGAAGTAGCAGTGGTAGGATTCGTGACATAAGGAAAAAGCGTTATACCATGAACAGGCGATCTCCCCTCTCTTTCTCCCCGCTCTTTTTATTCTGATATGTATTTTAATTGTTATATTTACTTAAAAAAGTCCGCGTGTGAGTTGGGGCAGACGCGGGGTCAAAAGCAGCTCTAGGGGTCAATGTTTTAAGTCAGGATATCAGTTATCTCTAATCCGAATTCCATTCACCCATTTTTGCATGATAAAGTAACAAACAATCGAACACACAAACTTATAATAATATTAGTAGTTATTTATTAAGCTTTACTTATAGCCAAATCTTCAACTGATGTCAATGACATCCAATTATTTTGCTCCCCTTAAAGATTTCTCAATATTATTAGAAAAATAAATACGCATTATTTTATACACTCAACTCAATTCAAATCCGCTAACTCAATTCCGAATCCAACGATCTTATTCACAATACACGTAATTATATACAGGGTGTTTGCACTCAACGTTATAAATAAATTAACGTAAATAAGCTTACTCATTCGTTTTCATTCATTAATTAAGATCACATGCGGAGACTTGAACCGATCTGAAGAACAATTGCCTTCCCACTTTGAGTACGGTGTCTATGAAGACATGTGTTCGCGGGAATTCGTTTGAGAAGTGAAACTTCTTTGGGTGTGATTAGTGTAACATGTATTAGTGTAAAATAGTGTCAAATTTAAATAAAAAAAGTAAAAAAATATTTATTATTGACTGTAAGATGAGATTTTAAATTAGATCTTGATTTGATAAAAATGTATTTTTTTCTACTTAGAGGTAAATCTACGAAAAAACTTTGTTTTATTTCAAGCTATCGCGCTCATGGAGTTTAATTAATTTAAGAAACGAAAATACATGGTCACACTATTCTTAAGAAAAGCAGAGTACGTGTATTACTCTTACTCAAACTTTTGAATAGAGTACGAAAGAAAGGAAATGGGGACTTAAAGGGGGCTAATGGTAACAAAACAAATGTATTCAACCACAGATAATTTTATTAGGCAGTGAAATAAAATTAAAAAAATAATTAAACAGTATAATAATTAGTGTATTACATTGAAAGAATAGTTTAACTTGCACTCACTTTTCACTGTTAAAAACATTTCATAATAATATTTTGTAAGATTAATTTATTGTTTTAGATAATTTATTACATACAATTTAGAGCCTTACTTTTATTATTTATACATTAACAATTAAGAAAATTTAATCATATTGATAAATACGTTTTTTGAGACGCCGAAACAGACGAAAGTACTTTTAATCACTGTTAAAAAGAAAACTTAAATTCTGAACTAAAGAAAATTTTCAGTTTGGAAATTTTAAAAAATAAACTTAAAAAAACCATACCGGAACAATGTGAATTGTTCGTTCGTTTCATTAAGATATAGAATGCACATTAAAATAAAGCTCCAATAAGAGCAAAAATCTCTTAGAATCAGCGGATGAGAGGTTCGATGTAACAATGCATAATCACGGTTTTGCGAATTCGCGATACATTCATTAAGCCGCCTTTTGTTCTCCAAATACATTTGGGGAACAAAAATTATAACATACAGTGTATTGTGAGGCTGAGGGAGTCGACGCGGAATAAGTGGCAAAATTTTGATATTTTAGGGCTGTCGATCTTCGTGTAAGTCCGGTTATAACTGGTTACAACCGGATTTATTCGGTTTTGTTAAGAGTGATCAAGATACGTCAGTTTTATGCGTCGTGTGATTATAAATATTCGACTGTACTGTTGGGTAGGTTAATGTTTTATGGTATATAATAATTTGTACGGTAAATACCTTGTTGCTGTACTGGCTATGTATAAGGCCACAGGTTCCGAAGTATTCGTTATGTAATGATTGAAATGTTTACAATGCCGTGACTCGGAAATCATATAAAAAAGTTAGGCCTGTTAACGTTATACCTCATCATCTGTTTCATTGTATGGATTAGTATAAAAAAATTAGGTAAATTAATCAAAGTTACATGTTAAGCAAGCTCAAATTTTTCAGTCAATTAAACGTAAAGATATATTTACAATTTCAAAGAAAAATGTATATGTATATTATTATTATATTTAAGTTAATAATAATAATTTTGTGTCAACCCTGTCGTGCGTATTCGCAGATTTAAAGCAGCGACGCCTAACTCACGTTAATGCTGAGAAAACACCGAATCTACAGGGCGATGTAAATTCATTCCAGCAAACAAATAAATAAAATCAACTCCGGTATTTTTATCACGGGATATGTTTGAGATTCGGGGAAGGTTTTACGAAAGAGTGAATATATTATCTTGTATAAATCTCGTTTTAATACTG
The DNA here is from genome assembly GCF_905220365.1 of Vanessa cardui. NCBI lineage: Eukaryota > Metazoa > Arthropoda > Insecta > Lepidoptera > Nymphalidae > Vanessa > Vanessa cardui. The sequence continues at coordinate 3,474,710 of NC_061139.1, forward strand.
ACTTATTACATATTCCACTGTCAAACTTTATATCGCTGTTTGTGTTTGAAATGTTAGTGAGCCTGAGTTATAGACACAAGGGACATAATCTCTCAATCAAAATTACTAGCAGACCTTTATGTAGTACGTGTTGGATGTCATGTGTTAGGCAAAAAAGTAGCCCATGTCCCTTCTTGGTTTTCAAGTTTGCTTCATGCCGAATTTCATCAATTTCGGTTCAGCGGTTTGGTCTTGAAAGAGCGATAGACATACAGAGTTACTTTCACATTTATAATATTAATATAGATTTGAGTTAAGCGACCATTATGTTCAGATCAAGGTAGCCAGGTTAATAGCTGTCTATTAGACACAATACAAAAATATTTTATGTGAGATAATTAAGTATTTTAATATATGTGATGGACTAAACATATATTCGGTTTATTATAAAACCTACTTTGTGATGGTATGACTTTGTCTCCCATCTAATTATAAAACGAGTTAATATCATAACTCTCTTATAATATATCTTACAGTAGGTACCATTTTCTATTGGCCATAGCGATCACTTACTACAGAACACTTATTTGCCTAAGGTAACCTATATATAGGTCTATAATAAATACAATATATAGGTATAGGTAGGTAAGAATATTTTGTAAATATTTGTTTATAATTGTAAGACTGTGTCTATTCATACAAATTTTAGAAAAAACTAAAGTATTTTTAATATAAGCAATAATTATTAACGGCCTTTATAAGGAACGTCTTCATAAGGAATCCTTAAAACGTACCACATTCAAACGGTTCGTCTCACAAATTAACACAATGTCGCGTGCTTCGTAATACTCGATTGTATTTTTGACAGAACATTTGTACTACATTTTTCTAAGTATTAAACATGTATTAAGCCGTCGGTAAATAAAGTGTTAATAACAATAAACTAAACATATATTTCCTAACAAAGTCGTTTATTTTATATCGTTTTGTTCTATCAATGTGATACAATATTTTAATAAGCTGATACGTATAATATTCGCTTTGTTCTGCTACTGCATAATAGATGGCGCTAGTATGAGCATTTTACATGTTTGTCGTTATAAATGAAGAGAGAACGTATTCTGTGTTTAAAAATCATATTGAATCAGTTCTGTTCAAGCAATTACATAGATAAGCCAAAAGTTATTAATCTGATTTAGATTTTTTAAAAATTTCTTTTCAACTAATAATAATTTACTACTACATATGTTTGATTATTTATATATCTAGATAGATTGTCAAAGCTGAGAACGTATCGAAAAAAATAGGGGCCAACCATTGATTACTAAGAACACGCACACTTGTATAAAAGAGTTAATTTTTGCGTGAATCAAGTGCAGTTCTCACACACACTTAAATAATATAGTTAGTCTGTAATTTATTTCTACTTTGTAGTGCGTCTCATTATACATAAAATAATCTAAATTTAAATTTTTGGATCATACACGTATGATTCCAAAATTTAAATTTAGAACTTACAATCTTGTTTTTTTATCAAAACTCAGCACGACCAACCTTTGATTTAAAGCGCTTTCATTGCTTTAAAGCGGAAGGTTAAAACTACTTCTCAAGATCGTTAAGTTAGATGTATTGGTTAAGATGTCAATACATCAAAACATCGTTATTGGCCCATTGTTCTAAGTACGTCCGAGACAAGATATTAATTCTGATAAACTAGCGAGAAATTAAGACGTAAATACTTTGTATATGACTAGCTGTGTCCCGACTTTTTGATTTACAAACTTAGCTGTTTACGTTTAAAATAAATCTATATTACAAAATTTCATAGACATTTTATAGACTCAAACTCAAACGACCATCGGCATGAGATACATGATATTCGGAGCATTATCTGTAGACATGTTCTGAGAATAAATGATTTATCAAAATAAAATTCCTATAAAGATTTGTCATGTAGGTATCTGAATTTTTTAGTGTATGTATGTAACACAATTATATCTTTTCTTAGGAATGAAATGCTGTTAAAAGTAGTGTTTTGACCAACATAATATTATGATACTTTTGTGAATTAACTAATAGGAATATTTTTATTGTTAATCTTGATACTTGAATGACTTGATATTTTAATTACATTTTGGTGACATTATTTTATGTGAGTAATTAACTTCCCGCGCTTCATGTGTGAGATAAAAATTATTAGCCTGTAACGACAATCCATACTTCTCTTTTTTGTAAAACCAAACATCAAAATTAATCAAACATAAGGGAAGATCTCCAAAAACTCAATGAACCTTGATGGAATGTTGAATTAAAAGAATCCTATACAAGGATTATCTTTGAATAAGACTGTCATGGTACATAAAATCCCGCTAAAGTATTTAATTTCAGCACTTAATAAAAAATCTACTATAATTGTTTTAATGAGCAAACATTTATATTACAATAATATAGCCGGCAAAAATGTCGAAATATCTATTCATTTTTAAAAACTAATTAATATACTATAAAATTCAATAATTATAAATGCCTCATATTTATGGGATTTTCTAGTTAAAACCGGAAGAAATCTTTAAAAGTGAGTATGTTCCATTGACCGATTTCGATGCCGTGTTTTACTTGAGAGTTGATTGATTGAAAAACCAAAATTTATCGAGTAACGGCTAGGCTAGGCTAGTAACGGCTAGCTTTGAGATTCACACCAAAAATCACGGCGGACATCGCGACTCTGCGTATATTCGTATGTCCGAAGTCAGGTCAATAAAATGTAACCTTGTTCGAAAATGTTTACAAGGCAATATCTATATCACTATTACATAGAATAGAACATAGTCGCTTACCGCTGTCTGACTAGAGAGGAGAGGAAGTAGATATGAAGGAGGTAGAGCTTTGTGCAAGCCCGTTTGGATAAGGTGAGGTAAGGTAACAACCACGCGACATATGTATATTGGTCCGCTGAACATTTAATATTGTTGTATTCCATTTTTCGACTTAACATCACAGTTCATGAGGGTTGTTGCAATTGGCGCAGTAAATGATTTTTCTTACAGTGCCAATTTTGTTGATTTGTGGTGACCGTTTACAGCTCTCAAAGTATGTTTCTCATTTGGAAATATAAACATACATTTAGATATTCCATAACATAGGCGAAAGTATAAGTTTATAGTGTATAAAGGTGTGAAAGACGATATGGTTAGAAATAGCATTACTTGTGAGATGTCCGATAGAGAAGTATGGAAGACGAAGACATGCTGCGCCGACACCAATTAAAATTGGGTAAGGGTGATCATGCGAAAGTATTAGTCCTCATTATTTAAATGTTTGTGGCGCACTAGAAAGGGATGCTATATATTTATCATCATCATCAAAAGCCTTTATTCGTCCACTGCTGGACATAGGCTCTCCAATAGCACGCCACTGCCAATTTTCGGCTACTCGCATCCAGCTCCTGCCAGCCGCCATGCGTAAATCGTCAATATATATATATAGCTGTTAGTTATTATTTTTTTACACATTGTATAACTACAATTTATTAGAATAATTTAATTAATGATATGTCGATTGACTATTTTTAGAATATGTGGTAATGTATTATTGTAATATGCTGGCCGAAATGTCTGGTACTGGCCGGTAAGGAAAATAAATGTTATAAGAATCGAACGCGACGGCAATGTTTGGAAATTAACTCAAAATAAGAACCAATGAAAAAAGACTTACTTAATACAAATTAAAATTAAAATATAGAAACAGAAACAGTTCAATAGCTAAGGTACAAATAAGACATTTTGTAATATAGCCTAAATAAAGTATTAATAAGTGAATCCGAGAAACTCTGTATAACAGAGCACAGCACACACAGCATGTTCTACAGTGAATAATGTAGAATTATATTCTTACTATTATCCTCACGAAAAAGTCCCTGTAACCCTGTATATTAGTTACAGTACAAATGTCTATGAACGATGTGACATCTTACGAATAGACGATCCATTCGAAAGCCTACCTCGTAGACTCGGTTTAAATTAGCCGTGATCGAAATCCGTCGAAGATCATCACTCATGAAATGTGGTTAAAGAAAAACAGTAATTTTAAACTGACAATAAACAGGATATAGCCGTTACGATCGACTGGGCTTTCTTTATCATGAGTCATTTGTGTAATAAGATAGCTCCTTATTTCTATTATAATAAGGTTCAAAATATCACGACACTTTGAGTAATTCGGTATAAAATATGTTATTTGACAGTAGTGATGTGGAAAGTTCGTGTGCGTGAAAATCGATTATATACTTGAAAATGAATTACAATATATTTTTGTATGATGACAGAATTTAATGTTAGACTGTGACGTCATAGGCTAAACTTAGGTTACCTATACAATTTATTGACTTTATTTTATTGAAAATTTATAAATATGAAGATTTAAGATTTTTATTAATACATAATAAAATTTAAATAAAATTAAAAAGGACATATTTTCCCATAACATAATTATATGAGTAGAATATAATTATTCTTGTAATCCTATTAAATTATTTTATGCGTCATATAGGTACTCATTTATCCGCTTCTTGAGAAAGTTACACTGTCGACTTAATACTAAGCAATAACAATTTAATCAGGATGGATAAATCGACGCATTACCTCATCACAGGTTAAAATAACATTTACATGAACTTCACTTAAGAAACTTTTCATTCTATATAAAGCCTCTTTTTTATTGACTATTTTAATTAGAGACATATAAGCAACTATTACAGTTCCAAATTTAAAAACTTTCGAGTGTAATAATATTATAGGTAAGTAGGCATATATATTTTTCTATATATATCTCAATACACTTCATAGAAAATATTGAATTAAAAAAATAACTAAAACGTTGTATATATTTCAAAATCAAATTAAATTAGGAAACTTTATTTAAGAAACTTTCTACACGATCATTTAAATTATCTTTTTACGGGATAAATTACATGTAATGCTACATACCTACATCGGAACTTAGAATCTACATATATCCCTAACATACAAAATTCGACCTTGAAATTAATACTTCCTTCGAAACTCTCATCCCAAACAGACGAGTACTTGTTACAGCGTTCAATCATTTTAGTTTATTTACGACGTGTCTACAATGTTCTATAACATTAAACTAATCTTAGCACTTAAATGTGTGCTATAAACATTTATTATTTTGCATGAACAAACTTCGGTACAATTTCTTCGTATCTTTGCATCCATCAGCAGTTCACGCTCAAGCTAAACGCTTCCATTTCTATCGTTCCCACGCTGCACATCACTATTCTCAAGCCGAACGTCACTATTTTAACAATCAAAATGCAACCTTAATGATTTTAGTTAGAATGCAAATTCAAACAGCAACAATTCTTGCTATAGATTAGTTCAGAGCATCTTTCTTTTGGCTTTTATGCGTTATTCTCATTTGATTTTCAACTCTATTGTGTGGGTTTTGGGTATAATTTCGCTTGTAATAAACTTGGTAGCTGAGACCGTTTCAGCGTGGCGAATGTATGTAATACAGTATTCAAATATTTCGTGAATCATGCGCATTCGTGTGTATAATTACGTTTTTATCGTGGCTTAGCTAATCGGTCAGGGGTTAAGAACTTTGTGTAGTCAATTGGTAAATTGCTCGATAAATATTACATGTAAATTTCGTTAATAGAGTTATGTTATTCATTAAATTATACAATGCGGAAAAAAAAACATTCGGAGACGAGAGTTTGGAATTTAAAAAATTACAAGTGTCTGATTGGCCAAATTTCTGGTCTCATAGACACGAACTATCTGTGCAAAAGATAAAATAGATAACATATCAAGAAATGCACATACAACCAATGCGCAATATATTTATCTATTCTCATAATACAATGGGATAGCAATCTGGAACTATTGATTTTAAAACTACCAAAACTCCTCAAAATTCTTTTTCATAGATTCTTTGGGTATGTAGTATAAACTACCCTCCATTTCCTCCCGTTTTCGTAGTCGGTCAAAAAAGGTTTCTTAGCTCTGTCGTAACGGTGCTTACGTAGTCCGGTAGCGGATCTACATCCCAATCATGTCACGAAACCGATCTGTGACCTGTTAATTGTTAAATTACTGCTTTCATACCGTTTACAATTGATTTTTTTTTTCGCGTGAAATTTTTATTTGACTTAGATTAATACGTCTCTTAGCTTCGTAACGGAATTCTATTTTTAAACAGTTATAATGACAAGCGATTCGATCTATAAACCTTGACGGTAGTCACAATGTAACAAAAGAGGTTCGATATAATTTGTTTCTTCAAACAATTACTATGTAAAAATTAATTTTCCGTAAAAAGACTTAAGTGCTGTCCAGTTATAATAGAGAAAAGAGTCCAATATAAACTGGTAGGATTATGTTCCCATGTGTTTATGTTCCATTCTCCAATACATATATCTAGCATGTGAGCATGTGTGTGTAATAATTATTGTCGTTTAGTGGGCGTGTCGGAGTGTCGTAGATTGGCCCTCTATGGTTTCTGATAGGTATAATCGTTATGTTACGGTAAATTTTGATGATGTCGCATAATTAACTTAACGTGCAGAATAAATATATCTTAGTATAACCTTGTAGCAACAACTACGTCTAAAAATATTCATCATTATATAAAACATAAATTTTCGTTAAAAATAATATAAAGATATACAATAATTATTGCTTAACTTAATGTGACAAAATTCGGTTTTTTCTAAAATTACTTCATTCATTTACATACATATGAATTATGTTATTTATGTTTACACATTAAAGCAAATATTGCATCGTATCGAAAATGGACATACATTTATTGAATATAGGTTTTTATACATTCAGAAATCAGACGATGTATTGGTGAGGTAAGATGGCCCAATGGATTCTAAATCAAATTAAACATGACGAGTTCAAACTTATTTTAGTCTCAAAATAAAAGGATATTTGCGAAGCCGTTATCGGTAATTCATTAATAATCATTATTCAGGTGAATAAGTTACCATTATGTGATCACCATCGAAAGGAAACATGCATGATAATCTCTGCCAAATATTCACCAACTGCGCATTAAAGCAATTTGATGAAATAAGATTCTATTCTTCTCAAAAGGTTTGTTGGTCATGCATAGTTCAATTTAATGTCCTTTTTTAAGTACCTCATAAAATGCAACTCAATTATTATTATACTTGTTAATTCACACCAAAAACACTGAAACAAAAAAGCTTTTTAACTATCTTTAAGAAGCGTAATTAAATAATTTACTGTATTATTATTCGAACTATTTCGATTTAACGTTTGCACTAAAATGCCTTCAATAAAACAGTGGTGTTATAATGTTGATCAAATGTTTCTAGATCACGCAAAAACCAATGAACCGGTTTTGATAAGGCTCGTAGTAAATACTAGACTGGTAACCTAATACAGCGCTTGGAGGTAAACGTATAGTCTACGCAAACGATGGCTTCCATAAGTATATTAATATATCTATGTTGACTAAAAAGGACAGTTATATATGTAATTCAAAACATATAATTATGTTTGTTTATTAGTTTGAAATGAAATAAAATAACTCATGACCTGAGATGGTCCAGTGATGATTGCGGGTTCAAACCTAGGCAAGCACCACTACCTATATGTATATAGGTGCTTAATTTGTGTTTATAATTCATCTCGTGCTCAACGGCGAAGGAAAACGTCGTGAGGAATCCTGCATGTGTCTAATTTAATCAAAATTCTGCCACATGTGCATTCCACCAACCCGCATTGGAACAGCGTGGTGGAATCTGTTCCAAAACCTCTCCTTAATGGAAGAGGAGGCATTATAATATTGCATATGTATCTATAAATACATTTTATGCGTAGTTACCTATACTATAAAACGTATCAATGAATCGTTGGCGAAATTAAAATGTATCTTTACTTGCCTGAAAACAACCTAGGATATGATCTTGAATTTACATGTACTAACTATATATAAAAGCAAAATCAATTATTCAAGTAGGCTCATAAAAGAACTTTTAAAACGTACCTAATGTTAGTATTGAACCAAATGTGAAGCTACTATCGCTTCGGAAAGTACATTCGACTGAGAAGAACCGGTAAGTAACTCAATAGTTACAATTTTCCACCATTTAATTACGTTCTATGTAATTAAAATACACTTAAATATTAATGTGTCCTGCCTAGAAATCAGTGAATACTAAGGCTACGTTTTTTATCTTCAATATAATCTTGTATTAAGTACTACAGATCTATGTAAACAGCTGTAATATATAATACAGCGTTACTCATACATTCGTATAGCATATGAAAAGGTAACAAATGTCTCAGCAACTTTATTGATAATTCGAAATTTGAAATACATAACTTTGTACAAATATACAACTTTTATAATTAAAGAGGTGACATATGTATTGATATTTTATAAGTCTCTAATATATAAATACAGCAATTTATATGCTATTATTTTGTAATAGAGTCTATTTTATTTATGAAACCAATTTTGAAACAATTGAAACCTGGTAGAGGTACCAAGTATCTTTACAATCCATGCAATAAAAATAAGACGTAGAAAAGAATTGGATGATAGTCATACTCGTAGAACATTAAACAAAACACTTTGGTTTATAAAACTAGTATGAAAGTATTTTGCTTTTAATTAATTTATAGACTTTTAAAATTTTGTCTAATATTTTTTTTTACTACAACGGATACATATTCAGTCATACAATCGGCCCCCACACGATGGCGACTGACCGATTTAGATAAAACATGCTTTATTACAAAACTATTATCTTAACATCTACGAATTCGTTAATCGATTTCAACCCTTATTACCATAAAAATAAGATCTATTAATATAATTCGAAAGGTAAATTAAAATTTGCAAGACTGTATGCAAACCTTAGCAAGTAAATGTCGGGCCAATAAATTGTCTTGTGTGTCGTATTGATTTAGAAAACAACATTAAGGGCAATGCAAATAATACATTACTTGAATGAAACTTAATTATAATGTCACGATGAATAATTTAAAATCATTTTTTTTATTGACACTGTTACAAAACATTAAACATTCAGACAGAGAATTAAAAAAATAAACATTAGGTACTCTGTATAATATATAGTAGTACCTCTATAGTTGTATTTTCTTGGTGGTTGGGCTTTGTAGCTAGCGGGCTAGCCCGTCTGGGCAGGTACCACCCACTCATCAGTTATTCTTCCGCCAAATAACAGAACTCAGTCCGATTTAAAGGGTGAGTGAGCCAGTGTAATTACAGGCACAAGTTACATAACATCTTAGTTCCCAAGGTTGATGGCACATTGACAATGTAAAGAATAGTTAATATTTCTTACAGTGTAATTGTCTATGGGTGATGGTGGCCACTTACCATCAGGTGGCCCATATGCTCGTCCGCCAACCTATACTATAAAAAAACCTACTTTATTGTCAATATCCTTACTCCGTGTGAAATTGTACTTTTCAAATAGAAGTATACATAAAAAATACTTATGAAATAGTTCTTTAAGGAGACTCAGTAATCACGTGTATTTATCAAGATGACAGTTAAAATAAAAAGTATAAAATCGATAATTCATAAATCGAATAAAGGATTAACATATAAAATTGACAAATAAAAAACAATTTGAAATTAAACCGTAATATCAATCAGGTATCTCCGAAATCCAATACAAACGCTCCAATAACTCCTCAACAAACTCGACTAATCTCGCCTCGAATCGATACATCGTCTAGCGAATTATGGAATCGAATAGAATATATTAATACGTGAGAACAGATCGAGTTAGTTTGGAGATGTCTGCTGCTCTAAATCAGTGCAACAATGCCGCTAGCTGCTCTGATTTGCTTAGACACGGACAGAATACTATGGACATGACTTTAATTAACTATTTTCAATGACATTGACATTTAAAAAACGAAAAATGAGTTTCTATATTGATCAACAATCATTGTTGTTATTATAATTTACACGTATTATTCATTACAAGATAACAGGTTTTTTTGAATTAATTAATTCATTTCTGATGTCTTATTTCTTACATTGTTGACAGTCCTAGTTTATTTTATGCCCAGAGGATCAGATTTATGACGACCTCCATGGTCAAGTGGTGTGTGGTGTACACTGGTTTAAATGGGTACGCCACTCTGAGGTCCCGGGTTCGATTCCCGGCCGAGTCGATGTAGATTACTATTAGCTTTCTATGTTTTCTTGGGTCTGGGTGTTTGTGGTACCGTCATTACTTCTGATTTCGCTAACACAAGTGTTTCAGCTACTTACGTTGGGATCAAAGTAATATATGTGATGTTGTCTCATATTTATTTCAGATTTCGATAAAGATTTGCGATTCAAGGATTTTTGCTGGCATTATTGTTCACACTACACATGGTCTTATACGATCTGCAAAATTAAGGCCTTAATGTAAAAAAATCCAATATAATTAAATAAATTTCATTATAAAGTACCTACAAATTGATCTTATATATAGGTTACATGCAAACATTTTTACAAGTAACTATTAATTTCATCAATAAAGACATGATACCTTTGTAGTGTCTTAATATACATATGTATGTATATCTTTACTCTTCTGTCTCTATTTCTCTGTAACAACCAACCGATGATTGAGGTTGTAGGTTCGTTACGTCATCATTGACGTCAGCGTCTACGTCACGGGCTATCCACGTTAAAACCATCGCAGTCGACGCGCGGACAGCAGACATCACAAAGTCCGTTCGGCTTATCGCTCACTGCGCATTTCCTGCGCGCCAAGTATGCGTCACTGTTGCACAATGATATATTAAATCTGCACATCTGTATATTCTTATCTCGCTGGACGGAGATATTGTACTTTCACCGTTGTGTGAGCGATCGGTGCGTGGAATTATTTATCTATTTTCAAGACTTCATGCATCGTTTTGTATTTAGATCGTAGAATTTTATTCTCAGACTAGCAACGACTGCTTTGGGTGCCTTTGTAGTTGATACTCGAGTTTCTTTTCATGTTTTTTTATTGTTACCTAGCTACATTAAATTAACTCTAAATCAAGTACGAAAGAAACAATGCGATTGTTAAACAAAGAAAAATTTTAATTTATGAGGATGATGAATTTTTAGTTCGTTTTCTTTTACATTTATTATATTATGGAAGATTATTGTAATATACTTCTAAATATGAACACCCCTTATTTTTTCTTTCATTCATAATTGGTTGATATTAATTGGAGAGTTTATTAAAGCATAACATTTCGTAACAATTCGTTTGACAAAATGTCGAAATAACCGACTTCACGTTGATACGCTATTTTGATTCTTATATACTTAAAATGTTATGATCATTATACTTCTCCTAATATAAATGTCATTTATCTTTTGGATATAAATTGTAATGATCTTGATAATAGTTAATTGAAACATTATGAAATGGATTCCTTTTTTTTTAAATACTATCATTATAAGGACTAGCAAAAGTATAAACCGATGGTGACTACCACTAAGAAAAATTGGTGCTACATCGCCAATGCATTGGCGTGTTGGAGTTAAAATGTTCCGTCTCTTATACTGTAGTTACACTGACCTCCTTCAAATCGGTGTACCAATATTAACAATATTAATTATTGTCTGTTTGGCGGCAGGAAATCTGAGGATTGAGTCGTACGTACGCAATAGCAATAGGAGACCACTGAAAATCAGTGTAGAAGCAACTATGTTTCTATTTTTCACTGAGTGGATCTCCTTTTGGCTAAATTGCACTGCTGCACACTATTTATTGTTTTATATTATTTTAATTATTAATTTTTTACTCTCAAAACTTGTTCTGTTGTAGTTGTATTTTTAGTTATTATTATTATTATTTTTTTTGTTTGATGTATTTTAGGATAAGTGATATTTTGTTATGTTTCGTTGTTTATGTTGTGTGAAAGTAGTGTAATTTGCTCAATAAATGTTAATTATTATTATTATTATTATTTACCGAGACGCACATTACACTAGGTTAATTATTTTTATAAGTTCGTTTTTATACACAAGGCGATATCACTTTCAATTAATTTTTATACAAGTATCAAACGACAATACTATATATAAGGGCCTTCCAATTTGAACAGTGAGATTGGAAGATTTTTCTCGCAGAAGCAGAGAGGTACAACCAGGCGTCTCATTTTTTAGTTTGTCTTTGTGTTTTCATTACATCACACCTTATATTAATTATATAGGTGTGACTTTATATTCTGCTATAAACTATCCTATCGGCGATTAAAATCCAACACATTATACAACACACCTGTCGTTATGAAATTTTATTCTGCGTTTTCTTGTCACTATAGCTACAGAATATTTTAAGAAAATCATTGAATTAACCAAGCCAGTCATTTATCTCAAATCGAAATACGTAATAGACATAGATCATGCTTACTTAAATTTACAATCATATTATGACTCATCTTGTATACAACCTCTTTTCAACTTCCTAAAATTACCCTAATGTATTACGTAAAAGATAAAAACAAAGAGATAAAATATACTAATCAAGAATATTACAGAAAGACAAAGATTAAACACCATAAAATAAAACACGAAACAATAAGAAACCGGTTGTTTTCCATATAAATTCGTCATTATAATAAAGGCCGTTTAATCCTGATCCCGATCCAATTCCCGTCGGTGCCTGCGCACGCGCACGGCTCGTGACTCTCACCGACATTTTATTACCATAATTTAAAACAAATATCTGATTGTGTGTACTGCATTAAAGTGTTAAACCGGCGGTATGGTATGTACTATATATACATGCTATATGTTGGGACGTATCTATCATAGGGCCGATGTTACTGTTTTGTTAAGGAATTACATTATCGAATGCTTTTTTAATATAGAGTTATATTAATTATATTGTTTTAAGAAATCTTGAATCACAATCAAAGATACCAAAACGCAAGGACAATAAATTTGAATAGGCACTACCAAGTTTTTAGAAGTGAAGTCTTATATCTGTGTGTGTATATAAAGATCAAAACTGTGCCTGTATATTTTTCCAGTCAGATTGTTAACTGATTCTCTTTTGTTTTTTTTTTTTTTGTTCGGTAGTTGTGAACTTTTTGGTTAATAATAATATGGAAATAATAGTAAGAAAAGAGATGTTCAAAATTGTAATGATTGTTGTCAAATTAGGAGGCAATGTTGATAATCAACGTCTAATACAATCTAAAATCACCACAGCAATTGGCATATTATTTAAGCTGTGATCTACCGGCGTCAATCATATCATATAATAGTTTACAAATAAATAAATAAAAGTATTTGTAAATGGCTATCATTTTTCTTAATATATGAAGATTAATTAAACTTTCTTATGTGTTTTTATACATTACTTGTTAAATATAAACTATATCGTATATAATTATTCTGCTTTTTTATATCGTATTGAAACCAATTCGGAACTCACCATAGAGTCTTCAAAAAAGCCCATTTCGACTTCATAATCGACATTTGTATTCGTATTACAAGCTAAACTTTTAAAAAATCTATCCAAATTTCAGAAATGAAATTTTAGAAATGTAATGCTTAGTTATTTTGTAATGAAATAAATCTGTTATCTTAGCAATTATTTTGATACAATGGCTAAGAGTATGTATCACAAGGCCGCAACAAAGATTGTTAGTGCAAGTCACGCGGTGCCCATCAAGGCACACATGCTGGCTATAAGACACACATGAGCTGGTGAGCAAAAGTAATATAGTCTAGAAGATAATTGACAAATATTTAATTATAAAAGTTATTAAATCAATCAAACATACTTTATCAAAATTGTATATAAATATTCAAATTTATGTTCCATTGAGAAAATAATAAATACAGATTCAAAATGTAAGCATATTTTAATAAAAAATACTCCTAAATCACAGTAATCAAATTCAAAATATACTTTATTCAAGAAGGCTTTTACATGCACTTTTATATCGTTATGCAACGACTATATTAAGTGAAGCTACCTGGTTCGGAAAATAGATTCTACTGAAGAACTGGCAAGAAACTTAATAGTTACTCTTTTTCGACATTTAAAAATACAGTCATGTTAGTTAAATCCTAGAATATTCTTTAAGTCTAAAATTTATATAGATATTTCTAGTAACTTTTAACTTACGATTATTAGTGACTATACAGTACTCAACCAGAAGGGTTTAACCGACGTCAACCACCAGTATAGTCCCAGATGGGGGATATTATTAAATTTATAACAAGCTGAGTCAGAGCGCTATCTCCTAGCCTACAAAAGGGCTAAGGACAAGTGCTTCGTGCCGCATGCCCCGGGCGGATCTCCGACGCAATCTTTATAAGGTGGTAAAACATATATTTAATGTTAAGCGTCCGACACGAACGACTCTGGGAAACGCAACGTTCATATAATCGCCACTAAAAGTCGCTCCTTATATCACATTTATTGTGGAGGAGAATGAGGATTTTGAGGTATTTATTATTTAAACTTATTTAATACAGGAATATTATTATTGAAATATATTTATTTAATTTATTTCTTGTGTTAAAACTTACTGAATAATACTTTTTGTAGGATTTTATTTAATTTACAGTAAATGAAATTTGAATATTTAAGTATATAGAAATGTAAATTAAAACTCGTAAGAAAATAATCAAATATTTTCGATGTCAAAATCTTTATTCATAAAAGCAATAAGCTTGCTTGAAAGTGCGATTGATGAGAATTATCTTCGTATATTATTTGCTGAAAACTTACTGCTATACATTACATTATGTTAATGTATCTGGGCTAAGGCCTCCTCCGCTTTTGAGGAGATTTTTTTTCTTTTGAGGAGAGAGTTTATTCCGCCACGCGGTTTTGATGTGATTTGGTGGATGCACATGTGGCAGATTTCATTGAAGTGAGACACGTGCAGGATACCTAGGATGTTGAAGAATCGGCGAAAAATATTTTACGGTATTATTCTTTCACATCTAATTCGTTTTAATAATTAGAAATACTAAATCATTTTTACTTTAAAAAGTATTTTGTTGATCGTCGATTCACGTGTTTATGTAACACTTAAAACAAAAGTATGTAAGTAGTAAGTATGTATGCTTGTGATTTTATATATATTAATATTCGTACATAATTATACTCGATGTTCGTGGTTTCAAGCCTTACAAGATTCAAATTCCTGCTAATTAATCATCATGAAGAGAAGCAGTGTTGAATATTATTGTCATACGTAAATCTATCAAAGGTTTAGGTTGGTTATATACATATTGATTATCGTATTCAATATCGTTTTTAATAAACATATATGGAATATAATTCAATGTTGATTTTTTTTACTGACTGACTTTTTTAACCAATGGGAAATGGTGAATATATCGAGTTTAAATTAGTGTGTATGTGTGTTTGTGTGTGACCAAGTTAAGTCTAGTCAAATTGTTTCGGAAATTGAGCAGGCAGTACAATCTACAGAACAATAAATCTTCCGATCGCCTTCCTCCAGATAATGTATTTCTATTCGGACGTTACACTTACTTTGGCAATTTGCGGCAACCTTTGTGCCCTTTAAGATATCTCGTCAGACAATTGTACTCGGCTATTCCTTTTGTTGTGTAATCACAAGAGATGTTTATGTGACATCGTGGTTATTTTACTATGACATTAAATTAAATATATCCATTGACTTCCAGGCAGGATATATTAATTTAAATAATTGTATTAACTAACATGACTTTATATTTTTTTAATGTTGAAAAAGAGGTTCTTCTCGGTGGAATCTACTTTCCGAACCGGTGGTAGCTTCACTTAATTGTTAAATGACGATTCAAAAGTGCTTGTAATAACCCATTTGAATAAAGTTTATTTTGATTTTGAAACATAATCTTTACTTAATAGTAACATATTATTTTAGAAGAGGATACTACTGTTTTTTTTGTTGGGTATTCTGATGTACCGGCCGCACGCGACGTCTTGGGCACCGGTGAATCCCACATACTATGTGGGAAACTAAAAACGAACAACGCATTTCGACCGAAAAAATATCAAATTAATAATTTACTTTATTATTAAATAATTGTTAAACTTTTGTGTATTTAGTGACGTTTATATATAACTTGTGTGTTTGTATTTATATTATCAGCTCAATATAATTACTAAAACAAAGTTATCTTTCAAGGCGCGTGATATATCCTTGTCTTCAGGAAGGGCTAAGGTCTGAGCCCATTTACAAATCACAAACACTGACCACCACCACCCCCTGACACCCCACGGACAATTATATACAACCCTTCTGTTCACCTTTCCGAGTTACACTTGAAATATGGTGGAATTCGGACACCCTTAAACTGTCTTGAACTATAAGGGGTGGTTCTATTATTTATACGTTAAATGTAATCTAAGAGGATTAGTGATAAGTTTTACAAGGTTCGTTTCAAGTTATTGATTGCGCTTATTAATATATCTAAAGAAACGCCTTGAGATTTTGTTCCTAGATTAAATTTATTGTAAATATTATTATTTGTAGTGGTCGCTCGATGTTTGAATTTCGATTATTATTTAAATTGTATATGTATTATACATATCAAAACGTCAACAATCAACCTCAAATTATTCTTTTTTCAAGAAGACTAAAGTCAGCGCCGGTTCAGAAAGGACGTTCTATCAAGAATAAGCGTCATGAAATCCAATAGTCACTCTTTGTCAGCATTTTAATTATAGAGTATGTCAGGGGAAGTAAATAAATACAGAGTCCAAGTTATTTTATCATTAATATAATTTTTATTAGGTTAAGTTAAAATAGCCGTCTAGTTTTATTAAAAAAAAAAACAATACAAAATCGGTTGTAAACAGTACAAGAAGATACTATACTATTTTGGCCATTATAAGTCATACCCACTACTTACGTACCTTAAAAAATTGTCTATGTCAAACTATATTACAATGTATTTAACTTTTTGTAATTGATAGTATGCAAGTGTGATTGGAAATCTAAGCACACTTATTAAATAATATACCGCCAAATAATAATACATAGCTATTTTGTGTTCCGGCTCGAAGGATGACTTTGTCTACTACAGACACGAGGGGTAACACACCTTACTTATAAACGTTGGTTAATATTTACTTACATTACCAATCTCTATGGGTGCTGGTAAGCACTTACCACCAGGTTGACCGTTTGACCGACCACTAGATATTATATATATAAAACAATAGTGTGTCCAAATTCAGACATATTAAAATCTACAACAGTATCATAACATAATGCTATTTCTATCAGCACAACACACATTGACAGTATGTAAAACATACAAGAATAACTATGTATACCTATATATATATATATATATATATATATATATATATATATATGAAAATGTAGGCCACCTTATCACCCTTTCTGAGTGCATTTGAATAACTATCGCTAGTTAATTCTTCAGATAAAGACGCCATGACTGCGGCCGCTTCCGCCGGATGTCCAACTTGGACGGATATTCAAACTCGACCGGAAGTCGATGGAACGGCGACATATATTTCGAATTTAGAATCGCTATTCGCTATTGTAGGTTAGGAATAAGTTTCGACTGGATTTGATTTCAGAATTGACTTACACATAGCTGAGCAATATTAGAAATTTAATTATTAATTATTATGGTTTACTTTTAGTATCGATCCTAGCCATGCATATAACATTGTGATAATTATATTATAATGAAGTAATAATCTTGGTGGTAGGGCTTTGTGCAAGCCTCTCTTCAGTTATTCTACCGCCAAATAAAAGTATTCAGTATTGTTATGTTCCGGTTTGAAGGGTGAGTGAGCCAGTGTAACTACAGGCATAAGGGACATAACATCTTAGTTCCCAAGGTTGGTGGCACATTGACGATGTAAATATTTCTTTACAGCTTCATTGCCTTTGAGTGATTTCGTTATGTATATCAAATTTAAATCTACACAACATTCACAAATTTTAACAAGTTAACTAATTTTAAAGTATTTTAAAATTATGTATATAGAAAGAAATTTTTAAAGTTTATTTAGAGCTGGTTTAAGTATGTTGTAAATTTTAGAATTTATTCAAAGAGAAGTAAGCGTTGGCAATGGAAAAATTAAATCGACATACGTACATACATACATTTGTCTTCCGTTGATAAAGAGAAAGATAGACTTTGTTTATTGTCACAAATAATGACATATGAATAATTATATTATTAACAAAACAAAATTACTTTTATAACAAATTTATTGCAAGGATAAAAAATAATAATCATAAACAACAAAATACTGGAATCAATTTCTGGTTTTCTAATAATATTACAAAAACAGTTAAACAATGATACGCCTGACCGTATTTCGCGCCTCCCGCCAAAAATAGAAAGAATTTTTAAAGCCATCTGTCAGCTTGACGCATTACGTTCGGAAAGTCACACTAATTCTCCTCATAATATCATATTTATATATAAATCTTAAAAAACACTCATATAAATACACAATAAAGCTATATTGCTCAATATAAGATTGTAATAATGATAAAAATTGTGTTATTTTTTTTTTTTAAAGACCAGATATAAATAGATTGAAAACGACTTCATTGACATACTCCGTAATTAAAATGGTGTCACTTTACTAAAACATGACGATGCAAAATTAATTTTATGAATTTACTTAAATAACGATTTAATTTTTTTTATTGAATATAAATTGATATGTCTGTATAAGGATATACGAGCAGAGGCGTTGGGCAGGCATTTTACTATGTATTTGATACCTATCTATGTGACCAATTTTTTCCAGTCAAAAATAAGAAGTCATTTTTTCTCTTTCTCCTGTGACTTACTGATCATTTAAGGAAGGAAGTCTTTGTGTGGAGACTATCGACTCTCCCGTGTAGATCCCATTACAAGCCTCAACCAAAAAATAATCGACGAAATTAATAAATTACGGGAATTTGGGATTAGTTAACTCATATTTCTCTCATTGCTATTACGCAGCCAATCAGGGCATCAGAATTTATATTGTGAGAAACAAAGTATTCTTTATTTAAATCAAAATGTTGAATCTACAGAAAAGAACTAGCAAGAATCTCAACAATTAGTGCTGTATCTCTTATATCGTATAGTATAATAATTATCGACAACTTTGAGGTAATTTCCCCCCTAACAAAATATTACAATTAGAATTTAAAAATCAGATTAATGTCAAGTCGTTATTTTTAAAAGATATTTAATAAGAATTCAAGAACATTAATTATAATATCGTTTTAAATTAATTGTTTATTATTTTTGACGAATATTCATAAAGATATATTGAGTTTCAGTAAGATAAATCTAACCAATTAAAATATTCGACTAATTAGTAGCGCTCACTTGACCGAGAGTGATAGTATGATTGTTAAGATGAGAACTCATTCATAATTTGATTTTTTTTTCTTAGCACAGATACAAAATTAAATTTAACAAGAGTCAACATCACCAATAATTGATTTTAATTTAGAATAAAATGAATGCATGATTGTTTTCTTTTTTTATTTAAATTTGGAATGAGTTTTGTAATTTTTTTTTGCTATTGTCTATTTTGATATGATTCAGGTGCGATTTATAAAAAAAAAAAAAACTTTTAAAAGGATGATTTTGAATTTGGAAGTTTGGTTTGTAAAATATTCATTGTAATTCATACTGAATAATTTCGTTCGTGCACACAAATCTTAAGGACAAGTCGGCTCGGTCTAATCAATTAAAACAATATTTGCGCGAACTGACCGACCGTTATGGCAGGAATAATATATCGTGGCGAGAACCTTTGGAATAACACCCGTGAATTGCGGCCACTGGGATAACAGTTTAATAATTTTAGGATATATAAGGAGAGGAGTATTTAATTAAGACCATTTCTGGTGCGGGGTTCGAGATTCTTTGGATGCTTGAATGATTTAGTTTGTTTATATGTTGTATAATAATTTGAATTTATTTATGAAATTAACAGATAGTTAATATCCCACTGCTGGGCTATGGCCTTCTGTCTTGTCATGTCACCACGCAAACTACTCTTAAACTTCTCATAAAAGTGAGTCTGCATTATGATAACTATAATTTGTAACAAATATTTGATTTGAATCGAATTACAATTATTGAAAAGCAGAAGGAGAGTTCGATTTAAATTGGTGAAATGAAAGGGATGAAAATTGAAAATAATCAACCGAAGTTGAAAAAGTAAGCTTTTACTGAATCGAAATTGGATGCTTTTATTTATTTGAAAAAGATTTTATGAAAACTTAAATTGTCACAATCTGACGTTTGTCTTCTGTTTAAAAAAAACATGTCTACTATGTGTGCGTACCTTTACGATGTTTTCATAGATCGGATATTCTAGATTCACTTTATAAAATAATCCTTACATAATAGGATACCTGAATAAAAGGATAATGTTGTAATAATTATTCTGAAATTTCGGTTCAATCCTAGCGCCCGTTTCAGATAGCTTAATCTAGTCTAAGTCTGTATCTAATTTACTTTAAACATTTATGATATTGTAAATATAACAAATTAATTAAATTTCTAAAATCTATGCGAACTTATTAATTGACCAAGTAGTTTTAGTTTTTTTTTTTTTTAAAAAAATTCTTTTTCATAAATAATTTGTTTAACAATGACAAATAATAATGAGTAACATCAATGTGGTTATGTACAATTTATTACTTATATATTGTATATTTTAGAAATTTTCAGTATAGTTTAAGTAGTTATTGCATTTTATTGTTTTAAAGACATGCATCTTATGCAACTTAAAACGTGTCTCAATAAGCACGCTACCTGATACTATAATAATACAATTTAAATTAAAATTGTAGTTTATGACAAGCACGCAAAACTTTATAATTTAAATTTGATTATAAAATAAATATATTGAAAAAAATAATTCATCATTATTTTTGTACGAATAATGATGATTTAACGGCAGGCAGGAGTTGGATGCGAGTAGCCGGAGAAAGACCACGGTGGCGTGCACTTGGAGAGGCCTATTTCCAGCTGTGGACAAACCCAGGCTGATGATGATGATGATGATTATGAATGACGATTATAAGGAATGCTTACAGGAATCGTAACCTCACTCCGTTATTGTCCTAACGAACAATGAACTAATTATGTAAATAAAATATTTTAGAATGTGTAACCTTACTATATATTATGCAATAATTTTTCAGTATCATTATGTGGTCTTGTCGCTTAGATGTTTCATAACAGCAAAAGAGAATGCTTATTAATTATATTTTCCGTTTAATATTATTAAATATTAAAGCATTGATTTATTAATCTTATTAATTGTAATCTCAATAAATATCTTTTTAAATGATTGAGGAATATTTAACGTGTTTTAAGAAGACATTTAAAATGCTTAGCGTTGGTATTTGTAGCTAGCTAGTAGTCGTCCGTGGTTTCGCTCGTGTTTTAGTTTGTCGGTTGTCATGTGTTAGGCAAATAAAGTAGCGTTTGTACTTTCTGCCGAGTCGAGATGGCCCAGTGGTTAGAACGCGTGCATTTTAAGCGATGATTGCGAGTTCAAACCCAGGCGAGCACCGCCGATTCATGTGCTTAATTTGTCTTTATAATTCGTCTCCTACTCAGCGGTGAAGGAAAACATCGTGAGGAAACCTGCATGTGACAAATTTCATAGAAATTCTGCCACATGCGTATTCCACCAACCCGCATTGGAACAGCGTGGTGGAATATTTTACAAACCTTCTCCTCAAAGGGAGAGGAGGCCCAGCAGTGGGAATTTACAGGCTGTTGTTGTTGTTGTGTTGTTGTTGTTATGTATTTTCTTGGAGTTCAAGTTTGCTTCATACAAAATTTCATTGAATTAGATTCAGCGGTTTGGTCGTTAAAGATCGACAGACATACAGAGTTACTTTCACATTTGTAATAGATAATAAAGTAATGAGCATATGATTTTCATAGTAGTAAAATCCTATTAAACAGAAAATTTAATTCGATTTTTAAATTTATAATAGAAATTTGTAATCGAAGTAAACAGTTCTACATTTGAATATTCATTAAACGTAGGATAGTGTAAGCAATCAAATAACCTAGAACCATTAATTATTCTCTAAGAAATTCATACGTCAAGTCACCTTCTTAGCCGCCGGACAGGGGTCAAGATATGGTTGAATTAATATTCATACGAAAGACCCAGGTGGACGTCACAATCTGAGAAGGGTGGACTTAAGCAATGGACATCGGTTATAGATTATGTCGCAGATGTGCTTATGCTATATCGAGTTTAATGCCTAACAACAGCGGATATTTCTTGTGATCTTTGATATTTATTTTTGTTCTGATATGTTGTTTTTAATATAATGTTAATTTAGTCATTAAATCTAGATACATGAATAGACTATTTTTATATAAATTACCTACTAAACCAGTCTAGAAGATTTTCTAGCTACTGATTAGTAGTAAGGTGTTTTGTCCTGAATTAATCTATACTGATATTATAAATGTAATTATAATATAGTAACTGTCTGTCGATGTTTCACTACCAATCCATTGAACCAAATTTGACGAAAATTGCTGTGAAGCAAATTTGAAAGGATATCGGCTATTTTTTTTTTTTGCCTAGCACATGAAGCAACCTCTAAAACGCGATTAAAACCGAGGGCGGCAACTCGTGTAATATTTTAAAGCGGCGGTTCAATGATTTAACGTGAACAGATCTTTATCTCAAATCATTTCAAATCAAAATAAACTTTATTAAAGTAGGCTTTTATAAGCATTGCAGGCTTTTGAATCGTCATTTTACAATTAAGTGAAGCTACCACCGGTTCGGAAAGTAGATTCTACCGAGAAGAACCGGCAAGACTCAGTAGTTACTCTTTTTTAACATTTAAAAATACAAAGTCATTTTAGTCAAATACAATAATTTAAATTAATATTAATAATTTATATTATCTAATTCTACTATCAATGTAATCGTGTTGACATTTTATAGATTTTTTGATACTTTAGAAGTAGGAATTTGTCGTTTTAAAAATGAATGTCTATGATGTATATAATCTATGGCAGGGTGGTTACCCAAGAAGCCGGGGTGGGTCGAATACGGGCTTGTCTTATCTCTGCCCACGCCTGAGGACTCGGCCTGATGGATTAACTTCATTGTTCCACGGTTGCCGAGTGACGCGGAATTTATAATTATGAATCGCTACACGATGGCGATTTTGTTTTGGTCTGTGTTGCCATTTTATGTTAACTTTATAACGCATTATTATATGATATTATGCCTGCGTTTTGTTTGATTTTATATTATTTATTCGTAGTACGAATGGTTTCTATTTATTTGTAGGTAGAATTAATTACTAATCACCTTTATTGTAAATTTTTAGCTTCGATTTATGTGTTTCTTAAAATAAAACTATTATCAACTAGCGGCCTGCCCAAGCTTCGCACGGGTGCAATGCTGATACTTAATATAATGCAATGTTGCAAAAAAATCGTTTACTTACGACATCGCTCCAGAAACCTCTAAAGTTATCACCGTTCCGTTACTATGTTGTACACGTATTATGAACAAAAAACCTTCGTCTTGAATCCATCTATATATTAAAAAAAAACCGCAACAAAATCCGTTGGGTAATTTGAAAGATCGAAGCATACATAAGGATTGACAGCGGTAAGCGACTTTCTTTTATACTATGTAGTTATACGTAATCTGTGTTATTTGGTTATTTTTCTAGCTACAATAATATCGAATGTCTTAAAGACTTGGATATGAATTCCAGATCGAAAATTAAACATTATCTTTGCAACAATGATCATTTAAAGATAACTTACACTTAGTTTTTCTTCTGACGTGCCCTTCAATTGTACAATGAGATTAAGAAAGACCATATCTGTCTGTGCATATATCAATGTACATGATATAATCTTCTCGCATATTAGACACGACTGAAGAGAGATCAGATTAATATCAACCTCCTTTCTCCCAAACTTTTTGACTAAGAATTTATTAACAGAAAAAATATGTCCTGAAATTAAAGTCCATTATATCTTTTAAATAAAACTATTTATAACGGATGAATCGCGTATATTAATTATTTTTAAACATCCCGTGGTCACGGGCAGGTCTGCCCGTGACCACGAACACTGCAAAGTGCTCGAAACGTCGGGATGTTTAAAAATAATTAATATACGCGATTCATCCGTTATAAATAGTTTTATTTAAATGTGTAATCATCGCGAAAATTTAAGACCATTATATCTTCATCATAGGACCATTGATAAGTATAGAAATAATTCATGACATTATAATAGTATTGAAATAAACAAAATCAAGATTTACTTTGTTCGAGTCGACTTTAACAAGCACTTTTAATTGTAACCCAACTTTATTAACCGTAGAGCCTCCATCGGTTCAAAATATAGATTTCTACCAAGAGGAACCGGCAAGCAACTCAGTATAACTTTAGAAACTCTTTCATTTCTTGTATAGTGTTTTATGTTCAAAGTATAATATTTTTCTCTAATACAGAATACACATAAAAGATAACCAAGGAAAGGTAATACAGAGAGCAACACATCCACTTTGTACCGAGACAGTAAAAAGAAACGATTTAAGTAGCACTTTTAATAATTAGGAGTAAGTCGGAAACAATACTCATTGTCATTTGTCGCATTGTCTTAAGTTTTCGCGGCTGTTACACATAAATAAAACTATCTTACTGAAGCTTGTTAGTTCCATATCTTTGCATTCAACAGATAAAAAAATAAAAATCAAATACGACGTTAGTTTGAATAAAATGTAAAGAGAAATAAAAAATACGCGTTCTTTTGTAATTAATTTATTAATTTTTTGTTACAATATATAATTAATTCTTATTACAAATTAATTCAATTTGAATTCTACATTATAGTTTTCTTACGGTTAACTAAACGGTTATTTTTATAATTTTACCTTTCCCATAATATAACTATAAAAAAAACATATTGACAACGACTGCAATTCCTTTTTCAAATTAAAAAAAAAATTGATCGGTCATTGTACTGATCCTGAACTAAAAAAATATATTGATAGAAAACGAACGCGATTCCATTTTCAAATATCAAAAAATCGATATTTCAACTGATCCTTAAAAACAGCTTGGGGCTTAATAAGACAATTCATCCCCTTTCAATATTTGGTCCAGATACTGACCACCTGAAGTACGTCTTGAAGGGTTGGACCCTTATCAAACTAAATTAACTGTTCGAAACATCTTGACCAAGTTATTGTTAGGAAGTCATTGGGGCGTGTCGAATCTTAAAAGCAAACAGACGTATGCAAATAGTATCATTAAACTAATTAGGGTGCGTCTACACGAGATGTGCGTTCTGTTGATTATTCGTTACGTGTAACGCTGAATCAGCGAGATGAGAGATGTAATTTTTTAGCGGATTCTGTGTTTGTTTTTTCAGCCGGTATGGCCCCGTAGATAAAATGAGAATATGGCAAAAAAGTAGGGGGTTCTATTCCGGGATGAAATGTCATATTTAATTTTGTTGACTATATACATATTGGTGAAGGAAAATATGTGAAAGTATAGACTTTATGTCATATGTATCTGCTTCG
Source organism: Vanessa cardui (assembly GCF_905220365.1). Taxonomy (NCBI): domain Eukaryota; kingdom Metazoa; phylum Arthropoda; class Insecta; order Lepidoptera; family Nymphalidae; genus Vanessa; species Vanessa cardui. The sequence goes on from NC_061139.1 coordinate 3,500,313, forward strand.
CACATATACACACTTGTATATAATATGCGTATTGGCTTGTGTGCGGTCATAATTTTGTATGACGTATTATAATTAAATACAATTTAGACTTATTTTGTATAAACGTAGCATTTTTTATCCAGTGATCGAAAGTCAAACGTAATCATTATTGAGTACATACATACATTATTCTTCAACTTTTATTTAAAAAAAAATTAAGCATAAGATCGTCAATATTTTTCCAAATAAAAATATAATCGGTTGACAGATAATAAATGTCCAATGTTAATCAATTCTTATCTATAAACAAATATATAACCAAATACGATTTAGAGTCAATAAATCTATACTTTTTTTATTGAATAGGTTGGTAGACGAGCCTGTAGGCCACCTGATGGTAAGTGGCCACCATCACCCATAGACCGCTGTAAGAAATATTAACTATTCCATATACCAACCTTGGGAACTATGATGCCATGTCCCTTGTGCCTGTAGTTACACTGGCTCACTCACCCTTCATACTGGAACACAACTATACTGCGTACTGTTGTTTAGCGGTAAAATATCTGATGAGTGGTGGACCCAAGCAGGCTTGCATAAAATCCTACCACCAAGTACGATTCAAACATCCCTAAGTGAATGTTTTATATTGACCACATATCGCTGTAAGCTGTTCTGTGTTTGTTTTCCTTATTTAAACTTGACATATAATTTAGTGTCCGAATTATGTTAGTCTTGTAAGTTAATCCCTTAAACAGTCCATGAAATGATGAAACAGTGAACTGTAAGTAAAACGCAGCTAATTTAAGGAGCCTACCTTATCTCTGTGTAAGTTCGACATCGACCATCATTTGTCTTCGTCAACGTTGCCCGGTGATCATTTATGCCACAGCACACCCTACCCTTTCGTTGAAAACATACGGCCGAAAATTTGGACAATCAACTAATGACACTTTTTTTAATCTACATTAATATTATAAATGTGAAAGTAACTCTGTATGTCTGTCTGTTTCACATCGCTCTTTCACGACCAAATCGTTGAACCGAATTTCATAAAATTTGGTATGAAGCAAACATGAACTCCGTGATATTCCAAGGTAGGAAATAGGCTACTTTCTGCCTAACACATGACAACCGACAACCTAAAACGCGAGCGAAACCGAGGGCGACTACTACTTTATAATATATAGATGAATTCTAAAACGTTTTGATCATTTACTCTGTATTTATGTATTATACAGTGCAACGTTCGGGAAATAAGATTCCCTTTTCACGAAGGAGTCAGTCCGGACAGCAAGTGACATTAATTATTGTAAATTGCTTAATAATCAACATAATTAAACACAACTCTTTATCCGCAATATAATCTCGTAAATTATAATTTATGTTTTTCTATAAACAGTTAATCATTTTTCTAAATTAGCTTATGATGCGTATAATGAAGGCATCATTAAATAATTATGCTAATACTATGAACTACAAGGATTTTATTTCATAATCAAGAACCAGTTCCAGTGATAAATATTATAACTAACAGTACTATTATACAGTTACTGCTTTGGTGGTTTGGTGGCTGGACTGTAAAACTGCAAATTATGGTCGAAGATTCGAATCCTGACAACAACAACAACAGTCTGTAAATTCCCACAGCTGGGCTAAAGGCCTCCTCTGCCTCTGAGAAGGTTTAGAACATATTCCACCACGCTGTTCCAATGCGGGTTGGTGGCGTACACATGTGGCAGAATTTCTAGGAAATTTGTCACATGCAGGTTTCCTCACGATGTTTTCCTTCACCGCTGAGCACGAGATGAATTATAAAGACAAATTAAGCACATGAATCAGCGGTGCTTGCCTGGGTTTGAACCCGCAATCATCGGTTAAGATGCACGCGTTCTAACTACTGGGCCATCTGGATTCTTCGAATCCTTGTTCAGAGATAATTTATTCCTTTTTTTTGTTCCGGGTGGAAAAGTGAGTGTGCCAGTGTTGCTAAACATTTTAGTTCCCAAGGTTGGTGGCGCATTACCAATGGTTAATAATTCCTACAGCGTCAATGTTAATGGGCGGTGGTAAGTGGTCACACTTACCATCTGGTAAACTATTTGTTCGTCTGTCTACCAACGACCTAAAAATAAATGAAATTGTGGCAGAAATGTTATAAACAAAATTCAATTAAACAAAGATCGATGTAATATACTTTCGTGTGTCAAAACCACAAATATTCGTAACACAACACCCCTATTCTTGAGTCGTTAAGGGCGTATTTTGCGTGACATATGTGGTGAAGACATGACTTGGTAGTTCTTAAGGAAATTGAAGATGCTCTTTTGGAAAAGTGCGGTGACTTCGCGGTTCTCAGAGACGTAGCACTATTAGCTGTTTGTTCTTGTTTTTGACTGATAAAAGGGAGAATAAGATGTATAATTATAATTTCACTGTTTCGCTTGTATGTTGACTACTAATTTATGTTATCTTAATAATAATAATTAACTGTCTCATATTATTGACTATCTTCTTGGTGGCAGGGCTTTGTGCAAGCCCGCCTGGGTAGGTACCACCCACTCAACAGATATTCTACCGCTAAACAACAGTACGCAGCATTGTTGTGTTCCAGTTTGAAGGATGAGTGAGCCAGTGTAACTACAGGCACAAGGGACATAGCATCTTAATTCCCAAGGTTGGTGGCGCAATGACGATATAGGGAATAGTTAATATTTCTTACAGCGTCATTCTCTATGGGTGATGGTGACCACTTACCATCAGGTGGCCCATATGCTCGTCCGCCAACCTATTTTATAAAATAAAATAAACCCTTCATGAGTTCGACCCCCATGCTTTGTCATAAGAAATCCATGGCGCCTATTACAGAAGATGCGTTTGTATTATACGTCGTCTGTATTAATATAAGTTTCAAAATAAAATTTTATTTATTATCTTGAATAAATATCAATTCTTATAAATCATATTTTTACGAAAATATAAAAATGACTACAATACGTATATTAAGTCTTAGTCTTAAGAAAAATTAACAATTTACATATTGTAGATGTTGATATGGTTACTTGCAAATCCGTGTTTGAAGGTTCTACCGAATCATTCATTTCGAAATTTAAAAATACGGACAAAGTACCTTACTTATCTATAAAAAAAAAATTGTGCCATTTTCTACAAACTGTGGTGACCACTAACCATGAGGTGACCTATTTGACAGAAAGCTATTAAAAAAAGTTGTTTGTGTATATGTGTGTTGTGTAAAAGAACTTGTAATTAGGTTCTAAACACAAATTTGCAAAACCGCTACTAGACATCGATGCCATAGATAAAAACAATATTTTCTTTAGACGCAAACATCTCATTGTATCCACTTGTGCAAAAAATAAAAAAGCGCCCTCTGTATTTTAAATAAAAGACTTAAATAGACAAAAAATATTAAAAGAAATTAAGACCGTTGAACGCTCAAAATGCCCAGTTGGTTCTCTGTGACTTTTTTTTTACGTCAGAAAACAATCCAATACACCTTAATTTTAGGTAAAACAGAATGTTTCGCATTTTAATATTGAAAGAAACGTGTTTATTTCAAAAGTGGTCTTTTATTTTGTGGTGGCAAAAAAATTGTGGTTTAATCCGCCTTTGTTTTTAGTTTTGATGCGAATATTCGAGTGGACGGACGAAATTTAACAGACAATGCTTAAACAATGATGGCTTTTAACTATTTTTTTTTTGTGAAAATATTTATTAGTCGGTTGTGGCCGCTGCTTTATACTTATAATTGTTTTCATACTTAAACCGCGTAATTTTTTTTTTCAACTCATATTAATTTAGTACTACAGCTGTGCTTTTTTTAATATTTAGAATTTTTGCATTCATTCATAATATTTAGAATGTACAAATCAAGTCTTATGAGCTTATGATCTTATGGACGCTTGATGAGATTTAATTGAAACTGTACATTATCTTAGATCACACGATATATATGTCAACAACTGCCACTTGTAGATCTTATATTTTTCAAAGTACAGGTGTAAACTTAATGTTACACTCGTTATTTGTTATGTATTCCAAAAACAAATTTTCAAAAGTAAAAAACTAAACTTCAGAAATATACCCAACACTAGACAAAGAATCTATAGATAAAGCGTGAGAGATTATTTTACCACGTTATTTTATACTTTAATTCTATTAATAAATCTTTCAATTAATAATTTACTTGGTGGTAGGGCTTTGTGCAAGCCCGTCTGGGTAGGTACCATACACTCATCAGTTATTCTACCGCCAATTAACAGTACTCTGTATTGTTGTGTTCCGGTTTGAAGAGTGAGTGAGCCAGTGTAACTACAGGCACAAGGGACAGAACATCTTAGTTCTCAAGGTTGGTGGCACATTGACGATGTAAAGGATAGTTAATATTTCTTACAGCATCATTGTCTATGGGTGATGGTGACCACTTACCATCAGGTGGCCTATATACTCGTTCGCCAACCTATACTATAAAAAAATCATAGAAATGCAATGTAAAATGAATATTTAGAAATAATAATAAAATATCCCAAGCAATTACCAAATGATATTTAACCAGTAGAAGGTCAATGCACTGGATAAGCTTATCTATGTCGTTAGCAATTAACTGCAAATAGATATTGATGATAACCCGTACGATTGGCCTAACATTTATCTAATGAAATTGAAAACTGCACATTCTATGGGCACACCCTTAGCATCTTGTAATAGATAATTAATACTAAAAAAAGTTGAAGATACATATTGTCTGCTACTCAATTTATTGCTTTATCATTTTTAAATTAAACTTATCAAAAATGTTTATCTTCAGCCTATTCAACTTATGTTTACAACAACAACAGTAACAGGATAATTGCTGAAAGCTTAACTTAATTATAAAGTAAGTGTCCGATTAATAAAACTAAAATAAAAGTTAAATAATTCAATAAAAAAATAATTCATTATTAAAAATTCCTAGTTGGAAATTAGCTCTAATCTTAGTGACCATTTTGAATAATATTTCTTTCTATCTGTAGTATTAATTTACTAAATTGTAATGTGGTCAATAATAAAATAGTTCCAAATATAGTCACCAATTTTTGAACCAAGAATACTATAATAATCAAATTATTTTTAACCAATCAGATGAGAGGAACTAGCTGCCATTTAAATTAGAAGAATTGGCGCGCATATAATAAATAATTAGTGTAAAATTAAAACATCTAGTAAAGTTTCATTTTTGATATTTCTTCAAATATTTTTTTCGACTTGTATTGTTTGTTTGTAGTTTGTTAAGTTTAAAACTTGTAAAATGAAGAAAAAACACTTCTTATAATCCTACTGTATAGTAATATTTAATTCTAGATTCACAATAAGGTCCAGGCCAAACAACACCTCAACGATCACCATTTATATAAAACCTTTTTATGATTTGATAATTAATTAAAAATAGCTGGTGAACTGGATGACAATCGCCAAAGATAGAGGCAAACGGAAAAGTCTGGAGGAGGCCTTCACCCTCACATATAAGGGGTTGCATGCTTGTATGAAAAAAAATGAAATGTTTTAACTTATATTTCAATTAAGATTTTATCATTTAATTTAAATTATATTAAATTCATTATATTTTTTTATATCAAAATTACCATTATAAATTTAACTACTATTATAATCAAAATGTAATGAAATGTAAATCATAATTAATTCTATGCGAGAAATAAAAGGCTTTGTATTCTATTCTTATCAATTTGGTGATATTGTGGTATGATTGAGATACATCCGAAGCATTATTGCAGTATATATTTTAGTATATCTGTCTTAATTGTATCAATCCCTTCTGTAAAGCTAACATAACTCACTTTGTAACACCCACATAAGACCCGAAACCAAAGAGAAGACCGCGGCGATTGTCCGAAAATTACCTACGGCCGCATATAAATACATTAAGATAATCTAGTTAATTTGTAAATTATAAGCGGTCAGCGGGTAATACTTATCTATTTTAATATTATAAAAGGGATAGAATTTGATTTAATGAAATTAGAGACATGCAGGTTTCATTACGATGTTTTCCTTCATCGCCGGACAAGATGAATTATAAACACAAATTAAGCACATGGATAGTTAAAGGTGCTTGCCTAGGTTTGAACCAGTAGTCAACGGTTAAGATGCATCAGAAATATTGCTTTGAATTTCTGCACTAACTTAAATGTTTTACCATTTTTAGCACGTTACACACCAAATAATTAGTTTATATTTTTAGTATTTCCTACTAACATATTAGTCAAATTACTGTTTTATTTATTTATTTAATAAGTACACTAACAATATACATATTAATTGAACATCCAAAAAAAGAAAAACATCTTCTGATATGTACATCGATTACAATACTTACTGATTACAATAATTACTGTTCTAGTCTGTCTAAATAAAACCGTATAAAATAAATAATTAGAATTTATTGATATTTATTTTCTTATGACTTGTGGCACAACCTTGTGCCCAGTTCGAATACGGGGCGGGCAAGTCAAACACCGAGTACTGGAGGTACGTTTGTACAAGGATAAGTCGTGGGGCAATGTTTTCTAATTTGAAATGGGTAAGCTGACTGGGTTGATTCTTGAGGAAACTATTGAAATTATTGTTTGTTATTTATAATGAACTAGCTGCTACCAAAGGCTTTGCTCGCATACAAAACATGAATATATTTACAAATTAACTTAAAATAGGACATTTATGTAAGACCGCTTTGTTTTTCAATTAAAAAGTAGCCTATGTCATTTCACTATTGAGAAAAAAATATTAAAAGACAGCCTTAATTTTTTTTAGACATAGCCTTATTATGACAAAGGTGCTTATTTATTGTCTTCACATTTGTAACTAAGCCCTTATCACAACTATTTCAAGCAAACGTATTCCCTTTTACATTTGTGTATCTAATTGGAATGTAGTCATTTGTATGTGTTTTAACATCAAAGTATTTACTTCTATTTCCTACTATAACTAGAGGATTGTACCTAAAATCTTAAAGCCCGCACCTCGGGGTATCGCGTCTAAAGACGCCGGGGCTCCTAATGTATAAGGTGGCAAGTGAATATGATTTCTTAAATATAAAGACTTATTTTAAATCCAAAGGATACTATAATCTGAACAACGCTACTTACAAAAATATATATTTGAAAAAAAAGGTGTTGTCTATATTCGCTATTGATATTCGTATATGTATGTAAGTCAACAATACATATGCCATAATTAAACCAATCGCTTAATATATATTGAAGATATTATCTAATTTAAGTGTAGGGTCTTTAGGATACAATGAGAATTCCTATTAAAAAAACTTAACACATACTAATTTTGGAAGTGAAATATTTTTATAAAATCATTAATCATTTAAATATTTATTTCCTATTTATATGTACTTCGATTAAATAAAAGCGAAGTTAAGAAATTCACGTTTCGTCGTTATACCCGTAACCTGCCAGTTCTAACCCTTCAGCTGACCACCACCCCGGGTCAAGACGGGGGACTCATCCCAACTTCCAATACATTTCATATTCCGTTGACAGAGGCACAATAATAACGCGCTCCTCCGTGTAAAAGCAAGACATAGTTGATGTCCACCGATCTAGAAGCAGCTGGAAACGGTATCCTAAAAACGCTGATATATTTTATGTGTATTTTTTGCTTAGATTATTTACAAATAAAAATTTAAAAATAATTACCATAAATATCCTGATCGAGTTGAATGGTCGCAATAATGCATAGTGTATCCCTGTTAATTTCTTTTAATAGATTTTTTATTTATTTTAGAACGCATATTTGATTTTTTTTATAGTTTTTATCAATTCATCGTAATCTTCTAATATATTGTAAATATGTTTTATATCGGAAGTAATCCTTCAAAATTGATTGAACACGTTTAACGAGTGTTTAAAAAACACTCATTAACATTGTTTATTGAATAATTAAATATTTTATAAGCTGTGGTCCGACTTTTTTGTGATAATTATCTACCCTTTTCATAAAAAAAATCCTTACTGATACAAAGTTAGAATTATTTAAGGATCGTGGTGACAGATATCAATCGAGTTGTACGAGTATAGTTACAGTTTTTATTGCGCGCGGTATTTACACGTGTTCTTATCATATCGTATCTAGTTATTAAATATCCATAATTGACCAATAGTTGGAAATAGTTGAATTTGAAGACGTTTGGAATTTACGAGTGGTTACGGCCCTATGGGTGCCGGACGATAGAATATTCTGAGTATAACGATTGCTTAGCAACGAATTCTTGAGGTGACCCCTTTCACTTCGAATACGACGATGACTTCATTGAATAGAATTACATAAGATTAGGTCAGAGGTTTTAATTTTTTTTTGTTGCGACATAAGCAATTGTCGTACTTGGGCTTATGTGTATACTGATTAGAATGCTTTGCAATTAATTAAATAAAACTATTTTACAACTTCATATGTTACAACTTAAAATATATATGTTTTAGTGTAATCTCGAAAAGTATGATCAATTAATTCGTAAAATATGACATTATAGCATAGTTTTCGAAATATTAAAATAACATTCCTATCGAATTTAAATGAAGATCGATTCCGTTGTTTTTTTTATATTTCAAAAGTAATTTATGTACGACTTGGAAAATAATTTTTGTTTGAGATCCATACCTTTTATTGGAAAAAAACATTATGTCAGTTATTTTAAGATCTTGTTTAGCTAAAAATATTGACTATCTATAATATCGTGTTTAAATACTATACAAGCAATTATTTCATGTTTTTACGATATATATTTTTTTTATTCGTAGAAACGCTTACAGCGATTGTAATCATTGTATGATTACAATTTTAACATTTCCTATTATTTTTTGCAATAAAACATGTTACTATCTATAAAAAACTAACATGCGCAAATATATCTCAAAAAAATATATGTTCTTTGAATTCTCCGTAACCTTAGTATACTTGAACTAAAATTCTTTGGAAATAAGCATTCTATTCATGCAACTGCAGAAATTCAATTGCAATTAATGAACACTAAATCCTTGTTTGTTATTACAATCTATATGATTTAATTACTAATATTTGACTCAAGCATATGCATCTTGTTAAGTAGATTAATGAATCTTGAAACAAGAATCACCCGAGATCGCATTAAATCCATATTTCAATAAGATTTCGGAGTGGTTTCAGCAAATTGGATCCATACGAAACTATTGTCCGTCGGTCTGGTCAGACGGACGCCTCGTCCCAGCGTAATTGACTTATACTTGTGTGTGATGAATTCTGATTTCAATTTGCCTTTGAAATGTTAATTTAATATGTATGTATCAAAACTGATGCCTTATTAAAAATATATGAAAACAGTTAATGAAAAGTGTGGAATAACATTCAAATGATAACATGCCCAATGTATATGCAATTTCTTTTTTTTTTTAACTGCAGCCACAAGGGATATAAAATCTTAGTTCCCATGGTTGGTGGCACATTGACGAAGTAAGGAATAGTTAATATTTCAAACAGCGTCATTGTCTACGGGTGATGGGGACCACTAAAAAATAAAATTCATAACTTAACTTATTTGTAAGTAAAATATGTATATCGCAAAATATTAATATATGTATCGTATATATTTAAAAAAAGATTCAATTAACCATAGTAGAAAATGTATGAAGCCTTAAGGAATATCAAAATGGTTGAAAATAATATTGCTCTCTAAAAATACAAAGTCGAATTTTAATTAAAAATCAATATAAACTAATATTGTAAATGTGAAAGTAGCTCATGTCTGTTTATCGCTCTTTCACTAGCAAACCGCTGTACCGAATGTCCAAGAAAGAACATAGGCTACTTTTTTGCCTAACACGTGATAATCAATATTTAAAACGAGAAAGAAGCCGCGGGCAAACACTAGGATTTAATAATAATAAGATTTAAAGCAAATATAAAAATAACTTAATATTCATGCTTACATAATCAATATGACATTAAAACTCAAAGGTAAGGCACTAATACGAAATACCATCGTGTGTTTTCAATCCGCAACTGTCTTTAACTCTCCGAATATGCACAGATAGATTTATTAATAAGCATGAGGGTGGGGAGGGGGGTAACTATGCCTTAAGGGGGTAAACTTGGCAAACGTAAGCCGTGCGCCGGACAGAAGTGGTCATAACTAAGATATTTTGACTGTCAGTAATTTCTTGGCGCTGGCGTATTTAGTATGACAGGGTGTTCTGAGTTATTATTACAAAGGATTAGAAGTTTGACTTAGATTATAGAATAATAACCTAATTATCTATTAATATATCAGGGATTTTTTATATCGATGTTTAATAAGCCATTATAATCGAGTTTATTTTTAATCGGTTATTTTATTTACCTTCCAATTGATTTGGTTATATTATTTTTATTAATACATATTTATATAAATAATATATTTAATAGTATCTGTTCTAATAAATGATTAATTTTGATTTATTTTTTTCTAAATGGTATTAAAAATTATAATATTTATTTGTAATAATAAATTTTCAAACCAACTGTATCACTCAGTAAGCAAAGAGCGAGGAACACGACTGTAAGTCGGAAACGTTTGTATATGAGGCAGATATTAAATTCCAACTGACCGAAATGTAGATATTATGCATCCCTTGCAAGGAAAGCGGCGAGAGTTACCAGAAATTCGTACTAGACTAGTTACAAAGTCTTTGCTTCTGTTGAAATCTGAAATATATATACATTTATACATGTTATAATAAAACTTACATTTAAATAAATTTCAAATTTCGAGCGTATTCTTTTTTTAGTTATTAAATATTGATAGTTTTTTTTTTTTTTTATTTATTTATTTGTTAACATACATACAATAATATTTTCGTTTAAAGGGTGCAAACATAAACTCGAGAAGTTTTCCCGTGCACCCTGCGTCATCGACTCTAATCATTACAAAAGAAAAAATTGATTAAAAAAAAGTACAAAAACTAAACTAAATTATACAGAGAAAATATAAGTGACATGCAGGTAATATTACAAAACTTTTTTTATTGAAATAACGCCATGTCGGTAGGTGTATATATTTTTTTCTTGTTGAGTGCGTATAGGTGTTCGTAAAATAATGTTATTATTTTTAAATTATTTGTATTTTTAATATAAAATTGTTTTAGTTTAATATTTTTGAGTCTTATCTTTTAATGTTTTTTTTTAGAGATTTGTTATAACTAAAATTCACGTTTTGATGTTCTCCTAAAATAGTATTTAAAAACTCCTCACCATTATCTCTGTGACTAATGTATATTTTTGACAAGAATATATGTATGTAACATTTACAGGGTACCGGAAAACGTGAACGGGAATCGTAATTATTTAATTATTACGGGAAAAAAAAATATTAAGGGACGCCCTGTGCGCAAGTCGAACTTGACCCTTATGCTACCGTTCCTTAAAAATAATGAAAAGACAATTGGATTGAGCCTGAATTCTTTCAGGTTGCTGTACCATCGAATGACGGTATAAAAGGAGTACTTGCCCTATTATAAATGAGGTATGTTGGAATCAAAATCAATCTGGAGCAATCTCAAGCATTTGAGTGATAAAGACTAGGACATTTTTGAGAAATCTGTGTCATAATTTCTAACACTTTAAGAAAGACTTTATATATGTTTTATTTACACGGCAATTTAGTCTTCAATATTCACCATACACGGCCAAATATATTTATATGTGGAATTTCTCAAATATCTCGCGTTAAGAAGTACTTTAATATTTGTTATAAGGGTGGTCCTGCGTCAGAAGCCGTTGGTTAGTTTTGAGTTTTTGATTTCTTATTCATGCAATTGATTCATATTAGACGTTAATGCCTTATCTTATACTATACTAGCGAACCGCTCCGGCATTGGATACTAAATATACAACAGATTTTTCTTGTTCCTTTACTATATTGTACATGTACTTCCTCTCAAATCTCTCTATCTATTAAAACGAAACAGCATCATAATCCTTTGCGTAATTTTAAAGACCTAAGCATACATAGAGACAGACAGCGATAAGCGACTTTATTTTATAATATGTAATGATAATTTATTTTTCTTAATATTAAAAAAATTGAAGAAAATGTTTCTTCAAAGTTTATCAAAAAACACAATACTGTCAAGATTATAAGAATACATGAAGTGAAACTTACTTGAATATTGATAAACAGTATAATTTGTCTGATAGTGTGTGTAGTAAAAGTCCCCCTCGAATCTAATGAATGACTCTTGAGTGATTGAAGCCAACTTAACATCAGATTAAGTAATTTGTACACTTAACTACAGTTTGGAAATTCTTACTAGTGCCGTCCAAGTTGTACGTAGAACTACGAATGTGATAGAATATACAAGAAATAATTTCACGACCAAAAATATTATTTCGTCTATTTTTTCCGTGTTCCGATTTCCTTAAATTTCATTCGTTAATAATCGTAGATAAAATATTACAACTGACTATATCACCGATGACACTACGATAAAATATAACATATTTTATTATTTTTGTTATATGCAATAAAAGTCTAGAAAAAGTGAAGTAAAAAAGGCAGTTTTATAAAATTTTGTACTTATTTAAATGTAAAATATTTAAGTCAACTTAATGAAGATTCTTTAATATATTCCACAAAAAAGTATTTATACATATTTTGTTTTTTTAATTAAGTAGTAGTAATACTTTTTTTTAGTTTGCCGTATCTATCCGTTTAGTGGTCTAGCCGAAGGAGTCGAATTGGGTAAGACGGATACGATCCGACCTCGAGTGGGCCTTCAACTAACGACTTTCGTTCAGGTGCCAATCGCTCGTTAGATGAAATCTATCTTCTATATAAATAAATGAGGGTAGCTTGATGACCTTAAACGTAACCAATAGCTTCTGGGTTGATTCCAAAATAACCTAGCAGGATAAACAATTCATAAATGTGATTCCATATATTTTCTATTATTAAATATTTTTTTCCTTTCTTTATTATTAAATAAAGTAGAAGTAAATTTGTGTGATGGAAGTTGACTATTATCACTCATGGACTTATACATTCCTGAGAGTTCTAAATTTTGAAGGCTCTATTTTAAAAAAAAAAAAACATCTTGGATAATGTAGTTCTGCAAAGTGGTGATGAGGAATGCCCAAAAATATAGCTGATTTTAATTGTAAAAAAGCATATAGATTTTGGTTGGTTGTCATATTATTTCTACCCTGACCTGAGAAAAGCACGTGAAAGACAGCGGGTATCTTTTTTTATTTAAAATAAAATATTATGTAATACTCATAACAATTACATTATATAGAATGATAAGCTTTAATTATAACATTATGCAGTATTATGCAGCATACAATATCATATTATTTAATTAATTATTTTATTTTCATAATTATTTAGAAAAATGAATATAAACGAAACTGCAAATTGATGAATGTCAATAAACATTTTGAATTAAAAGTAAAGTGTCATATCTTCATAAATGCAGAATGTGTTAAATATACCCGTGAACATGAAGCACATATTTAGTAGACACATGCTGATTTGCTTAAGTAGATTTCCTCTTTACCGTTTTGAATTGTCTGGCTTGGTTTTATTCATTACATTGTTTAAAATATAGTCAAACTAGCGACTTGCCCCGGCTTCGGGTGCAATACTGATACACATCAAATTAGAGACTTCTAAAATTGTCAATGTTTTTTTACTACATTGTCTATGTATTATATACTAAAACCTTTCTCTTGAATCAATCTATTTATTAAAAAAACTAATTCAAAATCCGTTGCATAATTTAAAGATCTAAGCACACATAGGGACATATATCGGTGACTTTTTTTTATTTTATGTAATGAAAATGATGCAAATTATTTAATTTAAAAATATTACGCTTCAAAAATAAACGCTACCTCAGAGTTTCATGAAACTAATCGTCGTAAGTGGCTCAATGTCGAGTCTGCAGCACGAATCTCTCAATGTTTGTGTAGTAGAGTATTATGGGTGTTTTAAATCATCGCTAACATTAAAGCACTGATGATCTAGAGCTTAAGTAGAACCTGTGGTTTTATTGCTCTTAGACGTCTTTCAACGTGATGGAAATATCTAAAAATAATAATCATAGCTTCAAACCAAAATTTTCAGATTCATCTTAAGCGCGAAAAATAATTTTAGCTCAATATAATAAATAAATATGAGACAGCATCACATACATTACTCTGATCCCAATGTAAGTAGCTAAAGCACTTGTGTTATGGAAAATCAGAAGTAACGACGGCACCACAAACACCTAGACCCAAGACAACATAGAAAAATAATGATAATCTACATCGACTCAGCCGAGAATCGAACCCAGGACCTCGGAGTGGCGTACCCATGAAAACCGGTGTACACACCACTCGACCAAGAAGATCGTGAGACACATCACATAAAAAAATAAATTATTTAGAAAAATATTGTCGGCTATATTGGAATTTTGATTAAGGCGTTCATTAAGCGTTGTTATTACTATAATATATCGTAATAGATATAGCATCTTAAACAAATAACTCTATTAACTTGGTAGATAATGATTCCGATAGCATCGGTCATCATTGACCACACTAAAGTGTATCGGACCATATATCGAACCCTGCGGCACTACGTATAAACAACGTTATTCAGGTATATTAGAATATAGAAGATTTAGAAATGACATCAATTATAAATAAAATATCATATCCTACTTTTTTAATAATTAATAAAACTAATTGATTTCAAAAGTTTTTATTTTAAATTAAGAACAGTTTTCGAACAAGAATATTTTTTTTTTAAAACCTGGTAAAATCAAATACTGAGTTTGCACTCATATGTTTAATTTTTATTAATAGTAGGTTATAATCATATTTTAAGGTGACTGAGGCATTTCTATCACAGTCAACATTCTGAGGTTATTACCGATAGCCGGGTCCGTATTACATTACATTTCTTCAAACGCCTGCATCACGACGCTGGCTCGTCGTGCAAATGGACGACTATTTCTTGAGCATTGCTCTAAATCACGAGTGGCCAAGCCGTATCAAGATCTTCCGGTCGACGCTCTAAAAGGCCATACACATATCCATTAAAAATAATACATCGCGATAACATTATTTGGCAGATGAACTATTTTTAAATATGTTTTGAAAAATTTTGCCATTTTCAAACGTCTAACAGACGTTCTCTGTTTTGTCACAGCGTTTTAATAATTTTTTTTAATGAATTAAAAAAAAAGAAGTCAAATAAAACCTCGTTCAATAATAATTCGAATTTTAAAGTGGCTTTTGCTCGAAATTGTTTTTTCTTATTTTCGAATTTAGAATGTTTATTAACACCTTTATTTCTAAAGCGATGAACCTCATGCGATATTAGGATGGGCAAGGTTCTTTATAATAAAGCATACCCTTATTCTGATCTGGGACCTGATTGCAAATTTCTATTGTAAGCGACGCAACTTTGAGTTGGTTTTGTCTGATGTTTCGGACATAATACATCGCCTTTATTACGATTTCCTTTATGGCCCCTGTGATGATTCGATAAACTTATTATGTTTATTGTAGCCTTCATTGTATGGAAACCATATATACGTTTTATAAATGATGCGTGAAATAAAATTAATCGTCTCTTCAAGTTTCATAAGAGAGTAAATCGTAAGTTGCTTGCAAACATTTGACAGTGAGATTTAATATTATATTTTTTATTTAAATAAAGAACAAGTTTAACGGCAAGGAAAAATATTTTACATTTTCTCTTTGTAAGTAATCGTTATATTATTATTAAGCTTATGATTAATCTGAAGCTATTTGATACTCAATGTACGAGTATGTACTTTAAAATTGCTATAATTTACATTCAATTCAATAACCAAGATAAACAATCAAAAAATTATAAATATAGAAAATGAAGTCCAGCGAAATCAATTTTAGTACAGCAAACAAGACGAGAGTGTAATCACACGTAACCTCTAACCTCCTAAACAACCTTAGATCACCTAACATCGGTACGGAATGTAAACAGCGAACCATCTCTCCAGGCGCCATCTATAATTTTCCTTGTGCTCTGAATATGTCAAAAATATCAAGAACTCTTCAGGATAATAAAATTGACATTATCGTCTTACAATAAGGATAGGTTTGAGGGTCTTGTGATATTGGTCACTCGGAACACGATCGATCTCAGATCAAAGGATATTGCATATTTATCAACCTCTGACACGAGTAACGACTGAGGTAACATCTTCATGGATACAAAACAAACATGCTTAAGTGTGTTTGAACTTATGCATTATTTTTGATCAAGTAAATATTTTAATGATCAAACCTAGATAATATGTTTTTAACTAGCTATCCTCGACTTCATATGGATTCAAATTCGTGCAAACTTATCTATCCCTTAAAGATCGTAATTTCCAAAACTGCTCATGTTCCAAATTACATCCTTGTAGATTCAGTAAATTTGGCTGTGCGTTAATGTTTAGTCAACACATTTTTTCCAATTCTACAAAAAACTTATTCTTGTTGTTTGTGTTGAAAAAGTTAATAAGTTGAATTTCAAATCAAAACCTAATAACTACTTAGGTTTCAAATATCACAATCAACATTAACATTCTGTAAATTTTCCACTACTGCACTAAGACCTCTTCTACCTGTGAGAAAAAGGTTTGGGGCATATTCCACCACACTGCTCCAATGCGGATTGATAGATGCACATGTAGCTGAACTTTATTGAAATTAGACACATTACGATGTTTTCCATAAACCCTAACCACGAGATGAATTATAAACACAAATTAATCACATGAAAATTCTCAGTGTTTGATGGGTTTAAATCCGCAGTCATCGGTTAAGTTGCACGTGTTCTAACCATTGGGACATTTCGGTTCACAATTAGCATTGAATTCAATTTATAATTCTCCTAGCTTATCAAGTGTCCTTAATGCACAATCATACAATTACTTCGAACATTCCAGTACATCACGCATTGGTGGATTCTATTGGGCAAGTCCACTCAATATTCGCGCGTGACACGACCGTGCAGACCAATTACCTCAATCGTTCCGGATTACCGATTAAGCATTTTACATCACAATCCTGGGAACTCGTATTTTGACCGACTTTTATAGTACTTTGACTTGCATTGGAAAATAATTGTATTTTAGCTTTTATTGTTGTTCAATTCGTCGTATCGATTTGAAAATTTTATTCTCCTAATTTGTTTTACTCATATACCGAGTGTTTTATGCGACATGGTTCCAAGTGCTTGGTTTGTTTCTAAAATTCATATCTCTTGGGATGCCTTTGCCGGAACGTGGGATTCTTATGTGCGGTTGCCTTGTATGTATGGAAATATGCTGTTATTTTACTTATTTGTACGTTAGAAAGTTAGAGAGATAATTTACATATTTCGAAAGCTAGTAATGTAAATTAAGTATAAGTGGTAAAGGCTTATTGAATGTTGATAAAATGGATGAGGAAGAAATTATACTAAATTAAAAATTTTCGAAAAAGAAACAAAACATCAAATGAAACTGGTGGTAGCTGGGGCTAACATCCAATTACCGTATATGTCATCACTAAGTTGTAATATTTGGGTGTTCCAGTACGAAGGTTGAGTGAGCCAGTGTAACTACAGCAAGAAGGGATATAACATAACATCTTAGTCCCAAAGTTCGAGGCGGTTTAAATTTCGAACGGCATCAATCCATTTGTAAGAATGACGACTTACCATCATATGGACAATTTACCCATCCACATTAAAAAAAAACAAACATAATTATCATATCTTTGTACGAAAGATACATTTATTCAACATTTACCTCTATAATTTTCTAACCGGATTGGATTAGACAATGGGCGTAACGAGCCCCGTAATTACGGTAGATTACGTTCACATGAGAACGTGTGTGAATATGAACAGTAACATTCGGTGGTGTATAATCTGTTATTACACATACGAAATATAAAACCGTACCTATTTTAGAGATTATAATTTAAAGAAATATTTATTATAATTTAAACATATTAAAACATTACTAAAGTTTTTTTTTTAATTGTGACACGTCTAAAAATATGTAGATCTATCGCAAGTTTATTTTATGTGGATATTATTTTTTAGTAACTAAATGTTGTACATGGATTTTTTCTCGTTTTTGAGTTTAAGCTAAGTGTAACATTTTTAATATTAGTATAGATAAATCCAATTACAATAATTGGTATGTACCAGTTATTTTAAGATATTCCAAAATAATAATTAAAGATTCTTTTAAGACGTTATCAAAAATTTAAATCAATTTTCCTCAATGAGTATCTTAATTCTTTGACGTGACGCGTCTATTGCGTGGTGTTATCGTTTCATCTTCGTAAGTAATATTTTTTTTATCTCTAATGTTCTTTGTTTAAGTAATTCTTTCATATGGAACGATTTTACAACCATTAGAATGTAATCATAATAACGTTGACCATTTCAAGATATGAGAAAACCTATTGTTTTGTGCTCGTATACTTTGTACGTTTATTGTTGTTAGAAAAAAAACTAACGTATTTTAAAGACTGTTTCAAATAAAGAGTATAATTCAACTAATTATTATTTATTTTTAAAAATTAAGTCATTCATATGCCGCATTTGTCATCAGAGGGTGCGTATTAAAAGATCTAACGTCATAAGCCGAAAAATAATTAACGATCCAATCAAAAAAGGCCCCTTCGTCAGATAAAAACGTCCCTTTAAAAGTCACGCGCGAATCCTTTAAGGATACCAAAAAAGTCCATGACTTAAAGACCTGTCGTTAGTAATTATTACATTCTAAGATAGCGTTACACTCCCTCAGGGGGTTAGTGAGAGGTGGGCGCTGCATTTTTACAAATTGATACAAATTATTTGAGCGAGCTCCCGCTTTGTTCCAACGATGCTTGTTACGACTCTACAGCGGCATTTTATTATTTTCGCGTAACGAACTCACAGTAACGTTAAAAAACGCTAAAAGTGAATCGCTTCAGTGAGATTTTCATCGAAGCATAACGTTACAAAATACTCAAAATAGCAACGTTATTTTTATTTATTTATATAGGAAATAAACGTTCATAGAAAAAGAAGGCCCCTGAAATTAATGTTTATCAAAAATTTAGAAACTTGGTAGGTTTTGGTAGTTTCGTTAAACATTTTGAGGACGAAATCTTAAGACTGCATTAAGTTACAGGTTAGGTTAGGTTATGTTCACCTAATTTCAAGAAAGAAACAATGGAGAATCAGAAGTAATGACCCTATTCTATGAAAAGAAGATTAATTGACTGGTGTAATGCAGCCCGTTGCCCTAGATGAGTGGCGCCGTTTATTGAACTGGCTATCAGATGATGTGAAGTGGTGATTTGTTGACTGCGACATACTATACTGTCAACGTAAACATTCTAATGTATAATGCCTTTAGTGTTTGGTATTGTCACACGGTTTGGTTTCAAGATAATAACTTCACATGCTAGTATGATGACTTACGGTTATAAATTATAATACATAAAGTAATAATAACAAAAATAAAATGTTTTATATTTCAATATAATCTTTAAAAAGAAATTGTAATATATCAATAATTGTTACAGCAAACATCGATTGTTATCAAAGTCACGCTACAATCAAAATAAAGTTGCCATTGGCTGATAGTTATGACGTTAACATAGGTGACCAATAAGCGTTCAGATTGAAGTCGGATTAGTTTGAACCTTGACCAACGTTTCAGAAACGGGGATAATACAACCGATCGTTTATTTGGTTTAGTGTACGTTGCGTATAACACCTCATTCCTTAGACGGAGTCCGAAACATCTTATTCGCGCCCTCATAAAAGTAACTGCTTTGGCTCGTTTTTATTTCTACCTCTGTACCTGTACGGCCACAGTATTTTAATAAACCGCCTTATTTTACAATGGAACTGTAACTCTATGTCAATAGAAATAAGGTATATTTTGTATAAGTTAATCCTCAAATCATGTCTCGCCACTTGTATCTAGGACAGGATGACTCTAAAGGACAGAAGGAATTCCAATTACTTTATTATATGTAGCATTTTTTTCTAAATAAAGACAAAACGAAATTGAATCGTGTAACGTTTTTAGCGAAATCGTCAACAAATGTCGCAATTTGTATTTCATTTATAAAATGTAATACTCTAACAATTTCGCACGCAAAACTTTCATTTTCCATTTATTTATATTAAATCAAGTAAATAAGTAACAATTTATGATATAGTATATAATTATTCCATAATAAAAATAAATATTTCATTAGAAAGACAATATGTTCAAATCACTATTTTTTATTAAGTATTATTTTATCGTATGTAAATATTAAATATCATGTTTAATTATTTCAGTAAAAATATATATTATAATACCTTGAGCAAAGTTAAAGCCGTTAAATTTAAAGTATTTATATGGCTTTGAGGTTTTCAAAATCGATACATTCGACTGATTAATAACTAAATTAATTATTTAAAAAAAATAAGAATACAAAAGTCTTATTCTTATGTATATAATATATTGTGAAAAGAGGTTATAATCGCTAACAATAGTTTCGAAATTAGAACATTTAAAAAGAAAAGATTTTTTTTATAACAATAAAAAGCGGTATTATATTTACGCTGTTATCTATTACAGAACATTTCTATGTTAAGAGTTATAAAGTACTTATCAGCAATAAAAGGTACTTGAAAAGTTAAAAATAAAAAATATTAATTTAAAATTTAGTAAATCCCCGCACAAAAGTGTATGAATCACTCCCACGAGCTTAAGTAGCTTTTATAATTAGCCTACACAACATTTAGGCTAACGCTGAATCAACGGGTGCTTACAAAAATTCCTGAGGCCGACGTTAAAACAAGCCTTAATTCGTAAACGCAAAAAAACATTAAATCATAAAAAGGCAATTACTCCGAACGAATCTCTAAAAAAAATTTCAATACATTCCCGCGAAACGAATTTCGAGAATTGCCGCTGAAATTATTATAATATGGCGACTCGTTAAGAAATCAGGATTAAAGAGTTAAAGTGAAAAAAAAGAGGAAATGTCGCCGTAAGTCCGAGCCGCAAAATTCTTAAACGCAGTCCGGGGAAATGGGATGATTACTTCATCAAAACACACTTTAAACGTGTTACGTAAATCTAGTACCACTCCCCGTGCCACCCCCTAAAGGGTGAGTGGGAGGTGGGGAGGGAGACACCCCAGGAAGAGGGGGTAAGACGATATGGGCGAACGTGAGCGCCGTCAAGAAAACCTTGATTGCTTTTTTAATTAGTTTTTTTTCATTCCCCCTTTTCGCATCCCGGCGATCGCGTAAGAAATATGTATTGAGTTGTGTATGGGGTGTATTATGTGCGCTTGCTTCAATGATATTTATTTATTTTTAATATTTCTAATTAATACTTTATTTTCATGCGATATTTATATAAGGAAAAAGATCGTACAATCTTTCAGGTTAAGCAAGTATAAGTTAGCGGGACATATAAAACCAGAAATAACCAAAGTTAGAAAAGTACTTCGCCGAAAACTTAATTAGGCTGCTCCCAAAAAAATTTAAGTGCAATTATTTCTGAAAAATAATTTTACGTTCGAATGTTTAATTGGCCTTTGATATTTAATTATATTTGTAAAAATGTGATAATGGATATGACTGTGACTACATTCCTTATTAAAAATATAACCAAATTTATTGTAAACGTACCGTTTGATTGTTATTATTTTTCAAGTATTCGTATTAGTTTAATATAACAAGAACAAAACAATCGTGTACTGACTTAAGGCAAGATATCTGTAAATTATATTATATTTATATTGGTATTTTTTATCGTAACTTAACATTATTACGATTATTATGATGGTAAATTGTGTTGACTTAATCGAAAATCGAATATATCGAAACGTGTACGAGAGCTTCTCAATTAACAATATTTATGTATACTCAAACTCAAATTAATTTATTATATTCTTATAGAACTCTTTCTTATTGATAGTCAATTAGTACCACCGGTTCGGAAAAGAAAATACCCTGACCCGAGAAGAATCGGCGAAAGAAGTACGGCGGTTTTTTGTCTATTTAATTATTGATACAATATATGATATTATATAAACTATTTAATATGAAATAAAATAGCCAGGAGGCGATCGTTTCATTCCCAAGGTGTGCTATCGATCATAAATTAATCAATTGTATAATAACCTTTTGCACACAAGCCTTTCTTAAAAGATTTTTTTTAATTTGGTAACAGATGCATTTTGAACGCACAAGTATATTTTTCACATTGCTACATAAACAAGTCAATTTTAATTTCTGGAATTTTTTAGTAGCAACCAATCATTGTAACATACATTATTCTTTAAGCATTGTGTAACTTATAGTTTCTTAAAACGATTTTAAATAAACATGATTATTTATTTTACAAGTATTTACCACCATGTTTTTTATTTTTATTTGATCGAGTTCAATATTTTGACATATCTACGAATGTCTTGTTCACTTATAATTAATATTTTCTTATTATATATTTGTCATTCATGCTTATCATATTAATAGTAAATAATTGAAAGTAGGTAAAACTGTGAAGTGCTCCTATTCCTATACCAGCATTGTATACATTAACTTATGCGAAACACAGGGAATTTTGTCGTATAATTTTTTGGTTACTTTTTATTATTTGGTCATTTAGAAGTAAATATAACGGAATCGTATTCTTTCAAAATATATATTGGATATCGAATATTCACACGAGTATTAAAACAGAGTATTCAAATAGATTTGTCACAAGTAACTTGAAGCGAGTTTTTTTTTTTGTATAGGTTGGCGGACGATCATATGGGCAAAGACAATGACGCTGTAAGAAATATTAAATATTCCTTACATCGTCAATGTGTCACCAACCTTGGGAACTAAGATGTTATTTCCTATTATTCTTACTATACGTACAGTAAATATAAAAATACATACATGCAAACTTGTAAGTTTTTTTTGTAAGTTTTAAGAATTATGATGCACAAATAATGTTAATAAATATAGGGTGTGGAAAATGGTCCGTCCATTAGTCACTTAAGCGAGTGACTAGTAATAAACTAGTCACTTAGTATATGGTATGTCTTAGAAATAACTGGCATGTCTTAGAAAGAAATTTCTTTCAATAAAAAATATTAACAATATATTATGGAAAAATTAGGGAAAAATAAGAATTTACTTTGATTTGATTAACATACCTACATAATTAGTTAGTGGCAAAGTGTACTGTTTTCGAAGAAAATTGCAGATCGTATTCTATATAATCGTGTTACAATTCTTATCGGACAACTTTAGAAAATTTTAACAATGCAAAATGACACAACAGAGCCTTTTTAAATAAAGAAAATTATGTCTTTTTAAACATTTGTTTCTAAACCCATCATAAGTTAATCTATGTAAGTAATAGAAAATTTATGGCAATAAAAAATAATATTTAAACAAAATATTAATTCGAACACATACACTCATTTCTTTTTTTAAATTTTGCTTTTAGCGTTTTGACTTTTTTTTTTTATTTTGTAATAATATGTCCATGATCAGAACTTAAGATTTTTAAGAGTAAAAAATATGATACAAATTTAAAAATCAAATATATTTTTTTTAATTTGAAGATTTCCTAATAAGGGTCGTGTAGCCAATGCATATACGTATGTATACGTATAGACGAAAGCTGTCGTTCACATTAGCGTTTTTGCGTCTCGAGGCGTCCCCACTAATTTATACGTTCTTTCGCTTTCATTATAATTATTATTCCTGGCAATTTATTTTCGCACACGAGGGGGCAGTGTCCCCCGGGGTGGTTGGGGGGGCAACTTCTTACAAATTCCCGTTTTTCGGTGGAACTTAACGCACCCTTTTCTTGGCCCTTTTTGTTTTTCATTACATTAACTTTTGAGACGAGGATTATGTGTTGTCCGTGTGTGCGTGTAATATAGTTAGGTAATGATTTTTGTAATTATTGTCATTACTACTGATTCATTACATTTCAAAACATGCTAATATCTACGTATTTTCTACTAATTGTAACTATTTCAAGATCGTAATTTAAAGACAATTTTTGCCCTAATATAACGCTTTAAAGTCACGATGTAAAAAAATAAGTTCACAGTGTTTTGGTCTAAAATAAAACTATCAAAGTTAAAATTCATCTGAAACACTTCCAATGTATAACACGTTAACTACCCCGACGTCTCAACAATTTTACTCAAAACTTTAAAGTACACAATTTACGGTACTCTTAAATGTTCACATGCACGGGAACGACGAAGAACTTCTACGAAACAAAAGCGATTACGACAGACTTCGACTACTCGAAAACAAAACGCAATTTTCTCTTAAGAAAATGAGGGAACTCTTTCTCCCCATTGAAAAATCATCAACACCCACCGCGTATGTACCCGCCGACCCCCTGAGGGGGGAAGATCTACGCCGCCGACTTGCGTACGCTTTAATTAAAAATAAAACATAAGAACGATGTAACTGGATGAGCCGAAGAGCGAAGGAAAAATGAAAGAGAAAGCCGTCCACCCCCACCTTTGGAATGGGCGCTGGGGGAGTGGTAACCGCGTACAAGTCAGTCGCGAAGAGACCACCGGGGGGAGCGGGTCTCCCTCGCATGCTGCTGTGTCACAACGGAATGACATCACTTTTCTTGTCGCTAATGAAGAGAACGTCTTGGATGGGTTGCCTTTGGCTGAGCCTTTAAAACTTTTTTCCCAACGCTTACTAATTTAGCTTATCATTTTTAATTTAAGGGAAATGTTTTAACATACACCAAGTATATTTTTAGACATTCTTAATAATTAAAGCTAAATCTACGTTCACAACACTACAACTACTGATACTTAAATATATTTTTTGATCATTTTTATCGGCTTAAAAATCTATATAAGTACAGATCAAAGTAAAGATGTAATATTTAATAGAACAAAAAGTAAAAGTGTCTGTCTAGACGTTTTAATTTTCCTACCGATACGTCTCGAGGCATCGGCAGATCCAAGTCTTTTCATTAGCTACCGCACATATGGGAGGAAATCTTTGATGTAGACATCGTTAGTGGCATAGGAGATAAGAGCATTATGACGTCGTATGATGAGATCGTATTTTTCTGAATGCACTGGTTTTCTCTTTGATTAAAAATATCTTGCAACGTCAAGTAAAAATCTTTAATGTAAGAGTAAGTCAATCGAATATTTTTAAGGATACGAGACTTATATTTTTCTACAGTATCGATATGTTATTTTAAAATAATATTTAACTAATATATCGTTTATCATACTATCATACTAATTATATACTAACAGTCTGTAATTAATATCCCACTGCGATACTAAGGTCTGCCTTCTTTTCCATGAAAAGGTTTTATAGGATATTCTATGATGTTTAAATATGGAATGGTCATTCTATTTTCAAACGAATTATCATTTAGTTTATATTTTATCAAATCTTAAATAAACATGAAATGAATTATATAACGTCAAATAAAGCGCTTTCTTAAAGCAAATCATGCAAATGAGAAAGAAAACAAATTGAACAAACGAATGTTCAAATAAACCAGATGTACAGACCTCCATACTCATACTTATTCAAAGCTAACCTGTTTGCGGCATGCGCTCATTCAATTTTCTAACCCATTTACGTCTCAGACGAACTGCTTGCAAGAAAGAAAAAAAAAAATAGAATAAATTATTCGACATTTCCAACCGTAGATTTTCCACGATATCATTTCATAAGCAGACGGCGCGATGCGTGTGTTCGTTTTGCCCCGTTTTCCTCTTTTGAATTGATTAGGTTCATATTGGGATACGAATGGAGTTGGATGTTTTAGTGCAGTTTTTTTTTCTGTATTCCAAATCGGTTTTGCGTTATTGGATATTGGAGTACTTTACGTTTAATTTGTCTAATCATATTGGATGTGTTTCAAGTTATTACTTGAACATAGTTATCTGAACTTAATTATACTTTTTCTCATTCAAATTGGTATGACCTTCACAAAAGTTAAAGTCGATAAATTATAAGTATTTATACAGGTATGGGGTTTCTTAAATGATATATACGAAGCATTAATAACAAAAAAAATGTGTATAATGATATTGCACATACAGTAATTATTACATCATGAAAATATTTAAACGAGTTCTTATATATTTAATTGTTTTAATTTTAAAAATGGAATTAAAATTCGAATCTCAATTGAATCATAAAATCAAAGTTATATAAATAGATTTTGCAATTAGCCCGTAATCTTTCATGTTTATATCATAGTATTTTCGTTTGTTGGAGTTGAAAAAAAAATTGAGACTATTGCACCAGAGCATTGACAAAAATATAAACGTATTTAATTAAGTAATCTAATGGTGTTATTTATATTCATATTGCATATTTCAACTAATTTACGTTGAAATTTTTGTACGAAACGAAACACTTTATGTTTTTTATAGCATGTTGATATTCATAACAGCAAGAATTAAGGGTGCCGAATTAAATATGGGTAGGCTTGCTTAATGATCCAATTCCTGTCATGTTCAGGAAAGGGTTTACCCCCTAAAAAACTTGAAACAAACGCCGCAAAAACCGAAGACGTTTTCTCTATCGCGCCCTTAAGGAGGGGGACACCCCCTCAAGGAGGCAGCGTGAATAATTATAAAAGAAATAAGATAGACATTGACTTTGCCTCGTCAGCCTGTAGATGAATAATAATGGACTTTTGTTTACGTGTGTAGCCGCCTTTATGAGCCGTTATAAGATTTTATGGGTTGAAATATTGTTGCCGAAATAAAAAAGTACTAAGTGATTTAAGCGCAGGTACTGATCACTTTAATTATCTGCTCTTTAAAGTACCTTGATTATTTTATACATGCATTTATTGGAAACAATTGTACATTTAAGAAATATCTATATGAATTTGCTCTCAATTTGAACTATCCAGGCATCCACACAAATTTCAATAATAATAATAATTTAGTGTGACTGTTCGCGTGTATGTCGCACTCATTGAAACAAGAACATATATTGAACATGTAGTATAGACATAGCTTTATTCATAATTGATGTCTACATACAAAGAATTTTCGAGTTTCTGTATATTTTAAATATGAAATATTTTTTTTACAAACGCCATATTATTTTCATTTGCTTAACAGGCGATGTGTCGATTTTAAGCTGCCGATTCGCATTTATGAAGTTTATAAGTGACACGTATGACGCTACAATTTACACGATCTTGCTTATATTTGGGACCGTCTTATCCCGTTCCGGGATACGAGCTATAACATGCGAATATACGGCCTTTGTGGACGACGTTTTTTTAAGTTATATAACATTTCAAAAATAAAAAAAAATTGTAAGTCACTCTTTGAGTGAGCACGTTAGTAACGTTAACAAGAATAAAAAATTGACGGTACAAGCATATCAGGAACTCCTTAATAATAGGAATCTAGTCGCTTTCTGTGTGCTCTTATAGTACAGCATTAATGCATAGGGTAGACTAGGCGAATAAGTATTCGGCGTGTTTTTAAACGTCAAATGAACAGAAGGATTCAGCCCAGCCCAGTAGGAGCTTTATAGGTTACTGTTTTACTGCCCTTACAATTAGTTTACCGCCTTGGCTTTTTAATAGCTTTAATCTAATCTGATCACAACAATGGAAATAATCGATTCGTTATCAAACTCACAAAATATAAGATGAATTTTAGAATATGAAAAAGAATGAGGTTCTATCAATGGTATATTTGTATCTGAAAGCCTTCAGTGAGCAAAGAAAGACCAGTGACAATATAAAAAAAGAAATATGTAATATCTGTAGTATCGTTTACCCATCTTAAAGTTTTTGTTTATAAGTTTCGGTTTTAATAGCAAGTAAAAAGTGTAATAGTAAAAAAGTGCAGAGAAAATGGAATAGTCAGTGGAGCGGAACCAATAAACACTAGCTCGATACAAAACAGTATAGTGCAGGAAAAGTAATCACGGTTCGACGTAACTTTGTTTGACGTTGTCGTACCTTGCACGGTGGGCGGGATTGAAAGATCCGTGGAAAAAAGTCAACGTCTGTGATTTCTTTTTCATCTTTTATTATTTTTATTGTGTTATGATTATTATAATTTGCAGTGGTTTGAACTGTGAATTATTTTTTAAGTGGTATAAAAAGATTTTGATCTATTTAGAGTCCGACAACGCACATGCAATTATCTCATGGAAAAAACTTGATTTTTTACGAAGATTGGATTTCGTAATTCGAATTGCAATGTGGTTTTGAAATCTAGTAACATAAATATTTTAATAAACCTTTTGTTTCTTTGATTTTTTCTTTTACAATTATATCCACTACTATATTATAAAAGATATTTTATTTAAATAAATAAGTACTTCTTCAACATATAATATAATATACTCCTCAACCCATTGAATAAAATAGTATGATCCAATAGAGCCAGAAACGTAAGAAAAATCTAACTTCAGAGCACAATTGTGAAAAATAAAAAAGAAATACTTGATAATTAAAATCAATTTTGAAGGGGCACTCATCAAGGTAAACTTATCACTCACTTACTCTCACTCTAACTTTTCACACGAGGACTGTTATCATTTCACGAGAAAGAGAAGTAAATTCATAGTAAATAGCCGTTCAGATCAGATTTTTTTATCAATAATGTTTTTGACTGTATGACCGTTTTATTATTTTATAATAATCGATATTATACAAATAATAATATATACTATATATATAATCCATTTCTATATTTGACTAGGTCACAGTAAGTTGATATGTATCCAATATAGCTAAAAAAATATAGCTCACAAACTGATCATGACATTAATGAAATTGGCAAAGATCAAATATTCTTGAAAAGACTACAGGGCTTAATGTATTTAAATTTAACTAATTAATACGATATATTTATACCACGTGACATAATATAGAAGATGCAGAGCTTGGTATAGAATTTTTTCTGTAATAGTTTTTTTTTAAATGTTATCATTTTTGCACCACTGTGCCGTGTCCGCGAGAACCGGGATCGGTGGAGCGTGTCATGGGGGGAGAGGGGTGCGACACCGTAAATTGATTATGAGTAAAATTGTTAGCCGGGTGACTACTTATATGCACCTTGCAACCTCGACGACGTTTAAGGAAATCTAATTTGCATATGTCTAAAGATGAACGTCTTGGAGGCGTTCGTTTAGTAATTTACTAGATATCGCTTGCGTTTTACCTTTCGTATTAAATTATTCTATTAGGTTATGTTATTTTTCTATCACTGATTTTCGTGTATAAGGTAAAATGTAGTGTTCCCAGACTTGTGGATTGTGTGAAAGACGATATGGTTAGAAATAATGTTACTTGTGAGATGACGTCTGATAGAGAAGTATGAAAGGAGAAGATGCTGCGCCGACCCCAAATAAAATTGGGATAAGGGCAGGAGGATGATGTAGTGTTCCCAGACAGTTTTGGTCTTTGACTACTTAACTGTTAGAGATCCGGTCAACACAGGTGCCTATGATGTTAAATAAACATGACCAGACTCTTTCCAGCGAACGATCAAAAGCATACAGTATTCTCTGATATGACACTACAAATTCATGAACTCCGGAAATTAAATAAAAATAATAATAATTAAATATTAATTTATCTATCAAGAAGTAGAATAACGCGAGTCAATAAAAATGTCAAAAGAAGTTCGTCAAAACATATAGAACTATCAAAATAGAAGGTACGAAAAAAAACTCTTGGAATATTTCGCCTTATTTACGTTTAATGATTACGATACGAAATGTTACCTTTACAAATACGAATTAACATAAAGCTGCACTTAGCGTGAGCACGTTTCAAAGATTCCATTTTGAAAAAAAAAAATACAACAAAGACGAAAGTAAAATGGAAAGGTCGCCCACATGCGCGGGGTATAATTAAAGAGTTAAAATGAATATTTAAATATCGTAAAGGGTGCTCTCCTGACAGCACAATGACATTCGGGGCTGTCCAAATCTAGAAAGATACGTATTTTCGGCAGCAAGTTCCGATTTGTACACCGAGATCAAAATAATTCATCAATAATTGATTTTATTGTTGAAAGGAATCAATTGTAACAGCAGTATTTCATCAGTATTCAGTCAAATTAGTTTATAAAATTAATCGATGTTTCTTAAATGTTTTTTGTAAACTTGCTTCTTGATAGGCAAAAAATGGAATAAAAAAGCGAAAAATTAAACATTGATTAGCGAATACTGACCCTTCTAAAAGTATTTAAATTCATGGATCATACGCTTGATCTCTTTCAGGTCGTGAAGCTTTTCTGGACTATGAATGAATGCCTGTATTCCCTGATAACCAAACACACTTGTTACATATTACCTGCTTGATTAGTATTAGCTCGTTTCTACTGAAGATCCATAGAGGCCGGAATCTGTGAGGAAGAAGTCTTCCTGATAGATTATATTTTTTATCTATCATCATCATTTTAATATTCTGCTGCAGTCATTGCTCCAATCGGTCGAATGCAACATAAATTAAAATGAAGATCAATATCGTGGCCACATTTCAAACGGCTCCAAATTTTTTTCTAAATGTTATCCATCACTAATAAAATAGTAGCTAATTGAATATTATGGAAAGCTCTATTAAGCAATATAAACCTATCCTGGCTTAGAAAAGTTGTTTATGTAATCTACAACTTGTACTATATTCGAGTTAAGTGTAAGTTTGAAAGGAATCAAAGATTGTCTTGGATTCTTGAAGCATGTCCTCAAAAGAACTAAATACTATTTAAGGCAATTCATTTAGTGAGGCTTATTCAATAATATAAAGCATAATGCATCCAGAAAATTACCTTAAATGGGAAATTATAACAATATTTCATTTAATTATTTTGTTTTGTTCCTGAGTGTGTCTCCACCTCAACCGCCGACGGGACAAGTCAAAGATACACGTCGCAAGGGGTAGGAACGTTTGCCAAAAATTATAATTTTAATTGCGGACCCTCCCTTACGCGCCCCCAGCTATGATACTATACCATAGTTATAAATTTACTTTTATTTATTTCTCATAAATTAGAGAAAACAAAAATAATAAATCATAATCTCTTTCGCATTGTATGTATATGAAAAGAGTAGTTACTGATCTCGGCGATTCTTCTCGGTGGTAAATACATACCGAATCGGTGGTAATTAATGCTTTCAATTTTATTTCTCTCGTCAATGGCTTATATTAAAATAATTGTAGTGGTCGGTCTATTTAATCAAGTAAACTATTTAATAAATCTAAATAAAAGTACTCACGAAAAACTATGTAAAATAATATTCATATATAACTAAATAAGTACTAGAATTTATAGTTTCATTAACTTAAATGAGACGGCTATTCAATAAGAATTATAAATATACAAATCCACATCGCTCATCGTAACAAGCTTTTAATTTCGTTTATGTGCTCAAAGTTTGCTCTGAATTAAAATAGGTAAATTATACAAAAAACTTAAGACTCGCACTTTACAAACTCCCAAGTTAAGTCCCCTCCCAAAAAAAGTAACACTCACTTCCTCTGAACCTTGAAAAATTAATGACTTCCAGTACACACACGCGCGAAAACAAAGGGGTAAACTGCCGAAAATACG
Source organism: Vanessa cardui (assembly GCF_905220365.1). NCBI lineage: Eukaryota > Metazoa > Arthropoda > Insecta > Lepidoptera > Nymphalidae > Vanessa > Vanessa cardui. The sequence goes on from NC_061139.1 coordinate 3,531,963, forward strand.
CAAATAAGGGCCGCGCTAACAATTTCCTCTTAGTCGTCATTGCGATTTGCGGGACTTCGCTGCAAATGTATGGGAATTTAATTAATTTGTACTATATCTCTTGGACTGAGGTGAATTGACTACTTGCTTTGAACTGTCTACGTTTAAGTAGGAAGAAAATTTGGATTTATCATGGAAGTTGTTTTCTTTACGAAATTGAGAAACGAGTTTTAAATTATATGGAGTCCTTTGTTGTGCTAGGTTTTGGTTGGGGTATGCAAATAACTTTATTAATGATGTACATAACTACGTTTTCATTGGTGATAGGGTATACCACTAATGACATATTCTACATCCACACAGTATTTTTAGTATTATCGTCTGACAGCTTAAAGGACGAGTGAGCAAAAGGGACACCATAGTGCTCAAAGTTAAGGGTGCATTGGAAATGTAAGGATGGCTATGATATCAATAGTCTGTTAACCATTCTGCCTCCATATTGAAATTAATAAAGCCGTAGCCAAATGAGCAGAAGGGTCTTCTGATGGATAGTGACTACCATCGCCCATGGACACCTGCAACACTGGGGGGCATGGGCACTGGGCGTGCAGGTGCGTTGCCGGCCTTTATGGAATGTGTAGCCTCTTATTTGGACGGTCTATATAATGCAGAATATCAATAGAGAAACGGTAATTGTTGTACCCAAACTGCTGATGCTACGTCGAATCTTATGCGTAGTGATTATCAGATCTGTTAATTAAAAGATCACTTACTTAGTCTTGTCTCGTCTTGGACATTTTCTGTTGTTTTTTGCTTACTATTTTTTTATTGTTATGCGTACTTGTTTTAATAAGCTATCATTGTATTTTTTTATATATTTGGTTCAAAGCTTGTAGTAAGAATTTAAACCACATAACTACATAAATTATTATCTTAATTTTTTTCTTGATCTTTTGGCGTGGGTTATATTTGGTTTTTGATTTGGCTTATTTAGCAATTTTTGGTTACAGTTGATTGTAGTTTATCCTATTCACAGTATGAACACGAATAACATAAATAGTTGTTATTAGTTTAGTTGTTTTTTATTAGTTTAATTACTTATTAGATGAGTGCCGATTAAGAAGATTAGTTTTAGTAAAATTACGATGAACTAAATAAATTATATTATTATATATTAATTGTGATTTAATTTCATTCAAAGCAAGTTCATGATCGCAATGGAAGCAAAAGTAATAAACAATTATTTTTGACGAAACAAAGTACGACAAAAAAGAGCTTACATTTGATTTTATATAATAAGATTCCAGTCTATTTTTAAGTTGGCCTATAGGCGAATTTAATTCTCATGAAAAAATGAACAATAATAATAAGTTATATTATTCAATATGAGATAACATTAAAGATATGAACATGAGGACTTAGTATTTGTTGAATTTTAATAATACATAATATTTAATCTAATCATTTATAAATGCCTAATTGTATTTGTTCGATATAAAGTTTGTAATTTAATTAGAGGAAATACCTACCACTGATTTTCTTATTTCTTCGGAATAGTGCTAAAACATTAAAAAAAATCTAAATTTCAAGCTATATATATATATATATATATATATATATATATATATATATATATATATATATATATATATATATATATATATATATATATATATATATATATCTATACCAATAAGTGATTTGAGTATAGATACATAGACGGGCGAAAGCGTCACGTAATAGTAAGTTGTCGCCATCATCATCATCGACAATGGTTATTGGTCCTGTACCTTCGCTGGCGCTCTTATTATTTAAAACCTGATCACAACAATATAAAGTATTGTTTAGCGGTAGAGTGTAGCGAGCACCTACATACCTAAATGGACTTATACAAAGCCCTACCAACAAGTAAATTGACAAATTGTTTTTACAAACTGATATTTTGATATATGAAGTCGACATTCGATTTTTCCGCACATCCGCTTATAAACGCTAACAGAAAATACATTTTTTATGGGATAGGTTGGCGGACAAGCATATGGGCCACCTGATGGTAATTGGTCACCATTACTCATAGTCAATGATGCTGTAAGAAATATTAACTATTCCTTACATCGTCAATTCGACACCAACCTTGGGAACTAAGATGCGCCTTGCGCCTGTAGTTACACTGGCTCACTCACCATTCAAACCGGAACACAACAATACTGCGTACTGTTGTGTAGCGCTAGAATATCTGATGAGTGAGTGGTAACTACCCAGGCGGGCTTGCACAAAGCTCTACCACTAAGTAAATTGAAAGAGTAGAACTAATAAGAAAAAATGAATTAAATAATTCTAACTGATACATATAATATAATGTCAGAATCCACAGCATTCCAATTATAAAACAGTTTCTTCTCAAACTTACTTAAGAGGTTACTTAAGTCTTGATTCAGTGAGATATAAAAATAAAAACGTTGAGGTAGTCCACTCAAGGATTTCATAAGACAAGAGATCCGTTGTCTCGAGGACTTAGTCAAGTTTGCTCAGAGGCACTTACATTTTTCACTACTGCAATGAGGAAATTGATTTGTTTTTTTTTTTTTTTTTTATTTAAGGGTTGTTCGCTCTGTGTGTTTAACATAACTAATTATGACAATCATGTTATCTATATATTGAAATTTAACGAACTGATTTGTCGTACGAGTAAATGATAATCTGATAATTTTAATGTTTGTTGAAATTTCGCCAATGAATTTTAAATCATTTCAAACCAACAGCTTTAACTTAAATGTTCATCTCATAGCTGCTAAAAATGCAATAGTATATTAATATATAATAATTTTTATAAGTAGGCCGACGAACAATGTGCCACCTGACAGTGAGTGGCAACAGCTGACCATAAATATTGGTGCTGAAAGAATTATTAACGATTACACCGCCAATGTATCATCAACCTTGGGCCCTAAGATCCCATGTACCCCTGTTAACTACATGCAAACGGGCACACAGTTAAGTATTGCTGTTTAGCGGTAGAATATCTGATGATTTGCTGGTTCCTCTAGTCGAGTTTGCACGAAATTCTACCTACAAGAAAATACTAGTAATAATATCTGTAAATGTGTTTTATAAAATGTATGTACAGACAGATATTTACACTAGCACACATGTACTATTTTAATTCGATGGAATAGTTCACCAAGCTCAAAGCTTCATGTGTTTTCCTTGACAAGGAAATACAACACTGTTAATTTTCTAACACTGGACTGCTGGAAATTTGTTGACAAAAAGCCTTATCAGCGATTTGAATCTAGGTCTTCGGATCATACTGTAATCTTAATGTAAGTCAATAAGAAAAGTATTAACAAATCTATAAAAAGAATAGTCTTGAGATAGTACGGACAGATATTACAACATGATAGCAGATTTGAAAATAGAATATTATGTATGTATATTCAAAATGTACTCACAGATAATATATAACTGTGATAGTATAAAAAATAAAAAATAAATAATGCAGAGTAAGACACCTCACCATCCAATACATTTGACGTAGAATTTTATCTTTTTTCCCATCTCAAAGTAATAAGCAAATGCGGCAAGGAATGATTGGAGAGCGGCAAGTTATAGAAGACTAATGAAATAAACTTCCAACAGACGTTTCTACGGGAATTACAACAAGTCTAACGTAAATGTTGAACTAAATTAGTTTACTGTATAATAATATTACGTATTTAATTAATAATAATTCAGAAACGAGAATCCACTGTGAATGAGTATTTCTCGTACTGAAATTTTATGTGCTTATTTACACGAGTAAAGTCGCATGTGTCGTACATAATTCTGCCCTCTGGTACATGTGTATTCAAATTATAGTGGCACAGGTGAGGTAAGCCTTTAGTCCAGCGTAATGTTGCCCGACGTAAATAAGTCTACAATGTAACAATTTTCCCGAATTTCTTTAAATGTGAAATGAAGCCTGTTTTGAAATAGTCGAAAAACAATAACAACACCAAATAGTCTCCAAATTTCCCACTGCTGGACTAAGGCCTCCTCTTCCTTTGAGGAGGAGGTTTGGAACATTTTCCACCACGCATACATTCGTAACAGTCTGATACAGATGGTGTCCCGATCTCGAAGCTAATACTATTAAAAGAATATGTCATTAGAAAAATTAGACATGGAAATTTTAAAGCTTATATTAAATCTTCCAACCCATATAGCCATTTAAGATTAATCATTAAAAAAACATTTCTGTTTACAAATTATTAATTAACAATACATTCGATTTACAATTACGAATGTTAATTACCAAACCATTTGATCAAATCATTTATCACTAATAAAAACATAAAGTACCCATTAAAAGGCTGTCCATATTAATTTATTATTACGAAAAATATGATGTAAGCTGAGTCCCAATATTTATCCAAGTGAGATGCTCGTGAGGCGCGACCATAAGCTGAGCTGTCGATATCAGTTAAATTGTAATGGAAACTATGACCACGCCTCGTTCCTCACCCTCTGGTATTGTTTCGATTCGCCAATGTTTAATACAACGTTGATTAATTATCGAGAAATTTTAACAAAATATTATTGTATACCGGTTAGCTAGACTATCTTTACAGTTGAATTTATAAATAGATTTCAATTTATTAATTAATAAGTGTGTTTGTGTTATTAACTATTGAGCTGGAAATCTCGATTTATGTATCTAGGTTTTTGTATTATCTTAAATATTTTTTAGGTTATAATTTTGTTTTTTAAAGATGAGATTCAAAATGACTACTTGTAAATGAAAAATATACTATGAGGTCTTTTAAAAGTATTGACTTTGCAGAATCAAAAACTTTGTTGTCTGTTACCAAAATATTACAAATATTGCACTTGATACATAACCATATGCATAGCTTGACATTTATTTTGAGTATATCGTACATATAGTATAATCCCTTTAATCCAAGTAAAAAAAAACTGGCAGTATTCTGTATGATCAAAAATATAGATGACCAATTTTAAAGTCAAATAAAATAATACTTATTAAGCAAAATGAAATAATATTAACACTAATTAGAGACGTCACGGGCACGGAGTATACTATCTGAGAATAAATTTGTAGTAACGTCTCTGTACCGCAAAAACATTCTAAATTCAAAAATTATATATCTAACATAAAACTCGTAGAATCGGCGTTCGGATAATCAAGTATCTACTTTATTTATTATTTGAAAATATATTCGAACTTTTTATTCCATAGATAAGCAAAAAATATATTATTTTCATGAATTAACGAATCAGAACGGTTGACGTAATCGCGTGTTCGTTACTACTCAACTAACATGCCCGAACAGACATCTACGCATTTTTCACTTCGTCAATGATTTGGTTTTTTTATTTCTGATATCATTTACACCACCCAATATAATATATTGCTACATGAAATCATGTTAATTTATTTGTTAACACGTTGTTATAAGAAAAATATATCACAGATAAAATATTCATAATATAGCAATGACGTTAATTTCGAATTCGTCAATGTATATGCAGTAATAATATAATCACATATTTTATTTAAATTAAAAATATATCGTCAACTGCATTTTTGGCATTTGAAACGATTTATTCAGCTGAGTACGAGTAGTGCAAAAATTGCCGAGAATACCGAGTACCGATTAACTAACACATAATTATTATATTTCTACGGAATAAACAAATCGAAAGAATTAAAAAAAATAGAAAGAAATATATATTATATATTTTCGATGAAAATTTTATATAACAATAATAAAATATAGACACTTCTGTCTACAATGTAATCTATTACTAGAGATGAAAATGTCCAACAATTATAATTCTATACAATGAGAAAAATGATTAAATATTCTGCTATTCAATGTAGTCATAATAATCCAAGCACATTATCGTTTAAATAACCTTTAGTTTTTTCCGTGCTTTATATTAAATCCTTTGTTATCTGTTGAATATGAATACTTCATACACGTTCGAATATTTAAAATAGCTATCGTAGTAGCACAATAGTTCGCCAGTGTACTCCGAGCTTATATATTTTTCGCATTTTATTATAATTTGGAAAAGCATGTTGAAGGAACACAATGCAATACTATCAATACAATTTACTTTTACCGAAACAATGTAGAAATGGAACGCATTTATTTAAATTAAAAAAGGAACACACGCCAGCAATACACTTAAAATATTCACACGGCGAAAACACATTCCATTTTTAAAATAGGAAAGAAACACGTTCTTAAAAAAATTTGTTCCCGCGCACAATGTATAAAGCGCCCCATTCATGACACAATAGCGGTTTTGTACTGTTTTGTCCGTCTGAATCGCATGACCCGACGTGTGTCACAATGCGGCCGTGTATGGGTGCACTCTATGAATTGTTTTGTTTTCCGACCTCGGTTATGCTTTTCCCTTTTATATCGTTGCCTCTATTTTTCATGGAGAGCATAATTTTGCTTTTCTTAAACCATTTCTTAGTGAAATATGAGCGTAGGGAGCATTAAATATGTTGAAAGCCAGTGTACCTTTTAATGCTTGTAGTACAAATAATCGTGAATACAATTCTGAGTTTTAAAAAGAATTGACGATTTCCACTTTTATGGATGTTATAAATAATAACGAAAGCGATTTATTTATAGAAATAATCGTAACATCATGCTTAATTCCCGTTATGTATTAAGTAAGTATTTTAAATTGTTACTATTATACTAATACAAAACAAAATTATTCTATTTACAAATTGACACAGAAAAGTTTTTTTTTTGTTTAGGGTGTGGAAAGTTAATTTGTATTATGCCTGTTAAAACAATGGACGATCCTTTAACGTCAGACGAGGAACACGTTATTAACGTATTGACATGTCAGGGGTGTAATGTGTGAATCACTATCCTAACAAATGCTAATTAAACAAAAGGTAATAAGGTAAGGATAATACTACGAATATTCACATGTCACATTAATATAATAATGCTATAGTCTGAAACATTTTGACACGATATTATTAAAAGGTATATTATCTTAAACACGGTATTATTAAATTATGTTGATATCAAAACATTCAATTCTTCTGATTTTGAAATAAACTACAAATCATGTGTATAAAATTAAAAACATAACAATCATAGACAATTTTCGTTTCATTTCCATGTAAGTAAGACGCATATAAATACGGATATTACCTAGTAACTAATCACTGCCCAGATCTTAACTGAAAGAAAATTGACTATAGTATATCACCAATGTGCTGCTTCAAACTGGAACACAACAATACTGTTTGATGAAAAAACATGTGAATTTCAAAGCAAAGCTGATTTACTATCAAGTATTCCAACTCACCATACTCTTATTATAATATACCAATTATTATAGGTATCTTTCACAAAGGACATTTCGATAAAATGAACTCTACTTTTAAGACAATTTAATTTTGCAGCATTATAATATACGCACACATATGTATCTAGCTAAATATGTGTGTCATTTATATTAACTCTTGAAAGTCAATTAAAATTGTCGATTAACCAGAAAATAGGGCAACACTTGATACATATTTGTGTTATAACATTAAATTAAGAAGTGTCAATCTTTTATTCCTAATTGACGTTAAAATAAACCCACTATAAAGTAGTATAAATTACTCGTTATATTTTAATGAGGGTCTCTCTAGGAGAGGTTTGATTGGAAGTGACGTCACAGCATCCATATTACTAATGAGGTGATCATGCGAGATTGAAAGACGGTTCCGTTATAGTTGTAATTTTTGTTCATTCCCGTTATGGTGACGAATTAGATATTTTATTGAAAATGTCGATTTTGGAGGGTACTCGGAAAAACATTCATATGCTATGTCTTTTTCTTTTAATTAATTTGAAGTCAATTGATTGTTAAGCTACTATTATTCCAGAGATTTAATCTTTACTAAAGAAATTAACTTTTAAGGATGCGTAAATTGAAAATTGAGAAATTCGTTTTTTTTTTAATTATATTCGAAGAGTTACTTGCACAGGATATTTTAAAAAATATTTTGCAGATATTGTTTCGTGCTGACAATCTGATTGGCTAGTGCGTAGTAGTATAGTACAATTTTGTTTTTTTTTTAATGTCTCTAATTCGATATTTTCTGTAATTCCATATTTGTGAATCAACGCATACATAAAAAATGACCTGCACAGCTTTAATTGATACCGGCTGTATTGAAAAAAAAATCTTCAAATTAATTACATCGACCCAAATCATTATTCAATAATGATTATCGAACATTTTAACTATGCGTATCTATTGCGAATATCGTAACGGGACAGATTCCCTCCTAATTGGAGGAATACGATTAATGAAGCCTAGTCGATATGTGGAGAGGCAGTTCGTGGCTGATACAAATTGGAAGCTTCTCACTTATCCCTTCACTTAATATCATTATGGCCACTGATATAACTCATTCACATTTTATATCTTCAAAAGTGTACTTATCATTTGTGTTACTTATTTATAACTATGGCTTAACGGTATGATGTTCTTAGTTATTGAATTTACCGGGTTTTGTGCTAGGATGTTGAAGTAGATACCACCCAATCATCAGATTTGCTGAATCAACAGCAATATTCAGTAATGTTGTGTTCCATATTTGAAGTGTAAGAAACAAGGGTAACTATATAAGGGATTAACTTTCAGACACTTCTTCCCAAAGTTGGTGACGGATTGGCATGTAAGGCATAGTTAATATTTCTTACAGCGCCAATATTTATAGATCATGATGACCACTATAATGTGACTCTTTTGCTCATACTAACTTTTATATATATCGGTATAGTGGGGTAATTGAAGATCAGATCTAATTGAAGAAATAGACCTGGTATGTAAATCATCGCTCTCTACATTCAATGCCATTCATGATGTTTTAATTAAAAGCATGTTTATTCTCCTCTCAATACAAATAACATTAAGGGATAAAAAGCTTAGACGAAATCAATAAATAAAAGAAGGATGCATAGGTAACTGGCAATATTATTTTATACACATATAACACATACGAAGATGTTACACGCATACATATATTACATACAATTCTCGTTTGTCTGCTGTCTGAACCCGGTAAAATCAAATATAGAACGGATTTTCAATTTTTTCGAATTAACGTTGTGATTTTGATGTGTATAATTATTTATGTTTTTTTTTCTGTAAATTGGCTGACGCTTTATTGGCTTGCACTGCATTAACCTATACATACAATTATGACCTATTCTTATACTAAGACGAGTAGCTAATTAATGTCTTTCTTCCGATAGCTTCTTGTATAACGAATACTAAACTTTGTTACACTTACGTACATGATCGATAAGAAACAAAATAAAGTATTTAGTACTTTATTTTAATTCAAATATTATTGAAATATCATTAACAAATCTTTCAACGTAGAACCTCAATCCTTCACCTGTATTTCTGATAGCAATATTATTATCGATAAGCATAGAAATATGTTCTAAACAAAACCGGGTGTTAGCCAAAGGTCAAAGGCGTGGCGTACGATTAAGAGGTGGAGATTATATTGGTAATTGTAAAACGTGTCTGTAAATTGAAACAGCAGGTATCGATGCACCCAGCGCCGATTGTGGACCGCTAAGCTATCCGGAAGGTTATCTGGTGACCTCGATTTCTGAATGTACCACTTGCCACAGATACAGATTAAGCTTTAATTATTCAGATGCGTCATCATTATGACGTTTGTAATTAAGTTGAATTGGAAATTTCTTTTACATTAGTAGAGGCGAGATGGCCCAGTGGCTGTGGGCAATCAAACGCGCGCATCTCAACTGATGATTGCGGGTTCAAACCCGGGCAAGCACCACTGAATATTCATGTGCTTAATTTGTGTTTATAATTCTTCTCGTTCTCAGTAGTGAAGGAAAGCATTGTGAGTAAACCTGCATGTGTCGAATTTTATAGAAATTCTACCACATGTGTATTGGAACAGCGTGGTGGAATATGTTCCAAACCTTCTCCTCAAAGGGAGAGTATTAGTTATTAGAGAGTACCTAAGCATTGCAGTGGGAAGTTTACTGGCTGTTGTTGTATATACTACCGACCAGTCCCAGCTTCAAATGTCCAATTTATGTTGGTATGGTTATACCCTATAGCACTAGGAAATAATGTAGCTTTTTACCAATGTAAAATTTAGAATCGGAACAGAGTAATATATGTATGTGTTATTACCCAATATTTATTTTTTTAAACATCTGTCTTCTTATATTTTTTATATGTCCAGTATATTCAAAATAAATGTTAAACATATATCTAAATTTCTGCATCAACTCAAACCAAGGCTTTATTATTCGAGCCCCATAGTATTGATAGCGTTTTAGAAGTAGTCATGTTGCTTTAATAATTAAATCACATACGGTTTTGGAATGTGGTTTAGCGATAAGTATAGGTCTGAAGTATGTTTGTACGTGGTAGTTAGTTGTATGTATTCGGACTTGGGTAGGGTAATACAAAGATCCTATATAATTACAGATGTATCTAAATGAACAGCATATAGCTATTTTAAATAAAGTCGGTTCGATATAATAGCCCAATTTTTTTTTGTACTAGATGAAATATTTGGACGCCATCTCTCTCTTTCTCTATCTCTCTCTCTCTCTCCTGTGCATTTATTATTCCCATCTGATGGTGAGGTCTGCCTTCCTGGTCTTTTGATTCCACTTTGCTCTATTTGACCTATCATTTTCTGTAACATTGCAGGAACTAAGATCTTTTCTGACCACATCTGTCCATCTGGTTTTAGGTCGCCCTCTGGATCTTGACTCTGTAACCTTAGGATTGGTCATTAAATTTCCTATGTACCCTGGAGAAATTTTAAACATTCTTATATGATTTTTTACAGATTTTTCTCGGTACTACATTCCGAATGTGTGGTTCCTTTATATTAAATTAAATTACATTTATTAAGTTGTCTATAAGAGCCTATTTGAATAAGGTATAAGTTTTATTTGATACTAGCTATACCCACGACTTCGAACGTGTATGAATTTAATAAAAAGTTACTATTGCAAGTAAAACATTACATCAGCTATCTGCACTGGCAGATACGAACAATTTTGACGAGTTCCAGAGATTAGCTGAGACAAACAGACAGAAAAAAAATTGAAAAAAATGGTATTTGTACCGTGTATTAAAATCATACAAATTCAGTTAAAAGGGGTTGTTATTATATTACAAAACAGACACTCCAGTTTTATAATATGTATAGATAGATGTAAAGCTAACAACACCGTTTCGAAATAAATGTAACATAATATAGCATATGATTCATTAGTCACCAACCTATAACTAGGGTTTCAGCAATATGTTAGAAGTTCGCGTGCGGTGCGCGGGAACCACAAAATGTGTTTTGATACGAATAATATAATGTGGACCTACCTTTACATTGAAAACTAATTAAAAAGAAATACGTAATATTTTACAAAGTATACTGTTCAAAAGATATTCCATATTAAGCGAAGATGTATCCATGCAAGGTTTTTATAAGTGAGTGTGTAAATTATAATTAGCCAAGTCATATTAATTATTATTTTAAGGCATGGCTGAAACGACCTTGATAAATGCTTTTTTTAATTAAAAAGAAAACATAAATGAAAATGCTCTTGAATATTGTTTTTAAATTATTGCTTTCATGCTTGAATAATAAAAATAATTATATATATTGTTGTTATTGTTTTATACAGTATAAAACAAAGTCGCTTACCGCTGTGTGTCCCTATATAATATGCTTAAATCTTTAAAATTAGACACTGGATTTTAATGCGATTATTTAATAGGTAGATAGATTCAAGAGGAAGGTTTGCGTATGATACTTGTACAATATAGTAGAGATTTTCTGATAATTTTAGAGGTTTCTAAAGTGATGTCGTAAATAAACAAACATTGTAGTATATTTAGTATTCGTAGTGCACCCGTGCGAAGCCGAGGCGGGTCACTAGTATGTACTGTTTACCAAATCCATAAAAATTTTGGGTCTCAATAGCGCATTATTTAAAGGAGTTATCAAATAAATACATTCACTTTAAAAAGTTTACAATAAGCGTAGTGAAACACTAATAAATAAAATGAAATACTCTTCTTACATTTTATTTTGTATACTATTGTATTCAATTTAAAATAAACATGGTTATTTTTATTTTTGTTCGGTGGAGCTCGAGACTGTTCGTGAACAAGACATTCGTAGATGTCGAAATATCGAGCTCCACCGAAAAAAATAAAAAACATGGTAAATATCCCGAAATTAATAACTTTAATACAATTATAGTATTAAATGGAATTAATCCAATTTATAATATGTTTGTTTCAATTCCACTTAATTCTTTCTCAGAATGACGGATGGCTCAAACCAGCTATTCATTTAAGTCTTGTACGATACTTATAATCCATTCAGTTTGTACGCTGGCCATACGACGCCAACGCGAGGCGTGCATATTAAGGACATAATTGATTTTATACGTGTTCATTATCCTTGCTACTATTTTTATCCACAAATAGAACAAAAATAAACCGTGGATAATTTTATTTTAATTTTTTTTTACATTATCTGTGTTCTACGAATTATAAATGTTCGAAATTTGAAAACTAAATCTGAAATATCTTGACGTTTTGTAAATTTGTAACAATTCAAAAACAAAACTTCTCACAAAACAAACTCAAAACTTGAGTTACTCTAATCATAATTACGATACTCTTTATTGTACGTACACAAATAAACACATACACAAAACACATTAAATTGGCTTAAAGATGTGTTTGTGTGTATGTATGGATATTTCTTATACGTTTGTTACGCGTTTGATATTTTTAATTCAAATTCTGATATTGATTCCTAAGAAGGTAATGATGAATGATTTGTGAACAAACATTGGTAAAAATATGAACAAATGTAGTAAGTATTAGAAGTATTTAGAAACTAATAAAGATAGTCTCAAATATTAAGCATGTGCAGACCTAAACAAATACGGTTCTAATAAGATTAATTTTTATTAATAATACTTGCAAAATATTTATATCAAAATTGCATCGTTCATCTCATTACATCACTTAAATTAAATAATTACCAAATTACCAAATGAATTATCATGGTTTTAAATGAAATAAGTTTTTGTTTTTTTTTTTATCGGTATGCATATTAGCAAATAGGAGATCTGATAATAAGTGGCCTTACAGACCTCTATACAACCTCCGTGGTCGAGAAGTGTGTACACCGGTTTCCATAGGTACGCCACTCCGAGGTCCCGGGTTCGATACATTGAGATCAGAGTAATATAAGTGATTTTATTCAAAATTTAATTATTTATATATATTTATGTTTACTAATACATACTAAAACCTATCCAGATATTGCATGTCACATAGTAAAATATGTCAATTTTCAACATAATATGCGAATTAAACAAGTAAAACTGGCAACACATGCGATGCTTCATCTAATTAGGGTTTAAGTTTAATCTCCCACCGCGAGTGTAGGACACGTAGTGTTTGAAGATGAAACGGACACACATTCGTGTATTTATATGATATTTATAATGGTATTAGATTATATTTAAGCTTTGGCAAACAATGAGGGATGGGATACAATTTTAGAACAAAATTGGTTGCGAAAATAAATGAAACCATTTTATTATCATTCCATCTTAGTACCGAAGGTTATAATAACAGCCTGTAAATTTCCCACTTTTGGGCAAATGCTTCCTCTCCCCTTAAATAGAAGGTTTGGAGCATATTCCACCATGAAGATTCAGTGGTGCTTGCCTGGATTTGACCAGCATTCATCGGTTAAGATATATGCGTTCTAACCACTGGACCATCTCGGCTCTTAATTATACAAGGTTATTGGTAATTCGATGTACATCCGCTAGGAGGTGATAGGGGTGACTACTTGCAATAATTTTGACCCCCATATGCATCATCCAAAATTGAACCATTTATGAGTTACCGCGTTTTTTAATTTTTTTCAAAATTTATCAGAAATACAAGTTCAAAAATTTATTTACAAAAAAATAGCAATCATTTTTTTTTTCTTCTGATTTTTAAAAACGAATAAACAGTGGATATTTGTCAATATTTAAAGATCCTCCACCTCCTAGCGGATGTACGTCGAATTACCAATAACCCTGTATATTTATATATATGCCCAAGATTAATTATATAAATATCATATTTATATAAATTTACTATCTTTAGTAGTAGTGACGATATTGATCTGCCAAGGAAGCCTATTACAATTCGATATGATTAGGGTGAGTTCGGGTTCAGATTCAATAGGCCTTATGCACTTTCTCAGACACAGGAGTGTACTCCTTTCCGACTTTCATACTCCGATCTGGTAGTCGAGATAAATACTTTCCCAGACACAAAAGTGTACTCCCTTCCGTCTTCCAACAATATAAACTTTATTCAGGAAGGCTTTTAAAAGCGCTTTTGAATCGGCATTTAACAATTAAGTGAAGCTACCACTGTTTCGGAAAGTAGATTCTACCGAGAAGAACCGGCAAGAAACTCAGTAGTTAATCTTCACCAATGTGTTTTTTATAAACGATTTGAATTTAAGAAACGGCAAAATTAAAAATGTCTGCGGAATTTTATTATAGAAACGGATACCTTGCCCCAAGGATTTATTGATTTCGGTCGAGATAAAACCCAATAACATGTTGTCGGCCTGCCTCGGGTTTGAACCCGGCACATCAGGGTACATAAAATCTTATATGTAATCGCTAGACCGAAAGAAATTCTTTATAATATTCAAAAATTATAAAGATTTGTTTAATTACTGAACTTCAAGAAACTCTGTATACGATAGTTGTATTATTTAATTGCCTACTTAGTAAAGGCGAACGAGATTATAATATTTATTTACGATGCAGTGTACAACATGAGTTCTAGAACTACAACGACGCTTTTGACTCCGGACCGGAATGTAACGAGTACCGGAATAATAAAAGTATCCGGCGATGGAGTTAGGAAAAAGACAGGGTTTTTTTCGGCTTTGACGAATGCAAGTTTGTTAAAATTTGCGCTATTTGTTGTTGATGAGATACTGAGACTTATTTGTGTGACTTTGAATATGTACATATTTTTGACATTTTAAATTTTATTTGAGTAGGGGCAAATACGCAGTGAAAAAACCATAAGGAAATTTCTTACACACATCGAATGTGTATAGGTTAGGTTATCCATACATATAATAAAATTGGAGTGTGTGTTCGGCATATCAAAATAGCCCTATTTTACTCAATGCATATGTACCATATACCTATGTATACACGGTACATATACCAATGTCTGTCTGTCTGTTTGTTCCGGGTAATCACTGGTATAATAACTGTTTTGCTTTCACGTCGAATTTAGAATAATAAGTAACGAATCTTTACAAATTAAAATCTAAAACGCAGCTCACAACAAGTTTTAATGCAGTGTTTAAATATAATACATGTATAATATAGTCGAAAAAAGTCGAGCATTTCGATTTTCCTAGACGAAAATTATTTTTTATGGTGTTTCTTTAATCTAAAACGTGTATACTAATATATACAGCTTAAATATGAAAAATAATGGTATTAAAATAGTCTGACAGAAGAATTACGCCCAGCAGTGGGATTCTGTAGAAATTCACATCATCATCATATCCTATGCGTGAAACGGTGATAATCGACTTACAGTAAAACGAAATTTTAATACATGTATCCTATCAATATCACATACAACATTTCGACATTTCACGCTCGTTTTCTGCGGCGAGATTCGAATTTCTTGTTACAGAATAGTCCCACTGTTGTCATAATTCACCGTCACGTCATAAAGATTCATGAACCGATTTGACTGCAGACTCTTGACATCAAAGTCGGTCACCTATCTCTCATAGCTAGTGTTCAAGCCGTTTATTAAAGAAAAGTTTTGGTACTAGCAAACGAAAACAGGCCATAGAACAGTCGTATTTTATATTACTTTATTATACAAAAATATTTATGGATCGAGACGATAGAAGAAATTTCGTAAGTTATGTCAATTTGTCTAGATACATAAAGTCCTTGGAAGTACGATCTTAGACCTGATCGGTAGGCGCCAATATCTATGGGCTTACTTACACTTACCATCAAGTTCCCAATTAGTTCGTTCACCTAGTGATATCATACATATTCTATACAACAGCAGCCTGTAAATTTCCCACTGCTGGGCTAAGGCCTCTCCGTCGCGGAGATGGTTTGAAACATATTCCACCACGCTGTTCCAATGCGGGCTGGTATAATACACATGTGGCAGAATTTCTATTAAATTTGACACACGCAGGTTTCCTCTCGATGTTTTCTTTCACCGCCGAGAATGAGATGAATTATGGACACAAATTAAGCGCATGAACATTCAGTGGTGCTTGTCTGGGCTAACCACTGAACAAATTATAATAAATGAATGAAAAAAAGCATCAGGCAGTATATTGTTGATATTCGACTTTCTTGACGGTTTCATCATCATCATCATCATCAACAGCCTTTTTTCGTCCACTGCTGGACATAGGCTTCTCCAATAGCACGCCACTGTGATCGATCTTCGGCTACTCGCATTCAGCTCCTGGCAACCGCCTTGCGTAAATCGTCACTCCACCGTGCCCGAAGACGTTCTACACTACGTTTTTTTTTTCTATCTATATAATCAATTTTTTCGCCAAGGCGTAGCTTCATATTTAATTTAATCTTATAAAATAGCTAAAACAAAAGTTTAAGTCCCTATTCGTAGTCTTGAATAAGGGTATTTAGATTTCCTATGTTAATTTATAGATAAATATTACATAGAATTATTAAATATTCGTAAAAGCTGAATAAATCAATGCATTTTATGTGTTGTCAACATAAGTTTATGGCTGACTTCCGCTGTACACCGCTTTGCAGGTATATTGTTTTGGTTTTATTATTTATGCAGTAGTGTACCAATGGCATGTATTAGTGGAAAGCAAATTGGTTTTTAACTCAGAAAAATGCGGCAAACTGTCGATTTTCAAACCTAACTAAAAAATTTCAACGTCTTGAGTGAATATTTTTTTAAAACGCAGCTCTCTAAACAATCTCTACCAGCTGTCCTTAGGAATGTTTGTATATAAGTATGTAATCATTAATAAGGCTTAAAGAACTTTATTTCTCAAAAAGATTCAAAAGAAAATCACTTACATGAGAAACAAATAAACAATTTCTTTTTTTTGTAATTAATGTAATTAATATTAATGATTCAAGATTGTTCGTAATGTGAATTTACTGTATTGTAACATTATAGTGAACAATGCTATATTATGAAAAATATAATTTTAATTGTAACCTCAAAATAATATTTATAGATCAGAGACAATTTTAAAAATCTGAAGAATGTGGTAACCAGAACACGCCTTAACAACAAAATGTGGATTGCCAAAAGTGGCCACAAAACACGCATAATTACATCAAAACAAACAAAACAAATGAATAAGTATAGAGCGCGTAATCAGAAAGATCCAGAATTATTTTCCTATTCGACAAGCACAGCGCTTTTTGTGGCCCGACTCAAACAAACGGTACCGAGGCTTCTTTTTTTATCCTCCTTTACCGGGAAATGACTTTCTGACTCATAATCTCTCGCGATCTCATTAAAAATTCATAACTCAAAACTGCGAAAAAATGAAAATTCGCTATAGATACCCGAATGGGCAGGACTCTAAACCGATGCACGCTCCCTACAAAATGTTTCTTAATTAGTGATGCATTTTTATAAACGCTCGGGACGATAGGGTCGCCCGCATAGGGCATTATTTATTATGCATCCTTTTCGGCACAGCGCCGATTTTGATTTTCTTTTATTTGCAATTAACTTTATACTCGCTGTTTAAGTACGACTTAATATTATTTATTTAATCTGTGCATTAAGTCAAGTAATGCAAGCTTCAATTGCTGTAACGATAAATGGGATTGGAATTTAAATATCTGCTTAATTTAAGATTTCTTTATGTTTATCACATTTATTGTTTGCGATGAAAGACCAAACCATGGAGTAATGCTGTTAATTTTTGCCCAGAGACACGAAATTGCAATTTAATATATATATACTTTTCTATGTCATTCATAAAAATGACTTGTTATATTCCGGTTTCAGTGAGCCAGTGTAATTGCAGGCACAAGGAACATAACACATAAAGGATTACAATATCAATATCTATTTCTATTGCTATTATTTAACATGTTTACTCGTACTTAAATTACCATCAGGTCAATCGTATGACAATCTGGCTACTAATTTTAATTAAAAAAAATTCATTTGAACTAAGAACACTGAAAAAAAAAACAAAACACTGCCATTGATGTTGTATCAGATTCCTCTATCATAGTTATCGTCACCGGTGTACACAATAACATACTATACATCTAACTTCATACATTGTTCCGTAGAGAGATCAGACAGGAAGACATCACTATGATATTAATAGTAAAATATATGTTTTATAGACCTCCCAGGCTTGTAAAATGGTTAATTTAATTTTGCCTTCATGCATCGCAATATCGTATATATGAGCATTAAGTTAATTACACTGTGATTAGTGGGCGGAGTTAGCTTAAATATATATCAATGCATTTTGTACCTTAATGCAAATTAATAAGATACAAATTCAAATAATACATTAAGGTAATCTATTTTCTTCGTTATGATTTAATAAGGTATTTTAAAGAAAAATCGTTTGCATATTATACTGAATTATAAGATAAATAAATACGTTCTAAAGTATTCTAAAGATTGATAATATATCCTTTATATCTACTATGACCAGTACGTGTCCCTTTCTTCAATGAACATTGAACAATTCGATTAAAAAAGCCTTGTATCCTTTATTCAAAACAAGTTGATAATTCTCTAAAATCTAAAATTATACTTTTAAAAATATATACTCAGTAATTTAATTTCCAATTGTCTAAATAAAAAATACCCTATTCAATTTTTAAGTTTGTTGTGCATATAACTAGTTTTTTTGTGTGAAAACTTTTCCCTTGGTTGGATATCGCCGATATCAACGACGCACGAAGTCGGGACAAGCAACAAAATATGCTATAATTAATTTATATGTAAGTGTTTAAATTATAGTTATCTGCACACATCCTTTTATATATCACAAGTTGCATATTATAAGCCTGCCAACAAAAAAAAAACAAGGCTATAAAAACAATATTCTATGAATACATATAGCTTCTTAAATCAAAAGGAGGCTCGCGTTATTCTATGAACGTAAAAAAAAATCACTTGATAATTATCTCAGATCGGAAATACACTTTAATCAAAATTCAGATCAAAGGTAAGTTATATATTTTTTTAATTGAAATTTTCTATACGATGACGCATGAAACATTAACATATTTAATAATATTAAGAATTTTAGAAAAAGTATTTGTTTTTCTTCGTGACTGTATGTTTTCAAATTACGTCAATAATACCTGATTTGGTATTGTCAATATTACGTATTAACAATATCACGTACTGTACGTGTAGGTATAAAGTTTTTAATCGTGAGGAAACCTGCATGTGTCTAATTTCAACGAAATTCTGTGGCATGTGAATCTACCAACTCGCATAGGAGCATGGTAGGATATGCTCCTAACCTTCTCCTCAAAGGGAGAGGACATAGGTAGCTATGGAATACGAAATACTGAGGTTTACAATCCGTCACGATCAAAGATATGTTCTAGAAGGAGACTTTTTTGTTTATAATTCTCCAATTATAATTTGTAAAATAAGCTTACATAGAGAATTCAAAACACCTTCGTTATGCTGTCATCACATAAAATAAAAGCTAACCTAATCAACTATACTATGCTCATATTATTTAGCAGAGGTTAAGGAACCAAATAAAATTGTTGCTTTTTTTATTTCTAGACTGCCGAAAAATATCATATTAATAATACCAAATTTAAATAGAGCGCGAAAATGCTACTTGGACAATATGGCGCTATAATGTGGTCGGTCACGTCACTTGCCTGTATTGTAACCTGTGGTACATATAAATCACACAGAGTACGCAAACGAGGCTAACAAGCAAGTGACGTCATCACAAACCCAACCCAATCAGGAACTTTTTGTGTCACGTGACAAACTTTAAAAAAAATTATTATTTTCAACTTTCGTTAGTAAATAACAATTTCCAAACTCATAATATACATATATTGAATAAAATAGCCTATTATAAAGACTATTAAACATATATCACTTTTCGTCGCGACTGTACCGAGTACATTGTTATAATGGCAGGGACATGCGACCGGACAAGTCCCGGCTCTTAATAACGGGTCTACATATCGCTCGTGCTAAATTGCCTCCGTCTGCAACCGGCTTTATATCGGACATCGGAACAATGTCGGTGAGGTAATTATTTTAATATCGTGCGTGTGTTAGGCACTGAATACTGATAGTTAACAATGTAGTTATATATTAGCAATTCTGTGATAAATTAATCGAATTATATTGAAATATAATTTAGCTTTAAGTAATAACGATACTTAAAATTTGAACATTTTAACGGACTAAACGGTGATAGTAGTTTATTGTATGGATTGTGTGAAAGATGATATAGCTGGAAAGAATGTTATTTGTGAGATGACGTCAGACAGAGAAGTATGGAAGAGGATATACCTCGCCGACCCCAAGTAAAATTGGAATAAGGGCATGACGATGATGCAGGTTTTAATGTGTTTTTATTTAATTAATTCGTGACTTTTAAATATTAAAACTATTAAATACTAATATACATATGTAATGTTATATAAAGAAGCGAAGAAAAAAATTAAATACTTAATTCAATTGTTTTATTTCGTCATCTTTTTTCATCGTCAATGTATTCGCTTCTGTAATAAATTTTATGTATGATTTTCGAATTGCCAATTAATATATTTCAATCACACGTTGTATTGTAAGATTAATAAGGCGTATTACTAGATAAAGTATTATGTAGATGATAAAAAAGTGTAGTTTAATCTAGTTGTATTTTGTAGGTTTTCCACCAATTCGCATTGGAATAGCGTGGTGTTCCAAACCTTTGATAGATTTACTTCAGGACTAAGGTTACTTCGGAATCAAAAAAAAAAACAAGAACAGATTGAAAACAAGAAGTAGTAAAAATATTCAACATAATTTTGAAAAAAAGTTGGAATCCAGTATCGCTACTTTGGCAGTGATAACAGAGAACGGCAATAAAAAATCTACTATAACTACTAGGCCTATTATATCACAGGATTTAATTAAGTATGCCATTGTACAAATCAATACTGTAATGCTATGTAACAGAGTATGTACATATATCCCACTATCAATCCATAAGTTCAGTTTGTCGAAGTCAAAATTAAAATCATATCTTTATTTAAATTAGAAGTGACTACACTTGCTTATTGATAATCAAAAATATATCATCGGTTAGGAATTTGACACCTCGGACCTTAGGAGAACCGACAAAAAAACTCACCGGGACTTTTTTGAGATGGTGTCTGACTATAAAATGTAAAGCACATAATTATAACATCATTAAAAAAACACATTCCTCTTTAGCACAAAAACCTCTTTTCTTCTCAACCATATTATCTGGCATGGGTATAGTAAAGAATGGTAAATATTTCTTACAGCGTCTATGGGTGATGGTGACCACTTAACATCAGGTGGCCCATATGCTCGTCCGCCAACCTATACCATAAAAAAACCCTTGCAACCATCAGTTTAGATTCAGTAGCCAATTTCAATATAAAATTGCAATAATTTATTTATATACTCTAATGCTGTGAACGAAAACCGTTTATATGTGTGTGTGTATAATTTAAGTAACTCGCAAAACAATACATATTATATACACGAATGCTTGAACTGAAGCAGATAACTACAGTTACCGAAGACCATTCGACATGGCAACCTTCACATATCTGATAAACACTTCCATCTAATATATAGCTCATGATACCGAATATATTGATAATGGCAATGCCACATACCCAGAGGCAAATCGCGGTAATAAACTAGCATGCAAGGATTATCTCGGATTTCTCACACATTGTCGCTCCGCCATTTGTTTAAATTACATTAGCATGTGCAGGCTTCGATTCAGCTTATCATCTACAAAAGGCTCTGCTATGCTTTGCTATAGTATACTTAATTTAATATAAAAATGTCAAAACAAATGACCTGGACTTCTAATATTTCCCTGTTTAAATACGCTTTAAATAATAAAAAAACAACATATTCCTATATAACAATGAAAATGACATAAGGTTACTTGGAACGGCACGGCATCTACGTCCATTTCTATCAAACCTAACCTAATGCAAAAAAGCCACGAACTCACACATACGTAAATTCAAATTAATAATCTATTGTAAATACATATAAATTTGGATCTAGTTCTATTTTTGAATTATGTTTAATGTTGCTGTTATAAGAAAATGACGCACTTATTACAACAAATCCACTATAGCATAAACAGTTTCTTAAATATGTTCACTAAGCGATGAGATTCTCTGGTGCTTCGACAGATGCTTCACGCTGATTTTAGTAAAGCATGTTCATATTTACACAGTTCTACAAATATAGAACTAAGTATATAATATGAATGGTATGATAATTACCGACCTCCGTTTTTGAGTTGTGTGTACCTACAACGGTTTTCGTGGATACTCCAAAGTCCCTGGTTCGATTCTCAGCCGAATCAATGAAAAACTTCATTAGTTTTCTATTTTGTCTTGGGTCTGGGTGTTTGTGGTACCGTCGTTCTGATTTTCCATAACACAAGTGCTTTAGCTACTTACATTGGGATCAGAGTAATGTATGTGATGTCTTAGCTTATCATACCGTCAGTGTAGGACTACCCTTACATAGTGTACAGTGACACGCGTGGGCGCAGTCCGGTGATGCGTGTGCGCAGATTAAATTGCATTAACACAATATACTCACACATTAAGCGCTATCTATCCGCGTGTGCTATTTTAAGAACAATGAATGTTTGTTTCTGCGATTACTGCCACATTGACAAATAGTGCATTGTGTTTCAAAGGCAGTAAATTGTAATTTGATTTTCGATTTATTTTTTTGTTATCTGTATTTTATATTATATATGAATTCAATATAATATAAAATATGTGATGTTTAAAAAGTGAATAGTTAGCATCCGTTGATTTTATTATAATAAAGTAAAGTCGACGAGCAAATGGGCCAACGTGATAAGTGGTCACCATATGCATAAACATTGGTATTTTAGGCAATATTAATCTTTCGTTATATTGCCAATGAGCCCTCAACATTAGGAATTAAGATGTTGATGGTAGTTACAGGGCTCACTCACCCTTCAAACAATACTACAACTACAGTTATAAGTAATAATGTTTGAATGTAGAATATCTGTACTATAATTGGAAGAATGTAGTAACTCTCTCTGTCTGTCTGTCTATCTTTCACGACCAAACCGCTGAACCGAATTTGACGAAATTTGGTATAAAACAAACTTTAACTCCAAGAAAGGTAATGGGTTACTTTTTTTGCCTAACACATGACAACAAACACCCTAACATGCGAATGCGAACTCAATAAATAATAGACTCAATTTCCTATCTATATTTGATTGCTTAAAATAGGCGACATTTACAAACACACATTCATCAAATAAATTGATATTATTATTAATAAAATACATTAAAGTAATTAATATTAATGTATGCATTGGCGTGATCCAAATAGGCAAACCACTCAGAATAAGTTCGTATCGGATACCTAACACTGATTGTCAGTGGTGCTATTAGAATACAATATGCGTAACTCGTTCAATAGTAATAGGCAAATGTGAATAATATCTGGATATAATTTAGTATGTATAATGCGTCGCCTCTCCATATTGGAACTAATACAGGTTCGACCTCGGGATTATATTGACTTTAGATTTGGTATTTACGTATTCTGACAAATTGGTATTAAAGAGAATTATAATATTGTACCAAAGAGTTTTATATGTGTGTGTGATGTTTTGAAAATCGAAACTGTTTTTGTTTGTGTGTGCGCTTCGTACGTATAGAATACGCATTACAGATGTATTCGTGATTCGTATAGATGTGTGCAATATACAATGCGTGCATCTTAACCAATGATTGCGGATTCAAACTTAGGCAAGCACCACTATATATATGAGCTTAATTTATGTTTATAATTCATCTCGTTCTCGGCGGTGAAGGAAAACATCATGAGGAAACCTGCATGTGTCTAACTTCATCGAAATCCTGCCACATGTGCAATCCTCCAACCCGTATTGGAACAGCGTGGTGGAATATGTTCCAAACCCTCTCCTTAATGGAATGGAGGCCTTAACCCAGCAGTGGTAAATTTAGAGGCTGTTACTTTACTTTTTTTTTTAAAGTGATTAACAGCTGGTCACGTACCCAAGTAACGTACAATATTATTTTGGCGAGTATCAAGCATAACTGTCAAGTGAGAAAAATATAAGGAGGCCTCGATTATTTTATTTCTTTTGTAGACGAGACGTTTGCTGTCATTCACGATTTTAACGAAAGTAGATCACCCTTTTTGCTAGATCTTAGCTAGCTAAGTATGAAATATTTTTCATAGTCACATATCCTACGTATGTCAACAAACTGCCATGTTGTCCTCCCTAATAAAACACATAGGTAAAGTCTAGGGTCCGGAAGTAAAAACGTGTTGGATAATGTCATGAACATTACAATTTAAACATTCCCGTTCGTCGAAAAGCATGTAATGCGTTGTCCTACGCGAGAGTTTCCCCCGGTAAGGTCGAATGAAAATAAAAACTTTAGAGTGTATGCACCTATATGTACCTCTATTTGTATTTTTGTGCACATCAATACCTTCGTTGAGAATATTGTCGTTGCCAAAAGCGGTCAAGAGAACGTCATATTATCATTAATTTTACTGTAGGCAACGATAATCATATTACAAAAAGATGCCTTTTGCACTACTGTACGTGTGTTCCTATTAACTATCGTATCAAATTGTATCTATATCAAATTATTCTTTTTATAAGTTTCGTAATTTAATATTATGTCGAGAAATTTGGTCCAAGAATTTAAACATTTATAATGTTAATGAGAATAAATATATTTTTATAAAAAAACATAAGCATTGAAGGCGAATTAATAAGCATATTTTTAATAAAAAAAACTATACTACGTTTATGTTCCGCGAATAGCTCGTTAGGCTAATATAATCTCATTTCGAGTGACCTCTCCAGCCGTCGTGCAGAGTCGGGAATGAAATATAAAAAAAACAAATGTTTTGGACATTGCGGTAGTCGTTCGTTAATGTAATGCTAATCCAACGTTCGAAAATTACATAATTCGTTCTTTTTTTTTTTTGGTGAAGGCATATTTCTGTTTAAAAAGTTTTTAATACTTTATATTATTTATATAAATAGTGTCTTACTTTAAGAACTAAAAAAAACGCCCCTACTTTACTTTTTAATTAAAATAACTTTGTAATTTAAGTGTTGGTAAAGTAACTAATGAGCTTCTTGCCGGTTCTTGTCGGTAGAATTCCAAACCGGTGGTAGCTTGAATTTCTATAATTTAATAAAATGCCGATGCAAAAGTGTTTGTTTAAGCCTACTTGAATAAAGTATATTTTGTTCTTCATATGCGCGACGTATGATTGCCAATCTTATATCATCTAAATATTAAATTTAAAAAAAAATTAAAATATCTTTGAAATTATCTTTTACATAATTGACAAGTATAGAAGACTCATACTCATTCATAATAAAAAACTAAAATATTAATTGATCCAAAAATTAAGAAACAAAGTGAAAAATTATAAATTATTTACTTAAGTAAACTGTGCGAGTTTCTTACCGTTTGTTCTCGCTGAAAGTTGCTTTCCGAAACGGTGGTAGAATAATTGAAATATAGACGTTTCAAAAAAATGGCGTTATTTGATTTGATTATAATTTATTTGGTAGAAAAGAGAGTCTTTTCGAACCGAAGCGGCGTTAGTTTTACACTTAATTTAATACTATAATTATAAATAAATGATAAGGAGATATAAATACTATGAGCGATATACTTCAGCGTTACACAGGCACAAGAAAATACCACGAATGTCAGTCTGACGTCACACGACGCATAGCCGAGAGAGATCGTAAGATCGTCGGGCCGGAACGCAAATATCTTCAAATTGTTGATAGAACAGCCGGTTTGATTTGTACACATCATTTGATCCATATATATATATGGAGCTGTTTAATTAGGGATATTTTATTATTTTATTACTACCTAACTTCATCTATCTATGGGTAGAATCAGTCTACATAGTACATAAATTGAAGGATAGATACAAAGAAGACATCTTGCCTAAGCAAATCATCAAAGTTTTATCACAATCGGCTTAGCAATGGAAAGAAGAGTTTGATGGTGATCTTAACCTGACTAATTTTCATAGAGAATTTTACTAGCAGACTATCAAACTACGCCGGCGATGTAGTGCGCATAGGTGAACCCAAGTACAGGCGACTGAGGATTCAAAAGCAGAGCTAGCAAGTTAAATGCGTCTTACAACTCCTAAACATTAATTAGCTTCAGCATATTATTTAAAAAGCAATGAAATTTTGATTCCACCTTCTTCCATAAAGGTCGGCAATGCACCTGCAAGCCGGGGGTGTTGCAGACGTCTATTGGCGGTGTTGATCGTTTTCCATCGGGTGAGCCTCCTGCTCGTTTGCTTCGTCTTGATTGGTTTCAAATCCGGAGTTGGAAATCAATATTGAATTAAATTATTGGAGATAACTGGAAAAAAAGACTTTATTAAAATTAAATTTTAATCCATTGTATTATTCTAAACAGCCAACAATAACAAATTCAACCTGTTTACACATGACCTTATTTTTCACAAACATTTAAAAAAAATGGTTTTTCAATGTGTTACAGGTATCATTAAGTTTGGGATTATTTTTTATACTCCTTAGATACATTTGAAACACATACATATAATTTGTCTCCTACTACCCGGTAACCGCTACATAAGTGTAAAGGGGTGTTTTATCAACTCTGGATATGTCAGTCACATGTTACAGTCGGTAGCGACGCAAACGATCAAATACGTGAGATTTGGAACGTTCTCTGGTAGATCCTTATTATGGAGGCAACTTGAAATCGAATATCAAAATACTAATACGAATTGCAAGCAGTAGTAGGTATATATGAGCGTGTGTGAAACTAATAACTTAGTGTTTTGAATCTGAATTTTATATACTGTTTAAATTTAGTACGTAGGTACATGATGATAGCTCGCATAGTTTTTATATTTACAGATTAGATAGAGATTTAAAAGAAAATTTGCTTGATAATATAATCAATTATTAGATTGATAGTATACTAAATTACACACAACACAAAGGACATAACATCTTAGTTCCCAAGGTTGGTGGCACATTGACGATGTAAGGAATAGTTAATATGTCCATCAATGACATATGGTTGGCGAACGAGCATATGACAATTCATATGCTCGTTCGCCAACCTATACCATAAAAAATATTTGCTTATTATAAAAGAGCTTGAATAATATATATATGTATATAAAATTAAATAAAAAAAAAAACAGAACATACGTATATATATTTAAAAATTCGAGTTGTGTTCAATAAAACGACCATAAACTCCATCCTTGAAAAATATTGTGTACACACACATACAAATACATAAACATCCCTCCATTTATGTAACTGTTTATGAATAAATTTCAAACCCTTAATACTCAGCGCACTTAAATGTTCGAGTTTTACAATATGGCTTTCAATATTCTCTGTAAACAAATCGATTTTTCCATGATAACATTAGGTACTTACCTAAGTATAAAGTAAAGTAAAGTAACAGCCTGTAAATTTAAGGATAAGGCCTCCTCTTCCATTAAGGAGAGGGTTTGGAACATATTCCACCACGCTGTTCCAATGCGGGTTGGTGGAATGCACATGTGGCAGAATTTGATGAAATTTAAAACATGCAGGTTTCCTAACGACGTTTTCCATCACCGCCGAGCTCGAGATGAATTATAAACACAAATTAAGCACATGTATATAGCGGTGCTTGCCTGGGTTTGAAAACACAATCATCGGTTAAGATGCACGCATTCTAACCACTGGGCCATCTCAGCCTGCGAAGATACCTACGTATGCGAAGTTTTATTGAGATGAGTTAAGCAGGTTAAACGTGTAAACGAAACAATCATACAAACTCTGTCTCAAAATAATAAAATCAGTTACGATTGAATTCGATCCAAATTGTCAGAACATAAAAGTCAATAATGTTAAACGACTCGATATATGATTAGCTAAGCTAATATACGATTAAATCAATAATCGATTTGTAGCAAATCGAAATACACATTTAACTCACATTAGTGCTGAACGACAATATGTTATCGATATTGTCGGAAATTGAATCGACCAAGTTGAATCGCCGAGTTACGATTGAATTCGGATACGGTATTCGTTATATGTATTGAAAATGCATTTAATTTTTGTGAAAATATTACACATGCTAATGAATTATAAAAATATACTTTATTATGTATTTAGGAATATTTTTCTTACTAATGTTCGAAATGCAAAAGTTGGATAGATGTCTGAGATGTAACGTTATAATAAAGAAACTAATTTTAATGAAGTTTTAAAAGGATTTTAATTAAAATCTGAAGTAGGAAGCACAACGGCATTGTAATGTATTTATTAGTTATTGATCAGCTGTGACTTCGCGCGTGTTTGTATTTAACGATTTCATTTCATTATACATTATTACATGATTTGGCAGTGAAAATATTGTCAAAATCCGTCCTGCCGTTTCAGAGATTAGCTTGAACAAAAAGACAGGCAAACAGACAAAGATTGTAAAATATGTTAGTTTGTTATATGTACATATAACAAACTAAATTTAGATACACGCATTAAGTAAAAAGCGATTATTTTAATATTACAAACAGACACTCTTTTTCTTTATCACTATTATTATTTTTATTTGAAGGGTGAGTAAGCCAGTGTAACTACAGGCACAAGGGACATAACATCTTAGTTCCCAAGGTTGGTGGCGCATTCAAAATCAAAATCAAAGTATACTTTATTCAAGTGGGCTTTTACAAGCACTTTTGAATCGTCATTTAACAATTAAGTGAATACAGTCATGTTAGTTAATTTTTAAGTTAATACAATTATTAAATTAACATAATTTAATATAATATTAATATATCCTGCCTGGAAGCATTGACGATGTAAGGAATAGTTAATATTTCTTACAGCGTCATTGTCTATGGGTGATGGTGACCATTTACCATCAGGTGGCCCCTATGCTCGTCCGCCAACCAATTCCATAAAAAAAGCAATTTTCCATCATCATGTTACAGCGTTGAATTAAATATAAAGTAGTGTTATTCATTGTAAGCTAATGTATGTGTTGATGTCTTTAAATATACCTTTTATTTCTAATAAATATACTTATTGCATTTTATAGTAATATTTTTGTATGGATATTTAACAAATATATCAATAAAAAAAAACACTATTTATAATAAAATAAATTAAATTATAAATGTCAATTTTCGTAGCTCAATCCAAAACATACATAACGAGTTATCCTCACGAGGTATCGAAATTAATTCGGATGTGAAGCTGATGCTTCAGGATATGAGCGGACTTATCAGTTGCTAACTTTTTAACTCGACGTGCATGCGAAACTTACATCTATTACAACGATTTTCATTACAATACGGCTCATATTTGAATGAATTAATACGTATAATATTTAATATTTTCATTTTCAGAAATCCTTCTTAATATCACAAAGATTGATAAAGTTTCTTGAAGTATGATGTCATATATATATATGTTACTTGAGTTACGATCGAAAATTACATAATTTAAGTATCACATATGAATTTTTTATAGCCAGATTATGATTTGAAATAAAATAAAAACAAATTCATAAGTACATAAAGAGATCATTTTCTGAACATTTTGAAATTAAACTAACATCATCCATATTCACAAAAATATCACAAACTAGCGACCCGCCTTGTTTTCGCACGTCTAAAATTGTTTGTATTTCTCTAATAAATTGTGCATGTATTCATTTAAATCTTCCTCTTGAATCAATTTATCTTTTTAAACAAGCCACATCAAAATCCTTTTCATAATTTTAAAGATCTAATTATACAAAAAATAGGGACAGACAGCGGTGAACGACTTTGTTTTATACTAAGTAGTGATAATGATATATTTTAACGAGCTTAACTTTTTTTTGTTTGGGTCTAATTTTTCTAGATGATGTTCCACTTACTCTTATCCTCCAGAGTTGCAAATTCCCATGATTCAGTTTTGATTCATCCGATTATTTCCAACTGCATTTCAATATTAAGCCTGACTAGATTCTACACTCAGAATAAAGGTACCAGATAAAGGAACTCTTTAACGATCTACAACATAGACATTTTGTACAATTACATACGTTATATAATTTACAACTCAATCTTTAGCAAACATTATAAGAAAGCCTTCTAAGGTATATAATAGTATATATAAATTTTTCTTAGGCCAGGTTTCTGTTTTTATAGTATAATTCCACGGACATTTTTAACTTTGCCGTTTAAGTTTTCTAAATTGAAATCATTTGTGACAAATTATTGGTAAAGAACGCATATTATTCAATACAAAATTATGCACACGATAAAAAAGCGTGGAATTAATACTTGTTAACTGCCATCATGTATTACATACATAATATATAATTGTATTTAACTAACATGACTGTATTTTTAAATGTTGAAAAAGAGTAACTACTGAGTTTCTTCTCGGTAGAATCTACATTCCAAACCGCTGGTAGCTTCGCGTAATATAGTTGTTAAATGACGATTCAGAAGTGCTCGTAAAAGCCTACTTGAATAAAGTCTATTATGATTTTGATACATCACCTCACATTTATTATTTGTATGGATGAGAAATAATATGTAGTCGTATCGGTTACGTGCCTGAGGTATTTTGGAATGAGATGAGGTTTGACGAACAAATGAAAAATGTAATACGACGCTTTCAATTTATAGGGCTGTTTTTCTATTATCGTCTCATGTGTCGCACATCGAATTTTTTTATATTATAGCACCTTTGTGGTCGGCCATATTGCTTTCAATATCGGCCTTATTCTAGAAAAAAATGCTCTCTAAACACTTTTCGATGAACAATCGGCTTATATTTTAAACCAAAGATTCTCTCACAAACCACAAGTATTACACAATTTGATAACCCTCATATCAAAATATAGTAATAGTAGTAGTATTACTACTACTACTGTATCAAAATTGACAGCCTGTAAATATCCCACTGCTGGGCTAAAGCTTTCTCTCCCATTGAGGTGATGATTTGGAGCATATTCCACCACGCTCCAATGCGAGTTGCTGGATACATAATATGTGTCAGAATTTCGTTGAAATTAGACACATGTAGGTTTCCTTACGATGTTTTCTTTCACCGTTGAGCACGAGGTGACTTATAAATACAAATTAAACAACTTTGAACCGTAATAATCGGTTAAGATGCACGCGTTTTAGCCACTGGGCGATCACGACTCTACCCTCATATAAAAAATGGTAAATTTGAAATCAAGACATTAGCCAAATTATCATTTTGAATCAAAACTATTAATTAACCACAGCACATAAGATATTCAAATATATGATCCTTTCTGGGTCCTAATATAAGCCAAACATATTAATTTTAAACCCACATCTGCATTCCGAATCTAAACAGGCAAAGTTATGGGATGCTCGCAAATAGTTTGGGACCAGGAGGTCATGAGTTGTGCAAATTGTTGGTACATTACCATACATTTACATATCACACGGTGACGTTAAGTGTCTCTGGAAAAGGTGGGCGAATGCTTTATTTAATAAGGTGCGAACGAGACGGAACGTTGTTTTCATTTTATGGTTTTTTTTTAATTTGTATTTCGAATGTTCCTGTTTGTATGTGTGAGTGTTATATTGGTGTAAACTACGTATTCGTTTTGTTATTGTGGTACTTATTAATGGATACTTCGATTCCACTCACACATCTGTTAATATTATTTGTGACTCTTCTAATTCGTTAACTTAAATTAATTTAAAATTGAAAAATCGAATTATTTCAAAAAAGAAACTGTCATCATTATACATATAGTACTATTTATATAGTTATTATATACTAGTAGTGGCCGGAGGCTTCTTCGCGTTTTAGGGTAGTAGTCATGTGTTATGCAAAAAAAGTAGTCTATGTCCTTTCTTTGAAGTCAAACTTCATACCAAATTTCATTAAATTCGGTTCAGCGGTTTGATCGTAGAGAGAAGAGACATACAGTCAGACAGACACACTTACTTTCACATTTGTAATATTAAAAAATAAAAATATACATGAATTTATTAAATTATTCGTTATTTATTAAGGCATCTGACGTCACCATTGCATACGCTTCTAAGGTCTCGGAACTTCAATATTACAACCAAATCAAACAGATATCATTCGATCAAAGCGCTAGGTTTACCTAACCAACATAACCCTTGAACCTAGCCGAGGTTTATTTGCGTGTACAAAGTTTATTCTCTAATTGGATAGCGATCATAGATCAGGTAATAACTGACCACATAGTACCACATAGTTCGAACATGGAAATTCCAATCCAACGGACCAATATTTGCGGAATTATCCGGGCTTAAGAGATCGTATGTGCTCGTATTGCGAGGATTAGAGCCAGTCACGTGATCCGGCGAGATCGGCCCGGAGTGTGTACTACACGTATTGTTGGTATACGGTTTAAGTTATACGTGGTTACCCGATCAAATTAAATAGAAGGTCAAATCAAAGGTATCTGTATACATTTTCATGTAGTATTATATTTATTAGTATAATTAAATATTGATTATTTTTCATTATAACGTTAGTGTATATGTTTAATTTCAATTTTTAAATCACAACAGTTCTGTTCCTTTAGGAAATGTGATTTGTACTTTGTAAGTACCAACATAGAACCTGATTTTCTTATATTATTATTGTTCTATTAGAAAATTTTAGTAGTGCTGCTTTAACAGTAAAACAAATTCATTATTATTGTTTAATGCAACGTTTCCCGGTTCTAATGTGATAACAGAGTCATTTTCAAGCTGATTTGATATAAATTAATTTAAAAATGTACATTCTATAATTTCAAATAGTTTTTGCTTACTAACATATAGTGACTTAAATCGCTTCAGCCTATGAATGTACCAGACATTAATCGCATAAGTATAGCTGTACCCTCGTTAAGATTAATCTCGGTTGGGTTTTGCGACATCTGCATTCGACAATTATGTCCATATGAAAGTAGGGAATACTAGAACCTTCCTAATATATAGCTTTATAGTTGAGACAAATTTGTATGATGAAATGTTCATTTAAATAATTCACACTTTTTTTTATTGAAGACGAAATCTGCTTCCGATGGTTTATAATTTTTTGGTGTATACTAGTTAGTGAGATTTTTATTTTGAATTTGAGATTTATATACATTTATTGAATATAAGTTGTGTTATTTACGATGAAAAAAAATTATGATGAGAGCAGAGATGGCCCAGTGGTTAGAACGCGTGCATCTTAACCGATGATTGCGGGCAAACCCAGGCAAGCACCACTATGTATTTGTGCTTAATTTGTGTTTATAATTCATCTCGTGCTCGGCGGTGAAGGAAAACATCGTGAGGAAACCTGCGTGTGTCTAATGTCATCGAAATTCTTCCACATGTGCATTGCACCAAGTCGCATTGGAACAGCGTGGTGGAATATTTTCCAAACATTCTCCTTAATGGAAGATAAGGTCTTATCCTAGCATCGGGAAAGTTACAGGCTGTTGCTTTACTTTCACTTTATTTATGATCAGTACTTTTTATTTTAAAGGAAGAATTGATTCAAAACTTTTCTATATTTGAATATGGATAGAAGAAATTGTTCTTTTTTTAAATAATTATTTATCCAAGTAATTAAAAAAAAACATAGATTCGAATCTTTAATCGAACATCGAGGAAGTTATATAAATAAAGTACGAGTACACTACCGTGCATTGAATGAGCCCGATGACAATTTTATACACACGATAAGTTTTTATCGAATATTTAATACATCCTGGATACTTCAAAGAGATCTTAAGGGATAACCGAAGAATCTCCATATAAGCTGTCTCCCACATTCCGGTACCAACACATTTATCTGCCTCGTAAATAGCTCCATATCACCGCAGCTACCGACAAAACACATTATAATATCTTCCACATAAACAATAGAATGGCCAAGACGACAAGCCACGTGTGGTCCGACTGTTAGCGTGAACTAGAAATAAAGCGATTTAATGTACAACGAAGAATGACTTACAAGAATGAACTATAATATCAGTGGGACTTAAAAGTAGATATTGCTTAAATTACGAAACGATAAAGTACGAAACGTTATCGTAATATTACGCATAAGTTCAAAATAATTGTGACGTAAGAGAAACTGGCTTTAGTTAATAAAGTCCTTTGATAAACACCATGTATACATTGAGGTACAAAAATGTTTTACTAATACTAATATTCAATCAAAACTTACGTGATGATGATAGTATGTGATCATTGTTTATATGTAATGCCATAAGAATCTATCCAGTTCTAGGTCATTGAGAGTCTTAGCAAAAAGTCAATGTGTGTATTATGCGACTTTTAATATGAGCACTGAATTACAATATTTAAAGAATACACGCATCAAAATGACGTATCACACAAGTAGCATTGGTTGAATTTTAACATTTCAGAAATAGAACGCAAAATGATTTATTAATATTTTCTGTGATATAATGTTTGGTGAAAAATAAAATGAACGTTCTCTTTACACGCTGTCACTGGGACCAACATTATACTAAGAAGCCCAATTAATCAGTAGACGGGCTAATGAGCGAATATTTCATTGTCCAGCTCCTTCTGCGATAGAAGGGTAAGGGCTGTCGAAAAGGGATAGTTGGTATTGATAAAGGGGTAAAATTGAGTTAAAAACAAAGTCAATAAATGAAATACTTTCGATTTATTATAATCGATTATTATCGATTTATATAAAAAATTATGACACGTATTGTTAATTATATTGTTTCATAAAATTTAAAATAAATGCTTTGTTCGAATCAATTATAACAAGAATAATTTTATAGGATTATACATATGTATATTTCACCAACCGGTATCACTTGAATAACTGATCGGTTTTATGGTAAAAGTAATATGTTTTGAACTGGTAAAGTCACAAACATACCTGTGACATAAACGCTAACGGAACGTATGAATGCAAGAAACTGGACATAAGTGTCACAATTTCTATAATTTTACGTTGATTAATTGTCTATAATGCAAAACACTATTGATCACCACATATTGCGTGATCACTGACATTATTTCTTTCTTCTTTTTTTTTCTTTGAGTAAAACAAAATTAAGTAAAACAAAATCTCAAAATATCCTTCCCTTTCACTGTTAGGAGCTTACTTCTCTCTATACTCTTTTCATTCTTAATACATGTAAGTTTTATTGTGAGCTGTGGTTTCATATAACTATCATAAATCAAGTATATGTAGTACGAGAGCTGAGATGGCCCAGTGGTTAGAACGCGTGCATCTTAACCGATGATTGCGGGTTCAAACCCAGGCAAGCACCACTATATATATGTGCTTAATTGTGTTTATAATTCATCTCGTGCTCGGCGGTGAAAGAAAACATCGTGAGGAAACCTGCATGTGTCTAATTTCATCGAAATTCTGTCACATGTGCATTCCACCAACCCGCATTGGAACAGCGTGGTGGAATATGTTCCAATCTCTCTCCTTAATGGAAGAGGAGGCCTTATCTCAGCAGTGGGAAATTTACAGGCTGTTACTTTACCTTTACTACTTTATAAAAATCAATGTCACTTGTCCAGTTTTCATCTTCTTCAAAACAACTTTATCATAATATCGGAAGAGGCACTGTCATCTAAAAAAAAACAATAATAATAAATATACCAATTAAAAAAGTTAATTCCCTAAAGTCTACGTTACATCTAGTTATTATATTAAGAATCCATTGAAATAATACAACATTCAAAACGGCCCCGTCGTGTGCATGAACCATTAATAATTCCCTCAGACACACACGACAATCGCAATCATATTATTATATTATCGAAGTCTGTGTTGGACAACCCTGGATGCGGTGTCTTGAGACGATAGTACGGGAGCTGACGGATTACAAAGCTCTTGTGTTACGTCTAAAAACTCGGATTTTAAAATGTGTGACGTTTGCAATTATTATGATTCATTGTTACATATTTTTTATATTTTTTTTTTTTTGGCCAGTATTCTTATACGTTTTTCAAACTATTCGGTCAATGGTATTAAAACAATGTTTAACATATTTACAAAAAGGTTGTATAGTAATCATTCTATATATATTTTATATAAATAATAATTTAAAGAAACTGAATCTATTCTAATATTTTAAATGTGAAAGCAACTCAGTCTATTTGTCTGTCGCTCTTTAATCACCAAACCAATGAACCGAATTTGATGAAATTTGATGTGAACTCCACTATTTTTCCGGCTACTTATTTGCCTTACACGTGAAAACTAAACCCATGAAACCAGAGCAAAGCAACAACAATTAGTTTTTAATAATTTTAAATTATATAATCTATATTTTTACTTAATGTAATACATATATAGTTTTGGTAGTCGCCTCCTGGAGTAAAAGGGTTGTCTCAATCGAAACGTATCACAGGCAAGGGATATTTGAGCCATGTGGCGGGTTCCGTCACACACTCGCCAACTAACGCAGGCAAAACATTCGGTGCGCGCTGATTGCCATACTATGAACATCCATGGATCCGAATAATTTTGATACTATTATAACACTATAATATTTAAAGTTTTATATTTTTATTATTATTAATTGACATTGTACATGGAAAGAATGTAGTAATTTCGAATAGATAGTAGCTTTAAATAAAGTTCTGTACAAAGCGTAAAAAGTATTAATCAAAAAAAATCAAAATACACTTAATTCAAGTAGGCTTTTACAAGCACTTTTGAATCGTCATTTAACAATCACGTGAAGCTACCACCGGTTCGGAAAGTAGATTCTACCTTTTTCTACTCTTAATATATTATATATGTTTCCCAAAATGTTTGTTTTTGCTAGTAGGTTTCTTCTTCACGAATATATTGTTTAATTGAGGAATTTTCTGTGTTCCAAGTAATCATCTATCACAATTTCCCAAACTTTACTCTTGCACTGACATGGTTGTATTTTAAACTAATAGATAGTAAAGCTCTTTTCCCAGTACCAGATATTTAAAGAATAATATTGTATATAAAGTATCAAACCGTATTAATCGCTCTATAATAATGACCACAGTACCTCGGTAGCTCAAATCTACATATTGGTAGAGCATTTCTTGCATCCCCGTCTGAGATATGTGTCTTGGGCCTCCCTGTCCGAGCCCGGGGTGGTTGCAGGGGTGGATTTAAAA
The DNA here is from genome assembly GCF_905220365.1 of Vanessa cardui. Lineage (NCBI taxonomy): Eukaryota > Metazoa > Arthropoda > Insecta > Lepidoptera > Nymphalidae > Vanessa > Vanessa cardui. The sequence goes on from NC_061139.1 coordinate 3,569,550, forward strand.
GAGGAATTATTATTTAATTCCATTTGAATTAAAACATAAAATTTATTATTTTATTTATTAATTATGACAGATAATATTATGTTGCCATAATATTATCTGTCATAATTGTAGTTATGCTAGTAATTTATGTTTTGTGTATTATTATAACAATAGTTAAATAGCTTGAAAGGTTTTTTAAAATGTTTTTCAATTGAACATACAAAATGAAATATAAAATAAAACAAAAAGTTATTATATGTATCCCGAATATATTATTGAACATTTATACATTTTATCTGTAACTTACACAAAGAATATATTACGTACGTGCTTTAATTTCTTATAATTGAAGGAAGAACTATACAAATAAGCTAAGATTTTTATGGCAACACTGAATATATCAATCTATTTAAAAATCAATATATATAAAAATTTTCCGTTACTGAGTGACTGAGTGACTGACAGACAACGCACAGCTCAAAACCACTGGACCTAAAGACTTGAAATTTGGCACACGTATGCCTTGAGTGTCCTAGAGGTGCACCAAGAAGGGATTTTTCAAAATTCCCCGAGATAGGGAATAAATGGGATTTATATTTTCGAACCAAAGTATCTCTATCTCCATAACTATAATTATTAGGGGTTTCATATTTAGCATGCAAGTAGGTTATAACAACAACTAAAAACTATTTTTAGGATATATCAGAATTCTCAAGGGATAGGTAATAAACGGGACTTGTTTATTATAAGCATTGAAACCTGTGCGAAGACGGGGCGGATCGCTAGATTAAAATAAAAGGCATATAGCAGAGATAGGCAGTGTTAACATTTAAACACATTATAACCCTGTCATTACAAATGTAACCCAAGTAGTATATAGAAACAAAGTTCGCAGATAACATTCGAGTCCGTCCCTTAATCATAAATGCTTAAGGTATGCAGGCCCAGTGATAAGTTAATTCCTGGTCGGTCCCAACCCGTATCAAAATTATAATGGCTACGAGAATGTGTGTTGCCTTATTGAAATCGTAATGGGTCTATACCGATTTGTATGAGTTATTTGTTAATTGTTATGTTAATTTCGACTTCGCTATGTTAGTGTACGATGTTGTAACTATGTGTAGTTGTAGCCTTTTGTCTTGTTATTAACGATGTTTCCTTAAAGTTAATATATATTCATATAGTAGGTAAAATCATAGCTAGTAAATAACATTTATGGCGTCGGTAGGAAATAGGGAAATGGACTTGATGGTAAGTGGTCAACATTGGTGGGGCTATAAATAGTAACTATTCCTTACATCGCGAATGTGCCACAGACTTTTGAAACTGATATGTTTACTATCTATTGTTTGATACACTGGCTCACTCAATCTTCAAAATCGAACAAAAATAATGTGCTATAGTATTGTACACGTTGTAAAGGTCTTCGAAAAATTCTTTGACATACTATAACATATGTCTATTTCTTAGGGACAACCCACAATAACTATTCTTATCCTTTACTATTTACAAGAATAATGGCTTATTTTCATAATACTACATTAATCCTTATCAAATACGAGTACATTGTACAGTCAGAGTAAGAAAAGGTTCGTCACCTTAAGATCAATTTTCGTGTGCTCAGTATGGGCGATAAGCTGTTTTACCGATTGACATGTCGCGTCGCAATGTAATTATAAGTTACATGTAGATAAGAGTACTATGTAAGTTTAATTTTATATACATTGTCAGTATTATATACATTAGTGCTTTAGTTTCAAAACGTACTAAGAGCTTACGACTTGATAAAGGAACGAATTTGATAACTGACGAAGGATTTTTTACTCTGACTGTACATTTAACATACATCAATATGGTCCATTACAGTAATGGACAGAGCTGAGATGACCCGGTGGTTAGAACGCGTGCATCTTACTGTTAATTTCGGGTTCAAACCCAGGCAAGCACCACTATATATATGTGCTTAATTTGTGTTTACAATTCATCTCGGGCTCAGCGGTGACGGAAAACATTGTGAGGAAACCTGCATGTGTCTAATTTCATCGAAATTCTGCCACATATGTACTCCACCAATCCGCATTTATACAGCGTGGTGGAATATGTTCCAAACCCTCTCCTTAATGGAAGAGCAGTGGAAGTAAAGTAACAGCATGTACATTTCCCACTGCTTTATCTCAGCAGTGGGAAATGTACAGGCTGTTACTTTACTTTACTTTTTTTTTACTGAACAATCAAATCCCCTAATAATAAACTCACACGTCTAACATCATGACTAACTTTCTCATACAATATGAAATTGTATCTTCAATATAGACAGTTGGAAACGTGGGCGATGCGTGGGTTTACGAAACTTTCTGCTTATTACTACGTGGCAATAGAGAATCAACAATAACCAGCTAGCAATGAACTTTCGTACGCGTATAAGTTTCGAGATAAGATTATGACACGATGGGTCTAGGAAACTGGATATGTGGACCATCGAATCCGATAGGATATCTAGTGCTTGCGATATTAATAGCACGCGTGGACATGATGTGTAGAGAAAGTTCCTGTAGATTATCTGTGTGGTTGAAATTATTTGCACCTACGCAATTCTGTGCATTGTTTCTAACGGGATTATATAAGTATTTGATTCCGTAATAAGCAGTAATATCAAAAATGCGTCTATTTATGTACGCGAGGGAAAAATATTTTGTAGTACAATTGAGAAAGAAATTGCATGCTTATTATCAATTATAAAATTGAATAGTCTATTTATTAATAATAAAACAATTATGTTAAATGTTCCTTTCTTTAATTTGAATTAAATTTGTACTTAAACATTGTAAAATAAGATAAGGTAAAGTTGTCTATAGTCCAGGGACTTAATTAAAGCTGAGTTGAAAGCAAGCTGACTTGCTTCATCATCATCCTGACGAAGAAGCGCATGCATCATGACCATCTTCATCATGTGTAATACTGAAATAGCAATAGAATCTGATCATTAAAACTTTATATAATAATATACAAATATTTTATCAAAGCTCCATCTTAAAAATATCCTTATTGTCCAAACGCTATGTAAATTTGGTGTTTTCTGATAAAGAAGGAACAAACCGGTCAATTTAATTTACTATATTATAAGCTTTCAGAAGCGGTTTTACTTTAAAAAAATATACACGTGGTAAACTAAAGAGAACATTATTTTTTACACTTATAATCAAAACAACAGTAATCAAAGATTTATCACAACATGAGATTTTTAACTTAATTTAGTAAGATCTCCGCTCTACACAAAGTCTCGAAAAAGTAATCCCCTGTCAATGTGGTCGCACGCCCTACCGTCCTTTTTTGTATAAAACAGAAAAAATAAAATTGTTTTTCTAGCATGTAGATTTCAAATATCAATTTAACTAATAAATTCGTACAATCATATATAAGTAATTTGATACAATTCAACAGTATACAAGTTAGTAATCACTTGGATTGAGGTCCAAAACTATCCTTAATCGGTCTCATGTGCTTCCCCTTGGCCGATCCGTCCTCAGAACTCGGCCGCACATGTGTTTAATACCCCGACATTAGTCAGTCTGTAATTGCCAAGTGATTCTACTTTCAGTCCCTTACTAAAATCTTAATGCTAGTTTGGTTAATCATTCATTTTGGACCCGATGTGGATAAAGTGGACTATTATGACAGTTTTGAGATATTACACGTACTGTTCTCTTGTTAAATATACGACCAAACCAACTTCTGATGTAAGTGAAGATTATTGTATGGGTTTATTCATTCGAAGATAGAGTTGTAATATTTAATCTATACATATAATAAAATTGGAGTCTGTTTGTAATATTAAAATAGCCTTATTTTACTCAATGCATATGTGCATATATAAGGTACATATTCTAAAATAACATTTTTTACAATTTTTGTCTGTCCGTCCGTTTGTTCCGGCTAATCTCAAGAACGGCTGGACTGATTTTGACGGGACTGGCAGATAACTGATATAATTAGCAGTAACTTAGGCTACAATTTTTTTTTTTTGGTAAATTCAAACGCATACAAGGTCGCGGGCACAACTAGTATCATCCAAATAAAAAATTAAATGTACTTTCAAGTAGACTTTTAAGAGGATTTTCGAATCATCATTGCACAATATGTAAAATGAACCACTATTTCGGAATGTAATCTACATTTCGTAACGAGAACCGGCAAGAAAATCAGTAGTTACTATTTCCGAGCATTTAAAATACAAATTTATTTTAGTTAAATGCAATTATGTATGTGTATAATATATTTTACATTGAAGACTTTTTTATAGTCGTAATAATCTTGCATTGTAGAATATATTTTTTTTTAATTAATGAAATGTTTATAAATTATTATGTTTATATATTATATCTCATAATGTTTTACGAAATACTTTAAATTTAATGGTAGGGCTTCGTCCAAACCTATCTGAGTAGGTACCAACCAATCACCACATTTTTTTGACTAGCAAGTAGCAACTATACTTTAGCTGGAGTATATCTATAGTAACTAATTGCTCTCTGATCATGGTGATAAAGGTAGAGCACATATGGATATATTTAATTGTCTAGACATCTGCCTTAAAATAAAAACCTATATATAATACTTCGAGTATATATATATAATACTTCGAGTAGGTGCAAAGATTTTCTCGACATAAAACCCAGCACATCGGGAGACCTAACAAGCTCTGGACCATCACCACATATATCCACATACACATGTTTATACACAAGTTTCAAAGAAAGTTAAAGCATAACAAAGTTTCGCTTCAAAAATTTATTCTTATTTATTGACTATCCCCAGATACCGTTTTAATTTCCGGGATAGAAGATATCCTGTATATCCGAAGCTTAAACAATAAACGCCCAAAGTTTTATTAACAACATATTTATGGAGCCCCGCGTTATGTATATAACAGGTCAACAATATTAGTATTACTATAAGTGATATAATATGTGAATATAATTAATATATTATGAGTTATAGCTGAACGCGAAGTTATGCCCGCGCAAAATTGCACAACTTTTACCTCCCATATGTACCTCCTTGAGAGGTGATTTATAAAAAGTAGCTTATGTATGTGATAGGTTAATGTTAAACAAATGTAACGATGTTAGGATTTTATTATCGTACTAAATTATTCGAGACCATTCTAGAATACAAGCAAACTGGGTCAAACGAAAAATAACAAAAATCTATACAGCCAGTAAACATTATTAAAGACCTTATTATTGATAAGTACTTTCACATTACATTTACAGTACATTTTGTAAGACCCAATGCCTTATGAAATTGTTTATATTAGACAGCTCCAACAGTATGTGCCTCTTTTCCGTCAACATCCTCTCCTCTTCTATAAAGAGGTAACAAATAGAGCTACTTTCGCATTTATAATATTAGTATAGATGACAGCTGTCAGATAGATCATCGGAATTCAAGCTAAAAATTCCATGTTCAAATATTCACCAATCGATTTTCAGGTTTTATGACGTCACAAAACGAGGAAATGTTGACAGAATAAAAAAAAAATTGCCGTTTCTGTTATGCTATTTATTTAAAATGGTAGGTACATTCTCTACATACTAATGTGTAACTCTCTCGTACTCTATATATATGACAAATTGTAAAATGTAAATTAATTTAAAATTAATTAATCATTAAATAAAAAAATATCTGATTATGATTGATAATGTTTAGAGGAGATAAAATAAATAAATACTATTTATTTTTTTGCAATATATTTACCGAAAAGTAATCTGTTATATTTTTTAACATCTATAGTAATCTATTCAGATAATTATCCAAAAGTCACAGCTTACAAATAAAACTTAATCTATAATATATTAATATGATTAATTTTATAACGTTGAACTTGAATTTATTTGATTTATTACAAATATAAAATATTCTTTGTACGAAACACTAAAAGTATTCAAACAGACCACAATCCGTTTAAGCAAATACAGCAACAAAACGCTGACAGCATAAAGTAAACTGCAGCCATATTGGATCAAAAATTGCGGGAAGTGAAACGTCAAAAGTCAGCATTTTTATTGTTATCGAACAAACGGCATACGTAGCCTTAGTTTACATAATACACGGGTGGGTGGAAAACGAATTCATTAAACGTTTTTCATTATTTTATTGGTGCGAATGTAATTAACAATGATTTTTAAATTAATAATTCGAAGCACATTTTAACTCTATACATAAAGCATGATAGGCATTTTCACTTTATTTGTTAATCAAAATCAATATGCTATATTCGACGTATTGAAAAAGGCTGTTACAAAAATATGAAGTTATTTTACAGATTCGTGTATGTACAGTATGTATGACAGCTACTGGCAGTTCCGGATGTAGTTTCTACCGAGAAGTACGTTTCTACAGCAATAAACTCAATAGTTTATATTTTTCATCATTTGAGTTGAAAAGTCAGTCATATTCTCCTCCATACCTCCATAGTCCATCCTCCATAGTATTTATCATATTCATCTGTAATATCTTTTTTTTTGGGTAATTTCGTTGTGATGTTTTCCTTTTTGGTAATATGTTTTATTTATTTATTTTCGTGTGCGCGCATATGTTTATGTTTACCCAATAGTCAGGGGCGATCTGAAATCAGTGCTGTGCATTAGCACAGCTTATACTGAGATGATTCCCTTGCTCTTTAAATTTAATTATTTTCTTGTGTATAATCGATGTAATGTACGTGTATGTGTAGCAAAATAAATGGTTTAAAATACAATTCTTTTTGTCCGAAAGTCAATAAGTATTAACTCCACGCTTTTTTATCACCTGTAATATGTAATATGATTTTGAACAAGATACCTTTTTGACGATTACGTTTTTTAAGAAATGATTTGAATTTATGCATTGGCAAAGTATTTATATATAGTAGTTAGTGCTTTGTTATTAACGTTCACTTAAGCGCTAATATTTTTGTTTAATTGATAAGAAGATTATTATAAAAGTTACGTTATTGATAAAAGCGAAGCACAATATTTATATTATATTTATAATAATGTAAGTAATTAAAAATAAATATCTAAAAGCAAAACATTAATGAATAAAATAGTAATATATTTTGACTTAAATTGTATATGAATTCATTAAAGTATGAAGTATCGGACATTCTCGTCATCTTTTCGTATTTCTGTAAATTAAATTTTATATTGTATCTATCAATATATGTATATAAAGTAACGTGCTATGGAAAGGGCTATGCTCGGCGTTTCTTTGAGGGATCGCATCAGAAATGAGGTGATCTGTCAAAGAACCAAAGTCATCGACATAGCCCACCGGATTAGTAAGCTGAAGTGGCAGTGGGCTGGTCATATTTGTCGTAGAACCGACAACCGTTGGGGAAAACGTGTTCTAGAGTGGAGACCGCGTCTCGGCAAACGTAGTGTAGGACGTCCTCAGGCGCGGTGGAGTGACGATATACGCAAGGCGGCAGGCAGGAGCTGGATGCGAGTAGCCGAAGAAAGACCACAGTGGCGTGCACTGGGAGAGGCCTATGTCCAGCAGTGGACAAAAATAGGCTGTTGATGATGATGATGATGAAGTAACTTGTCCCGACTAACTGGTTCATCGTTGCTGATTTTAATTTTTTTGTCGTTTGATTGAACAGAAACCCACTATAGAAGGAAATTTGGAAATTCTAGCCCTAAGGGGGTGAAATAAAGTTTGAAAATGTGTATGAAACTCCGCCAATTATAAAATTAGAATATACACCAAAATAGTATAGAAAGAGAGCTTAAATTAATGTAATATTTTAAGTTGATCCGTAAATATATTCAACAACCACGCGAGCAAAGCTTGCGGGCAACAGCTAGTAATTGATAAAAGAACATCCTGTCTTATACAATGATCAATCGTCATCTAAGAACATACAATTTTAATTTTGAATAATACTAGAATCAACAAAGGAGGTTTTACATAATTTGTTTTTTTTTTTTTTGCTAAAGGCCAGTAGTTAAACCGTTTCGAACTAGTATTAGGATATATCTTTTAACCAAATATGCTTAGCTATACAAAAAAAAAACGCGAGAGTCCGTCGTTCGTAAACTTTTTAATTGCCCCGAGCGACCGCGACCAATCGAAAAATCGCATTGTTTGATATCGAATTGAAAAGTTGTAGCCTCAAGTCGTCGCGAATTTGTAACTGGCACTCGAATTAAAAATGAATACTTGAAATTTTAAGTGCATGCGAGTCGAAACTCATTCTAGTTGTGAATAATCTCTTTTTTTTTTTTTGAATTCGTTCGGAATTATGCTCGGAATCCGGACGTAATAATTAGTTGACGAAATAAAAAAGGCTCGGGAAGTGTAAAACTTTACCGACGGTTTTTTTTTCTGCATAATTTTTTTTTGGTAATTAGCGCTCAGATAGTGCATGTCTCTTACGATTTAAGAGCGTGCTTGTTCGTAGTTTGATGAGCAATACTAGTTGGTTTTAAATAAAACTTTTCCTTTGTAACTATGAAAATGATATTATGGGTAAAATAAAAAGTTAACAGCGCGTGAATATCAAAACCTACCAAACCCTCCTCTTCTGTTAGGGAGAGCTTGGAGGTTATTTCACAACGGTGCTCCACTGCGGTTTGGTGGATATGTTTGTGTAATATCAAATCCAATATTTACCCTTGCAATATTTTTCTTCATCGCTAAGATTGTAATTAAATCTGCTGTCTATGTATGCACATGTCATATTACACTCAGTTGTCACACAAACTAACATACGAGGATTGTTATTCTGTAATATCTAATTGATGTCAAACAACTATACCTACATAGTATTCTATATATATGTTTTGATTTAAAGAGAGAACGAGCCAGTGTAACTAGAGACATAAGGGACATATCACTTTTTTCTAAGACCAGTGACACATTGATACTATAGGAAATTAATAGTTTTTTCATTGCCAAGATGTGGGCAATGATAACTATTACTATAAGGTGGCCTATTTGGCAATTCGCCTTCAGGTACTAAATAAGAATATTAGTAAAACAATGTTTATAAAACATTGATATTGATAATTTCACCTTTATGCTCTGTATCATAAGATTTTTGACGTAACATGCGAGAAATTTATATATTTGTTTATTATATTAATGTAAATATAAATAAATATTGGACATCACATACATTGATCTGATCCCAATGTAAGCAGCTAAAGCACTTTTGTTATGGAAAATCAGGAGTAACGACGGTACCACAAACACCCAGACCAAAGATAACATAGAAAATTAACGAACTTTTTCTATATCGATTCGACTGAGAATCGAACCTGGAACCTCGGAGAAATGCCGTACTCAAACAGGTGTACATACTAGTCGACCACAGACGTCGCCAATTATAAGATAATATAACAATTACCAAAGAAAACAAACCATTTATTCTGTACTACCTACAAGCATAATACTTATATTTATTCCGTTATCAAAATTACTAAAATTCAATATATACTGATGTTTTTTCCCTTACAGTAAAAATGTATGTTACACATCGATACATCTCATCTTTCGTAGAATTAGACGCGTGCGCAACACAATCATAATCTTAGGGGTTAATGGCTATGTAAGTTAATTATATACATTAAGTATAACACGTATATCTCTATTCTATCTATGGGTAATTGGAGCTTATAACATCCGATTATCGATATAATCATAATCGATTATAAAATATATCGAGAAATAATTTTATATTTATTTTACAAAGAGTTTAATCTTTTTTATAGTATAGAGTTACAACACGTCTTCATATAACTAATAAACTCATTAAAATCGATCCAAAACGTTCAATTTAAATCGTCGAATAATCGATATTAAAATACACATAATAGCAAATCGATTTGATATCGTTTTATGTCACAAAGCGAGCGCTAGACTCTAATACAAAAGCTACAATAACCACCAATGATACATGATAAATGACAGAGCGATAGATTATTACGGAATATCGACATCGAATACAATGACACGTTACATCCCTAGAATGATTTCATCGCACGCTTGAGTTTCTTCAATTAGCGCTGCACTATACTTAGCGGCGGACATTTTGTGGACCAACATGGTAACTCCTCATCCGATGTTTACTGGGTAATGGATGTGCTGGGCTAATTGAAATATTATAATCTTACCGATTATTATATAGCTGTGTTATATCATCAAAACTAATCGAATCAATACGTTTGTAGATTTCTAATCAAAACAAACTATTTCTTTTTGAATTATATATAATAAATTCTTGAAAATCATCTTAAAGGTTTTTTAAAAACGAATTATTAGAAGTTATTTAGGATTGATATACCAAGGGCATATATTGATATACCAAGCTGAAGCCAAAAAAATAACTAAATATTCGTGTATTATGTCTAATTACTTTTTTGTTCCATTTGCTGTCGAAACGCTTGGCCCTTGGAGTAGTGGTGCAAAAAGCTTCATCAAAAGTATAACACCTCGCCTCATTGCCTCCACTGGTGACAGGAGGGCTGGTTCGTTTTTTGCCCAGAGGATCGGAATTGCGATTCAACGGGGAAATGCTGCTAGCATTCTTGCCACCATTCCACGCGGTCAAGATTTATACAGTAACTAGTTTTAGTTCATATTTGTATATATATATTTAAGCATTTAATGTTGTTAATTCTTATGTTAATAAAGAGGGCATATAAAGATAAAAATAATAAAAACAAACATTTTCCAGCGACTTTGTTTATATGAAAAGTTTTCATTGTATCGTCTTATTGCTTGATTTGGAAAATGTAGTCATAGATTTTTTTCCAGAGTTCAAGTCTTATTGTAGAACATTTGCTTTGAAGCTTAGTTTCATCTGGGTAGGTTCTTTCCACTAACCATAGATTCGACCGTTAAATACAATCCGTCAGCCCAATTCCAATCCCTTGAGGGGCGAATAAAAAAAAAATGTCCTTCCTGGGGACACAAACTATCTTCATAATAAATTCCATCTACCAAGAAAATGTCTCTAAAGAATACATTTCTTCAACGAGGCATATTTGACACTTAAACTAACAATATAAACACGCTCAAATATTTTTATTTTCAACTTTTATATTTCTTATAATCTAATTTTCAAATTCCAAGACCTTGCTCCCTTTTTAAACATTTATATTCGTTAATTTACACACAGCCAATTATACTAATGTGTGTAGCTGACGATGTACCATTTGAGAAAAACGTCAACAGCGTTCTTACCGGTTCTTGTTAGAATCTAATTACGAACCAGTAGTATCTACACATTCAATGTAACATGGCAATTCAAAAATGCTTATACGAGCCTTATGAATAAAGAACATTTTGAAAACCTGTCCCAAAACAATGTGTGTAATTGAAAATACAATTCCCACAGCACAACGAATTGAATTAATCACAATTGAATATTGATCAAAATTAAATTTGAGAACAAAAAAAAAAACATTTCTCGAAAAGGCACAAAGAATGCTGCAATGGTGTTCATAAACAAAATGACGAATCACATTTAAAAAACGAAATACCATATTGATCTTTATTACGTCAGTATAAGGTTCAAAATATCAAATGAATACAATGGGAACTGCAAAGTTTGAAACAGAAATCGCACACATGTAATTGTTTCCTAGCCGGATGAAAGCCGGAGATGATATCTCGACTATTTATATCGTTAATAGGATCGACTCATTTGGGCATGACTTGCGGGTCCATTCGCATGTGAGGTCTGGCGTAGAACGTAAATGAACACGACTAATATTATACCGTCTGCTATCCAGTATACAAAGATTGATTAACTGGGTTTTAGTAAATAATTGAATAAAGTTTTTGTTATGGAATTGGTTGGCGAACGAGCATATGGACCAACTGATGGTAAGTGGTCACCATCACCCATAGACAATGACGCTGTAAGATATATTAATTACTCCTTACATCAATCAGTCAATGCGCCACCTACCTTGGGAACTAAGATGATATGTCTCTTGTGCCTGTAGTTTCACTGGCTCACTCACCCTTCAAACCGAAACACAACCATACTGCGTCCTGTTGCTTAGCGGTAAAATATCTGATGAGTTGGTGCTACCTACCCAGACGGGCTTGCATAAAGCCCTATCACCAAATAAAAGTTTTATGTTTTATTAAGTGCTTTGTGTCGTAATGTTTATAACTAAAATAACACATTAAATTCAATACCAAATAGTGACAATCCCACTGCTGGGCAAATGTATTTTCTTCTGACTGAGTTTAGTCGTAGTTTCAATTACCAAATAGGATAAGAATCATTTAACGTTGAACAACTGTCAACATATATTCATTCATTGACATAAATATCCTAATATAAATGTGAAAGTCTCATATCTGTTTGTCTGTTGCTCTTTTACTACTAAACCAACGAACCGAATTTGATGAAATTTGTTATGAAGCAAATTTGAACTCAAAGAAAGGATATACTCGTACAGTTTTTGTCTAACACATGACAACCAATCTTAAAACGCAAGCGAAGACGCGGGCGATAATAGTTAATATGAAATTAAAGCATTTTAAACGTAGACAGTTACATTCTACGCCTTACCAATAGAGCTATGGGGGTCTACTTGCAGTAACATTTAGATCATCATTAAATGTATGTAGCTATCGCTATTGTGTGTCGTACTCGATTTTTATACGGAACTAATTAGATTTGAACCAATGACGGCTAATTGACACTGACATTAGCTAGTGCTTAATGTAATTTGTATACAATGATGAGGCTAAGGGTTGCTCAGTGAGTATTATAACGCTAAGATCGTTATTAGGTAGTAAGATAATACAATACAACTTATAAAATTACGTTTTTTATATTAGATAATATGTCTTTTTATAAAATGTAACAGTAACAGCCTGTGAATTTCCCACTGCTGGGCTAAGGCCTTTTTATCACTAAAGAGAAGGTTTGGAACATATTCCACCGCGTTGTTCTAATGAGGGTTGGTGAAATGCACATGAAAACATATATACACATGAAATTAGTCACTTGTAGGTTTCCTCACGACGTTTCCTTCACCGCCGAGCACGAGATGAATGATAAACACAAATTAAGCACGTATATATATGTATAATGGTGCTCGCCACCACTGGGCCATCTTAATAAATATATTTATTTTATTTTGCTTATTCACAATCATAGTTTCAAAAACGACTATCTACATTTTTCTCTGATTCGAAGATGTTTTTGGAATACGATCTGGTGATTGTACTTGAGTCAGAATTTATCCGACGTAAGCACCTTCGTTACATTTTCTTCGTAGTCGATTACACCATTAGCTGATGATAAAACTTTTTAGAATTCCAAGTATGTAATTTATAAGTGGGTACCGTTAAACAAATACATATTTATGTGTTGCTGTATTCCTGGATTTCCTGTATTCAGGAACAAGGTCATCAGATCCGTCATCGTTAGATTCCATGATTTATAGCACATTAATGGTGTAAGCATAAAGCACATTGAGTAGTTTTTAACCGACTTCAAAAAAAGAAGGAGGTCCTCAATTCGACTGCATTTTTTTATGTTTGTTACCTCAGAACCTTCCGCGGAGTGAAGCGATTTTTATAACTTTTTTTTTCAGTTATGGTTCGTCCAGAATCATGGTCATTATAGTCACTTACTATGGAAAGGCTAATTGGGAAAAGATCAGTATTCTTGTCATATTTTATATATTAATATTATTGGTTGACTACTTAAAAATCTTTAACAAAAGTCGTACATTAGTGAGTAGCTTTAATGGAAATTATAAATAGTTTGATAATGTAAATTGAACTATAACGATCATTTTTCGATACACATATAATATTAAGGAAGAGCGCACGCGCACATTCCCACGTGCATCCTTTGTCGGCCTGCGACAAAGCATCGCCGACGACATGCCATCTCTATGTATCATTGCTCTGTTTACTTATCCTTTGCAATCACTACTCTATTTGTATTGGATTTGGGTTGAAAATCGATTACACGAGACAGAGGAAAAATCACATTCTGACTCAATGTTAAAAAAGTTCGAAGTGTAATTTAAGAAGTGAACAAATTAGTGTCTTATTATAGTCATTTTAAGATTGTTTTTTCTTTGTAGCTATTTCGTAGATGGCGCTTGCAAACACAGCATAGGAAGGCACTATTGACCCCTCATTTAAGGTAAGGCAATTGTTTATCAATACGTCTATGATTAATGTGTGCGTTGTTGCGTCGTGACCGCGATGCTCCGACGCAATTAGTGGCCATCACGATCGTAGATGATATGTGATTGGTTCTGCTAATTTGTTGATTCTGTTAGCGGCGTGTAAATTAAGCTGAAGAAATGTGTACGTTAGTTAAATTCTAGCTGATTAAAATTTTAATTAGAACGATATAAGTAATATAAAATCATAATGATTCTTAATTGTAAAAATATTTACAAGAAGCTTCCGTATTCGTTTTTTTTTAAATTATCTTATACTAGTAGTCGCCCGCGGTATTGCTCGCGTTTAAGAGTGTTGATTGTCTAGTTTTAGACAAAAAATAGCCTATGTCTTTTCTTGCAGTTCAAGTTTGCTTCATACCAAATTTCGTCAAATTCTGTTCTAAAGTCGCGTCGTGAAAGAGCGACACACAGACACAGACACAAATATACCTTCACATTTATAATATAAATATAGATTATTTTTAATATAGTTTTGTGTAATTAAACAAATGTTTTGACATATTCTAAAGTATAATCGTGTAAACCAAACATCATACCAGCAAACATTTTTCATGGCGCGAAAGAGGCGTAGGCGCGAACCATAACGCCCTAATTCGCGTCAAATAATTCCGCTAAATCGTCGCTAAATCGCCTGTTTCGTTCTACAATACCACAGTATCTCACACGTAATGTGTGTACTGACAACGCTCTCTAGACCTACATAGGTGGATTTAATACCTTTGATACTTGAATCAAATATTTTTAATACGAAATTTCTGGACAGATTTCTAATTTTATACAACCTTAGGTTGCTGTGGATATTTCAATATACAAAACATGATTAAGTTTTTTTATAAATATTTAAAAAGAAATTGTGTATAAATAAAAATAAATTTGACACTAAATGTTATTTACACATTATATCCAGAAAAATACCTACAGATTTATTTCGATAATTTGGTGCGAGATCTCATGGTAGCTATCCTTATCTAGCCTCTGGACAAGACTAGACTACTTGGTCTCAAACATATGTATATATGTATATCATCTTACTGCTTTCTGCTAACCCTTGTCATATTTGTAAGAAAATTGATAAAAAAATTCAACAATCACTGGTAAAAAATGGACTAAAACAGTAAATATATCATTTACCTACTACCTGTTAATCTTTGTCGTATTTAAGACCATTCAACACATACTAATTAAAAAAAAAATCTTCTCGATACATGGATTTATTATTTACTACTATTAAATATATTCATTTTCTCAAATATCAAGACGATAAAATCCAACTACACGAAACAGTTTCGGCGACACGGCTTCGTAGGAACATCGTCACTTGGATATACGACGTCGGAGTCGCTGTAACGTGTTACCTATTAAGCACTAATGTTCAGTGAGTATTTCACTTTAAGGGCCTTTTATAAGTGTAAGATTAGCCATTGAAATTGTATCGGCATTTCTTTACCGAGCTCGTCAATGAGGCTAATTCTAAAACTTACAACATTTTATTCAAGCTTGTAACTATATAAATTGTGTTTACTGTTATACTGAAATACTAATACAAGTAGAGATTAATATATTTGTCATGGAAACTTCTTATTTTAATACGATATAACATAACGTATATGCGATGTTTTGTAACATTAATATAATTTTAATATTTTATATTCGGCATTCCATGACATTCTAAATTATTAGTTTCATCAACTCTTCTCAGCCTCGGACGTTTAGAAAAATAATTAACATGCTTTTTTATTGAAGAAAACACTTAAAGGAAATGTTATTTGTGCATACGCAGAGTCACTCAAAATTTACGATCGCATGAATAGCTTAGTCGCGCATAGAAGACAAATAAAAAAATAAAATTACAGCAAGTGAGCATCCCACAGTCGTGCCTTCTTTTTGGAGGAGATTTGAAGCTCACTCCACCACGTTGGTGGATTCAGCAGAAGAGACTTTCTCCCAACGTCACCTTCAGCGCTGAGCACGAGATGAATTATAAATTATGCTCATGAATTCAGTGGTTTGCCTTGGTTTGAACCTCAAACAGAAACTCAGAACCATTGGTTATGATCCACGTCTTTTACCACTGGACCATCAAGGCATATCAAAACAAATTTCAATCAACAAATTTCAAAGACGTAGAGAAATATTTTTAAATTAATTCGAAAAAGTTAGAGTTTATTCGTCTAGCCAGTGGTTTGTGACAACTGCTAACAATATTCACTTTATAATCGTCAGTGTATTGTACACTGGTTCACCATTCAAACCAGAACTCGTCAACGCAACGAATTGATTGTTAGTACTGAAATAAATTGTCAAAATCACACAGCACAAAGACCGGCTTAAATGTTATAATTAATTTTTTTAAACATTCTGCATTCAAATTTTGCACAGACGATTTCGAATTAATTCTTAAAAAAATAAACATATTAAAAAATACTTCCAAAGAGTTTTTATATTTCTATTTTTTTAAACGAACTTTATCAGTCAAGAAACGTGATAATAGCGATGCCAAGTTATTATGAAACATAAGGGTGTGCGATTATCATAAACATTTCACATTTAATGCATACTTCAATATAACAGTTGTGTAATTAAAGCTTTTAACTCTGTTTCAAAAGCATATGGTATTAAATGTATTACAAATTAATAGAAACGGTTATATGAGAAGTAGATATCATTATTATTTGAATTATAAATAGTTCTCTGTTGATTTGAATACATATATGTATACATGTTATATTATATATAAAATTAATTTTATTGATACTTTACCTTGACAAGTGTATTTAATATTTAACACGGTGTACTTGGTGGTAGGTGGCAAGCCCGCCTGGGTAGGTACCACCTACTCATCAGATATTCTACCGCTAAACAACAGTACGCAGTATTGTTGTGTCCCGGTTTGAAGGCTGAGTGAGCCAGTGTAACTACAGGCACAAGGGACATAGCATAGCATTAGTTCCCGAGGATGGTGGCGCATTGATCATGTAAGGAATAGTTAATATTTCTTACAGCGTCATTGTCTATGGGTGATGGTGACCACTTACCATCAGGTGGCCCATATGCTCGTCCGCCAACCTATTCCATAAATAAAACATAATTAATTTTACTGCTATACCAATATTGTCATTTCAGCCTTAAACAAACTTGATAAATACGACTAATGGCCTTATTTACAAAATATTTAAAAAATATTTAAAAAATGTTAAAATTTGTGAATGCTGTAAAAAATATTAACTGATATAGTACAGTATTGTTCGAAGGTTATTTTTATATATGATATTACTGTATGAAATTTTGATTTTGATTAAAAACAATAATTTCAAAAAATCTATAATATATTGTGTAGTTATAAGTGAGCTAATACACACAACACACAAGCAAAAAAAACACCAAATTCTGTGTTTTATTTGATTCGTTACACACAGATTGTAGCATTTTAAAATAAACATAATTATGTATGTTAATTTCAGACAAACGAATTATAATTTTTTAAAGTAGTCAAATCAATACTAAATAATTTATAGCAATGAAACTAAACGCAATCGCTTAATATTTAACAAACACACATTGAATTTAAAGAACATTATCAACATATTCTAGACACAGTGTAGGAAACATATCGAAGGCAGTACCACGCTTGTATACTATGAACAGCGCACTAAATCAGTAACCTGATACGGTAGTGTCGACGGTACGGGTTCGTGTCCGGGCGAAACATCGCACTGACGTATATACGTACTGTAGTGATATTCTGTAAGACAAACTCGAAACTCACCGGGGAACACGACCGTGAAATGTCAATAAACAGAAAGTGATATGTGATATTGACTTCTATAATAACGCTTAAACACAATCGACGTATCACCGGAATCAGCTTTTAATTTTCAACGATCGCGTTGTATATAGAACTGCAAGTCTAAAATGTCATAAGAGCAGACTTTTTCCATTTCGTTTTTGACATTTAATATAGTTTATATTTAATAAAATAATATATATTTTAAATATGTGTCAGTATATATTATTCGGATATTATCATTGATTTTGATATTGAAACAAAAAAGTCACGTTTTCTATTACCTCACCTTAAAATTCAATGATGCTCTCTTATCTTTCCGTTCATGCTTCAAAAACATTTTGGCCAAGAACACTGCGTACCCTGAGGCGACCTCCACCGCGCATAAACACATAGCAGGACCGGAAGGGGCAGCGGATTATCATTCGCCGTGATAGGGACAAAAACCAAACTAAATAATATTAAAATTGAATGGACTACAAATTCAGTAACCTATATGGTTTCTCACTTCAAATTCGACAGTGTTGTGAATAAATTCGCGGTAACACCAAAAGATCCTGGGTTGACACACGAAAGGTACTAAGTGTTGGTTGTCAGGAGGGCTGGTTCGTTTTTTACCCAGAGGATCGGAATTGCGATTCAACGGGGAAATGCTGCTAGCATTCTTGCCACCATTCCACGCGGTCAATATTTATACAGTTACTAGTTTTAGTTCATGTTGGTTATATTTAAGCATTTAATGTTATTAATCTTTATGTTAATAAAGTCTTATAGGTATTATTTATGTTGTGTCTAAACTATTATATAACTTATAACAAAAGTAAAAGTTTGAAATAAAGTTGTTACAACTACGATCGAATTTGATAAAATAAATACACAAACTATATGTATATAGTTAATAAATAATATTATCACCCTGATAAATATGATCCATTTATTTTTGTAATGAATAGAGTAAAATAATAGTTAAAATGACTGAACATTCTTTCTATTTACACGTTAGGGTATAAGTAAAAACCACTTTTTTATGGTATAGGTTGGCGGACGAGCATATGGGCCACCTGATGGTATGTGGACACCATCACCCATAGACAATGACGCTGTAAGAAATATTAACTATTCCTTACATCGTCAATGTGCCACCAATCTTGGGAACTAAGTTGTTATGTCCCTTGTACCTGTAGTTACAGTGGCTCACTCACCCTTCAAACCGGAACACAACAATGCTGAGTACTGTTATTTAGCGGTAGAATAACTGATGAGTTATGCATTGTTTCCTATGATTACACATCAGATATTAAGATATCTATTAGAACTGAGACAATAACACTCCGCGATTTTAGTGCACATGTATATTATTTTCAATAAAGTTCACATGTATAAGGTTCAATATACTCAGACGTTTTAATGTCGTTCATAAATGCGACAAAGCAAATTCCGCAAGCAAATACATTATTAAATACGTACGAAGCTAATAAAAAAAGATTCACAGATACACAATTAAATGTATGCACAGATACAAATTATTTCAACAAATGGCTGAAATATAGAACGTTATTTTACAATTTTACGCACATTCACCGTTACTGCTCCACTGCTCGAGTAATAAAGCTGAGAGATAATGCTATCAGTCGCATAAATTTGTCTGTCACGTGTCAACACTGCCCTGCATCTCGTTTGTGTTACACTTGTGGGATGTGAAACGTAAGATACGAAGGAAATTATACGTTGTGATTGTTATTTAATTTAAGCTTTTATTTATAGAACGGAGACTCTTTGAAATTATAGTAACAGCTTGTATATTTCCCACTGCTGGGATATTAAGGCCTCCTCTTCCATTAAGGAGAGGGTTTGAAACATATTCCACCACACTGTTCCAATGCACAGAATGCACATGTCGCAGAATTTCGATGAAATTAGACACAAGCAGGTTTCCTCACGATGTTTTCCTTCACCACCGAGCACGAGATGAATTATAAACACAAATTAAGCACATATATATAGTGGTGCTTGCCTGGGCTTGAACCCGTTATCATCTGTTAAGATGCACGCGTTCTAACCACTGGGCCATCTCAGCTCTTAAATTACATATTTGAAATTATATATTTTGATAATTATTTGTCTATTGATTGGAGTCAAAATCAAAATATACTTTCAAGCATGCTGGTACACACTCAAGGCTCAGAATGTACATTCTACTGAGAAGAACAGTTAAGAAGCTCAGTAGTTACTCTTTTCCTGCCTCAGTGTCAAAGAGTCTAACTCCACGATAAATGTTAAAATTGTAAAACGAAAACATATTCAATATTTTTATCGTTGCGTTATTATATTGGTTACGAAAACCGTATCCAGCCTCTTGTTAAAAGATACAGCAATATTATGTATAATGAAAATAATTAATTTCACCGAAATACACCTGTCGACAACTTTATTAATATCAAGCGTTTGTAGCCATATCAAATTTGTGATTGTTGTGTATGAAAAATGCATTTCGACATATCATTACTCTAAATAATCCTAAACTGGAAAAAACTGACTACGTGAGTTACCGTTACGGAATTTTATAAGGAACTATAAAAATACTCCAGCATTTTGCTGAAAAGCAATATATTTTTGTCAAAAGCAATTTATCTTACCATCTTGAATCTTTTGTATATTATAATTATTATATCTTTTCTATGTATAACGCAACGTTCAAAATACTGAACATGTTACAAAGTCTGCTAAATATTTTAGCAAAAAATGCTCTACGATACAATGCGATCATCTCTACTTCACAGCCAATGTTTACAATGGAACACAACCAAGAATATCAAGTAACACATAACCCTTATGAGTAAGTAGATAATTCCGTTATTTAATTTCCGATCAAATTTCGTTCAAAAACACCATCAATACGTTAACAAGACATTAACTGTCCCACGACTCCATATAAAACACTATCAAACGATATTTTCAAAATGAGAACAGGTAAATCAGAATGGACATTATAGCATCGTAAAGGCGCGTGCACATGAGTTAGTATTGCATTAGCTTCACTGATACGATATCTTAACGCCTCGCCTCCAGAGCACTTGGCAGAAATAGTTGTAACGCACAAAACGAATAAGCCTAACGATAAGTACCGGTTAGGGCAAACTGATTATCGTTTCTATTTATGTGTGTGCGACAAAAATGAATCACGTGATCGGGGAAGATTGATATTTCATTCTCGTAATGATGATATGCATTACGGTTTACAAACAAACAATGATTCCGATTTATTCAACTGTTATGACGTATATGTAAACCTGTATATCTATAATAATTATCAAGAAGACGTTTTAACAATGGTAATACTAATCAGTAAACATAAAATTTACATCAGATGTACCACCCGTTAAAGAATCTACGTACTTTTTGGAGTATTGACGTGACAAGCTTGCGTTTTATATCATCGTTCATTTAATATAATATAAATATTTATTTAAATTAATTTATTTTCAATGCCTACGTCGGTTAATTTGCCTTCAATAGGAATATCTTAAATGAAAATTATTAGAGCATTTTAAATTAACTATAAATTACATGATTTTATTTTGTTTTACAACTACTATATTAAAAGAGTTAATGTATATGACAACAGATATAATTCATTTAAATAATAAAATATTAAAGTACTCAAAACTCTTGATATGTACGTGAAACGATAAAAGGATTTATTTACCATCTTACAATATATTTTTAATCTACAAAAAAATCAATTACAACAACGAGCAAAAAGCTTGATAGAATTACTTTTTTTGTCAAGCATAAACTAAAATTTGCACACCCTAGATGGAATTTGCGTACTTATTTATGATCATGAATCGCTCAATTTGATAGAACCCAGGACCTCAGAATCTTCATCCCTAGACCACTAGACCAATGCAAACTGTGTTTAGGATACGTGAATTCAATTTATATTACCTAATACCTCCTAATCGTTTAATGGCTGTCATTGGTGCCAATCGAACGTAGATACTACTTAAAATATCATTTAGAGTAACTTACTGTCGACAGTTGTCAACGATTGACATACCACGTTGTATTACACTATAGAATCCAGTTCTCTGATATCTTTGAAATGATAGTGGCGACGAGAAGCTATATGGAAACCGCCTATCATGGCATGGATGTGGATGGATATAAAGGTAGGGAACGACTATAAGATGGATGTGTGGAAGACGATATGGCTGGAAAGACTACTTATGAGATGACGTCAGACACAGAAGTTTGGAAAAAGAAGCATGCACAGACCTAAAATAAAATTGGAATAAAGACAGGAGGATGAGAACGATGATGGTATCTTAAAAAAATCCATTAATATTCATTTTATATCTAAAGTAAGAAGTATATTGGTATGTGTATATTGGTGTGTGCTGTATCTTATTTTATATTTAAAACATTATCACAAGCACGATTTATTTTTTGTAAAAAAATGTATAAATTACTAATACGCGGACGGATTTATCAATCGGACAATCAATCATCGTGGAATCTCAAAGAAAATGTGTTAATAATGTGTAATTATATATATATTTGTACATATTTAACAAAGATATAGGACTAACTTAAAAATGGCATCAATTACATGATAACAATGATGACGATATCACTCTAACTCGACTGCGGCCGCCATAAAGTTTGTAAAAATTTTCGCCAATCACGCAAGACAAAAATAATTGTACTTATCTTAGCCAATTGAAATATTAATACTTAATTATTCTCAATAATTTTAGAACGTTTTTATATAAATTTGGTACATAAAGTGACACACGAAGCGTATTCACACAATATTCCTTATGTGCCAATGTGTCGCCAACATTGGAAAGAAATATGTCATATCCTTTGCCTGGTATGTGGTACATTGGACATTTACGCCTTACTTTATTTATTTATTTATTTATTCGGGTTTAACAAACAGCGTCACAATAGGTCTAAATACTAAGCTTAGATTTAAAAATACATAATTGTGAAACCAACACCGTTAACCACAGATTACTACTAAAGTTATTGAGAGATAGACGATACAATTTTTATATATTTTTCTTAATTTGTATGTATAAATTATTTATTTCTTTAACTTAGGAACAAAAAAAAAATATAAGAATAACAATTTTGGTAGCTCAAAAAAAAAACAAAAAAAAACAGAAAATAAAATAAAAATAAATAAATAAATAAAGTGGATTAATTACTTATTAGTTACAAGTTGTTACTAACTAGGAACTTACATAAGTTTATTTGACTTCTGTTATAACAGTGCATTAAAATCTTGCAACTTATCTAGAATTGACTTGAAATATTTATTGTATATTTCGATCAGGCGATACATGGGCGAGCGTTTACCAGTATTAGTACGAGTTTTTGGTAAAGAAAAAAGTGATGCAGTGCGGCAAGCTCTTATGTGTGGCCTGATCGGTACTTGGTAGCAAATTTTATTTATAATATTAATACAGTCGTACTTGTTATGGCATAAGTCATACAATAACATCGCTTGTAATTGTAATCTTCTAGATACTAATCGCGTTAAGTTGTATTTTTCCAAAAGTATGGAATAGGGAAGGCGGCTGTGGTAGCACTTAAAATGAAGGTATCGTAGGAATTTCCTTTGCACTCTTTCAATTCTCTCAGCATATGTGTTATAAAATGGATCCCATGCAGTAACTGCGTATTCTAGTTGAGAACGTACCAACATTTTGAAAAGATGGACAAGTGTGGTCGGGCGTTTAAAATCACTACAGGCACGAACAATAAAAGCGTAAATTTTGTACGCTTTATCACAAATATTGTCAACGTGTAGGTCAAGTGTTAGCTTACTATCCAAAATTACTCCAAGGTCTTTAATATTCTGAACCCTTTCAAGAGTAGTATCACATATTGAATAATCGTATATACTAAACTTTCTTTTCTTAGTAAAAGTTATAATTTTACATTTACCTGAATTGAGTTTGAGTTTATTTTTGTTACAGTATTCGTTAAGTTTAATTAAATCTTCCTGAAATTTGTCGTGATCAGAACTGGCAGTAATAGTACGATATAATTTAAGGTCGTCAGCATATAACAAATAATTACAATTAATGAAACAGTCACTAATGTCATTAATAAAGAGAATGAATAGTAGTGGTCCAAGAATTGATCCCTGAGGGACGCCCGAGGTAATTGTAACAGTACCCGACTCATATCCATCTATAACAACTTTCTGAGTTCTATTTGTAATGTAAGATTTGAACCACCTCCAGAGATTACCTCGAATACCGTTAAAGGCTATTTTATCTAGTAGTATTTTATGATCTACACTGTCAAATGCTTTCCTAAAGTCCGTATATATACTGTCTGTTTGTACGTTGTCATCCAGATTCTCAAATAATTCAGTTGTATAGACTAAAAGATTTGTAGTAGTGGAACGTCTACAGACAAATCCATGTTGTTGCGGAATTATGATGTTATGAATTAGTGGATAAATGCTACTGTGTATAAGTTTTTCAAATAGCTTCACTAAGCTTCACTAGCTTACTAATCGAAACAACAAAACTGAGTATTGCTATTTAGAAGTAGACTATGACTATGTGATGAGTGGTATGTACATACCTAGACGAGCTTGCACTAAGCCTTACCATAAAGAATATAATAAATAAATATTAGACAACATCACATACATTACTCTGATCCCAATGTAAGTAGCCAAAGCATTTGTGTTATGGAAAATCAGAAGTAACGACGGTACCACAAACACCCAGATCCAACAGAACATAGACTAATGATTTTTTTACATCGACTCAGCAGGGAATCGAACCCAGAACCTCGGTTTGGCGTACCCATGAAGACCGGTGTACACACTACTCGACCACGAAGTGTAATTTATTGTATTATGACATTGTATTTAAATACCCACTTAATACTCACATTACTGTACATTGAATTTCCACAACGCTTGCTAATCTAAGGCTCGACAAAAGTCTTGCGCTCAGCGCGTAATGTTCGGTGCTATGTTTATCGCTGTAACGGCAATCGACCTGTGATTTGTGTACGAACGAGCCAGAATTACACCGTTAACAATCAATGCCTTTCAAAATATGCTGTACCTGAATCCATAAAGTTGTTAAGGATATTACAACACAAAGGTGTAGATAGATTAACTAAAATAAAGTAGCCATTAGTGTCCAGCAGGCCAAAGGCTAACATAAACATTATCATTGTTCAAAACATCTGGTCTGTGTACAGCAGTTATGCACAAAATATTGATAAATATTTCAAGTAAAATTCACCTTAATGCGCTTGTAAGTTGAAATACCTTTACGCTATTTTGTTGTTAATTATTTGTTAAAAACATTTCGGTTACCAAGTCATGTTCTCATTGCAAATACGAATATATTTTTTAAAGAATGCTGTCTCATTCTTTCGACTTTCAAGTTAATGGTGATAGAACGAGATAAATTAGTATTCAACTAAAAACGCACTAAAGAACGTTAGTAAGAAAAGCATTAGTTCTTGTTGGTGGCTAAATTGATAGTTGTTAATAATAATAGACGATCAAATTGGACTTAAACTGAAAAACTATCTGCCCGATATAATTCGGGTAAATTACACAACTTTAATCCCATTTCACTTTAAGTGAAAATTTCTAAAAATCCATTCTTAGTGGATACTTACTTTATAAAATAAGCCAATATTCGAAAGGTTATAGTCGCCAAAAATTATAGCATGATATGAAATAACTGCTTGATTAAAAATTATTATAATGTTACAAAAATATTGAAATTAAAGTAAATTTTAAAATTATTATTGATAAATATTATTATATATAAAAATGTAATTATTTATTATTGTATTGTATTTTAAAATTTGTAAAGTTAAAAAAAATGTTTTACTAACACTATATGGGCTAGTCCTGAAATAAAAAGTTTTATTATTATTATATAGACTATAGTTTATATTGGCTGTGTAATGATAGACAATACAAGCGACTGTATACTGTAAAATGTAGACTGGAAAGATTAACATCCTTTATGTACTATTTTATGTTTGACGACCTCCGTGGTCGAGAGGTGTGTACACCGGTTTTCATGAGTACGCTAATCTGAGATCCTGGGTTCGGTTCCCGGCTGAGTGGATGTAGATTACCATTAGTTTTCTATGATGCCTTCGATCTGGGTCTGGCAACCCAAAACTCCAATATGGTGGAAGCAAAGTAACCCAGCGAAATCAGGCTGTGAAAGTTTAACAAAATACTACTAGCAATGCTTACATAAAACGGTAGCTAGTAATATTACATGAACAGGTTTTCGCTCGCTTACGTTTTAGGGGTTGGTTGTCAGACATTATTCACACTATCTTTATAAACTTTAGCCTATACGTTACTCTAATGTATCTGCTATACGACTGTAAAGAGTCATTAAAATCTATTTTGTAGTTTTCGTGTGAATGCGTAACAAACATACGAACTTTATCATATTAGTAACTCCCTTGTACTTGTCATAATTATATAGGGTACCATTGAAAATCAACGTTAGGTTTATGGAACCCAACATAGAAGCTGAACGGTACACCAATTTAGGAGATGACTACTATCATCGCTTACAAATCTATTTTTTTTAATATTTTCTTTCCTTTGTTGTTATATTTTGTGCCGTGTCTCAAATGAACCATTCTTTCTTTCTCCCTTGCCGAATATAAGCACATACCAAAAGACAAGGATATACATGTGTAGCTTAATAACTACTTTTAAAGTCCACAAAATGTACAAAAAATCACGACACTAAATATAGTTTTATACAAAAACAAATGCAAGCGACGTAAACAAAACAAAACGACGAGATATCACACATTTATATGAAACCGTGCATTTTTTCACACATTATTCAGCTAGACGGGTTATTACATTCATAATGGTCGGATAATAGCTCCTCGCTCTCCAGGTGCTACGTGTGAATACCCCCTTAGCGTACAGCTAGTGGCGAAACGAGAATGTGTTAGGAAGTTTTTCAGCGTTTAACTTAAGTGATACTATGAATGGTAACTGAAATGTTATACGTGCATGTTCTTAAGAGGGTCTTTTTTTTGTTTTTATATAACACACTAGGGTGACTTTTTGTCGGTTTTATATGGGATTTGTTAAGGTTTTAAATGAACATTATATTCGTGTATTTTTGTAAGATATATAGAGATCTTTGTGAGACGATCTTATCAACCATAATTAAAGTTTATATAGTTTGATTTGTAAGTGGAATCTCCAAAATTAACACTTAACTTTTGTTGGAAAAATTCGGGCCAAAAATATGGTATACCCAGTCAAATACTACTTATTAGTGGTATGTCTTTATCAGAGCCAAGGTGGCCTAGTGGTTCGAACGCGCGCCTCTTAACCGATGATTTCTGGTTCAAATCCAGACAAACACCACTGAATATTCATATGCTTCTTAAGCGATGCAGGGAAACATCGCGAGCAAACCTGGTAAGTTTAATTTCAGCGAAATTCCACTAACTTACATTACATTTTTTAATTACATTATTTTTAATTACATTACTCCTCAAAGGTACAACAACAAATTTACAGGATTTTACTGTGTTTATCAGTAATCAGGTCTTGTTCTGTTATAGATACACCGGCGAATCGACAATCCGTATTAATCCAATATGATACTGTCTCGTTTCGTATTGATTTATTAGCTGTATTAAACAAATTATTATCAGATCAACTTATTCCTATTAGAAAAATTTTTTTACTCCCACGACCACGAGGATCCAGCATTCGACGCAGTTTTTCCGAACCGATACGTCTTAAACTTGAAGCGGAATGGAAGTTTGAATTAAGTATAAAAATATGCAATTATAATGCAAAATAGCAAACTACTACAAATAAAGTGTCATTATAAAGTAGTTATTATACAAAAGATAAATATAATACCTTATTAATATAAAATGTATGTAACCTATTCAGAGGCAGCTAGGCTCGAAATGAGCGCTGAAAGCCTCTACGATAGAATGAAGAAAGGAAAATATGTAATGTTTTAATATTCCCATCTGTTATGCCTCTCCTTGTGGTCCAAGTTATAGGCGTGAATAATAATAATAAAATGTTGTATAGAGGTGACAGACTCGCCCTCGATTGTTTTCAATATATGACGAAATTGTTTGAGCTAAGACAACAAATGATCATTCTCAGGAAGTTTCCACCTTGTTGTATGTGAGGTCGATTGCCCAATCATAATCCGATGCCTCATGCTTTATTGTTTCAGTGGTAAATCGCTCGCAATCAAGATGCTGCATAGGGCTAGGATAGGCTTAAGTTTCTCAATCTGTCACCCTGTCCTTTTCGAAGTGTTTTTCTCGATCTGCTACAAATCAATTGTGTTAAGAATGCGTTTTATTATGTATCTTTTTTTATATCGGTTTTTCTGTGTTTCTAAGTTGATTTAATTAATGAAATGTTAATAGGGTAAGATTTTTCTTCGACTGTTTACTTAAGATGAATTGCTGTTAGTTACCTAATGGTGAATTTACCTTTACATGTAGACACATACACTGCAAGAAATATAATACATCCTCAATCGCTTCCAAAGTATGCAAATTAAGATTATACTATTATACAGAGCTGAAGATTGCTGGTTTTATTTCATTTGCATGGCGAATACTTGAAGTATTACGAATTATTCTTAAACAAATCTTCTTAAATTAAATTATCGTATTAATTGGTAATATTTTAACATTTTGATATTTTCAAATTATTCAAGCTATAAACATTTATTTCATTGTTATACAAAATACGAAAACCAATCATGTTAAAAGTCAGTGTAAAGTATGGCCATGCTATCCCAAGTTATCTTTAAGAAGACGAATGATCCAAGAGCGTAATATAATCTCATTTAAAATCGCTTTAGCGTTGATCTTGTACCTCATCACCGCAGTGACGTGCGGACGTGTCATTAGTCGGTTGATGAATGCTGGGCGTTAATGTGCCTCCATTCAGATGCGTCGGCTGACACGCGCCTCGGTGTACTTATTCTACTCGCATTTTTAAATTTCGAATATGAAATTATTTTTCAAGCAAGCAGGTTTTATGGCATGTTATGTTGCATTGTGATACAATAACGTTTGTTACATTACACATTCGAAGTTCATTCCAAATTTAAAATCTTGATTATAGTCAAATTCAAAAATGGTATTTGCACTCGATTACTTTTTCTGTTATATTTCTATAGAATTACACCTCTAGGCACAAGGTGACTATTAGTTGATACAGACAACTGTTTTTACGAACGGAATAATTCAACAATATGTCCAACTATTTTGTTGCATTATTATCATACACATAAAGCTAATCTAAGTTTTATGGTTAAGATGAATGATATGAAAATCGAAAATTAAGAAAAAAAATATCTTAATATCTACTATAACGCTAGTTTGTAGATTATAAGTTCTACAGGTAATTGTGTTATCAAGGAACGCCAATATCTTGATCGCTATCGCTATTTTTTTATTAAATGTCTTACACAAAATATAATAAATGTTATCAATTAATTAAATAAATAACACGAAGGTTTTATCACAAGTCTATAGACTTAATAAAAAATTTATAAGTATATAAAGAAAATTTAATTTTACAAGTAATCATGCTAATTTATATATCGTCGCTGCTACTGCGAAAGTTGCTATGTGTTTTTTTCAATTGCTTTGCCGTTTTAATCGTTATTTCAGTACGCACGAACTGTAAAAGCATTTTTGTCATCACCTCTATAGTTTAAAAGTTTACAAATTTAACTATGCGATATTCATACATCGAAATTTCCATATATTGAAATAACGATTTAAACGGCACAGCAGTCAAAAAATATGAAAAAAACAATTAGCGACTTTTGCAGTAGCAGCGACGATATATAAATTAGCATGATTACTTGTAAAATTAAATTTTCTTTATATACTTATAAATTTTTTATTAAGTCTATAGACTTGTGATAAAACCTTCGTGTTATTTATTTAATTAATTGATAACATTTATTATATTTTGTGTAAGACATTTAATAAAAAAATAGCGATAGCGATCAAGATATTGGCGTTCCTTGATAACACAATTACCTGTAGAACTTATAATCTACAAACTAGCGTTATAGTAGATATTAAGATATTTTTTTTCTTAATTTTCGATTTTCATATCATTCATCTTAACCATAAAACTTAGATTAGCTTTATGTGTATGATAATAATGCAACAAAATAGTTGGAGATATTGTTGAATTATTCCGTTCGTAAAAACAGTTGTCTGTATCAACTAATAGTCACCTTGTGCCTATGAGAGGTATAATTCTATAGAAATATAACAGAAAAAGTAATCGAGTGCAAATACCATTTTTGAATTTGACAATAATCAAGATTTTAAATTTGGCTAAAGCTATCTCGATACAAACTTATCGAATTATTAAATTGAATTCCATAATATATTAATTCTTAAAATACATATGCATCACTATTTAAAGAAGGATATGTTGGAATATTTTTTATGCAAACAATTAACTCATAAGGCTTCGCTTCTCCACTTCGATATTACTTCACAAGAAACTATCACAAAGCGCTTATAACGATTACATAAAGTGTTAACTTAATGGGATGAACGACGCATAACAATATAGAATACGATATGAGTCTTTTACAAAATATGTTTTTATGTGTTTTCTTTCTTCAGATTTTAGTTCTTGAAATATAAAAATGAATCAGAACATCACAAACATGCTGGTAATTAAGATACGATTTCAATATGCGTGTGTATGTGTATGTGTAAAGATAAGTCAATTGCACAATCCATATTATAAGACGCATAGTTTAAAGAATGCATCTATGTTTGCATATAACTTAACTCCCTTTACGTGTTTTCCGAGGCACAATAATATACTCGTACATTCTTTCAACCTTAATGCTCTGGGTTGTTACTGATACTTTTTTAAAGAAAAAGGACACCTAGGATTTCGGGATATGATTATGTCTAACTACTAGACCAACAAGGCAAAGAGTTTGAAAATAATAAAGGGCCTTCTTAAGGCTTCCAAAAAGGCCGCAACGCACCTGCATGAAAATAATAAAAGGCCTTTGAAAATAATTAAGGCTTCAAAAAAGGCCGGCATTACACCTGCAAAGCCCCACGGTGCCAATGTCGCGATAATCACATTCCATCAGATGAGCCTCTTGTCTTACCACTCATATGTGATAGGTAGTAAAATAAGTTATATATGACCATTCCACCAATTGACCAATGCGCATTCGATCAGTAAGGCAAATACAAAGAATAGAAATGTAGTCTTTATAGAAAATTTCTTATCTGTAATTATAGACAACTATAAATTTAAACTGTATTATCATTAATTCGATGATCAAATAATATAACATGTGATGAGATTAAGATTTCTTACAAGTGAATTCAGTAAATCCTGCTCCCACATATTAGGGTAATCTCCCAGGAGGCCTCCCCTCTGTTTTATCACACATTCGTGTTACGTGATATCACAGCTAGGGGAGATCGTATCTATCAATAAGTCTACTTACTATCAATAAGTTGAGTATTTGTCAATATGTCTAGTAGATTTCTATCTCTTACAATACATTCTTGTGTTACTAACATTAATTTAATTTTGAAGTGTTATAAGGATATTAAGACCAAAGATTAGACTGTGAAAATTCGAATACATTTTTTTTATAAATGTATACACAAACTCAATGATAAAACACTGATCGAGTTTGCAAACACGCTCATCATCCCAGACGCCCACATGTCCGTAGAACATACTAACTAATAGGACTAAATATTAAAAGCAAGCAGGATCCAAACCGGGATATTCAATACCCTTAAAAACACTATTAAACTCACACACACATATCGAATAGTAAATACGTAATGGAAATTTGATACACGCTAATAACAATCATATTAAACACAAAAGCATCATATAAAACATAAATAGCCATCTCGCTCTAAAACATATAACATGTACGCTATAAATACAGCTATCTCACTCATAAACAATGTTCACTAACTCGCCCGTGGCACTGTATTATGAAATTTATTCAAAGAGCTCGTAAAACAAAAGTGCGACATAAATTCTCCGCTATGGGCCCTAACACGCATTAGCCTCAGGATTTTCCACCATATGAGAAAACATTTTCCTGATATTGCACACGAATTTATTTTTACAAGTATGCTCTACTTCGATCTTTGTTAGGTATCATGTTGTTTTTTTTTTGTACCAAGAATACTATCAAAAAATGCTCATTAATTAATCGAATTGAATTTTGCCTCATAAATTTTTTTAAATTGAAAAGTCTTAGCTTATATAGGTGACGATAATTTTACAATCTAGCATTTCAAATTTAAAATAGATACACAATTTTAAATGTTTATATGGTTACATTTATATGTCTATTGTTATGAGCTTGTATTTCTTCGAATTAAAAAAGTAAGTTATTTCGATTAAAAATAAATAGATTAGTGCGTACAAATATGACGTATAAATGCAAGATACACTTAAATTAAATACAAATCTTAAATAATACGAAATTATTTAAAAAAATATATAGTAGAGCATACATCCATATGAGAGTTTCAGCACCGTTTAACCCTACGGGCGGCCACCTGTTGCTCGCATACGACAACCCATATACGGTGTCTACGGTACCCCTACGACGTGAGTACACGTAGGCGTACGGGACGATATTCGGGGTAACGTCGAGAGATTTTGTGGCGTCGCTCTAGAGGAAAATTGAGTTTATTTCGCGAGGCCGGTGACGGGTTGTTTATTTGCTGAAAACGGGAAGGGTTATTTCGTTGACACATTTCGGGAATACTTCGGTTCCCAATACACGTACTTGGCACGTAACTTTTATGCTATGAGTGTTTGTTAATTGGTTTATTTGTAATACTTTAATTAATGTGAGAATATGTGAATTAAACTTTTTGACTGCAATCAATCATTAGCTTATTTATTGTTGTATTTGTAAACAATACTTTTTATATCTCATACTAGGTGTGCATTTCATACTATAATGGAAAGATCAAAAGCGCTTTACGTATTTTAGGATACTTACGTGGAAAGTAATTTTTTTAACAATCATGTATATTCCTTTAATCATTGTTCATATAGTAGTCTACTTACTTGGTAGAGAAGACTTTTGCCCAGCTGTGGACCATCATGTTACTTTAGAAGAAAAAAAAATCTAGTATTGTGTACTGACATTATTTATTATATCGAAATAAAAGCTCTAAAAAAAGTTTTTTTTATGGTATAGGTTGGCAGGTTGGCGGACGAGCATCCACCTGATGAAAAGTGGTCACCATCACCCATAGACAATGACGCTGTAAGAAATATTAACTATTCCTTACATCGTCAATGCGCCACCAACTTTGGGAACTAAGATGTTATGTCCCTTGTGCCTGTAGTTACACTGGCTTACTCACTATTCAAACTGGAACACAACAATACTGAGTACTGTTATTTGGCGGTAGAATATCTGATGAGTGGGTGGTACCTACTCAGACGGGCTTGCACAAAGCCCTACCACCAAGTAAAGTTACAACAACAACCGTTTGTGTTTCGCACTTGGGAACGTTATATTGAAATATTACACGGATAAACGTTGCTTGATTTACACCTTTATAAGAAAAGTTACATTCATGCTACAGTTTTTATTACACGCTTAGAAAACATTTGGCAAATAAAATATTCTCAGAACAATTTATAATCTCTTATCGCCTCTGGATCCCACACGATCCCTAAATAACCCTCCATGCAAACTCCTTAACAATTACTCACACGTATTTAAGAGGACATTAAGCTAACCACACACGTTCCTGTTGCGTGACTTTTTGATACTTGTCGTGTGACTCAAGTTTTAAGTGAAAGATTTAATACGGGCGAGTAATTGAAGGCAATAATCTCAATTAGTGCTGACTTCAGCTAAAATTGGATACGTTACAGTGTCATTTCAGTTGAAGATTTTTTTGCAAAGAGTTTGGGTGGCAATGAGAGACTTCAGCTCAAGTTGGAAACGTTACAATATGGCTTGAGTTATAAGATTGTATTGCGAAGAGTTTGATCTACTTATCCTTGAGCATTTTGTGTTCCAATGATCTTACTTGGTATTTAGATATTTATGTACTGCCATAAAATTAGTTTTATTTTTATTTTATTATATTTTAGGGAAACAAGCAATTAGATAAACTAATGGGATATGAATATACAAAATTACATAAATATCAGCTAAGTTTCCACTGGTAATAAGACACATATTATTAAAATTAAAAAAGACTAACATGCATAAAATCAAATATTATAAACGTATACAGACGAAAAACTTAGGCACTTATGAATAAAATCTAACATAAACACAATTAAACGAAACAAAATTAAAAAAAGTAACAAAACACATTAAACAAAATTGAAGGCATTAATGGCTACATCAATTAGTTAATTACAGGAAAAATATTAGTTAGTTGATCTATTTCGTTCCGTGCATGAACGATAGTTCCTGGTTAATATGGTGACCAAATTTTATTCCAGGACGGTCGGTTAAGAGGTTAAAGTTTTATTATATGGCATAAGCAGAACTTCAGTCAACTGCTATTTAAATTTCTATCACAGTCCTTCCATTCTGGAGCACGACAGCATCAAATAAATCCGTCGCATTTCTTCATAGGCGTGTCCCAACACATGTGCGAGAATGAGTCCTCACTGACCTCACTTTGCCTTCAGCATTAGGTCTCCATAAGTTCTCCCTAGTAACAACAAAATTCATCGAAAAAATCCTTTAAGAATTTCACAAATACGAGCACGAGGCGTACAAGTGCCAATTAATCATAACTCGTATGTATTGGTTCTGATGTAAAAAAAAAAACTACTAAAGAGCAATATCAATACTATACTTGGTGGTAGGACTTGGTCGTGTGTATGAGCAGGTCCCACCCATTCATCAGATATTCTACCGTCAAACAACAGTACTTAGTTTTGTTTGAAGGGTAAGTGAGCTAATGTAACTATAGGCACAAGGGACATAACATCTTAGTTCCTAAGGTTAATATTTCTTACAGCGCCATTGTCTATGGCTAATGGACGTACTATCAGGTGGCCCATATGCTCGTCCGAAAACCTATACCATAAATAACAACGTATAACTCTTCTCGAATAATCTTGAACATTGTGGAGTGCTATCGTATTAAACGCTGGCTCTTCATACTTAAACGGACGTTTAAATCGTTGACAATCCCGCCCGCAGACCCCACACGTCGTAACGCGCACTAATTCTAATGATATTATTATGAGAATGTGATTATATTATAATGTATGCCAACCGCATAATGTATGAAGCGTACTGTGTGTATACAAAGTTTAAATAATCTTGATCCTTTGTTCAATGTATTACACAAGAATTATTTTCTATACAAGTCAGTTAACTAAACAACATTGTCAATACCTCATGACTAATATTAAATTTAATTAATTGTAATAATTTTATTCTTCCAAATGTAATGTAACTGCATCAATGATGTTCTAGTAAACAGATATGTCATTAACGCGTAAAAAGTGAAGACTAGAAAACGTCCTAATTGGGACGTTTGCCTTTAGTCGTTTTCATCATAATTATGCCAGTAATACGTTATAATACATCATAATTATGTAGTAATACGTTTTCCGTAATTAAAACATCTAGTTATCCCTTTTACTTATTGTTTTTATCAAGCTATCCTTTTCACTTGTAACGAAATTTAAAATAAACGGTCCCCGGCGCGGCACACTTTTTTCTGTTTTTTAGTATGGGTATAACATATCTGTTTATTAGAATATCATTGAACTGCATCAAGATAAAATGCCTTTTCTAAGTCTTTTTATTTTCGTTACATAATTTATTGTATCAATTTTATTGTATCGATGTCAATTTTTAGGCATCATATACATATTCAAAAATAAATATTCAAAGTATCAAGACGAGTCAATCCAACCACACAGATAGTATCACACTCATACGGTAAGCGAGATCAACAGGCTCATCAAAAACAACTTACTGTCACCGGCTCGGACATTCCCACAATCGATCAAACTGAATTTATCTCCTAAAAGCTTTATCTATCTATTCATACATACTTTATTATATTCCATACATCTCGCCCATTAAGATGACAGATACATTGTATTGTTTTAAAATATAGATACGGGAATCTCGGCTATTTTGGACACAGATTAAAAATTATAACTGTCTTTAATGTAACATATTAAAAACTCTTTGGTAAATTAAATGTGATTAAACGAATATTTTATATTTTTCTTCAGTTTAAGCTTATAATAAATAATAAAATATACATATAAGAAGCATTTTTTACCATTACTTTAATTGTAAATATAT
The DNA here is from genome assembly GCF_905220365.1 of Vanessa cardui. Classification (NCBI taxonomy): domain Eukaryota; kingdom Metazoa; phylum Arthropoda; class Insecta; order Lepidoptera; family Nymphalidae; genus Vanessa; species Vanessa cardui. Next base: position 3,605,927 of record NC_061139.1, read on the forward strand.
CAAATATATTCTACCAAGAGATTAGGCAAGCAATTTAATAATCAATCTTATATACTAATATTTTTAATACAATCGTAAAATCAATGTATATTAACAACGGGCTATTTTATGATCTTGTACAGAATAATTAATAGATATCTATTAATTATTTTATGACATGAATTTAATTTTCGAACGCAAATCGAAATAATTTTAAATAGTTTTCAATTATAATTTTACCATCTACGAACCTTTGATTCTACTTCTGAACAATAATACAAGCATCATTGTATTACAGTTTGAGGTGTGAGTAAGCCAGTGGAACTACAGGCACAAAGGTCATACTTTCTTATATTCCGTGATTTAAGGGATGCTTAATGTTCAATCACCAAAAGAATCAAAAAAATCCATTAATAATACGAATATACATATTACTTTTGTTAGTATTAAATATTATTAACAAAATGGTAAACACATTACCCGTATTATTTCCTTCGCAATCGGATAATAAATGAAAATGATCGTTAAAATCCTGGAGGAGGGGCCTTATACACAGCCTTGTTTGATGATTAGCAAGCGTCAATTATAATGGCCACTGGTAGCCAGGTCCACTGACAGACGACGGTGTTATCGAATCTCTACATCTATATACAGAATGAATAAAAAGCTAAGACCATTTTCTTAATAGATATTTATATGTTAATTGAAAATATCTGCTTCAAAAATATATTGAACATTGAAAATTTGTGTTAATTGAAATATGTATGTTTAATTAATTATTATTAATACCATAACAATGGGAGATTAAAAAATAGATTTGTATTTTTTTAAGATATAGGTGGGCAGACATAGGGCATACACATTGGCGATATTTACATACTAAACAATTCCTGACATCAGCAATCTTAAGAACTAAGATGTTATATCCAACACCTGTAATTCCAAAACTTCTAACGTAAAAATAACCATACTAAGCATTGTTAATTGGTGGGAGTCTTAATGAGTTTATGGTACCTACTTAATTGTGATTACAAAAAGCCTAACCGCCTAGCAAAGTAAAAGCAAGTAAATAAATATGTTTTTAAATAAACATGGTTATTTTTATTACTACAGGTATTTAAAACGTAGTAAATAGTAAATATCAAACGATCTCTTATTATCACAATTTAAAGTTAATACAACAAAGTGGATAATTACCGTAATTATAATTTAATACTAAAATAATTAATACATTGTTACGATTATAATAAACATCAGCCTGTATAAATGTCTGTCATGGTCAGTGTATCGAGAGAGCACATTACCCTATTGTCTTAGATACAGAACAAATTGATGATCTATCTTTTTTAACATATTACGTGTTTTTTCTTTTTTAATTTGACAAATAAAAATCAAATACACACCTACAGAGACACAAAAAAATACACTATATATAAAGGGACACATTTCATAAAAGGACGCTACCTTTTATGAAATGTGTCTTCAAAATTGACTTATAAAATTAGGACACTTTTTGTGATGCCTAGGTAGGAACCTAAAACGTATACCAAACCAGTGCGTTAGTGCACTTCGTACAAGCGTATTCAATACAATTATATACAATATGTCGAGGCATTAAAAAGTTTTATAATTGAATTTAACCGAGAAATGTCATACTTAATGTAATAAAGAAAGAAACGTCACGACATAAAGTCATACGTCATTACGAACGTGAACGACTAGACTTTCATTTCAGATATCATCATGTCTGATCAAGAGTTTATACCTAAGTCTGTATATATATAAACGATTACTAACATAACAATTAATTAATTAAATAATTTCGTTTTATATAAATAAAATGATAGGTAGACGTTAAGTAAATATTGTTCAGGTTGACTGTTCACACCCATCTAGAGACTTTGAATTGACCCGTGCCGAGTTGTTTTTAATACTAATAATTAGCTCAGCGGTGAAAACAGTGACTGCATGTGTCGGATGAAACTCTGAACTCTGACATGTGTAGATACCTGCTTTAGACCAGAACAGTATTATAACATCTTTATAAATTGCCTTCTGTTTACTTATTTGTCATTTCTTTCTTTTAATTAGCTTGGCGGACGAGCATATTGGCTACCTGATGGTAACCGATCACCACCGACTAGAGACAATGGCGCTGTAATAAATATTAACCATTTCTTACATCGCCATCAACCTTAAGAGCTAAGATGTTATGTCCCTTGTGCCTGTAGGTACACTGGCTCACTCACCCTTCAAACCGGTATAAACCAATAATAAATACATTTGTTTGGCGGTAGAATATCTGATGAGAGGGCAGAACCTACCTAGATGGGCTTGCACAGCCCTTACAATGGTAAGGACCATTGAAAACTGTCTGAAGAAATTCACGTAATTTTTGAGTTAATTTCGTCATATTTACTGGGTAAACATTCACAACTAGTTATAATGACCCAGTAAGCTCCATAAACAAGGCGACCTAACAACATTATCGTGTTGCAGCCATCAATTCAATGGGCTCCCGAAACAGCCTACAAATTAACGCACCCTTATTTGACAGGCAAATACTGTGATGTCGATAATCCAATGCTGGGTGTACACGGTTGAATATAATATTGATTTATAATAGCTATATTATTGTTATATTTATATTTAAAATTACTTTACTGGATTTGGGACCTAATACTTGTTTTTTTGTTGTGATTGAGCATCTTTTGTCGTATAAATTAAACAGTAAAGGAACAGGTTACAACGTAAAGGATGAGTGAAATTGTATAACAGTTATAAGGGGCATCATATCTTAGTTTCCAAGGTTGGTAACGCATTGGTGTTGTAAGGATTGGTTAATATTTCTTATGGCACCAATGTTGGACGATAGTGACCACTTATCATCAGGTTGGCTAATTAGATCATTTGTATACCAATAATCAAAATCAAAATCAAAATAAACTTTATTCAAGTAGGCTTTTATAAGCACTTTTGAATCGTCATTTTACAATTTAGTGAAGCTACCACCGGTTCGGAAAGTAGATTCTACCGAGAAGAACCGGCAAGAAAATCAGTAGTTACTCTTTTTTAACATTTAAAAAATACAACGTCATGTTAATTAAATACAATTATTTCAATTAATGTATCCTGCTTGGAAGTCAACAGGTATTAACTCCACGCTTTTTTATCGTCTACAAAATCTTGTATCGAATAGTATGCTTTTTCTACCAATGTATTTTTAACAAACGATTTGAATTTACTAAACGGCAAAGTTAAAAATTTCTGCGGAATTTTATTATAGAAACGGATACCTTGCCCCAAGAAGGATCAATTGACTTTGCGGAGTCGGAAACTTGGCGTTATAAGTTTATCCTTGCTTCTAGTGCATATACAATGATTATCACTGATTTTATCAAAGTGATCAATGTTACTGTGAATATACATGATATTGTCGTAAATAAATTGCGACGCAACAGTAAGTATTCCTACTCTGTTAAAAACATCCCGAAGAGAGTCTCTAGCTCCAAGATTATAAATAAACCGAATTGCTCTCTTTTGTAAAATAAAGACAGATTCAATATCTGCAGCGTTACCCCAAAGTAATATGCCATATGACATAATACTGTGAAAATAACCAAAATAAACTAAACGAGCGGTATCAATATCAGTTAGTTGTCTAACTTTTCTAACCGCGTATGTTGCGGAGCTGAGTCTTCCTGTTAGGGATGATAAATGAGAAGTCCACTGAAGTCTGGAATCCAATTCTATTCCTAAAAACACCGTAGTATCAGCTACTTCAAGACGGTCACCATTTAAAGATATATTATAATTTTGCTTGCTAACATTAGGTAGGGTAAAAACTACACATTTTGTTTTTTGAGTATTCAAAACTAAATTATTTACTGTAAACCAATTGTGTATCTGTGATAATTCACCGTTCACATCGTCATAGTCATAATCAATAAAAACAAAACTGTCAACTATAACTTCAAAGTTTTAACCAAATGCGATGAATTATAAACCAAACAGAAAACAAATAACCAAGTTAATAAATACGATACGATAGTTAAATGCGAGTAGAAAAAAAGAAGGATAAATTCAAAAATCGAACCTGTTACGTATAATCAAAAAAATAAGTTTGTTAAATAGCCTATCTAGCCAGTACGTGATCTAAATAGTGTTACAAATAGACAATGTATCCCAAGCCTAAGTTTCACTTAAACCACCAGTCATAACTCACGCGTGTATACCCGCGGCGTTTTGTACCGTCCACAATGGCGACATGGCCGACGAGCCGCGACAATTTGTCGCAAGATATCGCGACGTATCGCACACGGACATGTGTTATTATTTACAACGTACCACAGCCGAGTATTTCAAGTCACGAGCTGATACACTGATTTTCTAAGAATTCTAAAGGTCTCTGCGTCGGGATGTTGGGTCTATTGTTATATATCGCAATGTGACTTTGTATTTGTATATAAGTGAAAAATGTACAGTCTATCAGTGCAAATTTTGTATTGAGTGGTACAATATTTGAGAGAAGTTTGAGGATAACCATTTCCTCATTTTAGCAATTTGAGCTAACCAATTGAGAATTAAAAGATTGACAGAAATCATGGACTTAGAAAAGTCTTTGTAACTTTTTCAACTAAATAAAATCTAAATTAAAACTCTTATTTCGTTAAAATACAAAATCAAATATTCTGTAAAATTTGTAATAATTGTTATACTCATTATTAAAGTTATTTTTTTTTTGTATGTTACGCAGCAATTTCGTTTGTAACGATTGAAAATTGAAAATATAAACCAAAACTTTGCACTTTATGGCAAATTACAGTCCGCACTTTAAAGAGATCTAGTTATATTAGTCATTTGAATGTCGTGTGTCATTTTGGCAAGGACCGGGAAACAGCTCGACGTTCGCTGGAAGATTTTTTTAAGTAGGACGGAGTAGGTAACCTCTCACTGTAAGCTGTCTTATGGGAGGTGATTCGGAAAACAGCAATTCTTCTTCGGCAGAACAAAGAAATTATATCAATCTTCCCCCAGCATAGATGCCCATTGCTTAAACGATAAGGTCGGATTGAAAGTGTGCCGTCATTAGCTTACCTTCCATATCTCATTTTAGAACACCTGAGGATGACGGTAGTCGCATTGGCTCCGCTGCAGTAAACACTTTCGAGAATGTTCTAGATTCTTGACAAATCTCCAAGAAGATTATTACCTTCGCGATGGTATTGGTCATAATCGAACACACAACTAATTATTAATACAACCACAAAAAATCTCGAGTCTAAATTCGACCTTAAGCACCTTCCTTTTTTTATATAATTGTAATGGAATAGGCGTTTGTCTTCCATCTCACCTGATGAAAAGTGTAAATGAAGACGAAGGTGGTACACGCCCATTAAAAAGAAACCTGTTCACTGTACTCTTAAAGACTCTAGAGTTCAACTTATCAGGAAAAATAGACCCAGGCAGGTCGTTCGAAATATTGGCGACTCTTAACAATAAAACCGGCCAAGAGCATGTCGGATACGCACATGAAAGGGTTCCGTAGCCATAAGATGGAAATTTAGCTATCTCTCCTTCTACCCTGGCCCATTTCTGTACGTAGGTATGTAACATTCCTACTTATTTTCATAGTTTGTAAGCAGTTATTTCCATACATTACTGATTAGAATTGATTGATTTTAAAAACCAATTTTTGGATTATCAGTATACATCTCTCCACCATTTTTCGTGGCAATCGGTGCAGAAACGGCGGAGAACGAGCCAGGACAGACAGACGGACAGACATGACGAAACTATAAGGGTTACTATTAGACAACGGAACCCTAAATTTTAATGTAACTTAGAAATTAAATATCTTCGATTAATATTCACGCATTCCACGCACTATACTATCGCAACTACTTTTAACTCAAACAAATAAGATTACTTAAACCTAATTCATACCGCTCTTGCATTTCATATAACATGATTGTATGCAATTACGGTTTCAACATAAACTATATTTTAAATCGAACTCAATGCCACGTAGTATTTAGTACGTTAATTTATATGCAAAAATTAATTAGGCATACAACTTGCACGGGTTTATTTAACGAACAGCTGTGGGTGGTATCAAATAACACATCAATTTTCTTGCATCTAAATCGGCTAAGTGACAAAATTTCAAAAGAATTAGAGAGGTTCAGTTGATATTTATCGGAACGCTTAATGATTTAGTATAAGTTAGGTAATTATTGTCACTTCATCTTGTCTGTGTATAAGAAACTAGTCGCCCGCGGTGAAGTCCTTCCTTGAAGTTTAAATTTGCTTCATATTAAATTTCATCAAATTTGGATCAGAGGTTTGGTAGTGAAAGAACGACAGACAGATATACAGAGTTACTTTCACATTTGTAATATAAGTATAGAAGTATAGATAATATGCAAAGTCAAAGAGACTGCACATGTATTTAGCCAAACCCCAGAATCTTGTCAATGCAATCAAGCAAAACAAACCTTTATACAAAGACAGTATCTACATGTATCGTATCTGTAAATATGTTTAATTTATTAACATGAGAATTAATAACACTAAATGCTTAAATATATACAAATATGAACTAAAACTAGTTACTGTATAAATCTTGACCGCGTGGAATGGTGGCAAGAATGCTAGCAACATTTCCTCGTTGAATCGCAATTCCGATCCTCTGGGCAAAAAACGAACCAGCCCTCCTCTCATCAGTGGAGGCAATGAGGCGAGGTGTTATACTTTTGATGAAGCTTTTTGCACCACTGCTCCAAGGGCCAAGCGTTTCGACAGCAAATGGAACAAAGGAAATGAATGAAATCTATAAATTATATATATATAGTTAGATACTTTACATCTGTGCCTACGTACGTTACCTTGTCTTTAATTGAGACCATTAAAATGCTCTAATTGCAGATATATTTGAATACCAATTAAAGTTGATATGATTTTGATACGATCGTAACTATTTATAACAACATAATAAAATGTATCGTTCATTTGTACTATTTTGAAAGGATATTATATCTGGACGTAAGCGATTCTCAAGATATCCATTGCATTACCATAAATACAACATATGGAAATACATAAATATGAGAATCCCTAAGCCTGAGCCGGCGGAGTGCAGTTAGTTCTACACAAGGCTAAATGATGGATATACGATTATAGGTCTTAATGTAATAACATAAATACTAAAATACATTCTATGTTATGTCACCTATAGTAATGCAGACAAAAGGCAAGGATTGCCCGCGAGGCATTTATTGAAATAAATAGTACAAGCACATATGACAGATGTCGCCTCGATATACAAATATTAAATTTATAGCAAGGGAATTGTGTTAGTTTCAGTTTATTGTTTGAACATTTAAGAATAAATGAGTATGTTACATTATACATTACCCAATTTTTAACTATAAAAATAATATTGAGTAATACTGGATTTTTAAACACATTTAAATATATAATTACACTTTCAAGAGATTAAGTGTTACGTATTTTTAGTTCAACATCAAAAACGTTGCATATTGAAACATATTACTTATTTAAGCCTTGAAATTTAACTCCCATTATATACAAAGGAGAATTTCTTCAATTAATGAAACACAATATCATTCATTCATATACACAATAATTGTACAGAATATCTTGAATAAAATAATAAAAAAATATTTCTTCTTTAACAATTACAATGAAAATGTGAAAGTTTCATCGTCATATTTTCCATATACTATATTTCTATGCATGGCTATTGAATCTATAAATTGTCATGCACACACCGAGAACAGATAAATAATACGGATCCAGATAACTTGTGTCGCACAATAATAACATATTATTGAGGTAATGCACTGTTTTGTCTCCATACAATAATCTATAATAGTTATGCAGGAACCCGAGCGTTCGATGTAGATAAAATTTCTATTATAAATCGCTTGTATTATGCTCTGAAAATGTGAAATGTAACGCTGCTTTAGTTTTAAATGCTCACGTCCTATCGCTTGTATAAATATTTTGAATGCGATATACATTCGACTTTTGTATTTAAAACACGTTGAATAGATATTGATGCAATAATGACTATTGAATTTATAGAAGGCAAGAATTAAACAAATAATGTGTTATATTAAGTAACTTAAAAACAAAAAAGGGATGGGTTTGTTGAGGATGACAGAGTATTTCGCTAACACATATACAGGCACTAAACATAATATTTAGCGGTAAATTGCTTTAATTTTTTTAACTGTAGCATCAGCTGACCTAAGCACTTGTCTCATCGCCCTGCTACAAAAAAGTAAGTGAAAACGTTTAACATAAAAAATATATGTCTAGAAAATTTAAAATTAAATGAAAGTGAAGATTGTTTTCTTTAAGAAGACTTACTGGCAAGATTATCAGCAGTTACCCTTTTTCACATATAAATTACATTCATAGGTAGACAATCACTTTTTTATTTATAGCAGTCTACATCTTACGTAAATGTGAATCTGATTACGAATGACGTAACTTGGAAAATACTGTAATTATTTCTACAACAACAATTAAATTACTATTACAATTTTCAAGCTGTTCACTGATTGAAAATATTAAATTTTGATAATAGTTTACCGCCAAATAACAGTACTCAGTATTGTTGTGTTCCGGTTTGAAGGGTGAGTGAGCCAGTGCAACTACAGGCACAAGGGACATAACATCTTAGTTCCCGAGGTTGGTGGCACATTGACGATATAAGAAATAGTTAATATTTCTTGCAGCGTCATTGCCTATGGGTGATGGTGACAACTTACCATCAGGTGGCCCATTTACTCGTCCGCCGACCTATACCATAAAAAAATACCCAATCCAAATTACTTTCATTTATAAATTCAAGTCATCGCAATGTATCATATGCATGATTTTCTCAGTCAGTTTTAATATACTATGTTTAAATAACTATATTTAAAGGACTTAAACAAATGTTGAAATAATTAATGATTAGGTAATAGGGTTTCGTACAAGTTAATCTGGATAGGTAATATCCACTCGTCATAAAGATATTTGACGTTTAAGGATGGTGAGTCTTTTTAATTACCTATTTGAATTGTCACCTCTCGCACCAATTATTCAACTAGCAATGCCTCATCATCATCATCAGCCCACTGCTGACAGTGGACAGCTGAACGTAGGCCTCCCCCAGAGCGCGCCACGTTGCTCGGTCCCTTGCGTCCCTCATCCAGCTTCTACTGGCAATTCTGCGAATATCATTGGACCAGCGGGTAGTATGTTGTATTATGTTATGAAGAGTGAGTAAGCCAATGTAACTACCGGCACTCTAGTGCCAGAACCCGCCAAAGAAACTCAGATATATTTTTTTAATTGTCAGAAATATTCGTTTGTAAAGACAAACAATGTAATTTTTAAGCTTTTTGGATACGATCGTTTTTCACCATCAAAATAAAAATAATAACATTATTTATTCAAAAAGCGTTCTCGAATCGTCATGTCATAGTGTTGAATAAAATTTAAAGCTACCGATTCGGAAAGTAGATTTTACCGAGAGGAATCAGCAGGAAACTTATATTAGAATATGACCCTCCAAACAGCAAAACCTAATTGGTTTTTTTGTGTGAGTGAGCCAGAGTTATTATCAGTATAATAATAACATAATATCTTAGTTCCTAAGGTGGCGCATTGGAGATGTTAAGAATGGCATAATATTTCTTTTGGCCTATGGCTGGTATAATATTTGACGACCTCCGTGGTCGAGTGGTGTGTACGGTTTTCATGAGTCCGCCACTCCGAGGTCCTAGGTTCGATTCCCGGCCGAGTCAATGTAGATTATCATTAGTTTTCTATGTTGTTTTGGGTCTGGGTGTTTGCGGTACCGTCGTTAATTCTGATTTTCAATAACACAAGTGCTTTAGCTACTTACATTGGGATCAGAGTAATGTATGTGATGTTGTCTCATATGGCGTTCGTATCATCAGGTGGGTTACCATTGGCATACCAAAGAACCTAAAATTTTGCAATTATAACTTTAAAGTTTCAACTAAATACCAGGAAATATAAGGCAAACAGATGACAAACCACAGCAGGTAACTCATTCGCCTATCTTAATCATCAAAGACTTAGATCATCACACTCCCTTTACACCTGGAATATAATCTAGTTTGAGAACTGCAGAATACATACTATGATTCTATATCAATTCCGTCATAATATAGTCTAATAATAATTAAAAAAGAACAGTCATAGAATAAAATCATATAGTATACTTATGCCTTTATATTTCAGATACAAACGCATAAACAATTCAAGCACTACCTTGATACGTCAGCGTGTATCTGTTATCAGAGTGTTCCGTTTAACTCCTATTGTTCCAAGCCACGATCTAACTAATTAGCTTAGTGCTAACAACATGTACATGTTGACATTTCGCATGTAACGTGTAGGTACATGGTCGCGGTTTTGTAATCTTGCAAATTGTAGCATTGCTAATTAGAGTTCTGTTTGCTTCGGTTATTTGAACTAATGTTTACACTGGAGACTGTATTATAAGCGCCATTTTTTTTATCTGTGATTGTTAAAGTCATTGAACTCTTAGTATATATCTGGAGCAATTCTTAATATTGCTTTTCTAATATCCGTTATGATATTAAATTAGTAGAAACAAGAAAAAATAATAATAAATAAACTAAGCTACTTCAATTTAAATTTAGAAAGAGTGGACTGCATGCGTGCGTGCATGATTTTATTACGACAAGAGAATAGAAATTTCGAATTACGAACGTCGAGATAGCAATGGCCGCCATTTCGGTCGGTCACGTAGTCCACAGATTATAATGATGTGACCTTTGGTACAGCATACGAGCCTTTGAGAGGTTATAATATTTTTTTATTGAAGCAGTGGCTTGATTTGTCCGAACAGTAACTTAAGGTTCATACAGAATGTGAGCATAATAAAGTTTAACTGATTCATTGCATTACGTCACGTGACCTTGAAATACCATTCAAAATTATGAAGTCGCTCCAATTTAAATTACATTTTACCATTACATTGGTATGTTCGATGGAAGCATCGAAGTTTCCTTAGTTAAATATTTTGTTGATAATAATATTAGAAACTCTTTAGATTTTGGACTCATTTTATTAGCTGCCAGTATCATTAACGTCATAAAATATTTAAAAATTAAAATTTTACAATGAAAAGCTACTTCGATCGCGTTGGACACGTGTAACATTTTAGTATTAGATATTAAATATTTAAATTAAACATACCGTATCACGTTTCCTGCCCCTGTGACCGGTGCTTTAGATCCGAACGTAGTGATATGCTAAGCGGTCTGGCATTTCGTTCGTATCGCTTTGTTATTGCGCCTAATGGAAATTGCGATACAGTTATATTCAATTCGTTTATTATTATACATTACGTAGTTTAATTGCAACAATTTTGTATGTGTTGTTTTATTAATTTTATCGTTACAATAATTTTAAAGTCTATCTGTGTGTGGTTTTTATAAAACGATAATATCATTTGGGTGGAAATTATTTGAAATAATTTGACAAGGATCTTTTTAATGGCGGATAAGGAATTATCACGTAACCAGCATTGGAACAGCGTGGTAGAGAGATCCGAACCTTCTTGTCAAAAGGGACAAGAGGTATTGGGTCATTGACCGCTGTTACTTTATTTTGATATACAAACCTGCTTAACGCGGTACAATAACAACAACAGCCGGTAAATTACTCACTACTGAGTTAAGGCCTCCTCTCCCTTTGATGAAAATGTTTGAAACATATTCCACCACGCTTGCACGGATTTGTGGAATACACATGTGGCAGAATTTCTATGAAATTAGACACATGCCAGTTTCCCCTCGATATTTTCCTTCACCGCCGAGCACGAGATGAATCATAAATACAAATTAATCACATGAATATTCAGTGGTGCTAGCCTGTTTAAACCCGCAATCATCGGTTAGAATGCACGCGTTCTGACCACTGGGCCATTTCGATACGTGGTACGTGCTTAGATAATGCGATATCTTAACTTATACAGGAGACATGAAAGCAATTCCAAGAATATCGAAGCATCAATCATATGGATAGTAGTCTCCTAAAAACAAATGGGATCAATATAAAACAATCGACGAAATAATTCAAAATTGCGCCACGAAACGATCACAATTCGTTACATATATCACGCATGAGGTCCGCGATATGTAACAGCAGGACTCCTTGTACGAATTATTGCTTCGTATAACAGCTTATAGAATTTACGCGCTTAAAGCGATTCTACACTTAAAATTGGAAATACCCGGATCTTTTCATTATTTCGTAAAAGTTATGTTTATATTGCTTATTTATTATATTAAGAGCTGAGATGGCCCAGTGGTGAGAACGCGTGCATCTAAACAAATGATTGCGTGTTCAAATCCAAGCAAGCACCACTATATAATATATATGTGCTTAATTTGTGATTATAATTCATCTCGTGCTCGGCGGTGAAGGAAAACATCGTGAGAAAACCAGCATGTGTCTAATTTCATCGAAATTCTGCCACATGTGCATTCCACCAACCCGCATTGGAACAGCGTGGTAGAATATGTTCCAAACCCTCTCCTCAATGGAAGAGGTGGCCTTATCCCAGCAGTGGGATATTTACAGGCTGTTACTTTACTTTTTTTTATGTTTATATTAATCATGATGATATGATTACAATTTAAATCTAGGCAAGGACCACTGAATTAGCACATGCTTAACTGTGTTTATAATTCATCAATTTATAATGAGATAAGGGTAGGATGATGATGATGAACTCATCTTGTGCTGGATGGTGAAATAAAACATCATAAGGAAATGCATGTGCCAATTTAAAACGAAATTCTGCCATATGTGAATCACTTCGCATTGAATCACCTTCTCCTCAATGATAGAGGAGGAGGAATTGGAAATTAACAGGCCGTATGTTTTGAATTTGAAATTCGATTGGTGGTTTTTTTATTCAAATTAAAGCATTTGGAATTGCGATGTTTATAAATTAAACGTTTATGAAAATAAAGTTCGAATACAATGTGTTACGTAACTCTATTAAATTCGTTTGTTTTTGTGTAAGTGTAGTAGTCTAAGCCAGTTCTACCTGTTTGAACTAATCTTTCAGATGTTTTTGGTGTTACATAACTTTACATAGCTTGCCATTTATAATCCCGTGTATCGCACGTAATATAAACCGCCTCTTATTTACATATTTTTATATATTTTTTAACTGTTGAATTTCGAAGCGCAACTACTTATACGATAATAATAAACCTCAGCAACGCACCGTGTATCGTTATTCCAAATTTAAATGTCCAAAATAGGACTCACCGTATTAGTGTACATAGACTTTTAAGTGTAAACACTCCTTAATAATAAAATGTACTTCAAAACTGAGCTAGTAAAGCGCTGCTGGTGGGTCGAGTGTTAATTTGTTCCTGTCGACAAAACATCGCCGATATATGTTGAGGGCATTCGAAATTAAATTGTACTTGTACCAATAATGGTTACATGCAAATCTTAGAAAGTTTCATACATAATAATTGAAGGCAAACAATATTACTTGTGTTTCGATTTATCAAGACGAAATTACATCGTCTTGTTCAAAGATTAATTGCAATTACATATTGTACAGATTATATTTTCCTTTTTAATGGATATTGCCTGAAAGTGCTCATAGTGATATGCATCTGTCGAATTCTGAAGATTCAAGATTCGTAGTTATAACAAATTTTTGTTTGGTTTTAGTATAACTGCTAAGTGGTTAGTAGCTACTCAGAACAGCTTAAAGCCATACGACCAGTAATTGAACACATTCTGATGAAGGTTCTGTGATATATAGAGAGAGTTGGAAGCTGTAGTGTAGCTTGGTAAGAGACTCCTCTTCCTGAATAATAGTGAAGGTTCTTGAGTTTATTCCCAGTTGTGTCATTTTAATTTGAATATTAACTAAGTTTTATCGCATGATTTAATGTATACTAATATTATAAATATGAAAGTAACTCAGTCTGACTGTCTGTTGTTGTCTCTTCCACTACCAAACCAATGCACCGAATTTGACGAAATCGATATGGAGCTATTTGAACTCCAAGGCTTTTCTTAAAACGTGACAATCATCCCCCGTGAAACGCGAGCGAAGCCGCTGATGAGAACTTGTTTTAATATAAAAGTTACAAAATTTTCATACAGTGTTTACTCTAGAATCACAAACAAACGAATCTTTTATTATCTATACAGCTAGAAAACATCACTTTACTGTATTATTTATTCAAATACACGAGTCAAGGGTATCCTAAACTTATTATATACATAATGTAGATTGTCGCTATTTCAATAAAAGAACATCAACTCAATAAAAATTCGCGGGAACATATCAAACAATTTGGTTTCCCTACGCCTACTTTATCCTCGACACGAGGGCACCTTATCAAACTTGTCGCTCAGCCAGTTAAGTATACCATTCAATCACCCAATAATGTGCAATACACTGTGTAACAATGTCACCCGAACTTCCCCTTTCATAGAAAAACCCTGTAAACACTGATACTTGAATTCATTACAAAATCAACCTTAAATTGTTTGAAATAGAGTTTCTTTCTTTTTATCATTCTCGTTTTGTAGTATTTCTGAAAAAATGAAGTGAACATTATTCTTTTCTACTTATTGCAATGAAAATTGAGCACTAAGTCCATGATCATAAGGTTTATATTTAATTGTATCGGTGTAGATTTATCTCGGATAGCAAGGGGAAAAGGGCAAACACCGTCATGTTAAGTGAGCACATGAGAGGGAAACGAAAATATGTGGGAAAAGCGGATATAGACGTTTATCGTTGAATTTTTCGCGTGATTTACTCGCGACAAATCTGAGGGCTTAACGCGACCAGGCTTTGTAGACCCGTGGCGTAATATGTAAATCCCCTTCATGGTTCTATATAAGTATAATGCTGTAGGGGTATGGTAGGTCGTGACGTATTGGTCGATCCATATTCACTAATATGCTGTTAACACAAGGGTACGTCGATTTATTGCTGTTTATTCGGCTTAAGGGATGACTTATTTATCTGATTTTTAGGGAAGGGTCTAAGCGCCTAAGGTTATGTCATATCTTAAGATAGAAGTACGATATGTTATGACAAGTTAGAAGAAATTATTTTGCAAAAAATCACTTAGATAAATAAAAATTTTAACAAAAAGAAAAACCGACTTCAAACAAAACACTATTTTAAAACAAATGAATATGCACGAAAAAGTAATAAAAATAATTGCGTATTCAACATATTTTTTAGAGTCTTCCTAAGTTAAATGAAATGAAAAATATTAGACTACTTAAAAGTCGATTAACGATTATATCATGTAGTTATAGTTATTGGTATATTTGGAGCCGGTGTCAGCCAATAAAACCCTACAGTATATCTATCAAAAAACAATACGAGAATATATAATAATCGTTAATCGACTTTTAAGTAGTCTAATATTTTTCATTTCATTTAACTTAGGAAGACTCTAAAAAATATGTTGAATACGCAATTATTTTTATTACTTTTTCGTGCATATTCATTTGTTTTAAAATAGTGTTTTGTTTGAAGTCGGTTTTTCTTTTTGTTAAAATTTTTATTTATTTCTTGATTTTAAGTGAAGCTGATGTTGACTAACTATTTTTTTTTTAATATGGATAGATAAAGCGTTCCGTTTATATGAGTCAGAAACTACTTCGAGGACAATTTCAAAGGAAACTTGCGAATAAAGCAAAAATAGACTTTCGAAAATGCGGATTTAATACGTCACGCGGCGTAAACTACAAGGATCCCTCGAAAGAGCTGTAATCGAACTCAGCAAAAATCTTCGAAAAAGACCAACTATATTTCATACATCATATGACATCACATCACATACACAAAATTTGATTAAAGATAGTAAGAAATTCTGCCCCATATCACACCCTAACTGAGAGCCGTATAGGAGTTCCATCACTACATAGTATAAAACAAAGTCGCTTTCTCTGTCCCTATATCTTTAAATCTACGCAACGGATTTTGATGCGGTTTTTTTTAAAAGATAGTGTGATTCAAGGGGAAGGTTTGTGTATATAATAAATGAACAATATAGTAAAGAAACACTGATAATTTTAGAAGTTTGCGATGTGATGTCGTAAATAAACAAATTCTGAAGTATATTTAGTATCAGTATTGCACCCGTGCGAAGCCGGGGTGGGTAGCTAGTTGATTATAATATTCGACAATGATAATTACATAAACATTACCACATTACGGAAGGTGACTCAAATATCCAAATAACCTATATATAAAAGATTCGACTGAGTATCGCTAACGTGCTCCTCAGAATTGTTCCGTTCCCTTCCGTTCCGTTACTTTGTCATGGATCCTGTGCTCAGAACCTTACCAAACTTTCACCAAATTATCCTTGAAGTATATATTTTATAATAAAAAAAGAATTATCAAAATTGGTTAACGTGATTTTCAGTTATTCACCTATTTGTCGCGCATATACATAATGCAAATTTAAGACTTATGTCGTTTTCATATGGATACCATCATCGGAAAAAAATAAAAAAAAAATGGGACCCCACGGGAAGCACTACCTTTCAAACAAAAAAAAATTATCAAAATCGGTCCACCCAGTGAAAAGTTATGAGGTAACAAACATAAAAAAAAAAAAAAAAAAAAAAATACAGACGAATTGATAACCTCCTCCTTTTGGAAGTCGGTTGAAAAGTAATGAAAATGATTTTTTATAACTAAGTATTTTTTTTAATTAACATATTGTAAATTATCATATCAGTTGTACTTAATTTACTCAGAAGGGCGATCAAATTTCTAAATATGGCAATTATAACATATAAAAACTCATTTTTGCAAAACTTTTGACGCGCTTCGAAAGTAAGATCGACTAGTTTGCCATAACGGATATGCCACATTTTCTTGTGCTAATCCTTTATGATATTTAATGCTTTTACTGCACATTTATGTATGTATTAAATTAAAACCTAGAATCCTTGATACTCGGTTTCAAGACGTGAATCTTAGCCGATGATTTTGAGTTCAATTCTGGGCAAGCACTATCGAATTAATTTGCATAATTTGTATATATAATCCATCTCGTAATTTGTGGTGAAAAAAAAATCGTGAGGAAATCTGCACGTGGTAGATGAAAAATTGTCACGTGTTTTATCTACGTTTTCCTTAAATAGGAGTTGTTCTTTTTTCAAAAATCAAGTTCGAACTTGTTTCACGCCTTGATGTTCCGCAATGTCCAAAGTTTTTTCATTTTTGTTTTTTTTTTTTTTAACAACAAAAACCTTTACCTTAATTTTATCCCACATATATTTATCTACCAAATCTTGGTAATAAGTAAGTAATAACAACTAATAAAATCAATCACACATGGCCTACAGCGACGAACTCAGAGAAGTATGAATGACGACACAGCCACGAACGGTTGGAGGCAATAATTATATTCTCTTGATATATATAAACGTACACCGACCTCGGGGTACACATTCGTTCATATTGCTTGGTCTAATATTACAAGCGAAGACACATTGTTATTGGAAGGCAGAGAATATTAATAAGTACATACATGGTTATTCGTTAATAACATAAAATAAAAGAAAAATATAAGTTTAAAAGCTTTTTTTTTGTAAATGACATCCTTGGCTTAATAAGTATTTTTCAACCGACTTCCAAAAGGAGGAGGTTATCAATTCGTCTGTATTTTTTTTTTTTTTTTTTTTTTTTTATGTTTGTTACCTCATAACTTTTCACTGGGTGGACCGATTTTGATAATTTTTTTTTGTTTGAAAGGTAGTGCTTCCCGTGGGGTCCCATTTTTTTTTTATTTTTTTCCGATGATGGTATCCATGTGAAAACGACATAAGTCTTAAATTTGCATTATGTATATGCGCGACAAATAGGTGAATAACTGAAAATCACGTTAACCAATTTTGATAATTCTTTTTTTATTATAAAATATATACTTCAAGGGTAATTTGATGAAAGTTTGGTAAGGTTCTGAGCACAGGATCCATGACAAAGTAACGGAACGGAAGGGAACGGAACAATTCTGAGGAGCACGTTAGCGATACTCGGTCGAATCTTTTATTTATAGGTTATTTGGATATTTGAGTCACCTTCCGTAATGTGGTTATGTTTATGTAATTATCATAGTCGAATATTATAATCAACTAGCTACCCACCCCGGCTTCGCACGGTGCAATACTGATACTAAATATACTACAGAATTTGTTTATATACGACATCACATCGCAAACTTCTAAAATTATCAGTGTTTCTTTACTATATTGTTCATGTTTTATATACACAAACCTTCCCCTTGAATCACACTATCTTTTAAAAAAAACCGCATCAAAATCCGTTGCGTAGATTTAAAGATATAGGGACAGAGAAAGCGACTTTGTTTTATACTATGTAGTGATGGAACTCCTATACGGCTCGCAGTTAGGGTGCGATATGGGGCAGAATTTCTTACTATATTTAATCAAATTTTGTGTATGTGATGTGATGTCATATGATTTACGAAATATAGTTGGTCTTTTTCAAAGTTTTTTTGCTGAGTTCAATTACAGCTCTTTCGAGGGATCCTTGTAGTTAACGCCGCGTGACGTATTAAATCCGCATTTTCGAAAGTCTATTTTTGCTTTATTCGCAAGTTTCCTTTGAAATTGTCCTCGAAGTAGTTTCTGACTCATATAAACGGAACGCTTAATCTATCTATATTAAAAAAAATTAGTTAGCAACATCAGCTTCACTTAAAATCAAAAAATAAATAAAATTTTAACAAAAAGAAAAACCGACTTCAAACAAAACACTATTTTAAAACAAATGAATATGCACGAAAAAGTAATAAAAATAATTGCGTATTCAACATATTTTTTAGTCTTCCTAAGTTAAATGAAATGAAAAATATTAGACTACTTAAAAGTCGATTAACGATTATATCATGTAGTTATAGTTATTGGTATATTGGGAGCCGGTGTCAGCCACGGTGCCCTTGTCCCAACAATCAAAAGAAAGAAGCGATACGAGCCCCTTGATTGATCCAGTATATTATTGTGTAAAATGTAATTTGTAAAAAACATATTTGTTAAAGTATTCTCGTATTGTTTTTTGATAGATATACTGTAGTGTTTTATTGGCTGTTTTATATTATTATTATTTATTATTTAATCTGTATATACTAAGCATCCGTATTTTTATTTAATTTGAATAATACCTTTTTGTGTTTATTTACATTTAAAAATGTCAAGTAAATTAATATATTCCAATTTCAAAATATTTATTAATTCATAAAAATCGCTAATCCTTTGCACTTAGGTCATGCGCAAGCGCAACTGCAGCCGCACACTATAAATGGTTCCGAGACTTAATGGTTTTATGTTGTCAACCATTATGCTAATAAAATTAACTAGATTATGCGCCGTGAAACGAATAAAATTACAATATGCAATATCATAAACATTCACTACCAGATATATTCGATTGTCTTTAAGGAATCGGGTCTGAAGGACGAGTCTAGAAGTAATTTTGTGTCCCATGTTGAATAATGTTCTAGATATTCTTGTTTAGAATTCATACTATACAGATATTTGAGTTATAATTTTATCTAACTATTAATAATTCTGTATAATACTTTCATCATCAGCCGGTACCCGTCCACAGCTGGACATAGGCCTCTTCAAGTGCACGCCCCTGTGGTCTTTCTCCGGCTATTCGCTCCAGCTCCTGCCTGCCGCCTTGCGTAAATCGTCACTCCACCGTGCCTGAGGACGTCCTACACTACGTTTGCCGAGACGCAAACTTATGTAGGTTCATTATAAACCTCGGATATAAACGTAAAAACGCCAATTACGTACTAGATATGCATATGCAAGATTATAATTATTTACGTATATATTTGTGTGAAATATTAGTAATGCTTACTAAATCGTTCAAAGTATATATCAAATTAAATCACATAAGTGTGTGTTTAAGCACATAAGCACACACACACATTCGTTTTATGTTCTTACTCTCACTCATATTTATTGCAATTCGACCGCTTGCGAAAGCAAGATCACTTTACGTGCATTCGGAAGTATGCTATAGTAACAGCCTGTAAATTTCCCACTGTTGGGCTAATGGCCTCTTCTCCCATTAACGAGAGGGCTTGGAACATATTCAACCACGCTGTGGGTTGCTACGTGCGTTGGTAGAATGCACATATGGAAGAATTTTAATGAAATTAGTCACATGTAGGTTTCCTCATGATGTTTTCCTTCACCAACGAGCAAGAGATGAATTATAAACACAAATTAAGCACATACATATGTAGTGGTGTTTGCCTGGGTTTGAACCCGAAAATATCGGTTAAGATGCACGCGTTCTAACCACTGGGCGATCTCGGCTCTGAGGTATGCTATAACATTGTCAAACTCTGGAAAAACGACCATGAATTGTTTGTAAAAGAAAACTTACAACAAACTATTTGTAGTTACACAGTTATTTAGTTTTATTACAAATCTTTACGTCAGATTAAGGACACTTTATAGCAAACCATTTATTAATTCATCATATATAAAAATATATATACATTTATTAATTTGTAATAAATGAATATAATGATAATATAATTAAGGTTTTCCCTAAATAATCATTTACTTATTTTCCTAAGAATTATTAACATTAAGTCCTTAAATGTATACAAATATGAATTAAAAATAGTTACTGTATATATCTTGGCGGTGTGCAAGGGTGCCAAGAGTGTTAGCAGCATTTCCCAATTCTGATCCTCTGGGCAAAAAACGAACCAGCTCTCCCATCAACAGTTGAAGCGATAAGCTATTGGACATTGGCTAAGCGTTTTGACAGCAAATGGGACGAAAAAAGTAATTTGACAAATGACGCGAATATTTGAATCGTTTTCTCTTCAGCTTTAGGTTGAAGGGACAATATTGAATCTCCATATGTTTTATTTGCTTTATAAAACAGGTAGACATGCTAATAGACTCCTTGGCCTACCTATATTGACCATTTCTTACATAGTAAATGCGCAAATAACCTGTAGAGCAACTATGTTAGGATCCTTATAACTTAAGTTACACTGGCTCTCTCATACTGCCTGCAAACAATACTGTGATTTATATTTAGTGGTAGAATTTCGAGTAAGTAGGTGTACTCTACAACCACGTTATTCATCATCATCATCATCAGCTCGTCTTTGTCCACTGCTGGACATAGGATTCTCCAAGTGCACGCCACTGTGGTCTTTCTCCGGCTACTCGCAGCCATCTCCTGCCTGCCGAATATGGTAGGTATGGTTTGTAGTAAATTCACTCGAAACTTAAATATTACGTCTATTTTGCCTATTTTTACACTGGCTCACCAACCACTTGGCAATGACGAGTGGGCGTTATTTACCGAGCTTACACAATCCCCTATCACGAAGTGTTTGATTCAGAGAGATTTAAACGTTTGTTAGTTTAAGAATCAAGTTTTATATCTCGCCTGATGTTGTTTATCGGTCAGCAAGTTGTATCAAACGAATGTCATTGCTATCTAAGAACACTTAGCGGAGAGAGTCGACGGTCTAAAGCTATGTATACATACATGATTAATGACGCGACGATTTATTAAAAAAAAAAACTAAAATATTTAATGAAACCATATATAAATAAACATGTTTTATTTTTGCACCTGATGGTGAGTGGTCAATATCGCCCATAGACATTGGCGCAGTAAGAAATATTGACCATTCCTTAAATCTACAACCAATCTTCGCAAGGTGCAATGTCCCTTGTTACATTACTTATTGTTACACTAGCTCACTCAGCGTTCAAACCTGATAGAATATCTGATGAGTGAGTGTTAACTAAACAAGGGGACTTGCTCAAAGCCTTACTCTAAAAAGAACCAATTGTATTTCAGTAATAACCTGTAAATTTCCCACTGCTGGGATAAGGCCTCCTCTTTCATTAACGAGAGGGTTTGGAACATATTCTACCAAGCTGTTCCAACGCGAATTTGTGGAATGCTCATGTGGCAGAATTTTGATGAAATTAGACACATGCAGGTTTGCTCACGACGTTTTTCCTTCACCGCCGAGCACGAGATGAATTATAAACACAAATTAAGCCCATATGTATAAAGTGGTGCTTGCCTGGGTTGGAACCCGAAAACATCGATTAAGATGCACGCGTTCTAACCACTGGGCCATCTCAGCTCAAATGCATTTCACTTAAATAATAATCTTCAACATATTAATTTGAATGTAACAGACTATAATATAAATAAAGTTCGAGTATTCGTGTTTCGTTTGCACGTAAACTGAATTAGAGATAACTAAATTCATTACAATCGACATGAATTGTGACGTCATTATCACATGACTCCATTTCGAAGTGACACATTATCACTGACATTTATAGCAAGGCGTTGGTCATACTGTATTTAATTGTATTAATCTATTCGAAAATCAAACGACCGAAAAGTGAGTAGGAATTAAATAGTCGAATCATGATTGGAACGAACGTGTCCGCGGTTTTGCGTTCATTCGCAATCGTCGTTCGCGATCGAACGCGTTCTTGTAACAATGAGATCTTGTCACACACGTGGATACGGAGGGACTATTCTGTAACCCATTCGTTATTGTGTTTTCGAATGTCAATAGTTGTTAAGCTATAGTAAGGAATGAACATTTAATGACTATAATAATGTCATATGTATGGAGAGATAGAGTAACTCCTTGAAGTTTTAAAAAACAAATGAAAATTATTGGTAAGTTCTTTTGTTTTTAATTTTCTGGATAAAAACTTAAAAATTATACACATATCGCACGGGTTATGCAGGTTAATCTTAATAAGAAATTGCGAATTCAAGCCCGAGCATGCCACTGTGTTTTCATTTCCTTAACTTGTACATATTAATTTATCTCAGGATTGACGGTGAAGATATTTCCATCTCTCAAAATAACCAACCACGTGTTTTTCGTACAATCCGCAGCGTGATATAAGCTTAATAACTTCTTATAAAAGTTGAGGTCATTGCTATCTTTTGACATTCACAATCTATTGCTTTAGTATGATGACAAGTGAATCTCAATACAATACACTAAACTAAAATAATAAACAGATGACTTCAAAACACTATAATCAAGTTATTATAAGTACGTGTAGTATAGATGTCACGCGGTGTGATGTGATAATTAAATGAATACAACTTCGACGAGCTATTTTATCGCATGCTCTCACAATATCGCCCCACAGCATACTTACCCCACATTGTCTTGTAAGTTAGCCAGTGCATTTGCAGGATACTATCATTAATTGCCATCTCCTGTCATTTTACGGTTACGCATTAGCATTATTGCAATTTCACTATCAATGGACTGATCTAACGTACGAATGTATTGTTAAATTGTTTTGTAAGCCGGTCTTAGTGTTAACGTTGATATGGTAAAATGCATTTGAATAGATTTAAAATTACTTTTATAAAGTACCGCCAATTGCCTAAGAAGATAGTTATTTGTATATATTGTAAATGTCTGACAGAATATACCTTAGTAAAAGCTTTAAATCTTTAATATAATAGTTATGTTATTGACCACTGTCGGGCTTCTTAAATAAATAAAATGATGATAAGAATAATAAGAGACTCCAAAATTTAGTTACAATAATTAACTGAACTGAATGTTTTTTGTAAGAAGTATTCAAATTATATCCTCGACTTAGTACAAGAGACAAATCTACATGTTTAATTCCCATGTCTCCCGGTTACTCTCGAAATTGCCTGATAGCCTTAGTGAGGAGACTTTCCTGTAAGCCCGGGTCCAATATGAAGTTAAAGGGTTTTTATAGGACGATTTTTTTTCTTTGTCGACTATGTTTAGTCTTATATCATGTCAGGTATCAGTTCTATCTGATGAGTTTAAGGTTAGTGCGAACAGTGGTACACGAATAATAATATGTCCTGCTTAGTTTCTTTTGATTGTCACCATGGAAAAATCGGATACTCGGACTAAAAATGTTTCAAGCAAAAAAAAAAAAAAAAACAAAAGATTACTCCTTATGTTACTGGAAATAAACACGATATACTTATCAGTATTTATTTCAAAACGGTCACAGACGAGGCTCAAGATCACAATGTATTCCCACCAAAAAGAGTGTTAAATATTTCCCCAGCAATTTATAGAGATACACAGAAGCCGAGCCGCGGGCGGTCGGTAGTCTTACTGAGATAAAGATGCAGTACACACTCACAGCTGTTTACGACCATTCTACTACAACAGTCCTGTATTTTACACTACTCTATGCCAATAACAGTCATAAAAATAGACGCAAGCGATTTTCAACCTAATAAGCATTGGTTTATGGGTGGCTGAATTTTTTTTGTGTGTATATAATACTTTGTCTTTGTATATTATAGGAGCGAACGTGAAACTTATGTGAAGTACGCTCCAAAAGTTTTATGGGGCTTAAAATGTCCAGTTAAGAAAGTGCAAAGAGAATTTTTTACAACGATAGTTTTAGCTTACTGTCATTATGGCGCACAATTTTCATTTACGTCTATAAAATTCTTAATTTTACAATTTTTAAATTAGTAAGACATATTTTATCACCGACGAAAATAAATTTAATGAAATATACTGTTTTAAGTAAATATTCTTGATGTTTCAATATTTTTAAATAAAGTTATATCATGTGGTAGGGCTTCGTGTAAGCCCGTCTGGGTAGGTACCACTCACTCATCAATTATTCTACCGCCAAATAACAGTACTCAGCATTGTTGTGTTCCGGTTTGAAGGGTGAGTGAGCCAGTGTAACTACAGGCACAATGGACATAACATCTTAATTCCCAAGGTTATAATGGCACATTGACGATGTAAGGAATAGTTAATATTTCTTAAAGCGTCATTGTCTATGGGTGATGGCGACCACTTACCATCAGGTGGCCCATATGTTCGTCCGCCAACCTATACCATAAAAAAAATGTAAGTATAATGTATGTTGTTAAATCTCTCCCTTTTTTCGTAAAGGTAGGCAAAATGGCCCAATATATTTCCTCTGTTTGTGAATATTCTTTATTGTTTGGTAACAGTGCTTTGGATAAAAAAAAAACTGGCTAAAAAATGTTCGGCAACGAACGCCCAACAGTCAAATACATATCTGTAAGTGCGCTGACTCTTAATTATTATTAATTAAAATAATTGTATTAACTAACATGACTTTCTATTTTTTAAATGTTGAAAAAGAGTAAGTGAGTTTCTTGCCGGTTCTTCTCGGTAGAATCTACTTTCCGAACCGGTGGTAGCTGTACTCAATTGTTAATTGATGATTCAAAAGTGCTTGTAAAAGCCCACTCGAATAAAGTTTATTTTGATTTTGCTTCTAATCATTAACAAACATTTAGCATTCAAAAGGTTAGGTCAAAAAATGTGAAGTCATTTTCGAAACTTGTTGTGTGGTTACTTTATGTGTATGATTAAGACTGATTCCAGCCAACGACGTAGGACATATCACCACGAGTGTTTGCGCAACCACAAGTGCACTCTATGTCTTCACTCTTATATTCTGTTAGGCCAGAAAACCCAACACAATCAGATTCCAGACTTCAAGCTGTTATTGAAAATTTTTTGGCAGAAAAACCCAAAAATATTTTATCAGACCCGAACTTCTATAGCCTTTTTTACATAGTATATAATATTAATAACCATATCATACATAATATATATATATATATATACACATGGGTAGGATGGGTAGCGGCATTCTTAGAGTGCATATTTATAAAATGATGAATATTTACCATACAATGGCTAATAAGGCTCGTTAAAACTTTAAAATAAATACTGTATATATTTTTGAAGCAGCTGTAAACCGAGATGATCATGTGGATAGATACCGTTAAGCCTAACAACACAAGTCCAATTCAGGAGAGCGTTGGAGATCATGTGCTAGATTCATCTCATGTTCGATGTTAGAAAAATGTCCGTAAAACCTTTATGGGTCGCATCCACATCGATCCACTTATATAAATAATATTTATTTAAATGACGACCTCCGTGGTCGAGTGGTGTGTACACCGATTTTCGTGGGTACGCCACTCCGAGGTGCCGGGTTCGAGTCGGTTTGATTCGATTCGGTTGGGTCTGGGTGTTTGTGGTACCGTCGATACTTCTGATTTTCCATAAAACAAGTGCTTTAGCTACTTACATTGGGATCAGAGTAATGTATGTGATGTTGTCGCATATTTATTTATTATTTATATGGACATATCCAAGTATTTACGATATCATATAGTAATCATCCTGTATTGAGGATACTCGAAGTTATAATTCTATCACCTTATTTTCTTTAGTTACAAAAACAAATCATGAAAGTCAATTGTGGTGACATCTCATTAACTTGGGAATCGAAATTGCGTTCCCAATTCAAATTTGTATATATTATTATATTTACAAATAACTGACAGTTCAATATAAACATCGATATATTATGAAAATATTATCGATAACCGTTAATGTTCAATATATAAGTTATTGACGTCACTATCGTGTAATTTTGATATCTGAAAATCTTTAATGGTCATATTATATCTTATATCGCATCATGCATCTAGTATATAACTGCTTAAATAATTGTAAATGCATAATATTCCGATGTTTAGACGGCTGTACGGGCAAACAGTACGGACATTCCCACAACTACGCTCATTTAGGTACTACGTATGGACACGCGTGCGCTTGACCAATGTAGACTTAGAAATGCGCTAGAAGTGACACAAAACAGTTTTAATTTTTATTAGACTTTGTCCAACCCCATTTCGACTGGTACCATCTACCCATACCATAATATACCGCTAAGCCAGTATGCCACCACTAAGATAACATTTTAGGATTGTCAATTGTTGGTGGTGACCACATACATATTATGGAGCCTTTGCCAGTCTACCTTTCACTATTAATAAACTAAAAATAATAATTGCATTCGAGGTGCTTTTGTTGCTTGATATTTTCATGTGTCTTAATAAATAAATATTCTACAGATATTTTATAGACTTATCTTCACTTTTGTTACTCTTACAAATTTATAATTATCTGAATAATTTTTTCGTACTCGATACTAAATAAATAAAGTTTTCGTTTATTCTAAAATTGACTGATCTGTTTAAATTTAATACAATTAAAAGAAACGGGACAATTATAACTATTTTATATCATACAACAGTAAATTGATTATTTCATATTTTTTATTAAATATAAAAAATAGTGCAAATAATAGTCTTTGGTACTTCGTGATATTACAAGCCCAACGTCGATCTACAATAGATCCCTCTTCTGCCCCGGCGGCGCACGACCGCGCGCACGATTCAGATTAATCTATCGAAAATCGTTTTACAACATATTATTTATAGAGCGCATGCGCCGGCAATGATCATCAGTCCGTGTGCGTCTAGTGATGTGACCGGACGCATTCCGCGCGCTCCTGCCAATTATCGATGCGGATACGTCGGTACGTTATCGATACTGAAGTATGTAGCAACGATGCGAACATTGATAGATGAGTCTGCGCATTGTGATTAATCATCAAATAACCAGGTTACAAGAACAGATACAGTTATCATATTAAAAAAATATATTACAGAACCACTAAACACCCAACACATTAAAATAATTATTTAATGCCATGTGTGTTTATTAAGATTATTTCAAATATACATTTAATATTGTTTACCTTTAGAATTAAATCAGCAATCCATTAAACACAAAACAGAGGTAACATAAAACAATCTCCGTCTTTATTACAGAAATCAGTATTATCAAATTTTCACTCGTAAAAGTCGAGTCGTAAAATGAAGACCAAACTTACCAGTTAACCTTTGGATGTAATGGTTCTCCTAGACTCGACGTTAGGGGGCGTGCAATCGCGAAGCCTATTTTAAAGACATTGAATATTTAAGAGAGCTAATTGAAATGAGCGCGACACTTTGGAGTGTCGCCAGGATAATTATCTAGCTTCCAAGATGAGATTTAACGTACCACGGTTAAATGGTTGGAGTTTTTAATTATTTTTAGGGTCTACGGGAAACTTAGTTGGTTTCCGAGCCGTCTCAATTAGGAAGGAATGAGCGGGGTTGATAATGTGGTCGACTTAATACTTCCTTCTGCACGGGGCTCTACTCGACCTCTGCGTGATATTAACGCCATAATTCTATTTAAATGCTTTGAGAAAAAATATTTCGCGCTAAACATGAAGTTGCATACTTTAAAAAAGTCTTTAAATGTTTTACTTAATACAAGCACATTTTTATGTGTCTTTTTTACAAATGTTATAGCTATGATTAAGTATACTTTTTATATTTATAACTGGACGGGATAGAGAAATTCCGAAAATTTGCCTCGCTACTAAATAGAGTATATCAATGTTGATTTAATATTATTAAACGATTTCTAAGAAATATTTTATTAAAGCCAGTGTAACTACATTCACAAGGGCTATAACATCTTAGTTTCCAAGGTTGGTGGCACATTGACGATGTAAGGAATAGTTAATATTTCTTACAGCGTCATTGTCTATGGGTGATAGTGACCACTTACCATCAGGTGGCCCATATGCTCGTCCGCCAACCTATAACATAAAAAAAGAATTTAACACACTAAATCATAAATATTTGTTAAAATCTACATCAATATTTTTCGATATTTAAGAATTTTGAAAACGTCGACTAAAATATTAAACGTGCTTATAATAATATCGATACGATGATCGCTCCACATTCGAACATCACTGTCTCGTCGTGTGATGTCGAAGGTTGTTACGGCTCGGCCGATTCCGTAGCTCGCGAGTTCTTCCGCTATTGGACACGGCTAATGGACGCTTGTTTGTATGTCCTTACACTTGATGGCTACACGCGAATGTAATTCGCTAGATTGTCCCTTATATTAGATCCACTTCGTTACTTTCACACCGTCCCTTACATTTGTGTTACTGTTTTGCATAGCAGAGCTATTTTGTTTATCGTTAAAAATTAGAGTTTAAAATGTTTTGATAACGACTTTGTAATTGGAACCTAAGGACTTTATAAGGGTATATTAAATAGATCAGAAAAAATATATAATTATATTATTGAACATAAATTATTGGTTTTGAATACATTGACAACCACAGCCTGACCTTGCTTACTAGAAAACAGCATCTACATAAGAAAAACTGGTGTAGCACTATGATATACCAACAATAAATATTGTAAATGTTGCAACCTAAAAATATAACTAGCGTAATAAAATAATTAATTAAAGAAAAATATTTAAATAAATAAATATTGTACAACATTACATACATTCTGATCACAATGCATGTAAGTAGCTAAAGCAATTGTGTTATGGATGATCTGAAGTAACGACGGTATCACCATCCAGATCCAAGACAGCATGAAAAACTAATGAACTTTTTCTACATCGACTCGGCTGGGAATCGAACCCAGAATCTCGGATTGGCGGACACATGTATTGTACACACTACTCAACTACGGAGGTCGTCAAATTTGATGGTTATAGAAGTTAAAGGGCATTTGTTATGTCCTCTAGACTGTATTTTACGCAAGGCAACGTCATCATGCATGACCATCTGCGCAGGGTCTAATTACACTATACTTTTATATGATATGAACTACTACATATAGTATAATACTACTATTCTATATGAACATTAATATATATACTATTCTACTTGAGTTTTGTGGAAAATATTTGGTTATGAAATATTTTTTTTTTTAATAAATCATTAAAGTCATTTTTTAAACCGCACTGATGTTGATACTTTACAATGAATATTACTTAGAAAAGCACCGATGTTAGATGCCGTAGTAATCTTAATTTTCTTTTTTTTCTTGTTTTCGCCAATTAAATTGTTATTAGTTTACTATATAAAACACATTATGAAATCTTTGTAATAACTTGGAAGTTAACTGAACATAAGCTACACTAATACTAATAAAGCTATACTTTAGCAATACTCAACTGAAAAAACCACTAAGTCAATGTGGTTTTATCCACAAGACGCAGCAAAAGGTGAAGCGTTGTAGAAAAGTTTCTTGCATGTATTACATTGTCAAGGAATACTAAGTGCTGCCGATGGTTTTGCTTGTAAATATTAATGTATATATAGTAAAGTTAATCGTAACTGCAGGTTCGATACCACCGGAAAGAGTACGGCGCAGGACTAAAGGCTTTACATGCTTTCCATAAGTATACGAGTATATACACGATAAAATAATATTACAATTTATGACGGCGAGAAATCGTAGAAGTGTTGTTGCTAAATGACAACTCCTATTTTCTGAGCTGATCAACAAACCATCGTAATATCAATACTTCCTGTATAAATGTTGTAAAAATAAACTGTTCTTTTTTTTAATTATTTTGAGGGTGACTAACATTTTTTTTAATTTAAAACGTATAGGGAGGTTTTAAAATAAGCCACCTAATGATGTTTCGTCATCATCACATCCTGAAACCGACCTTAACATTATCAATACGCTACCAAACTTGGGAACTAATAGGTGCCCTTTTGTAGATGATAAAAAAGCTTGGAATTAATACCTGTTGACTTCCAGGCAGGATACATTACATACATATATCATTGTATTTAACTAATATGATTGTATTTTTTAAATGTTGAAAAAGAGTAAATACTGATTTTCTTGCCGGTGTTTCTCGGTAGAATCTACTTTCCGAACCGATGGTAGCTTCACTTAATTGTTATATGACGATTCAAAAGTGCTTGTAAAAGCCCACTTGAATAAAGTTTATTTTGATTTTGATTTTTATATTGGCTCACTCACTTAAACCCGTAATTCAACAATATCATTGCTGCTTGGAAATACATATAGTGATACATATAAGGGTAGATTTGTTTTGTTGCAGCCTCAGTAAGCTCATAATGATTGCTACTTTGAATATATCCTATACAGCACAGATATTCATATTTAAAATATTATTGTATAACGTACTGTAATAATAATAATAATAAATGTGAGACAACATCACATATATTACTCTGATCCCAATGTAAGTAGCTAAAGCACTTGTGTTATGGAAAATCAAAAGTAACGACTGTACCGCAAACACCCAGACCCAAGACAACATAGAAAACTAATGATAAACTACATCGACTCGGCCGGGAATCGAACCCTAGACCCATGAAGACCGGTGTTCACACCACTCGACCACGGAGGTCGTTATAATGTATTGTCGTCTCTAATATCTAATTGAGTCAATGTCCTGTAATTATATGAATACATTATTGCATTATAAATAAATAAATAAAAATATTCAGACGTCTATTACCAGTAAGCCGAGATGACCCAATGGCCAGAACACGGGCATCTTAACCGATGATCTTTGGTTCAATACCCAGTCTGGCACCACTGAAAATTCATGTCAAATTATCGTTTAAAATTCATCTCGAGCTCGGCGATGAAGGAAAACATCGCTAGGGAACCTGCATGTGTCTAATTTCAAATAAATTCAGCCACATGTGTATTCCACCAACCAGCATTGGAACAGTGTGGTGGAAAAAGGAGAGGTCTTAACTCAGCAGTGGGAAATTAACAGGCTGTTGTTGTTTTCTATTACCAAATAGATATGAAATTATAATAACCAAGGATTAAACCATTGTTAGTAAATCAACCAGTTACCTTACAATACTAAAATTTTAAGCTCTCACACGTACATCGATTAATAGCAGTAATTTGTAACAAGGTGTTTATTTTGTATCGTAACATACAATTCCTCTTAAACTACCGTTAGGACCACGTTCTAGTTCACGTCCATTCTAACATTCAAACATACAAATCGAGTGTTAAGCCATAATTGTTAATTTCAAGCAAAATGCCCGCAATAGCTTTCGCGTTGCACTAACTAACGATCCCATTGCTGGATGCCTATCGGGTTTCTACTTGTAGAGGCCGGTTCAACCATGTATCTTAACTCATGGTTTAAATTTGATATTAATTTATGTGTCATTGAATTTAATTTTCGTTTTTATACATGTAATTGGGTTGAGAAATATGACATATGTTATCATTATAAGTACAAGGCGTTAAACGGACAAAAAATTAATAAATTTTGTCCATTTTCACGGTGTACACTAAACATACATTTAGAGGTACCTGATATGAAGTATTAAAATTATGTATCATAAGGAAGCAGCTTAGGTAAACAAGATCAGAACCCTCACACGAAGAGAAAAGGAAAAGGGAAAAATAAAAGAATATAAGTAGAGGAGCCCTTTGGTTATTTTAGTCCTTAGATTAACATTACTAGATTGTTACTTATTTTTAAAGCAGTAAACTTATCAAACAAATAAGTTCAGTTTAAATTTAAACATTTTGTTCTGTCTTGACATGAAACATTTAAATTGCTAATATTGCTTAAGCAATAGCTTACAGTTTAATCACTACATGTGTTAACAGAAATAATAATGTTATATCTGTCTGAATCTGAGAGTAAACCTTTTTTTAATAATTATCTCTATTTATTGTATAAGTATTTTATTTAATCAGCAATGACAATACGGTAGAACCGGCCGATCCAGGAATGCGAGTTCATAATGCATGCGCGCACGCACGCCGCGACGCGCCGCGGAGATCGATGGATCGTATCGATCTCAAAGGATCGAGTCGTGATCTCGATTACGTTAGCATTCGAAAGTTTCGCCGTTTATGTAAACCAGCCTTTTGTTGTTTTAGTTGTACGTGTCGCAAAACGGCCAAGGTTTCAGTCTTATTTTGTATAAACTACAGGTTTCGTTGCGCAATATTCGTTTTAACGAGATATAATTATTGCCGCGCTTTGTTTATAAAATTTTGTAAACCTTATTTCATTTGAACCAACTTTGTTGATCGCTGATAGTAAATTTAAGCAACGTTAATGTAATGAGTCGCGATGGTCCAGTGGTGGGAACGCGTGCATCATGATCGATGACCACGGGTTCACATACAGGTTATAATTCTCGTGCTCGGTAGCGATGGCAAACATCGTGAATCCAGCATATGTCTAATTTCAAAGAAATTTTGCCATATGTGTATTCCAACAACCCGCATTGGAACAGCGTGGAATATGTTCCACACCTTCTTAAAGGGAGAGGAGGCCTTAACCCAGCTGTGGGAAATTTACATCTTTGGTTGTTGTTGTAAACGCATTATCTAATTTTCTAGAAGATGAATCATTTTTGATAGAACTTTTGGTTTAATTATATAGAATTTTATTTTAAGTATATAAACATTTAAATTTACTAAGATAAATTTACTAAAAGAATTATTTTCGAATTATCAGTAGCATCCTAAGTAAAAGGTCCGCATCAAACTCACGACCTAGAAGAACATAAAAGCGGTCTTGCACCTGATGATCAATCATGATTGATTCCCATCCCATCGAACCGTGAAATTGAAAATAAATATGGACCACACATCTGCTTATACGATTGAACTCTTTGAGATTTACACTATAAAGTTAAATGAGTTAAGAGACGATAAAGATACAACAATTTAATATATGCATATTAAATACTAGCGGGAGCCGAGATGGCCCAGTGGTTAGATACCGGGCATCTTAACCGATGGTTTCGGGTTCAATCCCAGGCAAGCACCACTATATATATACATATATGTGTGCTTAATTTGTGTTTATAATTCATCTTGTACTCGGCGGTGAAGGAAAACATCGTGAGGAAAATTGCATGTGTCTAATTTCGTAGTAATTCTGCCACATGTGTATTTCAGCAACCCGCATTGGAACAGCGTGGTGGAATATGTTCCAAGCCTTCACCTTAATAGAAGACCCGGCTTCGCACAAGGTACTTGATATATATATATCATTATATTTTGACCAAATTACATAAATTCTATATAAATTTTAGTCTATGTGTTAACCTTTTAGCGACCCGCCCCGACTTCGCACGGGTGCATTACTAATATTAAATATACCTACTACAAAATATGTTTATAAACAAATTATAACTTCTAAAATTATTAGTCTTTCTTTATTATATTGTACATATATATTTATATACATAAACCTTCCTCTTTAATCATTAATAGTTTTAAAGATTTAAACACACATAGGGATATAGGGACAGAGAAAGCGACTTTGTTTTATACTATGTAGTGTATATTACTGCAAAATTTCATCAAAATCCGTTTAGTTTTTTCGTGTGTAAGAGTAACAAACATACATACATACATCCATCCTCACAACGCGTTTATAATATTAGTAGGATAAAACTAAATAAATGTAGGTTAAGTCAGAGCTAGTGGCAAATGTTTAAGGTATCATTGGCTTGAAATTCATAATTTAATTAACAACACCCTGTAATGTTAGTTGTCATTCAACATTAAATTATTGAACATTACACACTTCATAATATTATTCGATTGAACGTTTATACAAGCTGTTCGCTTTAGAATTTCATATCATAATTATATTATGATAATAAATAATTATTACATCGGATTTTTTATTTGTGATAAATCGAAAATAGATCGCATAAAGTAAAAAAAGTAAAGTAAAGTAACAGCCTGTAAATTTCCCACTGCTGGGCTAAGGCCTCCTCTTCCATTTAGGAGAGGGTTTGTAACATATTCCACGCTGTTCGAATGCGGGTTGGTGGAATGCACTTGTGGCAGAATTTCGATGAAATTAGACACATGCAGGTTTCCTCACGATATTTTCCTTCGCCGCCGAGCACGAGATGAATTATAAACACAAATTAAGCACATATATATAGTGGTGCTTGCCTTGTCTTGAACCCGCAATCATCGGTTAAGATGTACGCGTTCTAACCACTGGCCCATCGATGATCGATAGATCGCATAAAGCTGTATTATTCTACGATATTATTTTGACATATCGCTTTCCAATAAAGTTCCTTAGTATTTATATATAAAATAATGTCAACAAATTTGTAATAAAATACCCAGTATTTTAGTTTATTCTTCTAGTTTTACCTGATAATCTAAAAATTTAATTTTTCATTACACTTACACATATACACAGTAACACATATGTAAAAACACATCCGTATTGTCAGCGTTCGCTTATATTAGCTTTTGTTTTTTTATTTTCTCCCATGATTTGTAATTCTTCTTTACTAGTCTAAATTGTACTGTTATTTAATGTTACTTTGTTTTTTTATTAGGGAGTTAATTATTATCCTTAAAACTGTATATTTAAGCCCATAAAGTATAATAAGTTTAATTATGATTTAAAATGTACACTTATTGGTATTATTTTATTGAGAAATATATAAATTAGTTGTCATATTTCAGTAAACGAAGTGTACATATATAATTATTATCCTTATTCAATAATATCTGTATAAAAATACTTGCACTTATTTAAGTTGTTATAATTATGGGCTTATATAACTATAAAAAAATGTACAAGTTTAGTATTAATACATAATCTAAGTACTTATTTAAATGTATTCACATCGTACTAATAAAACTTAATAATTATTGAATTAATTAAATCTATTAATTTTTGTACTCTTGAAAATAGGTAGTATTCATTCGTAAAAATCTACAAATTCAATTGAACAACTATAGCGTAGGGTGATATCTTACACGGGAAGGTAGAAAAAAATCGCAAGTTCGATTCTTAATCCGTATTGTAACAAGCGTTAGTCATTAGTTTAAGCCATAAGAATGTTGCAATTTAAAAAAAAAATGTATTTTTTATCTGTAGAACTTCTTACAGTATGGAATAATTTCAACAAATAAAAAAAATATTATATTATTCCAATACCCTCATTCATAATAATTAGACGTTGCATCGAGTAAATGATATCGGAGGCTAAGCGTGAACCGGTACGAAGCGAAGACTAATCGAGTAATCGACTTCCCACGAGCTCGGAGACTTTTTGCCGCTGGCCCGCGTGCCTTTGACTACAACACTAAAACGTATACAGATGTTCTTGATATCAATTATGATTGACAAGATATATCGCGATGAATGTGTAATTTAAAAACTATTAATCGATTCTTAATTTATTTAATCGATTCGAGTATCGATTATTATGATTAAATTATATTCGATATTTTTTATTTTGTTAACTATTCGATTTTTTTATGATTACAAATTGCAAATATAAATTATTTAATTTGCTTGGTAATACAGTTCTTAACAGACCAATGGCCATATCAGAATAGAAATTAAAAAACGAAATCAATCATTCCAATTTCGAAATAAAGTCTACCTGAATAGGTTTTTTTTTAAAGTAATAGAACAGAACAAGCCGTGTAATTAAGAAAGTGCATGAAAACAGCTCGTTACTTTTAATTATGATGCGGAAGAAATGAATTCAGCCTATATAGAGTAAAATCTCGTTACTCAGACCACATCTGCGTCCCTCTAGCGTTCCAATATCTTTTGCCGATGTAGTGCAGCGACCAGCTTGTCCACTACACCTCAAAGAGACCACAAATATATACACACCTATAAGCGATTACAACATGAAACAAACCTTAATAATATAAAATACAGTTCATTTTAGCTCAAAGTTGTATTCAAGATAGGTCGATTTAAAATGGGATTGTTCGAAAATGAATGCACGTCGCGTCAGACGGTCGAGAAAGGAAAGCACGTATTTGACGCGGTTCCGTATAAAAAATCTTATTTCATTCATAAAATGAGTCGCATTGAGGAGTCTTGAAGTTGTTTTTTGACCTTTTTTCCCTGCGTTATTCATCGGCATTCGTTGATCAACGTGAAATGATGTCAAGACTTGTTTTTGTTAACATTTAACACACTGTTTACACTTGAGTGACTCCGTCACGGAGTTTTGTGTCCGTTCCCAAGCTTACTTTAATTCCACCAAAAAAATTACATTTAATACATGTATACATTTTATAGGAAATATTACAAATTTATAAAGTGTCACGAAATAAAAAAACTGAAACGATAAGGTAGATAAATTAAGATAATCTGTAATATGGCCCAGTGGTTAGAACGCGTGCATCTTAACCGATGATTGCGAGCTCAAACCCAGGCAAGCACCACTATATATATGTGCTTAATTTGAGTTTATAATTCATCTCGTGCTCGGCGGTGAAGTAAAACATCGTGAGGAAACCTGCATGTGTCTAATTTCATCGAAATTCAGCCACATGTGCATTCTGTGCAACCCGCATTGGAACAGTGTGGTGGAAGTTAATGGAAGAGGAGGCCTTATCCCAGCAGTGGGAAATTTACAAGCTGTTACTATAATTTCAAAGAAAGTCCGTTCTATAAATAGAAGCTTAAATTATATAACAATCACAACGTATAATTTCCTTCGTATCTTACGTTTCACATCCCACGAGTGTAACACAAACGAGATGCAGGCAGTGTTGACACGTGACAGACAAATTTATGCGACTGATAGCATTATAGCAACCGTGGTGGAATCGAACAGCGTGGTGGCATATGTTCCAAACCCTCTCCTTAATAAAAGAGGTTGCCTTATCCCAGCTGTGGGAAATTCACAGACTGTTACTTTTACTTTTATTTTATAATATTTTATTACATTATTTTTTTATAAATAATATTTTAATCTTTACTCAATTGTTTTAAGACCAATTCACGACAAAATATTATGTTTTAAATGTTGAAAAAGAGTAACTACTGAGTTTCTTGCCGGTTCTTCTCGGTAGAATCTACTTTCCGAACCGGTGGTAGCTTCACTTAATTGTTAAATGACGATTCAAAAGTGCTTGTAAAAGCCCACTTGAATAAAGTATATTTTGATTTTGATTTTTGTTAATGTGTGAATATATTTTTATGTGTGTAATATTGACTATGAATAAAACGTATAAATAAAAAGTTAACTGATTTCTTCGTGTAAATTGTATAACATGTATATTTGTGTGTGTGAGTAAGTCAGAAATCTGTAATTAACTAAGCAATCTAATAAAATCTAAAAAAAAATGTTACTTAGGTTTTTTTATAACGCACGTCTACATGTATTAACACAGCTTTTATAAATCCAAATAAGAAACTCATTATTTTTATAATTGCATTGTAATTGAAGATTACGTGATGTCGGATAACTATATTTATGTAATAATAGAAAGCCTTAATTCGATTCGGTTACAAATAAACCTAAAATAATTCGATTTTTTACCTGTTTCCTATTGTCGTTAAATGGGGTTAAATTTTGTATTGCCTACTTAAATAGCCAAGCAGTAACTGAGGAGGTTTTTGTAGCAGAATACCCTTCAAATATAAAACAAAGTCACATAGTATAAAACAAAGTCTCTTATCACAATACTGTCCCTATGTATGCTTTAGATCTAAAATTACGCAACGGATTTTCTTGCCGTTTTTTTTTAATAGATAGAGCAATTCGTGAGGAATGTTTAAATAATGTATGGACAATATAGTAAAAAAACACTAATAAGTCTCTAATTTTATGTCGTGAATAAACAAATTCTGAAGAACATTTAGTATCACCATTGCATCAGTGCGAAGGTACGGGTCGCTAGTATCATAATTAATAAATACGGTAGATAATAAAGTGCTCAATTTATTATAATATTAGAGACTTCTAGCATTCATAAACAAAAGGCTTTAAAGAAACGCCGCAGCCGAAATCAAACTATTACGTACGAAATTCGACAAAAAAAGGGTTTTACCTTTTTTCGACATTTTTATTTAATTCTAAATCGTGTTATGATTCGATGTCCACACAGGTACCGTTACGGAAACTTTTTTACAATTCAAATAGACGAGAACATAACAGAGTATTTATATATATATATGTACATTGTACATATGTACAAACTTATTTGTAACTTCATGTATAGCTACAACTCTATCTAAAATTCTATTTACTCGTCGTGTGTGTATTTAAGACTAATCACATATCATCTGCAGCAATACTAACAGCAATAATTTACAGCAGTTTAGTTCAAAGGATAAGTGACCCAAGTTTGCAAAGTGACCAGGGACACATAACATCTTAGAGATGTTTTTTTTATAAAATAAGTAGTTAATAGAATCACATATCATCCGCTAACAGCAATACTTTACAGCAGTTAGGTTCAAAAGATAAGTAAGATATGAGTCCCTGATATCATACAAAGTTACCAGGGACCCATAACATCTTAGTGATATTTTTTTTAAAAATAGATAGTTACCTAAGATGTGATCTAATATAATAGTGATCTAAGATGTCCCTTGTCCTTGAAGTTACACTGACTCATTCAAGCTTCTATCCGGAACACAACAGAATTAAGTATTATGGTTTGGGAATTGAATATCTAATAACTGTTTTCCAGATTGGTTTGCACAAAGCGTTACCATAAATAAGTATTGTTTTTTGGCAATAAAATATATGATGATTGCCTGTTTCCCAGAAATCTTACCATAAATTAAGATTAACTGGTAACTGGCCACACACAGCCTTACCACAAGAAAAAAAAGAAGAAAATATTTCCTCGATATTACAACACTGCAACAGATTATCAATAAATAATATAAAGTCAAATAAACTAAACTGAATATGTAATTATTTGGTACAAAAAAAGCAACTGTACTTTCACAATGAGCATGAAATTAAACAGCTACCACGATACGCCGACATCGAGCGGGCTATAAAATGCATTACAAATGAAATCGGTACGTTATTTTTTGTTGATTTTTTTTATATACTAGCTTCTTGCCGTGACGTTGTTTGAATGTAAAGTAGAATTAAATATGACTTATTACATATTTAGATCGTTTTTCCTTGAAATAATTCAGTGTAATCCCTTTAACGTATGATTAAAATGACTTATTAAGAAGCTATGACTCCCTAGTAGATCTTGAGCCGTGGATTAAGGATTTTCCGAAAGGAAAGGATTATTTTCACGTACAATGGAAAATATCATGTAAAACCCGCTAGTATATTAATATATTTCCATGTTTATCCGCTGATTCTTACAAGGCCGGTTGCACAACATACTATGAGTCTAATACGCATACGTCCAGATTTACGTAAAATTACGAGTAAAATATCATAAATAAAATATCACTTGAATTCAATTGGTTAATTTGACTGAAATTATGTTAGTGACGCGTTTGTATTTTGAAGAAAAAACCATTACTGTTCTAATATTTATTAAGTTATGAGTAAATTAATTTTACATATTTTTTATAGAGATATTAGAGGCTAGAACATTTGAATCTTAAGTGAAGATGGCGTGTTCAAAACCAGGTTCAGTAGTATAAGCACCTAGTATTGTATTTTATTATTCGTAAAGTAAAATAGTTAAGTATTTCAATTTTGTTTTAAACAAATAACAAAAAAAAAATACTATAAAATTTACAAGTACCACTGAAAGTTTACAATTATTACTTTCATCAAATATAATGTGAAATATATAAATAATAATTAATTATCTTTACATAGTATAAAATACTGTCCCGATGTATGCTTAGATCTTCAAAATTAAGCAACAGATTTTGATGCGGTTTTTTTAATAGATAAACTGATCCGAGAGGAAGGTTTTTATGTATAATGCATAGATAATGTACTAAAGAAACACTGATAATTTTAAAAATTTCTAACGTGATGTCGTAAATAAACAAATTCTGTAGTATATTTAGTATCAGCAATGCACCCGTGCGAAGTCGGGGTGAGTCGTTAGTTATTTATATAAAATAATCATTCTGCTATCAATTCGTACTGAATAAATAATGATAATATAACTTATTCAAGTATATTACATATCTACAATATATTTACTGGTAAACATTCTCATTTGCACAATGTATTGCATGTCACATGTCAGAATGGGATAACAAATAATGACACCGCATACACAAGGCCCCGGGGGACGAGGGGCCTGAGTAGAACTGGCATAAACAGCTGATTATGTGAATGGCTCAATCATAGCAAGGTTGAGCAACGAACGTCGATATGTTTTGACGTGTCCTACGACTATGGTAAATTGCTACAATTATACAGAGATCTGTGTCAAGAAACCGAGGGGAGGTTGGGGTTTAATGGGCATATTTTTTAATAACATCGAAAGGAAAAAAGTATCTGGTATATATTAAATATACGAATTTAATATTTGTAATCATGGATAAACAAAATAACGTTTAATAAATTGCCAGGAAGGAGAACCAATATTCAACAAATAAAGTAATATTTCAAAAAGTAATAACAAAGATATTTTATTATTTAAGAGAATTCCAAGATTTTTTTTTTCATATTTTAATACAAAATTAACTTATAACATCGAATTCACAACTTAAAATAATAATCATAATAAAGACATATGAATAAATACTTTAAGTTAGTTGAAATCACCCCTACCTCCCCCTGGTTATAAAACCGCCCTAAGCCGCATGTGCCTATCATTACAAACGTACACGCGCATTAACTGATTATATATTATTGTGACGTGTGCAACCAGTAGGATGTACTTAAATAAAGTTTTTATACTATACTTGTAATACAAACTTTTTTATGATATCGATTAGTAATTGGTTCGGTTCGAATATAGAACTCGATTTATTTTAAAAATGGAATATATTCTAAATTTATTCCAGCTTATAATCTTAATCATGGAATCGTTGATAAGTAGTTCTAGCTGTCTTTGCCGGTAATTAATATTCTTTTTTTTTCAATTGTACTTTAAATGTCAACATACATTTTATATATTCTGATACCTTGCGTGAATTTTCACCAGTAAATGTAAAATACGTCACATTTTAAAACCCGATAGTCTAACGGACTCATACATAATTAAAAATTAAATTAGAAATAAATATATAGTCATATATTTTTAATTGGTGTTTATATATTTTTTTCACTAGAAAACTCACTTTTTTCTCTACTCAGGAGGAACATACCACAAAGCCTTACTATTGGTATCGTTATTAACGCAAACAAAAAACAATTGAATTCGATTAAACTATTTAAACAAAAAACAATTCTGTTACAGTGTAATAAGACTGAAAATCAATCATATCCATACTCATAATGATACAAAGTAATAAAAACGAACCTTCCGATACATTATAATAATATCATAAAGATAATATAGTTGTCATGACAGGCCGCGTCAACGCTTCAATTTGTCATGATCTGTCAGTAATTGACAGAAGTTGACAAACGGCGATTTGAGATTGCGCGCGCGTCGCTTGTTTATGAATCTTTTGATTATATCCACATTGTAGTGTATTTACGACCTTTTATCCACGTAACCGGTTATAGTTTTTTAGTTCGTTATTTATTGTTTTCTTTTTGATACTGTGATTTGATGTATGAAGTAATACAAAATCGAAACCGAAATATACAACATCCATAGGCTTGTACACGCTCTTTTGAATTGTCATTTCACCGGTTCGGAATATAGATTCTAAAGAAGTAAACCGGCCATAGATTCAGTTACTATTTTCCAACATGATATATATTATGTAATTTAAATAAAATTATGTATAATATATGCTTGAAAGTCAACAAGTATAAGTATACGTACTTAGGATGACTCAGGAGTCATTAGAATATAAAAATGGCGTCAATCCAACTATTTTTCAAAAAAGTTATAGTTTTGCACTGCACCGTACATCATCACAATCACCTGTTCTCTATTCCAACTATATCAAAGAAGACAAATCAATATACTGTAAATGTTGTATACATTTGACAGCAAATACGACGCGATATCATTGGTCGAAAGCTTGTTTATCTATGATATTCATATGGATTAGCGAAAGAAATACGCTTTGTTGCACTTGTTAAGTGCAATAGTGTTGTATTAAAAATAAATATATGTATAAAAGTAAAGTAAAGTAACAGTCTGTAAATTTCCCACTGCTGGGATAAGGCCTCCTCTTCCATTAAGGAGAGGGTTTCGAACATATTCCACCACGCTGTTCCAATGCGGGTTGGTGGAATACACATGTGGCAGAATTTCGATGAAATTAGACACATGCAGGTTTCCTCACCGCCGAGATGAATTATAAACACAAATTAAGCACATATATATGGTGGTGCTTGCCTGGGTTTGAACCCGCAATCATCGGTTAAGATGCACGCGTTCTAACCACTGGGCCATCTCAGCTCTTCAGATATGTATATTAATCATAAACTCTTAAGAGTGCACAATAGCTAAGTTATTAACAAGTCGCCTGAAATACGTAAATCTAAGGTTTGAGTATCTTTTTTCCTACTTCCATTTGAATTATCTATAGTTTTCTTGCATCATATATCTCGTTCATCATATCGACTTGCTATATAAGGCTATAAAACTATGAGAATATAGTTCTTATAAGATTACTATATACATACGAGTATATCATTAAGTATAAAGCTGCTCAGTCTTTTTTAATTGAAGCCAATATTAGTAAATAGTTAAGATATAAATTTATAATAAGCAAAACTTTATATACTTATAAGTTTACTTATATTAACTTTTTACTTTATAAGTAATTGATTCAAAGTAATGTCGCTTCTTGGAACTCCTTGATAAGCTTACAGTACTTTATCTAGATTGTTTCATAAAATGATTGTTTCATGAAATATACACTGAGGTTATATCAAGAAACAGTCATATGGTTATAACTAATCCTGTTAGTATTCCGTAAAGTTCTCGAAACTCACCATAGAACTCGATCGTGAAATGTCAGATTTACATTGACTATGATAATAATAATTTTTAACATTTAAAGATTTCACGCGTCATAATAGCGTACCATCGTCGGTCAGCGTTACAAAAGGAATAGGACTCCTGCCGGTTACTTAATCGTATTCGAATCATTTATTACGTATTCATTATTTACGGAATAAAAATGTTTTTTTTTTATCAATGAAGATTAAAATCTCTAGTAGGATTTGTCACGAATTTCGCAAAAAAAAAAGAAGAGATATGAAAACTTCATTCGTGGAAGTCATTACAAAAGAAGTTTCACTTCCACGAGCGTCACGTCTCACGATCAATTGAAAATAATATTGGCGTCGAATTAGATGTACTAGATACGGCACTTCTTTTAATGACTGTCTCCTAAGACTTCAACAACAACAACAACAACAGCCTGTAAATTCCCACTGCTGGGCTAAACTCCTCTCCCTTTGAGGAGAAGGTTTGGAACATATTCCACTACGCTGTTCCAATGCGGGTTGGTGGTATTCCACCAACCACCACATGTGGCAGAATTTCTATGAAATTTGTCACATGCAGGTTTCCTCACGATGTTTTCCTTCACCGCTGAGCACGAGATGAATTATAAAGACAAATTAAGCACATGAATCAGCGGTGCTTGCCTGGGTTTGAACCCGCAATCATCGGTTAAGATGCACGGGTTCTAACCACTGGGCCATCTCGACTCTAATCATCATCGGCATCGGTGGTTCAGTGGTAGAATGCTCGCCTGCCTAAGACTTCGTTCGTATCAAACTCAATTATCTAGATCTCAGCCTACCTCATTGTCAAATGTACTTAACATCGCTTCGGTGGTTCAGTCGTAAGTTAAATAGATAAGCTTAATATTGCCTTTATAATACTCCAACAGACAATATAATAAAATGTCTAACATTAGACACTACCGGTACCAAATGTCAATTTATTAATTAATCGAAACGA
This sequence comes from Vanessa cardui, assembly GCF_905220365.1. Taxonomy (NCBI): domain Eukaryota; kingdom Metazoa; phylum Arthropoda; class Insecta; order Lepidoptera; family Nymphalidae; genus Vanessa; species Vanessa cardui. The sequence goes on from NC_061139.1 coordinate 3,650,559, forward strand.
CTCCGTAATTAAATAACAATGATTTTAAAATCATAGATGTTTCTTTATGAATTTTTTTTAGGCCTTAAGTAAAATATTGTATAACTCCATAAATAACGAAACTTTTTTAATTACAGAAAATTATAAAATTTTGAAATAAGAATTAATCGTTCCATTTAAATTTGCATATTAAATTCCAATTTAACAATACGTGACCGTGCATCAGAAATAATAAATGACAGTTTTTTTCCAAAACAAAATATTCCTATTTACATGTTTGAATTTCGAATGACTCACAAATAGCAAAACCGCAAATCACATCCTGTTCTGACGCGGTCCAATCAAAGCTTATGCTTTGATTTTGACTTGATACCGCTTGTATGCAAGGTCTATAACGATTATAATATATCACTACATTAATCAAATAAAAATCATATAATTTTAGAGTATAGCGGTTCTTGTGATGTTGGTTGACTTTTAAAATGAACTTTATTACCCGGGAATAAGAAACAGTAAAACTGAAATAAATTTAAATTATTTTAAAGCCAAATTTCACCAAATTTTGGTGTAATGGTTTGCTTTCTTAGACTTAAGCCTGATACCTAACGACTTGCCCCAAACGCGAGCACAGCCGCAGGCGACAGCCAGTATTATATATTTCATAGTTATTACTTCTTGTAATTTTTGTTGCAGTTTATTTGATGGCTATGTATATGATATTGCTATTAACTTTATGTTGAACTACAATCGCTTAATTGAATTTACTATGAGAAATTATTATATTATCTCCTTAGGTCTCATTTATCACTTTAAACAATATCACAATTTCTTTCAACATTCGTCAACGTAACATATATTACAGTTTATGAGCAAATTATATAAATACACAAATAATTTCTGCATTCGAAATTTAAAAAATATATTTAAAAACAGCTATACATATGTATACATAATATATCAACACTATTTATGGTTTAGTTGTATCTATGCATATAAAGTAGAAAGGCGATAAAATAGCGTAAAGCTTGTATCCAATGATTTACATACAGGACATTAATAAATTTATTCGTATTGAGGAAAAGAGAATCTACCGTGTTTCAATTTTCTAGGTAGTTATCTCTAGGTTACATTCTATTCGATCATGTAACCTAGCAATTCAAAACTACTCATATCTAAACTACTTGGATAAATGTAAAGTAAAAGTATAATAATAGTCTGTAAATCAGAGCTAGAGATGGCCCAGTGGTTAGAACGCTTGCATCTTAACCGATGATTTCGGGTTGGAACCCTGGCATGCACCACTATAAATATGTGTTTAATTTTTGTTTAAAATTCATCTCGTGCTCGGCGGTGAAGGAAACCTGCATCTGTCTAATATCGTCGAAATTCTGCTACATGTGCATTGAACCCGCATTGAAACATGAGATGGAATATGTTCCCAACCCTCTCCTGAATGGGAGAAGAGGCCTTATCCCAGCAGTGGGAAATTTACAGACTGTTACTGTTACTGTAAAATATCTTTGCTAGGCTGTAATGAGCAAGGTTGGGTTGAATGAAGTATGTTTAAATTTTGAGCCACATCTAGACAATTTGTATATCTGTTGAATTTTGCAGTTCGCCATTCGATCGTGGTTTGACTACCGTTTCGTTATTGTTCAATATGTTTCCAATAATCCAGTTAGATTAGAATGGAAACTTCGCACGATTACGAGAAAGTGTCTATGGGAAGTACCCTTTATTTGTTATCCTGATCTATATAAATTGGAGAAAACAACTGTTCTATTTTCCCAGACTTCGCATTTCCTGATTCTAATAATCATTTAATCCCATATGACGTAGATATAAAATAGTTCTGTTTTCAAATTATTTTATATTTATCTTGTTTTAGTTTCAACAGTAACTCTTTCAGTTCAGTGAGTCGCTTATTTTTTTGCACAGATGGCTTGTGTATATGTATATACATAGAAAGGTATATTTTGCGCAGTACTACCACAACCACTATTTATGACATAAATTCCTTAGTCGTAAGAAAAATCGACGGAACTAAAGGAGTTATATCACAATTTTCTTTATTGCTATTTTCTTATTGAGTTTAAGTTAGTTTTTTGTAGGTATCGAGGATTCACATATCAAAGATTATAATGATAAAGTTGAAAATGAATAAAATAAATTTATTTTATCAAAACACTGATAACGTTTACCGGTTTTGCGGCATGGGCCTGGTGGAACCACCCACTCACCATTTGTTCGACCGATGAGTGATAATTTGTATTCCTGTTTGATGGATAAGCGATCCAGTCTCATTATTTGTCATACTTAACTTTCTAATTTCTCAAATCGATGTCCTAATTAATATGATATAGTGATTCGAATGTAAGAACAGAGTAGAGTATCTGCTGAGTTCCTTGCTGTTTCTTTTCGGTAGAAATTACATTCTGAACGGTAGGTAGTTTGATACAATTATTTAAAATATTCGGGTCAAAAGTGCTTCTGTTTGAAAAAAGTGTATTGAGAATTAAGATTAAAAATTATTATATAATACGTTTAGAATTATTAATTCATTTGTGAGTTCATTGTTTCGTTGTGAACGACGTTAAATATATAAAATAAAAAAGCTGTAGGGACTGCATTAATTACAAGAATAAAAATTACATTTAAATAGTAATAAACTAAGAAAATTTACAAATCAAGCGTGGAAAGTGAATTTAGTTTTATTAATCAAAATGGTAAACGGAAATCGATCTCAAAAGAAGAACGTGGATGATAACATTTAAAACCCTTATCTTAATTTAAAAAAAAAAGAAACTTTTTTTATACAAAATAGAATAACAAAACACCCGATGTAACTTCAATCGTATGGTGGCAATGCAATTTATCTCTGCCAGTTGCGTATGCGCAGGACGCAGTGCGTAAACGCATATAAAGTGACATAAATCAGTCGAGCGTCTCGTTATATTACTTGTAATGTAAATTTTATATACGTATTAATGAGGTTTTTTAATTAAGTTTGTAAAACAATCTTACTTTAGAGGAAGCTGTATACCACCTGTGGCGTATTTATTACTTAAATGCTGCTTATGTTGATTACGATTCTTTTAAATCAATAGGTATTGTGTAGTTAATACGACTTATTTTAGAATGTCATATTATAATTAGTATCGTCATACTAATTATACATCATCTGGAGCCGGACAAATGCTTTTCCTGACCTATCACATATAGCCCGATCTGCGATCGTCTTTATATCATCAGCACCTAGCTTGATTTACATGTGATTTAATGTAATATAAATCTATTCAATAATGAAACCTTTAAGTAAATTATTTTGGCTTGGAATAGTATTAGTGTGTGACGCTTGTGTATATTACATGTCTTAGTGTGCGTAAGACAACTAGAGACAGCAAAAAAATACAAATGAGATTATACATTGGTAAAGATTATTTTATGATTCACTTACAATTTTTTGACGACTTCCGTGGACCAATAGTACCGATTCTCGGCCGAGTCGATATAGAAAAAAAATCATTAGTTTTCTATGTTGTCTTGGATCTGGGTGGTTGTGGTACCGTCGTTATTTCTGATTTTCCATAACACAAGCTTAGCTACTTACATTGGGACCAGAGTAGGTAATAATGAATGTGATGATGCCCAATATTTATAACTATTTAAAAAAAATAGATTAACATATAAATTTGACACATGACAATTATAACTATAATTGAGCACAATTAATGCCTTATACACTAATTGTGTTCAATATTAATTATGGCACTCGCCTACCGGATTCCGCACATGAATGGAGCCATACACACTGCTATTGTACCGTAAATCGTAAAGCACAATACATACAGGCGTAATGGTCTATTCGTATTTGATACTTGGAAAATAATTTTCATAAATCTTTATTAACGACTGCAAGTGGCTTACAATAAATGGTTTCGAATTGTATGAATTTTATGTTCCTAATATAAAATATCTTAAGTATATCGAAATTAACAATAGTTAAATCAACCAGCCATCCAATTTTACTTGGTATTAGGTATTGCGAGGCCGTCTCTCAAAGTATCATCAGATATTCAGCCGCTAAACAGCGATAGGGTACTGTAGTGTTCCAGCTTAAAGAGCGAGTCTATTTACTACTTACTTACTACTAGTACTACTTCTACTAATACTTTTAGAGATATTGACTATTCCTTACATCGCCAATGCTTGTTATGTCCCTCATGCTTCTCACTAGACCAATCAAACTTCTAATCAGAATATAACTTTTCTAAGTATTACTGTATGGCGGTAGAATATCTGCACAAAGGGGTATACAATAATATATTGGAAATTTCAAATGATTCCGTATGTTAAAACGTAACTTGAGATGTAGTTTTAAAAATACACCACACAACAAAGTATTTCCAAGAAATTATAGCACACATTTTCTTCAGATACATTCATGAATAGAATAACTGTATCATTACCGCGTAAATAAACAGCAACATTTCAAATGTATCCACGTATCGGTATTTACCTTGCAGAGAATGTAAATCGTATTGCCTTATTGATAAGTTTTAAACTAGTCTCCGGAGCTGATATATATTTTGTTTCCGCAATCGATACGTGTAAAAGTTAAAATAAATACGCCTGGCTGCATAATATCTAAATCTATGTTAATATTATAAATGAGAAACTAGCGCGCACTGGTAACTTTTGTCACGGTGACTGTTTCGTCACTCTTGTCGAGTCCATGGGAGGTGCGCGCACGTTACGACGTGACAATTGGGTGACATTTGTGTCTGCATCTGTACATATTCACGTACTTGACAATAGTGACGAAACACTCACCGTGACAAAAATCACCAGTGTGCGCTAGCGCAAACTCTGTCCGTCTGTCACCCCTTTACGACCATACCACTAAACTGAATTTGATGAAATTTGGTGTGAAACAAACTTGAACTCCAATATAGGACCTAGACTACTTTTTTGCCTGACACATGACAAGCAACACCCTTAAACACGAGAGAAGCCATAACGACTACTAGTAATATTGTTTGTGCTTCTTTACATGACAATTCTTTCATCTGAAAGGCTAACTAAACTTGATTATATAAACGTGAGATTCATAAAATACTTTCCCAAGTTTCCCGAGTTCCAACCACCGTTTTACTCCCTTAGATGTATCCAATTCTTAGTGGATGTCTACACCCTATAATTAACCTACCAGCCAAATTTCAAGTATATAGGTGATATAGGCAGAAGCTGGATGCATGTAGCCGAAGATTGATCACAGTGTCGTGCTATCGGAGAGGCCTATGTACAGCAGTGGATGAAGAAAGGCTGTTGATGATGATGATGATGATGATAATGATGATGAGGTTTTATAGTTTTTGAGATTTCGTGATTAAAAGTCAGTGGTATTTTAGTTCTATATATACATATATATATATATTAAGTTAAGCGTGTTTTAGAACGCGTATAGTCCGAAGAATAAGTTAAACTCACTAAAAGTCGTTGTTGATGTTATGAGATTATGAATGTTAGGAATATAAAGAACTTAAATTCAGATAGACAGAAATAATAACTAAAATTGAAGACTGACACTTGAAGAGCTGGCTATACTCCTTTAATGCTTAAAGGAGTATAGCCTGAGTATAGACTATAAAGTATAGCCGAATAACACGACCGAAGTCCCTAGAAGGACACCAGCGTCACCATTCGTGTCATGATTATGATGGATATCAAATTGACAATATGCTATTGTTACTGAACTAGAAAACTAATAACGAAACAAAAGATATTTAAATTAATTATGAAGAAACACCGTAATGACTCCCACTGATACTAAATACGCTCCACATGCTATCGGCTTAGTATCAACAAAATGAAATTAAATTGATTGACATTAACGGAACAAATCGCAGATTGCTACTTGGTTCAATTAAATTTCCTTATCTAATATATTAGCAACACAATTTGCTATTCATTACACGCATCATGCATGATTTATATCTTATGAGACTATTCGCTATATATAATAAGAGTGAAAGGTCTGTTCGTACGTTACATAAATGTGATAACATCGATTTGATTTGTTTTTGTCGTTTTTTATTTTTCGATTACGTTGAACCGTCATTGTGGTTTTAAAATGCATTTTCCTTGTGTTTTTTTTTCTTAATTCGTTTATAAGTGTGTAAGACGAGAAAAGAAATCGATAATGGCAACATTCAGATTTTTATAATTTTAAATATAAATTATATTTAACTCTATTATAGTTCGTTTCAAATAATTATATAAGTTAAAATCTTGTAGCCCTACATTGCCCCAAATAGGGTCTAAAAAACATATGTACTGAAAAGGTATGTCTTTTCAGTAACGCAATTTAAACCAAAATCCAAAACAGAACAGTTACAAATTTAAATTTAGAATATAATGGAATTCCTAGTGATATACAATTTTAAAAAGTCGATAAAACTAGCTAAAGCTAGTAACCGAGTCTTGTATCCCACAATTTATTAGACGTCACACATATCAAGTTAAATTATATCGGTGGCAACTTTAATTTAGCTGGATCGATAGTCGATACATCGATGTATCTGCAATTATGATCCAATCGATATCGGCTGATTTATGCGATAATGACGGTGTATACATTCACATGACGTCTATGCGGAACACAGAAGTCATATGTGTAATTACGGAGTCGATGTATCGGTTCAATAGCGGTATCTTTGCTTACCGTTTTATAATAAAATCATAGTAATTATGCTTCAATTCGATTAAATTATAATCTTGTACCATTAGGGTTACACGTAAAGCAAAGTTAATGTGAAATATGCGAATACACATTTAAAAATACGGTTGTTTATTAACAACAATCTATAATTTTCCCACTGCTGGACCTGCTCTCCCTTTGAGGAGAAGGTTTGGAACATATTCCACCATGAAATTAGACACATGCAGGTTTCCTCGCGATGTTTTCCTTCACCACCGAGTACGAGATGGATTATAAATATAAATTAAGCACATGAACATTCAGTGGTGCCTGGATTTGAACAAGCAATCCTAGGTTAAGATGCTCGTGTTCTAACCACTGGGCCATCTCGACAATATTAAGTGCTATGTAACTGTGACAATCACTAATGTATACGTTAAGCCATGAACTAAAAAAACATTTACAAATATCTTATTAAAAATTTAAAAAATCGTTTCAGCAATATTTAAAAAATCCAGACAATAAAGAACATACTTATAGGAAGCGTTTGAGCGCAGTTTTATCTACAATTTCCACAAATTTTCATCATAAAACAAGATGAAAACGCGATGTACAAGTACAGTTATTTTAAGTGCAAAGCTCGCTAGTGCAACTTTATTTTTACGAGGTTATCTTCATAACCGTGTTTGCTCAGCTTATATCGAGGTTTATGTGAGGCCCAGGGCCAGTGATCAGGGGTTGCAAATCATTGAAGGACGGCATGTCGATAATTGTAGCCTTCGGCAACGACGATGACATATTCCATCAAAGCTGAACTCACGGGTACGCTACACATTTATACGCAAGCGTTCGAGATAAATCGCTTTAACGATTTAGTTGCGAACATGATTAAAATTAGTATAATAATTAGTACGTAAAATTAAAAATATATGAATTATTATTTTAAAATATTTGTTGGAAAAAGAAAATGTAATTAATTCAATTTTATTAAATCAAATATTATCCATATAATAATAAATCAAAACAACTATAATTCGAACTCAACGTTATTGTATCGAATAATTGTTCATTTAACTACAATAATATTCTAAAATCAAAAACAGTAACAGAAAGCTGAAATAAAATCGATTATATTCGATGACGTTGACAGTTGACGTTGACAGGTGCGGATAGTTGCGGATAAGTCTGACGCGTGCCTAACGGTAGACTTCTCTGACACTGTCAATATGTCATTGTGTCTTCGCAATCTGGTTTAGAGAAAATTGCTCTAATAAACGTGTGTTTTATAATCGTATGCAAAGAGAACATCCTGAATAGAAAACGATTACTATAATCGATGCATCGTATGTTGTCTGGTATCGAGAGAACAGTTATAAATTAATTTTATGTGTGGTAACATCTATGCATGCATGTATGTTATTCGCAATTTTTAATTGGTATTTTTTAAATAACAAGATAACTAATTGATTGTGCATATATCAAGACTATGTTATTTAAATACGGAATGTCTTATCTATATTAAAAAAAATGGATATCAGTTTAAATTTAGAATAAAGTATGTTCTCTATTTAAAAAAAATAGATGTCGTATTTCGTTTTGTTAATTCCTCTGTTTAAATTTGGAATGAAGGTACAATAGAGCATAAAAGTGTTGTAGCTTTAACTATAGACTATGAGTTTTTAGAGTCTTGTCTAGTGATGTTATGAAAAAAATTCGATATGGTTTGCATACTATCTTTGTAGGAGAAAGCTTCCACCAATTAATTATGTTTCTTGTAAGACGCAAATGTTAGCGTGAAGCAATTTTACAGCTAGTGTTTTATATAACTGTATGAGTCATATGCAAAATATATTCTCTAATACCTACATTACCTCATTTTATATAACAACCAAATAAATATAACAAATTAAATGCATTAAGTTCATAGCATAAATACTTAAATAGGTGACATCATCATCAACAACAACAAGCTGTAAATTTCCCACTGCTGGGCTAAGCTGCAAATTCAGTTTCCTCACTATGTTTTCCTTCACCGTCAAGCACGAGATTAATTACAAACACACAAATTAAGCACATTAATTTTCAGTGGTGCTTACCTGGGATTGAATCCACAATCATCGGTTAATATACACGTGTTCATAATTACGCCTTCGTAATATTTTAAAACTATTTTCAACATTACATATTTAATTTTTTTTTTTTTTTTATTTATCTAATGATCTTGATTTGATCTTATTTGATTTCCTTATATCCAATATAAGCTTCACTCATACTAATGCACCCCGATTTGACGTGGATGGGCGCGTCTTTGTTTGTAATAATAATAATCATAATAATATTTATTTGCCAATATCAGTAATACAGAAGACAAATGACACATACAGAGTACTTAGAAAAACATTAACTAGATAGTAGATTAATGACCCCATTCTAGGAAAATCCTGTGTTATGGGGACATTCATCCGTCCACTACGACAATTAAGTCGACTATGTTTTATAAGTAAAATTCAGATTTTGTAAAGTAAAAGCTGATAAATATATAATATATGTGACCCTGATAAATATATAATATGTGTGTGACAAGTGTTTATTAAAAAAGTGTAATATGGTAATTATGTAAAAGTAAGAAGAAGAAGTGTGTCTATTCGTGCGTGATGAGGTATGTATGCGGTGAGTGTAGTTGTGGAGTTTGTGAATGGAATATAACCTGTATTGAACATTAGCTCTAATATTAACAGCTAAATATAATTTAGGGAGCAGTTATGTCTTCTACTTTCGAATTTTAAATCAATTATAACAGATAGTAAGTTATCATTATGTTCATGAAGAATATATTAAATTCGAAATTCAAATTAATTAACACACATTCAAAAATCGAATTATAATTTAATTTCATCTATATTACACAACCATACGAGAAAAAGATCATTAATTTAATATTACGTCCCATCTATGACAAATCAATATAAGAATTGAATTGTGAACAAATTAAATTCGTGTCGAATCACAAAAAGAGCAAATGCAAGATTGCATGATGCAAGCGAAATCAAAAGTTGGTGATAATAAAACGTTCGTGTCACTTTTAATGTAATCTCGTACATATTATACCTAGAGTTTCTCTCTAGTATTGCCAGGCGATAAAAATAAGTTAAGTATACAGTCTGTACTATGTTAAATAGACGTTATATTAAAAAATGGAACAGTTTTTTTTATTTTATATGAACGTGCAATACAAATACAAATGTGTTAACCTTTTTTTTCCTTAATTTTGAGTTGATACACAATTTGTCTGGCCAGGTTAAATACGCTTTGGTCATATATCTACTTCCATACTAATACTAATACATTTATATATATACTCTGTACCGTACTCCCATAGTGCTAGTAATCATACAAGAACACAGTATAACAGTGAATTATTTTATCCCTACATAATAATTTTTTTTTTTACTAATGACATTAATGCGAAAGTTCGCGGTTAAATCACTGAACTGAATTGATGTTATTGATATGATGGTATAAAGCAACTTTGGAACCGAAGGAAGGACATAGACTATTTATCTTAAAAACCTACGACTAACTAATAAAAAATAGTAAGCTAATAAATAAACGTTTAATTTCAAGGCCGAAAGGTTTTAATTGTATACTATGTCTTTCGGTTAAAATCGTTGACATAAGTGAAAAAGTTTCGCGTTAGAATTGTTTTAATCAAACGTTACATAAAACCCGCTTGCTCGAAATAAAACTCGAAAATTTTCGCATTCAAAGAATCGTAACTCAAAACAAAAAAGAAAACATTTCCTTTCTAAAAACCATTCGCCTTAACGAAAACAGTTACGTCACAAGACACAAGACACAACGTTAATGTTGTGTGTCAATGGTAAGTGAATTAATCGTGTAAACACTCGATAGCGATCGAGACCTCAATAGCCTTTTATTCCCTCGAACTACCTTATTATTAACTCCGATATATTATTATCCTCAAAAAGGTTCTCTGTACAAAAACATCGCATCAATATAAAGACATCAAATTTATTCAACGTCAAAATAAATACTAATTACGAATACAAAGTTACGAATAAATAAACGGCGACACGATATAGCACCGATACCATTAATAATTCACAGGTACTCTAATAACGGCATATATCAAGGTGTCAAAGACCGGACCAATTGGCGTGTTTGGCGGCAAAGGTGCGTTCAAAATGCGTCCCCACTCGAAAATTCCGCTTGTATTTCGCAACAACTCAGGCACCCCGCCCAGCGATACTCGCCCATTACTGACCACTCGCTACTGAATAACCTTGAATTTACTATTACTCGAACCACCGACGATTACGCTGGACGCGTATAACTGCGTCACCAGAGGCTGATATCTCGTCGACAGCTCGAATTACTTCGCGAAATTATCCCATTTTGCGTCCCGAGGCCGCGAGCGTAAACTAACAAGCTCAGTCTATATGTCATGATGTTCAACCACAATATTTCCTCTAATAAAACCGATGATAGTCCCGGGGTGTTCTAAAAAACGGCCAGCGCTACATCAAACGCGTACTCCAAGAATAAGTAGGTGCTCGGCGCTCGTATAAATTCTAATAAGCATCTATTCTGTGTGGCTCCCGAGGCAACACTGCTCTTAATCTCGACTATTACTTTAGCGTGGAAATTTTAAAATCCCGAGACCGGTAGTTGTGTTCATGGTTAATTTTAAGTTGCCTCCTACGCTAGAATGGGTAATAAATCGTGTTGGATTGATGCGCTCCGTGGCTTTTTTAGTTCTTCCGTGTGTCGTCGTGTTTTGACTCTAAACGACGATCAGTCACGGTGGCTAGATGATTCATATACGCGATGGGACGAAATAAATCTTCCTTATTTAAGGTACGATCCATTCTCCTATGGAGCGTGTCGCTTGATTTAGATACCGATAAAGGCTTATGAGGCTCTTTTGTTGGAGATAATCTACTTGTAATATAATAGTGTGTTATTTGTTTATAGTGATGACCTTGAATCTTTGACTATCTAGGAGTTTTTTGAAATGAACAATAAATGGAAAATTTAAACTTTATAAGCCGGCGTTTTATAAAATTTGTCAATTACGTTAAAAAATGGCTGACTACAATTATTGTAATGATTATAGCTACGATTACGGTGAAAATTAAATATCTAAGACATTCTAGCAAAACAGCAAGCATTTTTTATTTAATTTCCATAAATTATAAGAAAAAAATAACAAGAAATTCACCGCCTGAACTTTGACCCACTTTAAACCGCTTTCAGAAAAGACTAAGGTTTGAAACTGATTTGGTAAAAATAATCTAGCATATTCATAAGTCACTTGCCATTACAGTAAAATCTATTTGTTTAATATGCAATAAATTCCAAAATAAAGGCTAGTGTACAAAGTTGAAATTAGCGCTGCGTTGCGCCGGTCCGTGTGTCCCGGAGGCAGCAATTCTCACTCTCGTAAATGTTATGTTCAGAATTACAACCCACGTTACTTGTGCTTTACATGACCACGTATTTATAGTGCTGGTGTTATTTTTAGAAATCAGGTCTCGTGAACGGGAAAGTGTTAGAGAGAAACGTTTAGTAAAGTACGGTCTCTTTGAAGTCGGTTATTATTATTATTATGCAAATCACGTTATTCTTGCAATCTTCTAAAGCATATACAAGTTAATATGTTAACCGTTGATTTTTATTTAATTATTTGCTTGTTTTTTGTTTTGATGAAAACAAAATTGTGTAATTTTATTAATGAAAGAACGATTATCAAAGGTTTGTTTTCATTTGAGACACAAAGTGCTATAGAAATTATATTTTTAAAAAATCTTGATAATAAATGCATGTACAGTTGATTACTTTATAAAAACGTACATTTTGTAGATGAGTTGATTTCCATTATAGGTATTGAACACATTATGTATGGACGTATATTAAACCAAAATGATCACTATCAGCCCAAGATCTTGGATCAGAATTTATGACTACATTAATTGATTGTATAAAATTAGGTAAACAAATGTAAACGTAATAACAATACATTAATGGCATGAGAAGCAGACGTATTAAGTGACAGTAGGCTGGTACCATTTATTATAGGACTGATTGCCAGAACAATCAAGATTGGAGCCAAAGCCATGAAGCTCGAACTGACGAAAACACCAGCACCCGAATGAAAGTGGAAGACAGGAACTGGAAGCTCTGATACACCTAGAGTACTAACTTCTAGAGTGGATAATGATTAACTGACGATTATATTTTACTTGGTGGTAGGGCTTTTTGCAAGCCCGTCTCGGTAGGTATCACCCGCTCATCAGTTATTCTACCGCCAAACAACAGTACTCAGTATTGTTGTGTTCGATCTGAAGGGTGAGTGAGCCAGTGTAACTACAGGCACATGGGACATAACATCTTAGTTCCCAAGGTGGGTGGCGCATTTACGATGTAAGGAATAGTTAATATTTCTTACAGCGTCGTTGTCTGTGGGTGATGGTGACCACTTACCATTAGGTGGCCCATATGCTCGTCCGCTAACCTATTCCATAAAAAAACTAAATTGTGTTTGACGTAATCATCCAACTTTCCTGCTACACTTACGGCTTATGCTACGATTCACACCGCTAAGCCTGTTTACTAATAGACTTTCATATATATCAATGTCATGTTTTTAACAAAAGCTATAAATTATCAAATGTTTTCCTCTTTATTGTCTAAGGTTTTATATAAACAAAATCTAGTTTTCTACCTAGTAAAGGTATTTTCAATCCTTCTATCAGAATTACATCACACATTGTTAACTAAAATAGTATATCACATATAAATAAAACATATTTTTTAGAAAATATAATATAATATTTGTGTAGTCTGAAAGAAATGGCTAATTAGCCATAAGTCCGCCCATTGTACAAAACTCTTAATTGTGGATTTATTTATTTTACTAATTTCGTTTAACTTTTTTTTCTGTGTCTTTCTTTATTTCTGTCTGTGGTGTACAATAAAGTATATTTCATTCATTCATTCATACATTAGAGCTGAGATGGCCCAGTGGTTACAACGCGTGCATCTTAACCGATGATTTCGGGTTCAAATCCAGACAAGCACAACTGTATAAATGTGCTTAATTTGTTTCTAATTTCATCGAAATTTTGCCACATGTACGTTTCATCAACCCGCATTGGAACAGCGTGGTGGAATATCTTCTAAAACCTTTTCTTCAAAGGGAGAAGAGACCTTAGCCCAGCAGTGGGAAATTTACAGGCTGTTGTTGTTGTTGTATGCTATACACTGCGCTTACTTTTTAATACTGTCATAGAAAGCAAGCCCTACAACATCACGATCTATAATTATACCAATTTAAATTTGAGACAAGCGCCAACACACACGCAGATCCTCGTAAACCGAGTAAGTTACATACTCGTCATATATAATAAATAAATAATGTGTGTCCTGTACACAAGGAAACATATCACATTTTCCAAGGCATGTTGTTGATGTTACGAATGGTTAAAACAATTGCGTCTATATGCACTTCTTCTACAAAAAGGAGGTTATCTGTGGGACATGTATGTATGTTAATATTTTTATTAAATATTGTTAGAATTCAAACTCAAACTCAAACTCGAATTGCGTTATTCAATATAGAAGTATTACATTTTCTTATTGATGGTCAATTGATACAGTACCACCGGTTCGGAAAAGAAAACACCCTGAAATGAGAAGAACCGGCGAAAGAAACTCATCGGGATTTTTTGTCTCATATATTATACTAGCGGTCGCCCGCGGCTTCGCCTGCGTAGACGGTTCATAATCAGTCTTCTAATATCCCTACTGCTGAGGCACGGTCACATTTGAAGAATTACTGCAACCGGCGCTTGGATCTATTGTGACTCAAATTCGTGATCACAACACCTCAGCCAGACCAACATCAGCCACGAATCTGATGAGGTTCTTAGGGTCGGAGGCCATTATGCCCTCTAAGGACCGGAGTTAGAACATTTTGTCGTTCTATCTTTTATAGTTTAGGCATCATACGCAAAAAAACAACTTTTTTAGTAGATTTTTTCCTTTTTTGTCCGAAAAACCCAAAATATCTTACGGAACCCTATTTTTTTTTTCAAAATAAAATTTAGCCTATGTTATGCGGGATTCATTTAGCTTTCGAATGGTGAAAGATTTTTTAAAATCGGTCCAGTAGTTTTTGAGCCTATTATTACAACCAAACAAACAAAGTTTTCCTCTTTATAATATTAGTGTAGATAAACAATTTAGATGAAATGAAATAGCCAGGATGCGATCGTTTCATTCCCAATGTGTGCTATCGATCATAAGCTCATTAATTGTATAATAATATTTTGCAACACAAGCGTTCTTAATATATTTTTTTTAATTTGAATGTAATTATATTTCATTTAGGCTATTAGGAAGGTGTACTCAATTTCGTAAGTGCATGTTTACATGTATGTCCCCGAATTTCTCGAAAACTAAGAGTTGTATTGTGTTGATCATTTTATCTCTGGTATATGTGAGGTTAGGTACACAAATTATACAAATATACATATTAGAGATTATACAAATTAGAGAACAGTTTATGTTTCATTAAAATCGGTCTAGCAGTTTATTTTATACACCTTTTCTGTACTCATGACATACCTTATGTTGCTATGGTTTCTTGATTGATATAGTGATGGTTTTGTTGCAAGTGAGACATGCAGTCCTCCAAGGAGGCCATTTGTTGGTCTATATCATATATCCCTTATATGTTAAAATTTTAGTTATAATAGTATTTTAGTAGGTACCTACTTGGTTAATAAAATCTCGCTATTTTTTACAACTCTAATCAAATGTCTGTGTATGTATCAAAGTAATATTTAAGTCAAAATTTGTGTATAGACATTTTCTTCTGCTCATTTTTCGTTTTGTTTTGCTTTTTTATCACTTTTGTTGTTGTAGCAAGTAATAGTAATTAATAGTTTCACTAGCATGTAGAGTTTGCTTCTTGTTTTGTTTTTTTTTTTTATGGCATAGGTGGCAAACGTGCAGGAGGCTCACCTGATGGAAAGTGACTACCATCGCCCATGGACATCTGCAACACCAGGGGGCTTGCAGGTGCGTTGCCAGCTTTTAAGGAATGAGTACGCTCTTTTCTCGAGGGTTCCCATGTCGTATCGGTTCGGAAAAACCGCCGGTGAAAACTGGTTCCACAAAGTGGTTGTGCTTTAAAAAGATTTTACATAAACTATGTATGCATATCATCTAATTCTATATTTATTTTAGAAGGACAAATATAAAAATCGCTAGCAAACCCAATAAATAAATAAAAGCCGTTGCATAAAAATACTAAAACACGACGATTACGGTAAGCGTATTTTTACGATTACGGTAAAATCTATTGCCATTTGTTTACCTAAGCTAAAGATTCTGTTAATGTGTGAGTAAGACAGAGATATTTTTAATAACTTCAAAATGCACATTTGAAGTATTATTTCAAAGAAATTATTAATTATATTCTACTATAGATACAGCCGAAACAAACGGTGCCGCTTGGGGCTGATCAGATCAAGCAGTTTTCGATAAGAGATATCATCGTTGTATATTGCCACTTATGGAATTGTGATACCTTATTGATTAAGAAAGGTAGCTTGAAGTTCAACTTCCTAGATCGAGTCAGGTTTTAAACCCTTTATCGAGAAAGTTTTCCACAACAACATACACGTAAAGAATATCAGTACATAGTATAAAACAAAGTCGCATTCTCTTTACCTATGTTTCTATGTATGCTTAAATCTTTAAAACTAAGCAACGGATTTTGATACGTTTTTCGAGATTCGAGAGGAAGGTTTTTGTATTTCGTTGTTTTTTTTTTCTTAACGGTATTGGTTGGTGGACGAGCATATGGGCCAACTGATGGTAAGTGGTCACCCTCACCCATAGATAATGACGCTATGAAAATATTATCTATTCCTTACATAGTCAATGTGCCACCAACCTTGAGAACTAAGATGTTACGTCCCTTGTGCCTGAAGTTACACTGGCTCTCTGACCCTTTAAACCGGAACACAACAATGAGTACTGTTATTTGGCGGTAGAATAACTGATGAGTACCTACCCAAACGGGCTTGGAGAAATACCTACTACCAAGTAAAATAATACATGGACAATATAACACAACCTTCTAAAATGATCAAATTTTAGAAGTTTGTAATATAATGTCGTAAATAAACAAATTCTGTACTATATTTAGTATCCGTATCGGAGTGGGTCGCTAGTTTAAAATAATCTAGCTCTTATTAATAATAAGTACTTATGATCAATATTTATTTTGTTAATTAAAAGTAAAGAAACAATCCGTAAATGGCCCACAACTGGACTACGGCCTCTTCCTGCCTCTCCCTTTGAGGAGAAAAGGGTGATCACGACCACAATAAGTAGCAGATTTTTAATTTTATGATCCAGTACTTATTTTAATTTTTTTTTTGTACTTGTACCGCGAACTTCGTTCACTCTTTCTCCTCAAAAAAAAGTCATTGTCATTATTACCATTTGAAAGTATCAAATCTAATTAACATAATACGAAATTCATAACACGTCAATTAGTTTGAAAATTGAGGTATTCCACGTACCGTTCCAGAGCCAAGAATCCCTAGTTACGTAAAGACAAACCACTTTAAGCCGGCCCATTAAAATAATGCCCACAATACTAATCATACGCTCGGTCGCAGATCGCCTCGATAAAAGATAGCCATCGATTGTGATGAATGGAGCCGGCCAGCTACTATGTCTTTGTTATAGGGCCAGGTAATGTATGAGGGCTATCTGTGCTATATCATATACCTATATGCGTGCTCTTGTTCGAGGTACACCACTAATGTGTATATAGATTATAAAAAAATATATTCTGACGGTATATGTAAGTTACTAGTTGCTGTTAAATGGATCTCTAAATACGATATTCATTTTATTACATCTTCTAAGAACAATAAACAGTTTTGTCTATCCACTTACTAAATACTCATCTTTCACTGCATGAAATCGCTTTAGTCAATTTTATAAAAAAATTAAAATTCCGCAGACATTTTTAACTTTGCCGTGTCGTAAATTCAAATCGTTTGTAAAAAATACTTTGGTAAAAAAAGCATATTATTCGATACAAGATTTTATAGATGATAACAAAAGCGTGGAGTTAATACCTGTTGACTTCCAAGCAGGATATATTAATATAAATAATTGTATTAACAAACTTTGTACTTTTTTAAATGTTGAAAAAAAATAACTACTGATATTCTTGCCGGTTCTTCTCGGAAGAATCTACTTTCCGAACCGGTGATAGCTTCACTTTATTCTAAAATGACGATTCAAAAAATCTTTGTAAAAGCCTACTTCAATAAAGTTTATTTTGATTGTGATTTTATAAAAATTTGACTCACAAACCTTCATCCCCATTTTACATCCTTAAGAGGTGAAATAGAAAAATACAATATTTTATCCTTTTCTAGTAGTCAAACTATCACTATACGTTTATTCTATATCGATTCAGTAGCTTAAGAGGCAACAGATAGATTTATTATCACATTCATAATATTATATTAGCAAGGATTGAATAAAAAATTAATGCAGAATAAATATCGTTATTTTTAGTAGTTTTGCTATTGGAAAATTGTATAGGATCACATTTATATGACTTCTCGTAGTCGATTCTACTTTCCGTAAGCAAAAAAAAAACTCGTTTGTTGAATAAAATAAAAGAGTATTAATTAATAACCTAAATGAGGTGGAAATCCACTAAGAAAAATGTGAATACTAAAAACTGCACGTTTTAAGAAAACATACTTAATAATCACACCATCTGAACCCACAAAAAATTTAAACTATACATCTATGACTATCATATAAAATCTTTTTCTTAACAAGAGACGTATTAAACATCTCTTGTTAAGAAAAACACATTCTCACTAAAAATATTATGAAATTTATTTATTATTACATTTATTTGCTGAGATGGCCCAGTGGTTAGAACGCGTGCATCTTAACCGACGATTGCGGGTTCAAATCCAGGCAAGCACTATATATATGTGTGCTTAATTTGTGAGGAAACCTGCATGTGTCTAATTTTATCGAAATTCTACCACATGTGCTTTCCACCAACCTGCATTGAAACAGCGTGGTGGAATATGTTCCAAGCCCTCTCCTTAATGGAAGAGGAGGCCTTATCGCAGCAGCGGGAAATTTACAGGCTGTTACTTTACTTAATTTACATTTATTTAATTACATATAAAGATAAGAGCGTTATCTCAGCACATGTCATATCAGTGTGAGATCGCGATGCATTCTGGACTAATGTGCTGTCACATTTCCGACTAATCATTTAACCTTATAATATGTGAGGTATCGTTTTGATTCGTTCTTTCTAATTAGGAATATATTTACACCAATCAAAAGTTTATTTTATTTTATTACTAATTGTGAAGCTGCGCTCATGTCGTGGGACACATTTTAGAAAGAAAGATAAATAGAAAGTAGTAAAAATTGATAGATAGATAGAAAGTAGCCTTGTCCTTTGGGTTTCATACGCGATTCATACGAATTACATTAAAATTCGGTTTAGTAGTTTAGCCGTGAAAGATTATCAGAGATTATATTTATAACATTATTATGTATTGTATTGTTAATAATATAACACTGCTTTATTGGTAGCAGACTCATATTCATAGAGCCATACGGACTGATAAAACAATGTTAAAATACAAAGATACTTACAAGTCCACTAGCGACCCGCCCCGACTTCTCACGGGTACAATACTGATACTAAATATACTACATTTTTTTTATTTACGAAATCACCTTAGAAACTTCTAAAATTATCATTGTTTCTTTACTAATTCCATTACATCATATACAAAAACTTTCCTCTCGAATCACTCTATCTATATAAAAAAAAAACTGCATCAAAATCCGTGGACAGACAACATAAGTGACTTTAAACTTTTATAGTATGTAATGATTATGATAAAGATGTTCATAAAAAAAATTGTATTCTTTTTTTGAATTCATCGCAAAATTTTAAATATAGAACCATATTTTAATCAATAAAATGAGCTAAATTGAATAAAACCCGAATGTAAACTATACTGGTCATCATCACGCACGGCCACTGCCATGTTCGGAACTATTTAATCATTTAAAAGTGATTTGTGTTCACTATACATGCTGCTCTAATTGTTAATATATTAAATAATAAATAAATTATTTATTTTTATTATGTATTTCATTATGATTTTTTTTTCTTTATTTAGAAAATAGTTTAAATTAATTTGTTTTATATTTCGTAATAATTAATATGTGAATAGTTTAAAATAAGAACGATATATGAACTAATAATTTAAACAAATGAGTTGGACGTTAAATTATTCAATTAGAAAAGAAAACACATCCACACACATTACAATAATACCAATACATTTTTTAGTATTACCACATACAAATACAAAGCAAAGGTCATCGAAAATTAATACTGAGCATCTGTATAATCCATTACGCATAAACCCGGAACGACTGCGGACAGTCCATCACAACCACTACCTGAATTCCACACGTTCCGCCTTGACATTATTTAATGGTCACCCGAACCCGCTGTGCGATCATTTGTTAACATACTTAAACGAATATTTACATAATTTATTTAGTTTCTCTTTCTCGGATAAACTTATGTGCGTTTTATGTATAATTTGTTCCATCCAAGTATATATTGTATTTTTTAGCTTTCATTGATATACTCGTAATAATTTTTCCGTTGTTGCCGCTCGCCTATGGAACTCTCTTCCCGATAATATTTTCTATAATAATGTTACAATAAGTTCGTTTAAAATCAGAGTCAAGCAACACTTTCTTTCTACTTAAGTTTAATTTATTTTATATGTATGTATTTATATATATATATATTTTTGTATCTATGTACGTTGAATGTATATATGTATATAATAATATATATATATATATATATATATATATGTGTATATGTATATATATAGGTATATATTAATGTATTTATTTGTATTTAGTGTGTAATATATTAATTTATCGTTAAGTCTACTTGAATTTTATAATATAAAACTAATTGATATTGTACCTACACCATAAATCTGTACTACAAATAATCTCCACTAGATTCAGGGTTTCTGGAAGAGATCTCTTGTTAGAGATAAGTTATCCCTATGTACACATTTTTCATGTATATAATTCTCTGTATATTCTGTTGGTACATAAATAAAAAAAAAAAAAAAAAAAAAAAAATAATAATAATAATAGTAAAAAAGTAAAGTTGTAACCAGCCTGTAAATTTTCCACTGCTGGGATAAGGCCTCCTCTTCCATTGAGGAGAGGGTTTGGAACATATTCCACCGCGCTGTTCCAATGCGGGTTTGTCGAATGCACATATGTGGCAGAATTTCACTGAAATTAGATATATGCAGGTTTCCCTATGATGTTTTCCTTCACCGCCTATATGAATTATAAACACAAATAAGAACATATATATAGTGGCGCTTGCCTGGGTTTGAACCCGCAGTCATCGGTTAAGATGCACGCGTTCTACCCACTGGGCCATCTTAGCTCTTACCAACAGAAGCAGAAAGTCATTTATAGGTTTTGGTATTTGTTAGTCATTTTAAGTCGCATAAGAAAGACCGTACCTACTTCAGTTCATAAAGTATGTGTTTTGCAATTAATATGATTATTAAAGACAATATATGCTTACGATATACATTTATATCATTCTGGTATTCTAAATCTTTTATATACTAATTCTCGTAAGTATTACAATATATCCTGAATACCTAGTACTTACTTTATTTAAATTTTGGTAAAGAAAATTGGGTAATTTAGTATGAATCGTTCGCAACAATAAGTATTATAAGAGTCATTAAATAAAATGTTTTTCATGATTTACGGTTTTATTTTAAATGGCAAGTTTAATAATAAAATTCAGCAGCAAGGAAAAATCGATACCAGTTTATGATAAATGTAAGTATGTGGAAAAAAATCATCCGGTGTAAAGAGTTTTCCTTAATAATTAACATAAATATTATAATATTTTGTAATAACAAAGTAAATTATATAAAATTTTTAAAAACTAATTTTAAATACAGAGGAAAGATGTTTGACTAAACACAGACGTGAGATAATATTGATTTCTGTTTACTTACCGAATTGTGTACAAAACACGTGGAAATGTATCAGTGTCTTTGACCGCTTTTTTCTACTGGTAAAATATTAACATATATAAAAAGTTTTAGGAACTCACTTTTCATTTAGAATACAAATAAAGTCTCCGTGTGTCGAGAAATGCAAACGATGTGAAAAAAACTATGCGAAGCAAACAGAAATGAATAAATATATATTCCAAGATTATGATAAACCTCAGAAGACTGATTTAATTCAAAGCTTACGCTAAGACTCGAGCGAATAAGGGAATCATACATAATGTATCTGAAGCGGGCGGCCGGCCTATGCGCCTCCATTTTTCCGCGCTTAATCCTTCACGAGCTCATCTACCCGGGTTTTAATCTCAATCTCACCTCATTACCGACTCCAGAATACTGGGAATAGCCAATTTCGCCATTAATTACAAGGCTGCCTCCCTTACCCTTCCTTTTTCGAGTAAAAATAAATTATAACTCATTTATCGTTAGTCGCCGGCTGGATAAATAGCTGTCACGTTGGCGCACACAGAAGCGTTACGGCGTAACGTGACGTGAAGGCTCACGGCGGGGAGGCCACGCCCCGACATGCGCAGTGGGCACGCACGCCCACGTGTGACGCGTGCACCAGTGTCCCCGAAGTAGGGCACATATGTGAAGCACATGCTCGGTGGGCGTGCGCCACGGTAGGCGGGCCATACGTGCCACATATCGATGGGCGGGGCGAACGTAAGCAACCCGCCACACGCCAATCTAAACTTCTCGCAAATAGTAATATCTCCGTAAATTAAATAGTGAAGTGGGAGAGAAAATAAAAAAAATCCCACCTGCGGGCGCAATTATCGGCGCGAACCGCGGAAAATTGCGGGGCGAACGCCAAACTGACACTCGTGGAACTTCCTCAAAATAAAACTTGGGAAAAGTTCAACCGGAAAGGAAAGAAAACGCGAAAATAAAAAAGCCATTGACT
Source organism: Vanessa cardui (assembly GCF_905220365.1). Classification (NCBI taxonomy): domain Eukaryota; kingdom Metazoa; phylum Arthropoda; class Insecta; order Lepidoptera; family Nymphalidae; genus Vanessa; species Vanessa cardui. The sequence continues at coordinate 3,673,399 of NC_061139.1, forward strand.
CCGCAGACCGGCCCTGAAAGTTTCGGCTTTTTTCAACATCCCGCGGACGGAATCACGGCGTGGTTTTTTCGTAGCTCCAGGGAATGTCGCTTATTCCTGTCAACTAACTACTGGAATCTGTTTTCAATGCAACCCTTGGAAACACTGGATCGTGACTTTTCGAAATCTATTTTATATCAATATCATTCATTTCGTTACAGCTCGACATTAAATAGAAGTAACAAATGTATACGAGAATTCGATGATATAAAGTAAGGATTAACGAAGAAGGTCGTATAATTGAAAGGCTTCGGAATTATAATACTTTTTATAGTCTGGAGAGGAGAACTGTGAAACAATAAGGCTCACAATGATCCGATCAATAATATATAGGCTAAGATGTACAGAGCAGCGAAACCGAGACTACGGAATGAAAACAAATCAGTGCGGGTGGCACAAATTGAGCACGTACCCGTTCCGGCTAATTTTATTTTGCAATTACACCCCCACCCGACTCTGTGCCGGCTATTTCCCCCTTCGCTAATACAACACTCTTGGCGACAGGCAGCGGGACAAGCTCGTAGAGTACATATGAAGCGATTAAAGATGAAGAAATTAAAATACAGATTTATTATTTTGTATTAGCACTGCTGGGCGGACGTTGATTTTAAATTAAGTTCCATATTATAACTTTACGAAGTATTTCTAAGACTTAAGATTAATAATGCATTTGATTCAATATCTTTGATATACTTCACGGTTTTATATACATTATATGTTGTGATTATAACATAACTTAGGATACGTTTAATATGTTTCCAATATGATAACATAAATCGGTTAATTAGATAACCAATACCAGTTACTGAATTACATTCCGATTTGAGAACTTAATATAACACTTTTCATATGAATACGGAATACAACATTGATATTTAAAAATAATTAAGACGCAAAAATAAAAGGCGTAGAGTCAGCATATCATACATATAAATAACATGACTTTTCAACTTTATCTCTTAATGTTATATTCTAGTGTATATATTATTTAAATAAATAACAACGTAGTCATATATAGCGTGTTTATTTCTAACATCGATTAATAATTATAAATGCTCTGAAAAGTCTCCATCTCAGCACGAGCGGTCTACTAGCGCCTACTCTGTGCCCCCTTTGTAAAAAGGTTGTAAGAAGGCGGTGGACACCCCACGGGGAGACGATCGCCTTCAACCCTTTCGCTTTTACCCCCACCTACAGGCTGTTCAAATTATGATAAAATTGATTAAAATAAAAATATATGTTATTTTAACATTTACATAGAAATTTTCAATTAATAGCTTCGATACTTAAACGTTTTGTATGATTGTATTAAATTTAATGCTACCTACTTACTGTTCAGAATATACTTTTAATCGAAAAAATTGTAGTTGACTCAGTATTTTCGCTTATTCAAAGATTAAATTACATTACGTATTGATTCAATATTGAAAATGAATCATATCTTGCTAATGTATTGTTAAAGTTGTAGTTGGTAAAGTTAATTTACCATTTTTATTACATGTTTTTAAGTACCTTAAGTTAATCAATTTATAAATTAAATTTGTGCTGCAAGTATTTCTTAGAAAAAAATATATAAATAGAAAACTTATGCCAATTACATCAATCAGTATTCCGTACACTCAGTTATATTTAGAGTTTACCTAACATTAATGTTTTAGTATAATTTATTTTTTATAAAAATATTACTTAAAAAAAATAGTCATAATTTGATCAAGATTAAAATAGTTGTATTTAATGAAAAAATAGACATTATTAATATAACAGTTAACAGACAGTGTCTGTTTGTGTTCCTTACATATTTAAAGACAGTAAAATAGCAAATAATTTAAAAAAAAAGTTTTTTTCTTCAAAACATAAATGATCTTTTGATTTACAAAACACAACTTTAAAACTTTTTATTAATATACAAAATATATTATGACAAACATAATTAATAAAATTTAATTACTAGTCTATTCCAAACAGCCTGTATTGTCTAAGCTTCTCGCATTTCTTCGTCGCTTCTTAAAGTGTTTTACATACAGACGTAGCTGTGTGCGTTTGTATTTACTCACGCACAAGTGTGAGTCTACGCATTTTTGCCTCCGCCTCCCCTCCAAGAAAAATACCTTACCCCGTTACCACCCACCCTCTTTGATGTACCGGTGCGCCTCGGGTAAAGAAGATATGAGACTTTTTCAAAAAGCTTAATTTAAATGAGCCGCTTGGGACGACTCAATGAGAATATTCCTTAATTTAAATACTATCTCGAGGGCCAAGACTCGGGGCAGTGGGGGGGAAATGGACCATTTTAATTGGTATTGAATTTCGATTGGGTACTTAGGTGACTTTATCTTGTTTTTTCTCGTATTGTCCTCAGATGATAGAGGAATGGGTTTGGTGTAAGTTATTATTGGAAATGATTGCAGGGATCTTTGGAATTGAATTGTCCGAGCGCTTTAGGAAAATGCTTGATGAGTTTCACAAACAGTATACTTCGGAAAAATCGTAACGATCGCAATTTAATATATTTTTAGTCGACTTCTAAGAATTTTGGTCTAACAATAAGTTCATCAGTATATCGCGTATAACCTTTTTTATGTTTCTGATCTCACTTAGATGGTTATCTTTCCGTTGGGTTCTGTATAAGATAGTTCCTTAATACTCTCATGTTACTTAGTTTTGATTATTGTTACTAAAAATTGAACGAATTTAATTATATATTTTTGATTTTGAGTTTACGTTCACTATCTTTTCTGGAAGATTTTTTTTATTACATCAGTAACAACATGTAACATTGTTCATATTCTTATTATTAAATACACTATCCTCAAACACTGCTAATTCGTAATAAGTATTACAGATGCATTTCTTAGTATTTTTAAGTTATTATTTACGTTAGTAGAGCAAGTCGGGCCGTAGTCGCTTGCTACTAATTATAATAATAACTTCAGAGTTGTGTTCCGGTTTAAACATGTGCATGAATCAAATATCACCAAATTATCATGTACTTAATTCATGTCGTGCTCGACAGTGACGGGACATGCATGTTAGATACATGTTTCATGATATACAATATGTGTATTGCATTGAAACAGCTTCCAACAGCTCCAAAATTTCTCCTCTAAAGCCTTCCAACAGTGGGAGATATAATGTCATATTTAACTTATTTATTTAAATAGTACCTAAGTCATTATATAGACATACAGTATATAACATATGACGCTGTAGTTGACGGCGTATTTACGGTGTAAGTAATGATACTAACGATACAAGTTTTTGTGAGTGGTACCGACTCTGTATATATAAGGAGTATTTTCTTGCTTGGATATATAAACATATAACAAAAACTTAAACATATATGCTCGAGTATGGGCGTAGGTAATGACTTATGGACAGGTATTCGATCGCTTGTTTTTGTTCCTAAGATATATATTACTAGCGACCCGCCTTGACTTTGCAAAGATAATATATGTATATGTATCGTTATATAATGACCAAATTACATAAAATAATTATAAATCGTAGCCTATTTGTTATTCTGACGTATAACCTACATTATTCTAAGATTTATTTCAAATCCGTACAGTAGTTTTTAGTGAAAGCGTAACAAACATGCATACATCCTCACAAAACTTTCCCATTCAAAATCAAAATAAACTAACTATATTCAAGTGGGCTTTCACAAACACTTTTGAATCGTCATTTAACAATTAAATGAAGCTACCACCGGTTCGGAAAGTAGATTCTACCGAGAAGAACCGGCAAGAAACTCAGTAGTTACTCTTTTTCAACATAAAAAAAAAACAAAGTCATGTTAGTTAAGACAATTATTTAAATTAATATATCCTGCTTGGAAGTCAACAGGTATTAACTCCACGCTTTTTTATCATCTACAAAATCTTGTAATCATTTATAATATAAGTAGGATTTAGTCTTTTCATAATTAATTGAAATATTATATTAGCATTATAAAAAAGGTTGATCGTTTTCGTTATAGACATTTTGAAGTTATTTACAATGAGACTCAAAACGTACGTATGGTCTTTGATTGAATGATATAAACAATTATGTAATGAGATCATACGTCATTTCAACCCTAGCTTGTGTATAAATAAGATTGATTTTTATACATGCTCAGAAAGACTCTTGATTTTTTTTAATGGATGTTCTATCCGAATAGTTATATATCTAATATTTTCAGCTAGATGGAGTTAGATCTCATAAAGAAATGGTTTGAAAAAAGAAAGAGATAGAGTATCAAGTGTATGTCATAAAATAATATTGTAACATATATATGTTAATTGTTTGTGCTTAATTTTTGTTTGTAATTCATCTCGTGCTCGGCGATGAAGGAAAACATCGTAAGGTAACCTGCGTGTATCTTATTTCATAGAAATTCTACCACATGTGTATTCCACCAACCCTCATTGGAACAGCGTGGTGGAATATTTTCCAAAACTTCTTTTTACAAGGAGGGCAAGCCTTAGCACAGCAGTGGGAAATTTACAAGCTGTTGAAGTTGTTATTGTTGTTGTTTTGTTGTAACATATATACGTTTGCAGTTTTTTAAGTCTGGCCGATAATACGTAAACATAAAACCTTTTTATGAAAAATCGAACATTCCATTTTCAAAAACGAACATATAAACGAATAAAATTTTTGACGCATATTTAAAATCAGCGTTCTAGCGAAGCAATCAATACGCGTCGTAAAAACAATTTGTGAGAATTTCTTACCCCCTAATGAAACAAAGGGTCGGACGATTTTAAATAGAACATGCTTCTTACGATTTATTCCGTAAGCAAAAATTCACAACCACAGAGAAAGGCACCACTACATCGATACTCTAACTATATGTTTGCCGCGCGGAATTACCTTTATAATTTACGTTCGAAAATTTATATAAATTTTTATATCAATTTTTGATTATTATTATATACATGAAAAAAAAAATGATACACAAGCATCTGATATTACAAATACCTGATAAAATTATTTTCATATACTTCAATTTTGATACTCGTATACTACTCCCTTAAGGTCCTGTGTAATTCAAAATAAAACTATATCAATAATAAAATATTTTTTCTTTTACAAACAAACATTAAATAAATATATTTATTACGTATTAATTTCCTTAGTCGTACACAGGTGGGGGCGTTTCGCACCCCTTTTTAACCCTTTCGGGATCCGAACGTTTCTTCTCCTTCTTTACATTTATTTCTTATGGCCTGTTTCTTCTTCTTAAATTATAAAGCCGGTCGTGGATTGAAGAGTCTTGATACTTTTAAAATATTTATTCCTTTATAATATTTAATATTTGTTTTGTTTTTAAATTCAAATACAATCAATTTGAATTTTGATAATACTATATGTGTAGATATATAGTTGCTTTTTTAACTGATCAAGATCTGATAAAAAGTTTTATTTAAATAAAAAAAATATTATACATAATATCTCTTAATTAATTAATTTCTTCAAATGTGTATAATATGTACCCTTATTTATATATTAATAATCACACAATCACTATGTTTAATGTTGAAATTATTTCTATAAAAAACTAAATAAATTTGATTAACCAAATCACTACATGAAACTTAGTTAAATAAATATATGGAATATTTTAATTCACAACAAATGATCAAGTACGTTTAGTTTGACTACACCGGCTGCCGAAATGATGTTACAAAGACTCGGAACTGGGCTAACACAAGTTTTCTATATTACTGTGCGTACCGTTCCCCCCGCCCCTCCCCTCGCCGAAAGGGTTTAAACCCACCTTTGAAGATGCTCAGCTTTTTCTATAATACCTCTCTCTAAACGATTCCAATTTTGTAATTCTCGAATTTCCAGGGGCAAAAAATAATTGGTCCCACGGATTTTCACGTACTTTAGGTTTGTTACCCCTGGACGTTTGTGAGTTTCTTTAGTGCTTTGTCAAATAAAGCAGGCTTTGCAAACCTTTTGTGTAAGATGTTTTTGTATAGTAGTTCGACTTTTAACGTTCTTGTATACATTTATTTCCGAGCCATTATATTTACTATGTGTTTAATGTCCTTTGTTCCATTTTTAAAAGAAAGTTTGTTAGCAATAAAATATCATTTTACAAAGCGATTAAAGAGTTCCTACTGTTTTATAAGCTTTCGGAATTTTAAAATTGGAAGGACTAGTTATTAAAAAAAAATTCTACACATAGAATTATATAATACTATTTTATATGAAAAAAAAAGATAATGCTTAAATTATTAAACGTTATTTAACAAAAGACAGGTAGATAAGCGCTTAATACAAACCTTATTCTAAAATGTATACTCATCAATAATAGTATAAAATATATGCATACTTAATTGGGTTACCGAGTTAACACAAATACACGAAAATGAACTTTAATTCATGAGCTTTAGGGTTTACTTTCCATTGTTTCGTGTTACGAGCTGCCTTCATACATAAATCGGAAGAGATTCAAGATTGTGTGATAGGACACGTGTGTCTCCGACAGTTGGAGATGCTTTTTGTTATGGAGTGGATACTTTCATAAAATATCTTGTTTTTTTTTATATTTATGAAGTAGATACTCATGCTAATATCATATAAAAACAATTCTATTATAAATTGAAATAGCTCTATAATATAATATGCAATGTAGCGAATAGAGGTCATACCTATATACAGTAGGTATCATGTATCTTTTTTTTTATGAAGTGACCCAATAATGCCCAGTGGTTAGAACGAATGCATCTTAACCAATGATTGCAGGTTTAAGCCCAGGCAAGGTACACTGAATATTCATATGCTTAATTTTTATTTATAATTCATCTCGTGCTCAATGGTGAAGAAAACATCGTGAGGAAACCTGCATGTGTCTAATTTTATAGAAATTCTGCCACATGTGTATTCCACCAACCCGCACTGGATGAATGCGTAATACAAACTGGTCTGAACAGATTGTGATGAAATTTGCAAATAAAAATAGCCCAAATGCTCTTTCTAATACAAGCTAGTTTGTATATATAGTACAAAATATGTTTGTATTGCTATACGAATATCATAATAATATTACAAAATATATATTAGTTTATAAAAACAAACGTCTTCCATATAATTAGGGTAAATCTCGCAGAAATATAATCTGTTTTAGACAGACATACATTTCGGCACGTTGACAGTCACGTGTTAGTCCATATTTATTATTATAATGCATTGAATTTTATATTACCTCCATGTATTGTACCACAAATTTATAAATTCATTATTTGATTTCCTTTTTAGAATTCTATATTGATACGTCAGTGATGATAATTCAGAATAATTCCATGAGAGATCAATAAAAATTCATAAAGAATAGTTTCAAAAAAAATTTTTGTGATCATTTATGGAATGAAAGGAAATACTAACAAGTCAGGAACTATTTTTCTTCTTACAGAGTTGAATTGGAACTTATACCAGCTCCAATTGAAGTTGGTAAATACGAATGTGTAAAAACTCTTTCAACATATGGACAGGCAGAGTAAGAAAACCTTCGTCAGTTTTCAAATTAATTCCTTTATCAAGTCTTAGACTCTTAATACCTTTTGAATGTAAGCATCAAATCATTGCAGCACAATATGTCATTTTCAATCGGTAAAGCAGATTATCGCTCATACTGAGCACACGAAAATAGACCTTAAGGTGATGAACCTTTTCCGATCCCTGTACATATGTTTGTGATCTATACTAATCTAACATATGTGAAAGTGACTTTGTCTGCCTGATTGTCTATCGTTCTTTCTTTCACGACCAAACCGCAGAAACGAATTTGATGATATTTAGTGTGAAGCAAAGTTGAACTCTGAGAAAAGACATGGGCTACTTTTCTTGCCTAACAAAAAACAACTAGCCTTTAAAACGCGAGCGAAGACGCAGGCGACTACTAGTACTCTATAATTATGATACGCAGCAATAAATCATTAATCAATGTATTTAAATGGATACACAAAATAGGTCTATGTTTGATTACATATATTTCACTAGTATAAGGTATGCGTTAAGGCAATGTTGTCCAAATAACAAAGGCAATACCCATTATGTAATTTACACATTTCCAAAGTCATTATGCAAATCAACACTTGCGTTCATCACTCACTTTATAAATTACAAACCCTTATCAGTACAACACAAACTAATGTTACATTGAAGCCGCATTACAATATTAACGTTATAACATCTTATCTCCTCGTAATAAAGGTGAAAATGCATTGACAGAGGTGTAATTAGGTTTTGTTCTTCGTTTATCTCGAAGGAAAAAGTTTCGCTTACGCGCCAAAGAAACGGAAAAAGATTTTTTCGCGGGAAGTTCGTGACATCTTTTTCAAAGATTAAGAATATTCTGTAAGAATATTCATGCCTAATTTTTAATTTATTTAATGAGACAATTTTTAATAGATTGTTTAAAAAGATTACTAGCTAATGGTTAATAATTACCTTTCTGCAATAATTATTTATTAATAATTCCAAAACATTCACGATGATGTATCAAAATTAAAAATAAACTTATTCAAATGATTTGTAAAAGTAAACATTAGGAGATAGATTTTTTTTATGGAATAGATTGGCGGACGAGCATATGGGCTACCTGATGGTAAGTGGTCACCATCACCCAAAGACAATGACGCTGTAAGAAATATTAACTATTCCTTACATGATCAATGCGCTATCAACCTTGGGAACTGAGATGTTATGTCCCATGTGCCTGTAGTTACACTGGCTCACTCACCCTTCAAACCGGAACACAAAAATACTGCGTACTGTTGTTTAGCGTTAGAATATCTGAGTGGGTGGTACCTACCCAGGCGGGCTTGCACAAAGCCCTACCACTAAGTAAGAATTAACGCACTACTTCGAAAAATCAGTAGTAATACTTTTATAATATTTTTTTTCTTACATGTGAACTCATAATCTTAAACAGTAACCTCAAAATTAACGAATACTATCTAATTGCATTTTTTTTTAATAATGTATACAATTTTTTTATGACAGGTGACAAACGAGCGAGAGTATCACCTGATGGAAAGTGACTACCACCGCCCATGGACATCTGCAACACCAGGGGGATTACAGGTGCGTTGCGGACCTTTTAGGGAGGAACCATATAATATACCCCATTTACTAATATATTTCATTAACCTTTAAATGAATGCATAGAAAGAAGATATGCTTACCTGATTTCTGCCTACGTAGTCCGGCTATGTAAGAATAAATAATCTCTTTGACAAACCGCGTTTGACAAACAACAGTTTGAAAAGTGCGAGTTTTGAAAAGTTCCCTTAATGGGTTAGAACGGGGTGGTCTGGTGGTCGGAATTTTTGGAAATTTCAGATATAATTAGAACTCAGATCGCATTAAGGCTGTCACTTTTGGTTTATGGCCTTCGGGGAACGTCACGACAGCGGGATACTTTGACGGCTGATTTTTATTGGCACTGGGTGGCATAATTTAAATTTGTTCGAAAACTCTTTTACGGGATTAAATTCGGAATTTTCGAGTTATCTATTACATTATAAACCTCATTGGTATTTTAGGATTAAAGCAATTAGTTAAATAATATTTAAAAAAAAAACGTAATTTATTTGAAGGCGACTAAATCGTAGGCACTCTTCTTGATCATACATAATATTGAGACACTAACTACAATAATACAAGATGTATTATTGTAGTTAGTGTCCAGTGTCCAGTCCAGTGTCTTAACATTTTCATTGTAACTTAGCACTCTTAAGCTGATTATGTTGTCCAATATTTAAAAAATAAATATATAAATGAATGAGATGGTAAAACTGATATTTTCAATCGAAGATAGCTGTAGCCGGCAATATATATTTTAATTTGTGTTCATAATTCATTAACTACTTAGAGACTTTTATTGTAAGAAATCCTGTATGTATCGAATGAAAGCCTACCACATATGAACTCACTAAAAACAAATGGCATTGACGACCACCAGTTTGGAAGGAGATGGCAATCGCTTTATACTACGTGTTTAAATAACACATACGACACTAAATAAATAACAAGAGATAAAATAAAAACACACAAATAATAACAATACAATCCAAGATAAAAATATTATTAATTCCTGTGTGAATTAAAACAATAGTAAAAAATGTTTAAAAGAATATATGAAACCGTATATAGCCCGAACAAACATAGATAAGAAGAGGAAAAGGTCGCCTGTATTACGAATTTTCCCAGTAATATTAGCCACATAAAAGTACTTCTTTCAAATGAGACCAAGTGGTGTAGCTATCGTAGGGCCAGGTGGTGCAATGCACCAAGGCCCCGGAGTTCAGGGGGCCCTCTAAACTATACCTTAAGCTTCTGAAGTTAGAAAATGACGACCCTGCGCACATTTTCTTATTTGGTATCTATAATTTTAAAGGGTAATTGTTAGTGAAAGAGGGGGTTAGGGCCCGATTCTTTTTCTATACACCGGGGCCCTTCCTCACCTAGCTACGCTACTGTTAATACCTCAAAGCTGCCGAGCTGTTTAAAAAAAGTCTACTACATAAAGTTATGTGGAACAATACCAATGTAATCAAGATATCGAAGCCACGAAAACCATCAGATCTGGTAAAAAACTTTTCCATTACACATGCAAATAAGCGCTTGACAACTGATGCAGTTAATTCGAGTTGCATGTTTTGTGTAATTTTAAATATCTGAGATGGTTCAGTGGTCAGGTCATAACCAAATCTTTCGGGTTCAAAACAGGACAAGTAAAACTGGGCAGCTTGACTAACAATTTATCTTGTAGTTGACATTGAAGGACATGGTCAGGTAAGCTGCATATGTTGAATGACTTCAAAAAATCAGTAAATAATAATATTATTTATTGAATTTTTTTCATTTTGTAAAATTTTAAAGCAAACAACAAACTTTAAGACATATCATATATACTATGTCTAATTACCAAATAAAAGGTTTGTCTTGTCATAAAACAATCACGATTACTCACGATTTAATTCCTTTATTGAGTAACAAACTAATTAGAATAAATATTGCTACCAAATACATATCACTTAATAATCGTAATTATTTATATTTAACAAGTAAAAAATAGCTCATCTTGAACAATAACTAAAATTAGATACATTGTTCTGTACATATATAGATGATAGAAATTTAAGTCGATATTCGTTGCTTTTATACTATGTAAATGAATATGAGGAAAAGGAGAGAATATGAAGAATACGAATATGATTAACAATAGTTGACCACTGCATTTCATTCTAGTTATACTCGATTTAATATCAATCCAAAAAATTGTCATATTTTTAAGTCTTTTTCTAACTCATTTTGTATAAAATACATTTTGATTCGAATCGAAAAAATCACTTAAGACTTTCATTGTATGGGGAGATAAGTAAACACATCAATACAAATACGATTTTAATATTCGTTAAAAGCCATCACTGCCACTGCACCAAACGATCGTCTAGCCAATAATTTTTAACCTAATAATATGCTAAAACGTCACGTGCGAGGCACGGTGTGGTACAAGAGTTCGTGCATGGGTTTTAATTATTGTCATGTAATACGGCTTCTAATAAATGTCATTATGAACGTGAACGATTGCAAAAAATACATACATTTTAACAAATTATCACTCCACCTTATGATCAAAAACATAGAGCTCATTTTACAATGGTTTCATCTTTCGTAATGGGATACGTTATATTTGTAAATGTGTAGTTCCATAATGGAATCGCAATTCAACGTGCGTGACAATGATGGTACGTAAATAATACCTACCTAATGTCGCAGGTTTTACGAGAATGCAAGTTAACTGAGTTTATTTGAAAGTTTGGCCTGTGTTTAAGTAAACATTGGAGACACGATCGCTGCTCGCTCGGTCTTAATGTTGTACCCATAACAATTCGAAATTAAAAGTTTTTTGTCAGCGAGTGCTGATGAATGCTTTATATTATTCTTTTTAACTATGGTAAAGTTGTGTCTTTATTGAAATGTATTATGAAATAATTATTTTCGAAAATATTAAATATGACTTTATTTATTTATTCTTAGGATCAAAAATAGAAATGACTGTAGTTTTTTTTTATGAGATAGGTGGCAAACGAGCAGGAGGCTCACCTGATGGAAAGTGACTACCACCGCCCATGGACATCTGCAACACCAGGGAGCTAGCATAGTACAACAATATAGGTAAAGACAATTACTTTTTATAGTTAAACAAAACAAAATATTGCATTTTACATGAAATCAATTCATTAATATTTGCTTTTCGTAATATTACTGGTAATGTTTATTTATTACGTGTTAAAATAATACTGTATTAATAATTAAATTTTCATATTTAAACATCTTAATTTGACAGTGACGTATTTACAAACAACAAAAATAAATATTCAAATCCCATAGATTGTATTCAATCATAATACAACTTGGTGACATTTACCCTGATTCGACAAATTAATTGTCACATTTAAATCCCGAGAAATGATAAAAATAACACGTAAATTTTCTAAGGAATCAATATGCATACCCTTTTATCTAAAAGTGAGGTACGTTTGATTTAAGTTTTGATTAAATTTCAATGTTTCGTATACTTGCCTAACAGAGGTATTGTCGCCAGCACCAAAAATGTATGCAAAATATCAGCTCAACGGATTTAGTGGAACTGGTTTATGGACGGACTGGTCGAATGCCATCCGGACCGGCTAAGGAATCCAGAAACCCACGAAGACAAACACCCCTTCAGAAAGACAACTGCCACACATTCCGAGTTAATAAAGAAGTCTGAAGAAGAGAAACCGGTATTTGCATATTAATACCGTATTCTCATCAATAATTTTACATTTTAGATTGTTATGACTGCCTCGTAATAAAGGCAAGAATAGACATTAAAATAAATTCAAATTATAGGTAAGTTGCAAAACATTTGACCCACAGGTCAAATTAAATAGCAACTTATAAATAAATTAAATCTTTATCGAGACTCAAAGGAGTTACGTCATGTTACCCAAAAAAATATATATTCTAGATACGGAACCATTACAATCCTAATTTTTTTGGGAAGGTTAACTACAGTTCTTAAATGTTAAAACATTTGCATTTAATATTAATATAATTTTAAAGCAATTATAAAAAAGGCATTTAAAGATATATTAGCCACAATAATAAAAGCAAAGAAACGATACCAGAGACCTCTCAGCGTTCATCCTCGTCCTTAAAAAGCCGATGTAACAGAATTAATTTCGTAAAATAACACTTAACCCACCTTTATCGTCATCAGAATATTGAACCAAAACAACGGACAATGAGAAAGCAGTAGGCCGTAAAACGCGTTTGCGCGAACGCCCCCCCATTTAGGGGGACAAGGACAGGGAGGCCCCCACTTAAGTCCTACCCTTTAAAAGATTCCTCCGTCCTCTCATTTTTAAGACTTTACAATACCAACACACAGCTATCGCATATATTGTAGGGGGATGCTTAATTTATTAGGCACGTGTCTATGTCTGTGTGAATTTCTTTCGGGAATTAGTTTTGCATGTGTGCGTGTGAGATTAGATTTTTCCGTGCTCCTAGTAATTACTGGGACGTCAACATTCATTACGGCCTGATGTGGGGATGAGCCCTAATGAGTGCTCGATCTCGTGCATTTCCTTTTATTTACGGATCAACGGTAATAAAGAATAAAAATACTAAAGTGCACATTAACAAACACATACCTTCAACTAGTTTTAAAAAATGCAAATATTACGACATATTTATGTTTTCTTATTATACAGAGCATCGTACGAATCAAGATTACTCCATTGAAAGCTAAGGTTTAGCTAAGAGTGCCATACCATACTAATATTCCCAAAAAATCTAACACTGTGTAACAGTTATATGAAGATTTTTCAAGCAAACGAAATAAAATATATTTTTCTGATAGATAGGTATATATTATGTCCATTATTTTATCACTGTACGACAGGCAAGTCAAAACTATTTAACGCATCCGTATGAGTTTAAGACCCATCCAGTTGTTTAAAGTTTTTGACTTCTGTTAATTTTTCAGATAGTATAATTAGATAAGAAACTTATAAACTTTTCTACTGTAATTACTTTATTTCAATAAAGATATAAAAAATAATAATTGATTTAAGACTTTATTCATGATATTATTATATCAAACAATATCAACAGTCAAACGCTACAATATTAGCCTGCATTTGTTTTAAATGTATTTCTCGCAACAAGTGTATAACTATATAAATATATATGTATTATATACCTAGAAATACCCTAAAGCTGGACAAATACCTCTTTTTCTCTCGAAGTTAACCCACGCTACTCAAATGCGATTAGATACACAAGTGGCTTTAAATTCACATATACGCATTTGAAAATGCATCGATTATTGCCCAATTTTGAACCCGCAAGTTTCACGAGTCCAAACCCCTTGACCATCTCGACTCAATACAAACATTATTAACTAACTAATTAACACAAAGTGATCAGAAATTAAATATATATATAAATATAAAAGGAGACCACATCACAAACATTACTCTGATCTCAATGTAAGTAGCTAAAGCACTTATTTTATGGAAAATCAGAAGTAATGATGGTACCGCAAATATTCAGACCCAAGACAACATAGAAAACTAATGATAATCTACATCGACTCGGCCGGGAATCGAAACCGGGACCTCGGAGTGGCGGTTCCATGAAATCCGGTGTACACACCACTCGACCACGGAGGTCGTCGAATTACATTTATAATATTTCTAGAACATATAACACAGCGAAAATCCCATAATGATTTCAACTGTAATTGTCCATTTGTTAACATATATACCGATACAAAAGCATAGAGTTCGTTACATTGGCGAGAACGAGCGAAGTAGAATCACCTATAAATCTTCAGCTACACTGCGATCAAGTGACAAACACTTTGTGGCGATCCTGCACCACAGGTGTAGCAAGTCTTCACTTGCTAACGCTTGTCCTATTCACTTATGCTATTCATTTAACTGATTCATTCTGTTGTCAACATACAATATATGTAAAAGATGGTTTTAAAGAATAGCTTCGCAGGTATCACTACAGACTGCAGAGCTTTTCTTTAGAAACAACTCAAAACTCAACAACACATGATCGTGTAAAAACAGAAAGTTAATTTGACACTACTCTGAAACGGAATTTTAATACTGAAATAATAGAATTACAGGTTTATTTATAAATTGTTAAGATAGAGTTCTTTTTTCCATGTTGCCGGAAAAATGACTGAGGTCAAGGTAGTAAATGTAGGGTTCAATATAATTAGTATCTCTATATAAACAAAAAGCTATCGAATTTAATGTTGGCAACATTGATTCGAATTGAATATCTGACATTAAATAAAATATCGACCGAATATTAATACCTCATACGCCACTTTTGTACCTATAAATATATCAAGTCAACATTTTGATTGTTCATTTCAAAACAAAGGTTGATTAGAATGGATTATTCCAATGAATTTATTACGTCAAAATTAGATTGTTAAAGAGTCGCGGCTTACTTTAAACTTAGCTTGTTAAAACGTCATTATTGTTAGTGCTATCGAACGGCTGTAAAAACGTCATCTCGGTCGACCAATTAGTGAAAAAATGGACCGGTCTATTTGCCCAACGTTTAAAAAAGTACTAATACAGCTTAGCATGCAATTTAATCGTTCGGAAATCAAATAGAATATTTATGTTTCGTTCGGATTTATTGCCTTAGCGAAATCAATATAGGTGGTGTGTGCGTTATATAGTTATGTGTATCAGATATTATTGTCATTTCAGAGAGTAATACAGACTATATTAATACAGAGGTTGTCGGTGAATTAAATTATGTAAAGTCCTTGGTGAATCTGAACTCTTTAGTTCTGGGCTTTTCTCTTCTATAACAACAACAAACAACAACAGCCTGTAAATTCCCACTGCTGGGCTAAAGGCCTCCTCTCCCTTTGAGGAGAAGGTTTGGAACATATTCCACCACGCTGTTCCAATGCGGGTTGGTGGAATACACATGTGGCAGAATTTCTATGAAATTTGTCACATGCAGGTTTCCTCACGATGTTTTCCTTCACCGCTGAGCACAAGATGAATTATAAAAACATATTAAGCACATGAATCAGCGGTGCTTGCCTGGGTTTGAACCCGCAATCATCGGTTAAGATGCACGCGTTCTAACCACTGGGCCATCTCGACTCTATAACATGCATTGATTATTCATTTAAAGCTTCCTCTTGAACCACACTTTTTATTGATGATAACTGCACGGATTTTAAATCTGTTGCGTAGTGTATCGAAGATTCGAAGAAGAAGGTCATTTTAATGTTAACTGTATAGAGTAATATATGCACGTAACGTAAGTTTTATTACAATGCATATAAAACAGAAAACTTTTTTCATACACAGCATCTATATATTTACATATATTTCAATTTTATGGAAGCGGGTATTTTTTTTAATTTTACGAATTTACGTATAATGTTGGAACTGATGACTAGTACCTACATAAGATATTAAGCTGTAATATTAAAGTAAAGCTAAAATTATTTATAAGACTATTTATTGTTCTATTTTTGAAAGACACAAAACATAATATACCTTATGCGAAAATCAAAAGTTACATTATATTAACAAAATTCTAAGCCACGAGCGAAACGCTAAATATTCCAAGCAGCGTGTAAAAATCAAACATTTAAAATGCCCGTAGAATACGAAATAAAAAGAAAATAAAAGTGGAAAAGGAAAATTCATTAAACGTTACGTGTCGTCAACGAGCTGAGTTCACATGTCGCGTCAGCAAACAGCGCTTGTTTGTATTGGACGGTCGCCTGCATACTAAACGACTACTTTTTTCAAACTTTGTACGGTATAAAAAGTTAACACAAGCGTTTTGCGTTTTTAACACCGCGATGGCCTATGTAAGGGAATGAATTTTAGGGTTGTCATTCATGAAATTTTCACTTTTTACTGTTTTACGGCAACATTGAAATGTTTTCTAATTCGGGCGTTTCGTTGTTTTTATTGTTTAATATAATGACGATCCCCTTCTAAAAATTAGCTACAACGAATATTCTCAAAAATGGTTAATTCTGTACTGCACAAGTACCTGAGTGGACGCTCTGCATTCCATTACTGCCGTAGTTCAGCAGATCAAACTCAAATTTAAATAACTTTATTCAATATAAAAGTATTACACTTTCTTATTGATGGTCAATTGAAATAGTACCACCGGTTTGGAAAAGAAAATACCCTGACCTGAGAATAAATAAATAATAATAAATATGAGACAACATCACATACATTACTCTGATCCCAATGTAAGTAGCTAAAGCACTTGTGTTATGGAAATCAGAAGTAACGACGGTACCACAAACACCCAGACCCAAGACAACATAGAAAACTAATGGTAATAGATTACCATCGACTCGGCCGGGAATCGAACCCGGGACTTCAGAGTGGCGTACCCATGAAAACCGGTGTACACACCACTCGGCCATCGAGGTCGTCAAAGAAGAAGAACCGGCGAATGAAACTCAGCGGGTTATTTTTTTCTCATGTATTATATGAACATTTTAATATGAGTTGAAATAGCCAGGAGGCGATCGTTTCATTCCCAAGGTGTGCTATCAACATGGACATAAGCGCAAATAGAGGTTTGTACCGGATTTCCTAAATCATTATTTACATCACTCTGAATTTTCTGTTCTTTTCTGCTTTTCAGATGAACAACATTTTTCCCCAACGCGGGATACTAATTAGACATCTAATAAAATGATCTAGCTTGAATGACTGCAGTCTAAGCTAGATCAGTGTCTATAAATATGAATCTATAAATATAAATATGAATATATGTGAATAATGATAGAACAAAACGCTTCATAGCTTTGTTACAAAAAAATTATTTATCAATCATCAAATGATAATATATATTTGTATTCAGTTAAAATTTGCGGTACTCGAAGTGTTGTCTTCAAAATTGATATCCATTGTAAAGAATTCTACAATTATTAATGTATTAGATAATTTAAATAATTACTTCAAGTTCGATTTAAAATAGTATTTTTTTACGGTATAGGTAGGCGGACGAGCATATGGGCCACCTGATGGTAAGTGGTCACCGTCACCCATAGACAATGTCGCTGTAAGAAATATTAACTATTACTTACATCGCCAATGTACCACTTACCTTGGGAACTAAGATGTTATGTCCCCTGTACCTGTGATTACACTGGCTCACTCACCCTTCCAACCGGAACACAACAATACTGAGTACTGTTATTTGGCGGTAAAATAACTGATGAGTGGTACCTACCCAGACGGGCTTGCAAAAAGCCTCAACACCAAGTAAACCTATATTGTTTTAAATAAAATAATAAAAATAATCAAATATAATATTTCACTAAAAATTGAGAAAGTTTTGCCATATAAATAACAGATAAAATAAAAGTTTATTAAATACGATTACATAGTGTTTATAAAATAATATAATAAATAATATTGGATTCATTAAAATTAATTTATAATTTATTACTCTAGTAAATGAAATAACTCAAGCGAAATTAAATACAAAGATAAAATTTTCTTAATTCAATTATTCGTTTGAATGATTTAAATATTGGATTTCTTCAAACGTATATTACGATATTTGTAAAACCTTCCGATTATAACCAATACAAATGCAGATGACTATAGTGCATGATAAGGAAAAATATGTATAACCAATAAGAAGCCAAATATAGGAAGTAAGAACCAATCATAAAAGAAAATTTGAAAAAAGTTTGTATGAAATTCAAAACGGCCTGTGAAATACTAAGAAAATTTTTCGGGCAAAACAATCCGATCAGATATTAATATCGATATCAATATACATCCAATCTGCTATAATCATTGCCAATATTATATATAATATTTATGTGACTTATACTCTCAATGACTCTTACTGGTTATAACTAAAAACTTTTAAATTATAATTGAATTATATATTTTGATGATTATAAGTATATGTGTGTTTAATTGGTTGGGTAGTGTTACTAGTCCAAACCCTCTTCTTAAAGGAAGAGGAGGCCTTATCCCAGCAGTGGGAAATTTACAGGCTGTTACTTTACTTTATCTACGTATATATATCTCTCTATCTGCCCTAACTGCTACTGAGTTACGTTACCCTCGAATAAAAATAAAGTTAATTAATTGTTACCTAAAATTGTCATGTAAGCTAACACCGTTTATAAATAAAAAATATTTATATGTGTAAGTGTATCTTAATACACTTCTAAATGGAAAACTGATAATAAATTTGCTAGTTCAATACAAAATTTGTTATTTCTGTTTTTATTAATTAACAGATTGTTTTAATAAAAATAACAAAGAAGTTTATTTGTAAAGATATAAGATAGTTCAATCAAGTATTTAAGTTGCTGTCACAGTCAAATCATACTATTTTATTTCTCCTTTGTTACTCTACGCAAAAATGTATTGTTTGTTCGTACTTATTATTCGACTTTCCTAACACCATTTAAAGGGTAAGTTTACCGTTTAAACATTTACAAAGAAACAGTGAATTCGGGGTGGCTTGTGTTCAAAGAAAATTTTCGGCCGAACTCTGAATTTTAAAGGCGGCAATTTGAACCTACACTCTTATCCTGATCGCAAGATAATTTATCTTAACGAAAGAAAGGGGTGGGTGCGGGGCTTCGGGGGGATCCCCAAAAATTGGGTAAAAATGTTGCCAGCCAACGATTAAACCGTTGGGGAGATGCGTTATATTAATCACCACCCGCCAGCAGTCGTCTTCGAGGATTTCAATGACAATTTGCAGAGCTGTTCTTACCACCAATGCAATCTAGTACGATAATAACTAATATCTCATATGTATATTTACAGCATGATATTCATTTTGGGTATCTAAAATAGTGTAAATATTAAACTGAAGGACAGATAATTTTAAATACAAAATTAAACGCTTAAAAATATTTATAAATTTTGTATTTACAGATTACAATGAATAATGCAAAAAAAAACATACAACATTGAAGTGACTCGTGGTGTTTACAATTATAATCAAGATTTTAACTTGTTTATCTAAATAGAAAAGTAAAAATACTTGCAAGTCCAAAAAAATATCTTGCTAATTAGCAGATATTTTAGTTTTTATAAATGATTATCAGCTCTACATAGATACTGAAGTCGCTCTGTCCTGTGTAGAAGGCGGGGTGGGCACCGCGGCTTTGTTTTAATATTTTCGCAAGCATTATGAAGGGTTTCCTTGCTTTCAAATAATTTTGGCTTCTGCTCGTGAAGTTTTGATAAAAGTTTCATTCTATCAATAATTAACGGCCACAATCCGAGGTCGCTGATGCGATTATAAAGGTCGCGGTTTTTGAGTTATCTTCATTTTTCAGTTTGCCAGTGGAGCGCTTTGTTGCTACGGCGATAAGCTTGTACGGAGATGGATGACTAGTATGTTTTTACATGACATCAGACATCGTTAAACTAAATAACATAAGTCTATTTTAATATAATAAATGTGAAAGTATCTCTGTATGTCTGTTTCGCTACCAAATCGCTGAACCGAATTTGATGAATTTTGGTAATGAAGATAAGTTGAACTTAAACCATTTAAACCATTTATTTTGCTACACAAATACATTACATAGATTGTACAGAAAATAAATATTAAATTTAAAGAACACAATGTAGGTAGCAAGGGGTTCAACTCAGTATAAGATGTGCTAATGCACAGCACTGAACTTCAAGAAAGAATATTGGCTACTTTTTTGCCTAACACATGACAACCAAACCGAGCGACAATTCGTTGTATATAATCACACAATAAGATATTATTTTATAAAGCCTGTCTCTTTTTATTATTTTAAATATTGGTGAAAACGAAACGATAATTCTTGTACAACATACAATGTATGTCGTTATATTTTCAAAATACGATCCCATACTAATACATTAATAGACTCATCCATTTTTACTTTCTCGAGATCTTCCTTAACACACATACGAAATAATATCCCGGAATTGTTCACCATAATGACACACACACATAGAACAGTGACTCCAGAATATTAGCATACCAACTAACATATACACTGCGCAGTACGAAACTTCCGCCGAATTCGCCCAAATGACGACTTTGTTTTTTGTTCGCGTATAATTCATTAAAAGGATGGTAAGGATAAGACTACACTAATTAGCATTTTATTTTTTTCTTATTTTACTACAACACTTATTTCATATGTTTAAAATGTTATATATTATTCGACAATTAGTGTGACTTACGTCGTTTTTATCAATCCAAAAATGTATAGGACATAGAATTGATTTCGAAAACATTTTATTTTGAAATGCTCTGCGTTGTCAATATACAAATTGTACACTCCAATGGCCGTAGGGGTAAAAACACAAAAAAACCTTAATTTATTTTATGTAATTATGTTCTTGATTGAATACATTTTTTTTATTAATAAACATCTCGTTTATTATTGATAGTCATAGTGGTACTTTATTATTACTAATCTACGGTTACTACGAAGATTTAATAATTTGAAAACAAAATAAATGTAGGTTTCGACCAATAACGTCATCTCAATTTAAGGTTTAAGTAATTTAATTACCTTTACTCACATAACCATTGGAATTCGCATCAGATAAAATCAAAACATCACTAATAAGTATTTGCTTAATTTAAACTTTTATTAGAATAAATATATCTATTTTTGATCATTTGCTAATTCGTATGGAGTCATATCCATACAATGCTGTCTCTCCCTAACAAACTTATTAAGATTTCTTTTCTTTTTACTCTGTACGTGGTTAGCGACGTATGACGCAAGCCAGAGGGGGGATGGGGGTTCGCCCTTGCACGCATGGCCGCTCTCATGATTTAAGCTCAGGGATAAGAATGAAATTAAAAATACATCCTCGCCCGCTCCTTAGGGTGCCAGGGGGACATATATGCAAATGAACGACCACCCTCATAAGATAGGGGGGGCATTTTTTGTTAGGATGCTATTAATTTGGGGTGTAACTCACTAAGTGTATGTGTGCTGCGTAAGACTACGTCCCTCACGTTCGGAATTTTCTTTCGTTAAATTATGTCGGGATACAAAAGATTAGCGACGGTGTAATGCGTCCCCGCGTAATTTGTTTGAGTAGGTAACTTCATATCCTGTGTTTTTTTTTTTTAATAAAATATGCCACTATATTATCTTGTTTCCATAAAATAATAGAATATTGTAACTCGAATATATAGAGTTAGTGGATATATTCATCAATGTTTACATAAAAACAGTTAGATTCTCATATAAATAGTAATTACTAAGTACAGAAAGTTTTTTTTGTGAAAAGTGCTACTAAAATAAAACATTATTTTGTATTAGTACTTTCGTCTACTAATTTCGCTACGACCCCACACAAATAATTACCAGATATTTCTTAAAATAAGCGATTTTGTAATTCTAAAGTGAAACCCAATAAAAATACGATAGAAATGTGTCAGAATCACACGACATATTTTTTCATTGTTTTTTCCACTGATAAGCACGAAATTAATGCTAACACAAATGAGCACATACATTTTTGGTAATTGATCCTAATTTAAACTCAAAATCACAGATAATATAATATAAAGTGAACTTTTTTATCTACTGAGGCATTTTATATCTGTATAGACGTCTAAAAATGTTGATCCGCTAATTGAAAAGATCACAATGTTGCCATTGAATAAAAACAGTGAAAACAAAAAAGGTTTTACCTAAAAAAATATATTACATTAATTAAATTAAATCTCAAAATCATACCTCATCATGTTCAAGACGAAAATACACAACAATAAAAAATCTCTTCACGTGATTTAAAAAAGTTCTTTTAATAAAAGGCCAAGCATTGTAAATCAAAGCAAGGAGTATACAAAGGCACTCAAAACGTTTGTCGATGATCGACGGTAGAGGGCGCAAGTGCCGCGTCACACATTCGACATTCATTATTATGAGTAAGCACTTTACACACAGACGATAGACTGATTTCGCTTAATATACTATAAATTATTTATTAGTCAATATTGGTATAACTTAAGATCTCTGTAAACACACATTAATTACAAGTGTAAGATGTAGCTTCTTTACAGGGTATCGATTTCAGTAATTAATAACAATTCAGTATCCCACTGCTAGGCACAAGTTTTTTTATAGCTTGGAGTATTACGCTAAATTCGATCGATTCTAGTGGTAAAATTTGACCCAAGACATTTTTATGGAATAAGTGGTAAACGAGCTGAGGGACGAGATGGCCCAGTGGTTAGAACGTGAGTATCTCAATCGATTATTGCAGGTTCAAACTCAGGCAAGCACCACTGAATATTAATGTGTTAATAATTTATCTCGTGCTACGCAGTGAAGGTAAACCTCGTGTGGAAACCTGCCTGGGTTAATTTCGTATAAATTCTGCCACATGTGTATTCCAATAGCCCGGATTAGATCAGCGTGATGGAATACTTACAGTTAGAAGAGGCCTTAGGCCAACAAGGAGCTACAGACTCACCTGATGGAAAGTAACTAACGCCTTCCGTGGCAGGTTGCCATACAGTTTTATTATCGGCCTGTAAACAATTAATGTTATTTTTTATCAGTATAAACACTAATTATGGAATTACCTTTATATCTAAAATAATTAGTTTACTACCAAACATATTGTTACATATCCATAATAATTTATTATTGGTATAAAATAAGAAAATATTTTAATTAATCAAATGAAGGGAAAAACTTTGATGTACAATGTATTGATATCATTACTGTAATTATGGTCTGGTCGTGTCGAACAGGAATTTGATACGTATGTAAGTACTTTATACGTTAGGGTGACATATTTATCTCACAATTTTGTTCTTTAGAACGCCACAAAGGGTTACTGTAATTATGACTCTTGATTTCTTAATATATTTGACGATGTAAAATAATCTGTTTATAATATAAACACACAAATTATTGTGTGCATCAGTCAATCTTTGTAATAACTGTGAATAGAAAATTTGTTTAAATCTTTCGATCTGGATGATACTTTTTTAAATAGACGGTATTCGAAAACATAATAGTACACATCTTTTTAAACGTACCTGATATAATTTATTTGGTTATTAATAAGATAGCTAAACATATGAACTCACAAATAATTTCATACACAAATAAATAACAATTCACGATTTTTATATCATTCAGGTTATTTTAATATTATATAACTTTCCCAGAATGTATACATGTGAAATAATGTATTAACTTCCCCCCTACAGCTGGTTATTATATAATATATAGTATATATAATTTGCTATTTTAGGTACTTTGTCTCTATAGGCAAATTACCTAAAATAGTAAATTACGATAAATTATTGTTCTATTGGTGTTAGAGATTATGTAAGCCTCTGTACGAACTGACCACTCATCAGATATTCTACCACCCATCAGCAAATCTTAGTATTGTTGCATTCCAGTTTGAAGTGTGAGTTAGCCATTAGAATTACAGAATCAAGAGACTGGGATGTTAGAAATAGGTAACATTTATTTTTTCAATACTCATTCGTGTTGTGAGGTGATTAAATCATAAACAAAAAAGCAATAAATCGAATACAAAACTGAGATTCAGTTACATCACTAGTTGGTTACTTATCGGTGACTTTGAAACAATATTACCAATTCTTAATAAAGTCATATTCAAAGAAATTAAGTTCATAATTTGTTTAAACGTTAACTATACAAGAAGCTTAGAATATAAAAAGTCCCGTGAACTTTGAGTTCACGCCTCGCATCGCAAAGGACAGATCGATGCTTGTCAAACAATAAATGTCACGTCCACTCCCTCATATTAATAGCCCATGATATAAACACCATAAAGACAAGCCAATTTCGACTCTATCGCCCATTAATAAAAGTCATGTGGATTGCATGTTTAATCTGTCAGGTTTACCTCCCGATTTTTCTTTGAGGTGAAAATGGTGCTCTAATTTTTTGTAGGGGAAATGTTTGCGATATTCCGTCTAAAGTGCCGTAACAATGCGTGTTATGAAAGATAAACGGAAAATAATTAAAATCGAAAATAATAATTTCGTTATTTTAACTGTTTTTGTATAAATGACACGATAGTTTCCTATGTCATAAATTCAACACTCAGTATACAATTCGATCTTGGTCTAAAAAACATTGATAATTAAAAAAAAAACGTCAATATCACACATCTATGGTATTCGACGTCAGTCTAATTACAACCTAATTTATAATCGAATAATTATACCTGATCTATCTGATCTTCAATGAGGTATAAACTTTGCATTGAATATTAGTACCTATCGCGCTTACACCTTCGATTATAAAAGATTTATTAATTTTAATAGTAGTGCCTTTCAACATGAAACGTTGGCCTAATTAAACACGAAAAAAAAATAACGTTATTTTTAACGTGTCTTAATTATAGGTTTCAGATATTTCTATTGATGTTATACACTTTCGATGCTAAAGAATTTAATATAACAGTCTAATAATTTACATGAATAATAAATATAAACAGCAACAATACAAGTTTCAAAATGAAATATTAAAATATCACAAAACATAGAACACTCGAATGCTACCACAGCAACAAAACAGGTGTGTTGAATGTATAGAGAAATGTAAATATACTATTTATTATGCTGTATAATACAGAGATATCGTGGACAATTGCAATATAGAGCTCAGAGCTCAACATTGATATGCAATTATATGAACGCTGTCAAGCCTTCGCATAAAACAGATTATATTTCAAACTACCGTATTCTTTGTTTAAAAAGGAACAGAATAATAGAAACGTTATACGTATTCTAAATTCAAATTTTAAAATTCCTGATGATATGTTCTTTATATCAAACGCCAACAATAATAATAAAAAAAAATACTATCGTGTCTCGGGAAGCCTGACAGAAAAGAAAACTTAAAGTAATATAATATAAAATAATTAATATTCAATTTTATTTACCTTGTGCTTAGATTATTACTTAAATGTTGTTGTTTATGTCTTAATATAATAATGTAACGAAACGTATTAATTGATAAAATCTTTCATTAATTATAAAATATATGTTATTCTTATATTTGTCATTATATGAGAGAATGGGAAGCCGGACAGACTGACGTCGTAACGCGTTACGTAACGAAACGGTTTACCCTTCCATAGGAAGTTACCACTCCACAAACTATCATAAATGACAATTACCATAGAGTAGCTTAAATATGAATGGTCGTAAATACGATTATAATCTATATTTCATAACCTTCGATCTAGGGTAGTCTTTTGTATGTACTCGTTGTCTCACAGAAATTGTTTAATCATTGATTATAATTTAATTGTGTTAATAGTTGTTAGGGCAATATAAAATCAAAAAATACACTTAAAAATTTAAGTAATTTAATGATTTACCTTTAAAATCGTCATTACTAAAACACATACGAAATAAAAATTAAACCCGTTAAAAATTTCATATAATATGTTTGATCATTCAATTATGAACAACAAACAGCGTAAAGGGTATTCAAATTTTGTTTTGATAATAAAAGACTGCTTAAATTGTTTTTATAACACACAAAAAAGCAGATACAATTGCATCATTTGACTACTATATGTACAAAAAATAATCAAGATATTTTTTCTTTCAACTACAACTGCGTGTTAAGAACAATTCATTTTCACAGATTAAAATTTACGAATAATAAATACTCTTTCGTGTACATGTCCTATGTCTGAATAAGGAGAGTAGATACTTATAAAATGCTTGCAAAAATATTATTAAAATTATCGTACAAAGAGGCAATAAAGTAACAGATAAAAAATAGGAATTAGCCTTAATGTATAACCACATTGTGTATATATGCTTGAAAATAAGAATCGAATCAATTGTACAAAACAAAGTGAAAGTTAATGCCTTATAATATTTCATAGTTATCGTCAACCAAAGTATTTATTATGTTAAAGCATTCAATATCATAGTCGGGCGTACTTTAGTTTTAGTCTTGAATATATTAGAAATAGTAACGGAGTGACCTACATAAGCAAATTTAGCGTGAACACGGTCGTACAACATTCGGTATCGAATTTAGCATGGTCGTATATAAGGCTTATCCAATTGTAAAGCTTAGCACCCACGAACGCATGTCAGACCGCAGTTTGTCAGCGTGCAATCAGACGCGTAGAAAAGCCGGTGTCTCCAATCCATGATTAATGCGTTTCTTAATTACTAAGTTATCGTTCGCCTAACGGGGGGCTATGCATGTGTTCCCCGCCTAATTTATTGACTTTTACGTTGTCTTGGGGTGGTTTTGATTGCCGAAGTTTTAAGTTTTTTAAGGTAGGGCTTATTTGTATTTGTAATGTATGTTTGTGTAACGTTTGTAGGTTTTTTTTATTTAATTTTTTTGTAAACATACCTCATGTGTAATACCATAATACTTATTTCTTTTTCTTTAAAACAATTGAAATTTTAATTTTAATTTTTTGTTAAGCTGTTGATTTGATAATTAGCTATTAAGCATGTATAATACGATGATTACGTAATTAGTATTGAATAGAATATACTTTTCGAACTAGTGGTAGCTGTCATTAATTTAGTCTCATAGAATGATTAATCAAAGGTGCTTGCAAGAGCCTACTTGGAAAACGTAACTTTTCTTTTTGTTCCTTTGATACTGATTACTATTTTAAATTTTAAAACAAAGCAGGCTTTATATGTTATTATAGTAATCTTTGTAATAACTACCAATTAATTATTAATGTATCATAAATATTGTGATTAAACTTGTTTTCATACAAACCTTCATGGGCATCAAAATTAAATTTAATGAAAAACTATCTCCTCATTAACTAAATATCGATAAAATAATTATCGGTCACACTCAATTGCATTCAATCTATTAACAATCCCTAATTTTATCTTAAAACCACAAATAAACACCTACACTTCACAGATAAAAAATAAAACAAGAACGAAAATTTTAAACTAGAAGCTTTAAAATTTCGTCTTCGTCGTTTATATAAAAAAAAAAGTAGTAAACCATCAACGTCACCTCTAATACACGCGCGTCACGTTCCACGCTCATTTGGAGGCGTTCATCGATCGAAGACAAAGCCTCGGCAGGCCCCGATAAACGAATTAAGGAAATGGGAGATTTTTTATCTGGGCCGAGGGGTGGGGAGCGACACGCGTCGTAACGCAGCAATACTTTCTTATGCAAAGGCCCCCGCGCCGATAATTAGGTGAAGATGTAGATGTGTACTCGGCTTTATGACGCTTGTGTGCGTTATGTTTTTAATTTTGGGGTAACGTGCGATTAGATGAATTTTTGTATTCGTTCGTATTGCGATACGATGTTGTTTGAAATAATAATACGACTTTTTACACGCTGTGACCTTAATTCGCAATATTTAATTAAGTAGGAACTAATACGTGACCGCTCTGTAACTTTATTAAGCTCTTAAGCGTGGAATTAATATTTGTTGATTTCCGTGGCTGTATTTTTAAATGCTGAAAAAGAGTAATTACAGTCTTTCTTGCCAGTTCTTCTCGGAAGAATCCACTTTGCGACCCGATGGTAACACACAGAAAACAACGAGAATAAATATTATTAATATTTAAAATAACGATAATTATAAGTAACGTTATATTCACGTTATAAATAACTGATGCTGTTCTTACTTAATCTCCATTGGCTAAAAAACAAAAACAACGTCGTTATTTAATATTACCCGCGACACCCACACTAGGAAAAAGTAAGAAATTAGAATCTTGAAAATGAATGACGCCAGACCGCGCCACACATGTCGCCTACCACGAGTGCTGTATCTTAATACTTTCATTGAATTGGTATTAGTTTATTTAGATAACTAATATATTTTTTCAGGATACATTATTTAAATTGAAATAATTTGAATTTAGAATAACGTAAAAGGTTTAAGCACTTTTTATTGTAAATATATATTACCTAAAACTCTGTTAAGGTTCCTTATATTTTCAAATAGTTTCAAAGTATCAAAAATGTTGTAAACTAGATTGTATTTTTTGTCTTATATATGATAAGACAGGACATTTAAAAAAGTCAATGTTTACATTCGCAACGATAAGTAGTTCAGAAATCGCATCAATTATACATTTGAAAGTGCACCTAAATAAATCGTAATAAATGATACAAACGTCTTAAAGTATCAAGATTACACGTCCCTCTCAGACACTTTTAATTTTCCCTCCTTAAAAATGGGAGGGCATTTCGGGGCAGCGTGTGTGCCACCCCGGGGGACGGTAATCAAGGCACGCAATCTTCGAACCCTTAAAAACTTTAAAACTCATCGCCGCCTTGCCATCCCGTACATATACAAACAGATATACATATATTGATACGTAATTTAAAACAGTTATGCTTCCAAGAAGGTTTTTATTTGAAGTTTTTTTTTTAATTAAGACATTCGTCTTTTTTAATTAAACGGGAGTTTTTTTATACTTTACGATGCTGTTACTTTACACATATTTTTCCTTAATGTGAATCTAATATCATGTTTGTTATTAGTTAAAAGCATCCGCGTATGCTTTTAATTGTATATAAAATGTGTTAGGTCAATGACCGATGAATGAAACTATAAGATTTACATTAAATACTTCTTTGAAATTTGGTCATTAAAAATCGCTATGTTATGTTGGTATACTAGATCTTCTGTCTTATCCTCGCATGTTTACGTAAGATATTGTATTGGACATATGTGTGCGTAGACATTGGAACAATTCAATAACTTTAATCCCCTGATTTTGGATTCGAACTCTTTCCTAGCGAAAAAATATATCGCTAAACAATCAATACGGGTTAAACAAATACATATTTTTTATGTCATATTTATTGTTTAAATAACATTTACATAATTATGAACATATCCAACCAATTGTAATACTATTTCATAATGAAATATGACGATTTACGCAAGACGGCAGACAGGAGCTGGATGCGAGTAGCCGGAGAAAGACCACAGTGGCGTGAATTTAGACAAACATGGGCATGAACATGATGATGATGATGAATGAAACAAAATTTCGTTACAATACTAAAAAATCCTTTTAGACGTCGGTTAGTTTAATGCTATTACCTCGCTTTTTTTGTTTTTTTTTTATGGAATAGGTTGGCGGACGAGCATATAGGCCACCCGATGGTAAGTGGTCACCATCACCCATAGACAATGACGGAGTAAGAAATATTAACTATTCCTTACATCGTCAATGCGCCACCATTCTTGGGAACTAAGATGCTATGTCCCTTTTGCCTGTAGTTACACTGGCTCACTCACCCTTCAAACCGGAACACAAAAATACTGCGTACTGTTGTTTAGCGGTAGAATATCTGATGAGTGGGTGGTACCTACCCAGGCGAGTTTGCACAAAGCCCTACCACCAAGTAAGTCATTTACATAATCAAAATCAATCATTTAATTGCTTCGAACATTATCGAGTAAAACAGCGATGTACCACACCATAATATATTTTCCGTATATGTCAAAACTGAAAACATCGGCTTTAGTGAAATTTATAGCCGTTACATTAAAAATACGTGCACATTACGGTATAATATTGTTGGCATTTAACGTAAGCGTTGCGTGCCCTTTATTGGCCTATAAAGTGGAACGATTCGCGATTCGGTGCTTTAATTGCGTTTACATTAAATATGCGTAAAGTGTGTTTATTTATTTTTTCTATAGAATTAATATTATATGCCTGTTTTATAACCAAGTATGCGTTTACAAGAATCTTGGTAGCATTATAATGTACATATTAATATTTTCATACTTTAATTAATCGTTAGGATTTAATATAATGATCGGGATTTCATTATTACTAGAATTAGTTATACATATTGACTTTATATAGTCGATTGTAGCTTATATTTACTTATTCAACGTTGCTTAATAAAATTGTTATTATCTGTGTGTTCCAGACGGGTATCTGTCACTTTATTTATTGAAAATTATATTTTTAATCTGTTAACATGAACTTTGACAGGTACATGAAATGGCGGGAAATTTGATTCCTGAGTATATTTTTAGCTGCGTATCGAGTCAATTTTTTTTTTTAATTCTTAGTTAAGACTAAGTAAGTTCTTCCAAATATAATAATATCAAAAACTATCTCATAAACGTTCAAGAAGTAAAAAACTTTAGCTCAATCGCATAAACGATAAGTATACGCATATAATACGAACAAATATAAGCGTCACTTTTTATATATAAGATATTACACCAGGATATAAGCCCCGTGGCTGTGTTTCATTAACATCCAGCTGTTTCCGCGTAATACGTACACAGCCAGACAGACAGATAAGATATCATAAACAGATACGTTCCCGTTACAAATTTATTTCATGTTTAAATAACTTAAGATATATTCATACATAGAAACAAAATAATTTATATTGCGCATGCGCAATAAACATTTCATCACACAAACACAAAACTAACAATTGTGAGATTGTTTTTTATTTACTTTTAGAATATTCTTATTGGTTTGTTTGACGTCGCTCTTCATATAATGTCATTAAATGTCACGTAGCTGTCAAAACCACAATTAAAGTTTGTATCTATGCCTCCAAGTCTGCGGTACTGTTCGACATTTATGGATAATCATCCTCTCTTTAAGATTTAATTAAACTAATTAATAAATTCAAACTTCTTATAACAAAACGATACATACTGACAACTTGAAATTTTCATTTGATTGCTCATTTGAATCAAATTGATTTTCATGCGGGATTAAATAATAAAATTGCCTTTTTTAGTTATTTAGTTTAATAGGGCCGTGATGGCCAAGTGGTTAGAACGCGTACACTTAAACCTGTGATTGCGGGTTCAAGCCCAGGCAAGCACCACTGAATTTTAGTATGCTTTATTTGTCTTTATAATTATCGTGCTCTGCGGTAAAGAAAAAATCGTGAGGAAACATGCATGTATGGAGCAGCGTGGTGAAATATGGTCAATACATTCTCACAAACATCTCTCACAACTCAATGTCGTATTTATTTTTTCTGTTGATCGAAAATAATAATTACTATGGTCCTGACAGGTCTCCCTCTCTAGAGTCTTGGTTGGACTGATCATAGTTTTAAATTTAATTATTCATGAAGACATATGAAAGGTTCTCATGCGAAGATATTTGAATAAAGGTTTAATGTAAGCCTAAATTCATCAACAGCAAATGGACTTTATCATGCAAAAACAATTAAGTATTGAAATCTAGAGTCTCAAAGTTTCTAAGATACTAACAACATTGTAATATCAACAGTCAATCGTAAAATAAAGATACGAATTTAATAGAATATAAAATTTCATGTTATCTGATTTATTCCCATCTCGAGACAATTCACTAAAAAAAACCCACATGCAAAGTTCATTACCCTTGATGCATTATTAGTCTTGCATGTGTGCGTGCTGGGGTTTTAATTTTTGGGGGTACTTTAATGACACTTCTTCGCATCGATTTTAGCATTTTCGGGGGTTAGTCTTTTGTTTTGCCCTATCGATTCATTTTTTGTTTGTAGTCGAGTTTGCATATGTGCGGGGGACGCTTTAATTTAATAGTTGAATCGATTTTACTAATGCTTACAACGATGTTTATTGAAATTTTGAATGTTATGGAGATTATCATGTTTTTCATCATTTAATACAACAATAATAATGTTATAATGATTTCCATTCAGATTAATGACATTAATTTAAATAATCAGTGTTTTTAAGCGACTTCTAAAAAAGGAGGTTTACAGTTCGACATGTATGTAACATTATTGGAATTTTATTATATTTGAGTATGATGAACCATTTTGCCTTCCAAACACCATTGCTTAATCGTAAGTGTATATTTGTTTGTATGTTTGTCAACGAACTTCTCGAAAACTAAAAGTCGTATCGAGATGGTAATTTTTGATTTATGTTAGGTTTAGGGAACAGTGTAAATTTCATTAAAATGAGTCTTGAAGTTTCAGTGATTTTTCGTTTCATACCTGTTTCTAATTTTTTATAAAGTGTTTTGTTTAGATTTGTTTTAATTAATATTCTTGTTTACGTACGATAGTAGCCAATGATTTCATTTCTATAATTGAGTATTTTCAATTTGAATGCTTATTCGCCAATAGCAGTCAATGACGTATTTGTACGACCAATGAGCGTTCAGTATTTAGACAGATCATTTCATCTGAATTTGGTCAGTGCTTTAATTATAAAGTATGTTAAGAAACGATAGTTAACTTAAAGTTATATCTTTACAGCACTTTAATTTAATTGCTACTACAAGTTTTAATGTCTTAATAGCTTGTATTTAATCGTTACAAGTAAAAATATCTATTGTTAAAATATACACCAATATTATTGAATATAATGGATGGATATTTAAATTTGGATCGAAGATAATTTCCACTTAGAATAAAATAAGTTCTTCATTTCTGTTTACTATTAATCTCGCGCTTGCCGGTTAATATGTAGGGTGTACACATCTGTGTGTGAAATTAGTGTTGCTAGTTTGAATTTATAAAAATTAAAATATAATAAAAAAGGTATCTGAATGGTGTTATCGTAAAAAATAATAAACAAACAGATGTCATTAGGAGTAAGTTATTCAGTTTTGACGTCCAAGCTTTAGGTATATCGACATAATAGATATATTTATAAAGGTTTCAAATTAATTGCATTTCGATAAAAATATATGAAAAAAGTTTACGTTTTGTGTCGTAACTGCGAATTAAACAGTGTAATCACATTTAGTAATACGACATACTATTCGCTTATTGATCGCGAATTACGTCATCGACGTCATTGGTCAATGAGAATTAAAATTGAAGTCAAACTTATTGATCTGAATTTGGTTACTGTAGTCAAAAATAAGGTTATAAAAACTGTAGTTGACTTCGTAGTAATAAAAATTCATACTCATCCTGTATAAAATATATATTTCAAATTTTGTATGGGAAAAAAAGTAACTAAATTTTGGAGGGATTTTCTTGATAGATTCTACACTTGAAGCCGGCATTTTGTCTGTTACACTAAATTTAATTTAATCATGTAAAATTACACTATAAAACTCATGAGAGTCAATTTGAATGAAGTATAGAATATATTTATACCACAAATACTATCGACCCTACCCAGTTTAGCACAGGTGCAATTTATTAGTAAAGAAAATGATATAAATATTATTGACACCCTATTGTGCTCAGGAGTAAATAAGTTTTTTAACAGTGATAAATATAGTTACTGAAATTATCCCTTACAATTATACAAACAATTTTTCCTCTTTATAATATTTGTATGTATTTTGTGGTATGACATAGAATTTAAAAAATGGAAAATAAGGTAAGCGATTTTAAATTAGTATACTCGTATAAAAGAAAATTATCTTTTCAACTCGCCGGTGCGATCACATCGACCAATAAAGCCGTTTGAATTTAGAATAAACATTAAAAATTAATATTTCTATTAAAAATTTCGGCAACAGAATGATTACAATCCTTTACTTGTTAAAGTAAAAACTCATTCAAAAACATAATTAATACAAATTAAAGAAACGAACTAAATGAAGACGCGGCAATGAGTCTCCCGACCACCCCCTAAAAATTTAATTCATCACGCAGCTTGGGACATATCTCCTTACCATCCCTTTTCCTCCATTCTTTCTTACAAGCTTTTTCCAGAGCAAGACAGTACAACCTGTGTCCTGATAATGCAACCAATCGAAAATCAACTCATTTGCTCGGCAGTAAAGTTGATATTACAATAGCAATAATAATGATATATAACATTTCTAGTAATCCAATACACAGGCTGTTTCATTCGTCCGCATTGAAAGCCTTAAACAAATAAACGTGAACGTTTCAAGATAAGACTTCGCTGTACGAAGCTATCATTAGAGGTTCGGGATTCGATTCTGAGTGAGCAGGCCGGGAAGTACTTTCATAGAATAGTCATTTGCATTCATTATGATTCTGCAAGCATTGCTCTTTACTGATATATGTATATAACATAAGCCCTAGAAGAAATAACATAGAGATAGCTAAAATCCTAATATGGATCTAAACTTAATAAAATTGATACCATTTTCTTTTTTCTTTGTCTGAGTTTAATCAACTACGTCATGTTACTAAAGCTATAACTATAACAATGATAATAATTTATGTTTTTCCCGAAAAAAAACAAGGAAATTATTGAAAAAGTTCCATCAAAAAAGTGCCATTAATTTTTACGATAATATTTCAGTCGATTTATCTATAATCCTTAGGTTTGAATTAACATTTTATTATAAAACTAGTTTTTAATTACAAAATAAAGTTTAAAGAACCGTATCTCTTAAACTGAAGTACATTAATGATTGATAGGCTATATATTTAGACGATTTTACATTGCAAATTCTATCAAATGCATTTATAGAACCTCATTAACAAGCTGTAGCTACCAAAGTGTATTTACATATAAAATATTATATGTATAAGTTTATGCTTCAAATATCAATATAATTATATCGAACACCAAAGAGGTTCTACAATAAATATTGAATCTACATCAAATAAGAAAAAAAAAAACATAATCCGTTTGAAAATAAAAACGTTAGGCAACAATACAATAAATATATAATTATTCAGACACCAATACGTAACTTTTTTAGGAGGCAGTTGATGATAAATGCTCTAAGCTATTTCGAAGACATATCACTTATGTACATAAAGATGAAACGTACAACAACACATAAAATATTCGTAATTATAAAATTTTGATTGTTATTATTATATTATATTATACCTATTAAGTTTAAGCATCTATTAAAATCATTATCGGCCGGAAAAATTCTACACCGCTGTCTTTACCAAGCTCTTATCAGAGTAACCGCCTTCAATTAACCAGTAAATAAGTCTATGTACTCACTAACTCTTCACATAATGAGTTAATAACACAACACCTACACACGGGCGTTACAAACGGAAAATCGTCAACACATACATAAAAAACGAGCACACTAACGTAAATCCGAAGCGTACATAAAACGCGTCTTTCTTCTTGTATTCTTAATTAGCGTGTTGGATAGCGTCGTCTCGCTCGCTCCCACGGTGTTAATTACAGGTCGTCTCTGTCGCGCTTTCTTAATACATTCTTCCTCTCCGCGGTGTTTCTTTACGTTTTTATTTGTGTGCGTGTCTGTGTGCGGTGGTGTTTAATTTACATGTACTTGTATGTCAGTACAGTCGTACGGTGCGCGGGGTTAGAATTATGGTAAATTAATGAGTTTTATATTCGTTTTTACTATATGTACTACTATTTAAACATATATATATAGTTCTAATGTCTTATATAAAGATATGAATTTTGAAATATTTATATAAAACTATTAAAATATAAGATTTATTTATTTCTATATTATATTTAAGAAATTTATAGACTTTGAGAAATAATATTTATAAAATAGTAATATGAATAAATAAGATGGTCTCAAAAATTATGTTCAAATTCCCAACCTTGATAATTATATTCAAAATTATATGCAATATGAGTTGTAACTCGATTTCAAAATACAATAAATAGTTATATTAATCATAATAGCTATAAAGGTTTAATTCTGAAACCAGCAAATCCATCATCGCACTTATGATCTCGCCAGTACCTCGGCTGTTTTATACGAATGTGGGTATACGCGAAAGGGTGTCGGGCGAATGGGGGGGCCGCGTACACATAAACACTTATAAAAGTTTTTTGACAACAACCCCCCTTAGCCCTCTCCCCTCGAATTCGCTAATTTATGTTGCTTTTTTAATCAATACCGGGTGTGCAATGTTATAGATTCTATCGACTGGGTCTTTACGATGTCTTAGACGGCTTTTGCCAATATCTTCCCATTCTTGGTATCTCTTAGGGATTTATGGTGAAAACTGATTAATTAAATTACTCGTGGCCTCAGCTTTCAGTGTATTAAAGATTATATTTAGTTGCTGTTACTTTAATATTAAATCGTAGTGTAACAATAATTATCTATAAACTAGTGTACAGAAAATACTCCAATTTATGCCAAATATTGTTGACATATATGTCTGTATTTAAAATTAAAAAAATTGGCTAAGCCGATTTTCCTCCAATTAAGTCCAAAATTCGTGACGTCATTATATATTAAAATCGAACCCGCGACCTTCGTAACATCCCTTAAACCGTTTAGCAATTAACTCTCATTGAAACTAGTATATTTTTACTACTTACAAAAAAGGCGACTTTTAAATTAAATTCAACATACATAAGAGTGGCTTTCTACAAAATTATAATAATTAGAAAGATAAGACTTGAGTATTAAAAACAAAAAAAACCAAAATTAAAATCAAAGTAACAAACAAAAGGTCGATCTGCACGACAGTGTAACTTCACAAATAACATTTCAGCTTAATTTATGTTAACGACTAAAAGCGGATACATCTAGCTCTCCTCTCCGATCGCTGTATTTCACTCCCATGGAATAAGTGACGTTCAGAAAATGTTATTTGTGATTTCAGAAAATAAATGCTGTGATACTTAAAAAAATTCATATTAAAGCACACATACAAAGCACAAACACACACATGTATATACGTACGTAAATAATGCTATTATTTAAACACACTTTGCTTATGATTATTTCCTACTATTTAAATTCCATACAAGATTTTTGCAAATCCATTTTGGAGAAATATTCGTAAAGTTTCTTCTTCACAACTTACTAGCAAACCAATATTAAAACATATACCTAAGTTCGTTTTTATATGCACTTCTCAATTCATATCATAATAGTCTCAACTTATCCTTGACGATATCCTCTTTACCAATTTTCGTCTTGACGACCAGTTTTAAAAGACAATGACAATATCAGAGGACATTTTTTGGAAATACAGTTGCACTATCTATTGCTTCTCACGATAATATAGAACGCTAATCTGTCAAAACCAAAATGAGTTCAGTACTGTATGTCGTAAGGCTTTTTTTATGGAATAGGTTTGACGAGCATATGGGCCACCTGATGGTAAGCGGTCACCATCACCCATAGACAATAACGCTGTAGGAAATATTAACTATTCCTTACATCGACAATGCGCCACCAACCTTTGGAACTAAGATGCTTTGTCCCTTGTGCCTATAGCTACACTGGCTCACTCACCCTTCAAACCGGAACACAACAATACTGCGTACTGTTGTTTAGCGGTAGAATATCTGATGAGTGGGTGGTACTTACCCAGGAGGGCTTGCACAAAGACCTACCACCAAGTTAATTAGATTTATATAAATAATCATGAATCTACTCGTAATTTATGTAGATATAAGAGTTGGTATAGTAACATGGTAGGATTTCTTGTTTATACAAATGGACTTTGGGTAGGATCATGTATGCTCTGCGATGATGTCAGATTTTCTAACAAGTAATAATTATTTGTATTGTTGGACTTTAGGTAAGAATAGTAAATGAGTCTCATTACAGGTATTAGAGACATAATATCTTAGATTTTTTGGTTGGATGCGCTGATCTTCTGAGAATCAGTTTGTGCTTCATATAGATTTATTTATTTTACCACCTTTTTAGTCTAGAGGTTAGGTTAGTTTAGGTCAAATCCTGGCCCTGGATATAAACTCTAAATAGGGCTATCAAAAAATTCTCAGTTACATCCCGGAGTGTCGAACTTGGAAGTGTGACACTACCATGGAATCTACATAAAACCGTTGCACCTGGACTCATTCTGTTGGGATTAGAAGAGTGCAGGAATATAGGGTCTGTATTTGCACACACTTGTGCAATTTGATATGTCCTTCGTAGTTTAATAGTTCCTTCAAGCCATCGTCACCGAAATTCGTCACCATTATCATCTTCGTTCGAGACCAAATGTGGGCAAGTTGATCTCTCAAAGATATTTCTGTCAGTGAGTTGCGGATATCTTGATAAGTTAGCTTGCACCACGAAATCAAATCTCCAAAAGCGAAAGTATTGTTGCGATCACTAATTTTTTATTCAGTCGAATAAATACTCCAACTATAGAAGTTTTTATTGTATTGCTTTTGATTCTAATAAACGTTTGCGTAACATTCGTATTTCTTGTTTAGTTATTTAAGAACTACAATTTAAGTAAAAAAAGTTTCTGCTTTTGAATCTAGCACCTGAATTCATGAAATATTTAAACCATATAATATCATGGTAATACTTATATTAAAACTCTATCAAATTATTATTGATCTCACACTACAGCTTGGAAATAGTTACAAGAAACAGCATAATAATGTTCCATTCGATCTGAGACCAAAACGTAACCAAAAGTCTACGACAAATACAAATAACCTCCTTATATAATTTGTAAGATCCCATTACATTTACCGCCTATCAATAAACCTAACGAGATAAGTTATCAGTGATATATTGCGCGTCAATCTCACGTTTAAAAAATAAAGTTACCAAGCAATTTTACGTTTCGTCAACCCTTAAACTCGTGACACAAATCTGTATCAATTGTTCTGTTAGATTCAAATGAAAATGAACCTTATACCCTTGTAAATAAAACATAATGATATGCATTATAAAAGTGGTAACACGTACGCAAATTCAATCACGCGCCAAGGAAAAATCGGTCTTATGTAATCAACCCGCAAATACTTCTTTTACGTTACGTTGACATGTTCTTCAACATTGTAAATTGGCATTAGGGCAAACAAAAGTAAACTTTATGTGAAGGGAATAAGGTTGTGTCGAAATGTAAATGAAATGTTGGTAAAGCTGTTAACACACAGCGTGATGGATGATGCGTCACGCGTGACGAAACTGTCACGGAGGTTTCGTGACGTGTGATTCATCTGCGAGGGGCGGAATGAAGTGGCTGAGTTTTTTAACGATGGAGGAAATCTTATTAATGATTTAATCTGAAAATTCATATTAAACTTTTGTAAATTATGAAAAAAAAATCGCGTTTAGGAGCGTGTAATACTCACCATAAAATCTACCGCTAAGTAGTAATAATTAGTAACTTTATGTTTCAGTTTGAAGAGTGAGTGAGTCAGTGTAATGGACAAGAGGGTTATATCATATTTGTTCCTCTTGTTCGTAATATACTGGCGATGTGAGGACTCGTCAAATATACTGGTCTGGCGCTAGCCTGACGGGATCATTAAAAATATTATCCTTCCAATGATGAAAGGCTTCTTATTATCAAGACCAACCCACCAAACTAAAATAGTATTCGTTAGCCTGAACTTACCACACATATTCCACCGACACATGCATGGAGCTTACGACATTTTTAAACCAACAAAACACAAAACAAAATAAAAACACTTCTCTAAAAAGTAACTATATCTCCCTGGAATAACAGTATGAATATTAATTTGCTTAAAAAAAACTGCATCAAGCGAAGGTGTGGACTCGAATTTGTGTAAATTAAAGCTTGTTTTGTCGGTAGAACTATAGTTTTGAACATATACATAGGAGTACACATGTGGCAGACATCAACAACAACAGCCTGTAAATTCCCACTGCTGGGCTAAAGGCCTCCACTCCTTTTAAGGAGAAGTTTTGAAACATATTCCACCACGCTGTTCCAATGCGGGTTGGAGGAATACACATGTGGCAGAATTTCTTTGAAATTAGACACATGCAGGTTTCCTTACGATGTTTTCCATCACCGCTGAGCACGAGATGAATTACAAACACAAATTAAGCACAAACAATTAATATTTACATGTTACAGTAACATTACCGTTATTTTATGACATACATTTGATAATAATCTATCTCTTTCTTTTTCAAACCATTGCTTCGTGAGATCTACCTCCATCTAGCTGAACCGCCGAGCACGAGATGAATTATAGTCATAAATTAACCTTATGAATATTCAGTGATGCTTGCCTGGGTTTGAACCCAAAATCATCGGTTAAGATGCAGGCGTTCTAACCACTGGGTCATTTCGGCTCTAGAAAACTAAATTTGAATGAAATAGAAGGAACAAAGACTATACAACAAAACCTAGCATATTATTACACAATTTGAATTAAGTTTACTATAATGAAATAATAGATACTTAAAGACTATATTAGCTGCAAGGGTAACAACTGCACTCATTAAACCGAGTGCATACAAGACAAGCAGTACGGATTTTAATTCAATGCGAGCCCGGGGCGTTAGGCGAGGTGTACATTCACCATAAATCTAACAGACACCGGACAAAGATATAATGGCTATACTAGAAGCATAATACCGTTATTCAAGTATGTACGATCTATACAAGATATTCCTGTATTGATATCACTAATGATATTGAAGGTAAACTCTCTTTTAAACTTTAACTTATATCGATTTTTATTGAAATCGAATTTTAATCGATTAAATAATCGTTCAAATCAGTTTCATGATTAGTACTTTACGGTGCTTTTTCAGTTTTTTTGTATTATTTGTGCATTATTATAATGAATATTATATTGGTAGGCTGACGAGCACATGGGCCACCTAACGGTATGTGGTCACCACCGCCCATATACAACGGCGCTGAGAGAAATATTGATCATTGCATACATCGCTAATGCGCCGCCAACCTTGAGAAATAAGATGTTCCTTGTACTTATAATTACACTGACTCACCGTTCAAACCGGAACACCACAATACTGTCCAGCATTAGGATTTATAATAAGTGGGTGGTAACTGGTACCTAAACAGACGAACGAACGAACTATCTGTTACTCTGTCTTTCCAAATCACTGAGACAAATTTGATGAAATATGGCTGGAAGCGAGACAAAGAAAGTACATAAGCTTTTGATGTCTAGCAGACAAACCAAACGCTAAAATGCAAGAGAAAATACTTGCGACCACTACAACCGGAATACATATGAGGCATTAAGACAATTTTATCCTTCGTGTTACAGAACATCTTAAAACTTAAATATACATATAAATATAAAAAAAATGTTCATTGTTTTTTATTGCCCAAAGCACAGGCCACACACTATGCCCAAACTCAAGTACATGTAGTAAACATCTTCGTTGCATGTATTAACCAATGGATAGAACCAGACTATTAACTATGATATCACTCACACACTCACTTTAAAGTCAAATTATACTTCATTTAAGTAGACCTTTACAAGTACTTTTGCAATTTTACAGGATTATATTGAATGTAAAACTACTACCGGTTTGGAATGTAGATTCTACTGAGGAGACCCGGCAAGAAATTCAAACGGGAACGCAGCCCAACCGAGTATTGATGTTTTGCTGATAGCATAAATTATGAGTGAATTTTAAAAACAAAGAGCACAAGTAAATAATCCATTTAGTTACAAAATTCTAATATCAAACTCTGCTTGCTTATAAAAAAAAATAAAATTATGAAGTCAATATTTTTTTTAAATTACGAATTCCATTAAAAACTCTTCAAATACATGCAAGATTCTTCCAATTTTCCGTTCCCTCCAATTTGTTCATTGATATTTTTAATTTCTTGGTGGTAGGGCTTTGTGCAAGCCCGCCTGGGTAGGTACCACTCACTCATCAGTTATTCTACCGCCAAATAACAGTACTCAGTATTGTTGTGTTCCGGTTTGAAGGATGAGTGAGCCAGTGTAACTACAGGCACAAGGGACATAACATCTTAGTTCACAAGGTTGGTGGCACATTGACGATGAGGAATAGTTAATATTTCTTACAGCGTCATTGTCTATGGGTGATGGTGAGCACTTACCATAAGGTGGCCCATATGCTCGTCCGCTAATCTATACTTTAAAAAAAAAAGAAACTGGTTTTTCGTTCACTCCACATCTGATTTAAATTCGCACTCACTCATAACTGTTCGTTCATACTAGGATCCTAACAATCGCCTTGTGATTGCGGCTCGTATAATTTATTGCCTATTATCAGCTAATAGTTGCGATAACAGCCGGATGCAATGTAACAATATCGTTAGCGCGGCGATAGCGGGATAAAAGCTTATACATCCTTATCATTGAATCTTTTGACATTGAGATTATGATACTGTAAAAAATATTGTTCGAATTTTGAATTCCGACGGAACTTATTAAACGAGTTACCTAACACAGGAGACTTGGGTCAACGTAAAAAGTATTAAGTATGTCTCAGGCCATCAATACACTGGTAACAATAAACATAAGATATTATTTTATGTAAAGGTACATAGTATCTGTCATTATACTGACTCAATAATGTTCTAATTTTTATCACAGAAAAATAGTACAAGGTTTTTTCACAACAAATTTATGAATTTTTGAAAACTCCTCCTCAGAATAACTTCTCCAAACAACTACAACATACAGTATAACAAATAATATAAAGATTATAGATGTGATTCGTATTCGTATTAAATAGCATAATATAGCAGAGTACTGAAGCGCGGAGATCGACTATACATTAGGTAAAAGTAAACTTTAGCATGCGTAACGCACGTAAATGTAATATTCAAATTCGATGTAGATGAA
Organism: Vanessa cardui; assembly: GCF_905220365.1. Taxonomy (NCBI): domain Eukaryota; kingdom Metazoa; phylum Arthropoda; class Insecta; order Lepidoptera; family Nymphalidae; genus Vanessa; species Vanessa cardui. The sequence continues at coordinate 3,716,952 of NC_061139.1, forward strand.
AATGTCAGGCCCAAAATCAACAACAACAACAGCTAATTGTAATGAATGTAAATTTCCCATTGTTGGGCTAAAGCCTCCTCTCGTTTTCGAAGGAAACATATTGCGTTTGGAACATATTCCAAAATCAAAAAATCAAGCTCATCAATTTACATCCAACTTTTTAAAATTGTTGTCCAAAGTTATTTAACCATCAAAATACGTATAAATTACATGTATATAAGACTGACCAACTAGTTGGCAACCAACCCAAAGCTTTGCTTAATATTTAATTATCTGATATGACTCGCGCGCCAATATTGAATAGACTTTCACGATCGTGTCCGCGACAACTTTACGGTGTTGAAAGACTCAAAACAGATGCGCACACGCATATTATAATACCAACCAAAATAATTAAATTATCAATATTTAAAACAACCGTGCTAACTTATGAACGTGCCATATAACATTATAATATTATTCGATTGTCAAAATGTGTTTTTCCCAAGAAGGTTTAATGTATTATTTTTTTTAAAGTTATCATAACCAGTTCATAATAAATAAAGTACATCGATCACAGATATATAATAATGTATACACGTTATTCTATTGGAAGCGGGAGGCATTTTAATGAAAACGCCGGCCAGTCACGTCGGCATGCGCGCGCGCACCCGAATAGCGGACTGGTTAATCAACCTGTTGTGTTCTAGATCATAGTCTAATACACACTGTGTCAAAATCGTGCTTTACGAAATAAATTGCATTATCCGTTGATGTTATATCTAGTCGTGCCTTTGATTTGATGATTTCTGTTAGCTCGGAATATACGAGTAAGATAATGTTATTTTCTTTGTGAACTTCCATTTTTGGCGTGTTAAATAGCAGCATTACATTTGGCCCGAGCTTGTTTGAAGCAAACGTATTTACATGTTATAGAATTCACGACTTTATACACATCTGTATGAAATATAAGATTTTATAATTAATACAACTATTGCTACATATATTTATGTATATAGAAGCCTCGGTGACAATGACTGCCTTATGTGGATCCATCATCCGCATTCGAGCAGCGTGCAGTCACCAACCTTGGTAATTATGCTGGATTTCAATCCGAAATACTATAACACTGAGTATTGCTTTTATCAACCGACTTCAAAAAGGTTACTCCACTCCAAATATAGCAATAACTATAACTAAGTTATAATATAATCGTAAATAGACTTCTAAGTAGTCGAATATTTTTCATTTAATTTTTGTTACTTTTTAGTGCATATTTATTTGTTTTAAAGTATTGTTTGAAGTCGGTTTTTCTTTTTGTTAAAATTTTTGTGGTAGAATATTACACGATGGGATAGTACCTACCCCTTCAAGTATACACAAAGCACTAACAAGTAAACTACCACTTGCCAAGAAGACATTGTAATGCTCAATTTTGTGAGCAAACAAAGATATGCTCTCTTATCCTTAACAGATATAATTCGAACCTGCCAACCAACCTGCTTATGTGATGATATCCCCACTGTCCTCCTGAATGTTTTGAATAACATATTGACCTCTATGTCTTCTCTACCATAAGGTTTTCTGGAACAGGAAGCTGTTTTAGCGATTAGTCAGCCTCTGGTGCTTCTTTCTTAAATGTGACTTATATATGTTTCGACGACCTCCGTGGTCGAGTAGTGTACACCGGTTTTAATGGGTACGCCAACTCGAGGTACTGGGTTCGATTCCCGGCTGAGTCGATGTAGATTATCATTAGTTTTCTATGTTGTCTTGGGTCTGGGTGTTTGTGGTACCGTCGTTACTTCTGATTTTCTATAACACAAGTGCTGTAGCTACTTACATTGGGATCAGGGTAATGTATGTGATGTTGTCCAATATTTATATGTGTATGTGTAATACAAAGATCTATTATTTATGTTGATCTCTGATTCCGTTTTGAAGATAACAGGTCGGATGAGTGCAATCGTTGTTTAAGCCACCCCATAAATATATTAGAGGTATGGATCCAACCTTAGAATTTTAAAGATACCTGGTAAGTGCTAGAAAGACAATATAAGGATTTTTATAGGTTTAGTAGGTGTCTATCAGCACATAAACGACAGGTTCATACAAATTACAAGTGGTACTCGTTAAAAGCGGCGCGTGGTCAATAGCTCATCGGGTGACCACACAATCAGCCTGTAAATGGTCAGGCAGAGCCACGACCGTCAGATATATGGTCGGCGCTTGCTCTAAATAAATCACTTCCTCCTTACGATACAATGCCTTAGATGCTATAGCCTTGTGAATGTTAGATATGGCTAAATGATTAAAAAGTGTTTAATTTTGATACGAAAGACTTAAAATTGTAAAACAAAAGCTTTCAGATAAATTATCTCTCTTCGAAGGTCATTCAATAATTTACCTTTCGGTTAACTACTAATATCATGTACCTTTCGTTTTGTTATTTTGATATATTTTCAGCAAAATAGAAACTCCATGGTTCAGATGTCTCTTTAAAATTATATCCTTACTGTTTATTAAATATAAATATAATAATAGTTTTACTCTATGGCACTGTCTTCTGATGTCATGAGTGAGCTAGTATGAACACAGAAGATTTATAATTTTGCCGCTTTCACATTTAATTGTTTCAAGCACAATAAGGAATCTGACAGTATAGCACGGTCCCTCATACTAATGCACGCTGATAATATTTAATTAATTATTGAGGTGCGTGAATTATAAATATATCGCCACTGATGCATTGATACAGCCGATTGTACATGAAAACTAAAGAGTCAAGACACAAACACAGAGTGCTGGGCTTATGTCCTGGATCAAAATAAAAAAGTACTATTGGATATTACTAAGAGCTACTTCTAAATATTTCTGTTATCTATGGAGGGGAGTATGACGCTCAACGGCATATGAGCGGCGTGATATATCGCCCCTGTAGCGTTAATAAGCGGACACGACGCTCGTGATCGCCAATAGCGAGTGTGCCGTTTAGCTGAGACGATTTTATAAAAAAATATATATTTATTATTTTGACTTCACTACAGAATATTGTATAGCGTTTTCTTGTCTCATTTTAAATCCAACAAGAGTAACTTTCAAACGATATAAGTACCAATTTTGACCAAGCTAACCTATCCATATAAATTTATCGTTAATCAATTATAAAGAGATAATATGAAACTCGATTTACCATATATGTATGAAACTGTTTTGCGCTTCAAATTTATTTGTAGATGAAGAGATTACAAAACAAATTCATACCATAAGAGCACGATTAACATCTAGGTCACATTCGCGCTAAGTTCCCGTGTTTGGACGCGGTGCGCCAGCGCCGATAAATATAAACGTCACAGGAACGTGGGCTTCGCTTACAAAGTCATTTTTTGCAGCTACGAATCTGAAATTCATTTAAATGTACACTTTAAGACAATGCAATAAGGTTCTAATTTTAATCAATGAATAGTTTATAGATTTTGCTCGTAAAAGGATAATCCATAGATAAGCGATTGACAAGCAATTTTGAACTATCTCTTTTAGAAGTAAATGAGTTGTAATGTGTAATGGAGTGTGCGAAGATAATTCTAACTACATATTTGGTTTACGCAATTATTTAACTTATACTTAGAGACTTAAAGTGCAGAACAAGGGTTGTAAATAACTTCAAAAGAGGAATTTTAAAATTTCATATTTCATCTTTGCATTCAATAAATCAACTCTTAAAACTTTATGGGTAACGAAAAAACTATTTAAAGTAAACTTAAAAAACTCTTTACACACTTGTTCTTAAACGTGCGGCAACTGGCAAGCTGTCAAAATATTGCATCGATGACAGTTATGTTTTTTGTTGTTTTTTTTTTTTTAATAAAACACTTTTTTTTTAATATTTCAATAGAGCGCTGATTACACATAATTAATCTTTGAAATAACCATATATTTTAGGAATTACAAATAAGACTATACTGTTAACGTTAATACGTTGAACCATTTTTTTTTTCAAATGAATGACAACTTAATAATCTAGCTAGTGCGTATAGTTAAGTCACTGCTGCGATCAGTAGAACAGAAACCCATACAGCAACTTCTTTGCACTGCATAAAACAAATTAGCATCTCTCATAGATCTATGAAACTACGCAACTGATTTTGATTTTATTTTTAAAAAGGTTTATATGTATGTAACATGTATAATATTACATTGGAGAAAAACAATAATTTTCAAATTAAAAGTTGTATATAAACCCTCTTACTATAGGCGTATGAAAACTAAACTTGGAACTAGTTGTTATTTTATGTTTTAACGCTATTACTTCCTATACATGTTGTGCCGTAACTAAGATATATTTCTTGTTTAAAACATAGCATATTATATCATAATATGTATAAATTGTCAGGATCATACAAAGCAAAGGTAAAATAGGTATTTACTTAAAGTGTTATGTTTATTATAAATTTTTGAACGTAAAATATAACATTTGAATATATTACATTGAAATTATAATCAAGATAGCTGGAAACGTAGATAATGCAATCTGTGCATGACCCACATCTAAGATGAATCATTGTTAGCTGTTCCGCGTGTACTAATGAAATCCTTTCAACCAATCCCCGCCCGGGAGGTGCATTGTTATCTACGTGTTACTGTATTATCTACGAGCCGGGTGGAGATACAGTGAGATCATGCAAAAAAAAATGTATTATTCCTTGTGTTTTAGGTAATGCCTGAAAAACATTAAAAAATTCAGTTTTTCAATAGTATCTACTAGCTGCGCCCGCGACCTTATACGCATTTGAACTTAACAAAAAATATATATTATTGTAGCCTAATTTACTCCCTATTATATTAGATATCTGCCAGTGAAAGTCCCGTCAAAAGCGGTCCAGCCGTTCCAGAGATTAGGCATTACAAACAGACAGACAGAAAAAATGTTAATTGCATGTATACATACATATGCATTGAGTGAAGAAGAACTGTTTTAATATTACAAACATACACTCCAATTTTATTATTTATACAGATAGAGTATATTTATCTAGCGTTTATCTTGATCTGGTTCCGGTGTACCTAATTTAAAACATATATTTATTTAATATTTTGTTTGCATAAAGTTAAAAATAATTGTACCATGGCTGATGAAATCTTTTCTTAAGGGATAACTTGTTAAAGCGAAAATAATATATATATTTTTTGATGAAAAATATTTTTTCTATATTACGCTGTGATTTCATTCTTCGTAATACATGACGGTGTCATCTGGTATTTACTTTAAATAATTGATACCGTTATTTTTTTTTTATTTTGTCTGCAAGTTTTGTATCAGATTATTAAGAATTTAAAAAGTAAGTAACAGCCTGTAAATTTCTCACTGCTGGGATAAGGCCTCCTCTTCCATTGAGAAGAGGGTTTGGAACATATTCCACCACGCTTTTGCAATGCGGGTTACAGAATTTCGATTAAATTAGACACATTCAGGTTTCCTCACGATGTTTTCCTTCACGGCCGAGCACGAGATGAATTATAAACACAAATTAAGCACATATATATAGTGGTGCTTACCTGAGTTTGAACCCGCAATCATTGGTTAAGATGCACGCGTTCTAACCACTGGGCCATCTCAGCTCTATGCTCTATTAAAAATTTAAAAGTACCCAGTGTACTCCATCCCTTATACAGGTTGCACCTAGAACCAGACACGGATGATATAATATCAGTGGAACACGGATATTGTGGTTAATACTACGTTCTTATTTCGTACGCCAATGCTCGCGTTAATGATAACGCCGCGATCAAAAGCGTGGGTGCGTTTGTTTATGAATTTGTTCTGGAACCGTTTGTTAGCTACATTGCCTTGTAAATGATTGGAATCTTAATTTGTATTTGATGAAATAGTTTACCTGACTTGTAAACACGTTTATCGCTGAATTATCACCGGGGGTCTATTATGAAATATCGAATGTGTAATTAGTTAACATGTCTATTTGAATCGCGTTTATTTCACCGATGTTAGAGATCTAAGCAAAGTATCATTTAGTTTTAGGATTTATTTTAAAAACATGCCAAGAAAGACTGCATATGTCTGAAAAAAAATTAAAAATGGAAAAACGCATTACTTGTTTCTCTCACGTTAAGGGGGGGGCGGTGTTACTCGCCGGTGTCCAGAACGAACCCCGACACACCGGAATACCCACTACAAAACCAGCGGTACCCTCTCCGTCTTAACAGCGGGCGCCACAGGATCGCTTTCGTTACTGTGACTGTTGTTTCTACCTACCCGTATTTTTTCGGTATCATTTTCTGAATCGCGCTAACGTTTGGTTCGCCACAACATATATAGGGTCTCTAAATTTTAGAACATTGAGTTTTGAAAACGTTTAAAAATTCAAGTTTTTTAAGCGAAAGCTTGGGACATTATAACAGGCTTATTACTTTTATTTAAATTGATTATTTTTTAATTACGTGTACAATCACAGCCAGAAAATGTACACAAAGTGTTTAATTAGTATTTTAGCATCAGGTAATTTGTAAGTATACAAATTACGGCCTTTACGTAAAAAACGTTAAGCTCTTTACTTTAAAGCTGTTTTAAACTATTATGTAGTTAGTTAGGAGTTATTTGTTTCGCAATTAGTAAAAGTATACAATTTATATTGCCTTTTTATATTAAGTAGATTATTGCTTTCTAGTCGAAATTTAAAGTGAAACTGCTAAGTGTACTCTTCTGGTTCAAACTATATCTATAACAAGTTATATGTAATGTATGTTAAGTAATATTTTAAACTATAAATAAATAACTAATATAAATCTCCTCGTGCATAAATAATGATAGAGCGGTGATAGCTAGAGAATGTGAATTTCAACAAAAGATAGCGGGTTCGAATCCGTGCAAGAACAGTTTGTTGAATTTCCATGTGTTTAATTTACTTTTATAATTTCTAACTCAAAGATCATCTCATCGCCAGGAAACATACACGTATCTGATGATTCTGTGACTTTTTACTGTTTGTTAGGGCTGAATAGGTATAATCTACTTACCTGATATACTTCATACAAACAGTAACTTTTGTGTTTCAGCTTGAAGCATCAATGAGTCAGTGCAACTGATAGACAAAGCATCTTAAGAATCTAAGGACTGATTAAGATTACTTACAGCTGCAATGTCTATTCAATGTCTATAGGTGTTGGTGACGACTTACCATCATGTGTCATCCACGCATTGGAGCAGCATGGTGGAATAGATTTTAAACCTTATTCTCAAAAGAATACGAGCTACTCTTTTCCCTTCATATTTGTGCACATATACAAAGTCGTCTTGCTGAGAATAATAATACGTATTATAATTTTCAAATATCGAATTCTAATTACATCCAAGTTTAGAGCTAAGGATATCTCATTGTCCAATATGACGGGGTAATATCTCGTCCAGCCGTCGGAATGCTAGGACATGAAATATTGGCGTTTCTCCGGCGGACCACCGCGGTACCTCGTTACATACATATAAGATGGTATCGCTACCCGAGACAATGCAGCCTCTATTGCTATCTGATAGCACTTGTGCGCTTTATAATTGTTTTTCAGATACATTTTTCACCTATTTGTCATGATGAGTAAATAAAAAAAATATTTTTTGCAACTGTCTTCAATCACCTGTATTCAAAAGACACGCATAGTGCTTTTTAAGATATAACTTTTTATCTATAAATAAATAACTCTTTGGTCAAAAACCTCCTTGTTGCTATAAATTAGTACATTAAAATGGGTAACCAAATTTTTTTAATCGTTTTGTTTAAAGGTAAGGTTCATATTTCTTTATTTAAATAATCTTGTAGTTTATATATGTACATGTAGGCACTTACCATCATTTTACAAGCCTAAATGAGATGTAATGTTAATATTTAATTTGGAATGAAGATTTTACCGAGGAAAGTAACTCGATAGTAACTGTATTCAAACAATTAAATTACAGAAATATTTTAATTGAATATATAATGGAAATTAAAATATATATAACTGTTATTTAAATTCTACTAAATTTGCAATGTATACATAACATACCAGTAACATTTGATAATTTTTATTACATGAAATTTAAATGTATTAACAAGGACACGTAATATTTCGAATAGTTCAGCTCATTTTTTTTTCAGTTCTAATAAAAAGCTGTCAGTAGGAATCAAACAAAAATTCGAAAATCGAAAATCAAAAACAAATATATTATTATAAAAAATCCAAGTATCCGAATTTCGATTCGGAAAGTTCGATTTCAAAGCCACTATAACATATTACAAAAAAAAAAAAGAAAAATTGCATTTTAAAAATTTAAATTAAGAATTTAAAATGTGTTCTAAAATTCATATTACGACAGAGCTCGTGCACGGAGCATCCTTCTATCACAATCACACTCGCGGCTGTCACATAATTGTGATTAATTCAGGCGCGCGTGTGGCTGTGGTCTGCGCTGGAATGCTGTCCTACACAGCAATATCACGCACCCAGGACACGGTGCAGAAAAATACGTATTTACGGCTCCTGTTGTATAAAACGATAAGTGTTTATTTATATTTATCATAATGGTTATTTTCGTATAAAAAGTTATTAACATTAAGACGTTAAGGAGATACAAATATAAATAGTTACTGTATAAATCTAGACCGCGTGGATAAGAATTGCAAAGCAATCACTAATCATAATAATAAACAAAGTTAATATTTTAACGGCATACAAAATTTTTATTCGTACTCTTCGAAAGACATTTGATTCCAGTAATCGTTTATTTTATTTCCACATTTTTTTAAATATACTAAAATTTATAATCTCTTGATTCATTATTTATATCTCATACCTAAAATTCAATTTTAATCAGCATGTACACTTACACTAAAAACCATATACCTAATTCTAACATTTAAGAAGAAGAATTCCTATAATTGTACCTAAATTACGTAATTTCCACTATAATTACTAAGCAAGGCCGGTAGAATCTAAAAAATAATAATATGGTCACTACTTAATAAACTAAAAAATATGAAATACGAAAATTTACAACTATATTGGCAGTTCTTTAATTTTTGAAATCAAATTAAATGTTGTCACATTTGGACAATGCATTTTTAATTCAAACATAAATAAAAGTCACTAATAGTAATATACAAATTAAATCGCTTAGAATGATACCATAGCCTCAACTTAAAACCACATTTACTAATAGAAAACTCCTGCGCACCGTATTCTCTAGAATTAGGCACATTACTGTCCTCTGTAATTTGACAAGACTTACGACATCTCGAGTGAACTTTGTGTTTATGTTTGCAAACTTCACTCCGTACAATAAACGTTGAATTAAATTCAGCTTGAATTTAATTTTATTTCAACTTTGTGAATAGTGTAGCTTAGAATATTAAGTTTTTAGAATTTAATACGCATTTGTTTTTCTTTTATATAAAATATACATATGTATTACTTAATAACTTTAACTATGAAAAGTATGTTTAACCAGCAGTTACCGGACTACTAGGCGCAGACAAAAGTTTCATCCATACATTGTTGACAAACCCAAAAGCTAGCGAGCTAAACGGTTTCACAGCTCGTTTTTGGTGAGAGTCGCCAACAAATGGAACGACTTGCCTGCGTATATTTTTCTTAATAAGTTGAAATCCGGAGCCTTTAAGAGTACAGTGAACAGGTTTTTTGGATGGGCGTGTACCATCATCGTCTTTATTTACACTTTCCATCAGGTGACATGGAAGACGAACGTCTATTCCATTAAAATATGCATAAAAACCCTGGTGTTTTGCAGGCTTTTCGAGTTGCTGTTATACTTCTGTAAAAAGAAAGCAATGAACCACTAGAATAATTGTTACGAAGAACGAACCTTTTTAATACCTACTAAAATTTTGTATGAAAAACTATTTTCTGAATCACGCTAACGTTTGGTTCGTCGCAATATATATAGAGTCTCAAATTTTTGAAAATAGAATTGTCAATCTCTTTGTATTGGTGAGTTATTCAGTCAGTAAGCAATTGGATTGGATGATGCTTTTCGTGAATATGAATGGACAATCTAGCGTGGATGATTGACGTTTTAAGATGATTATTAATTCTTACAATGTCAGTTTGCGTAAAGTCGAACACAGATGACCCGATGATTTGCTCCTTTACAAAGAAAACTTGATATGATAAGTATATATGTTTGATTTAGATATACTTTGCTAATGGGTCAATAGATATAGAACCTAACATGCTGGGTTCCTGTTTGTAACTACATCAGTTCCTTGACCTTTCATACAAAACAAAACATTTTTGTTTTATTTAGCGTACAAAAGGTGCTGTCAAGATGGAAATAAATAGCAATTTATGATATTAATGTAATAATTTCTTAATGTTTGGATGATTATGTATGAAATCTAAGCGCAATGGTTTACGGGCCGCTTAGCGATGTTACAGTCGCAGGATCAAGCCTGACTCCGTGGGCTATTGCCGTGTCCACTCCTTATACAAATTATAAGCTTAAAAGGAGTGGTGAATAGGAATATTAGTAATTCATCAATTCATTTTGAGGCATTACTGTTATTCTTTAAAAAAAAAACAATAAGAATTATGCGCCACAATTGGCCGCCAACCGTGGACCCAAGATCACAGTGTAACTACATTTGTTGGGAAATTATTATTTAACGAGTCAGAGATGAGAATAAACACCATCTAAGCGTGTATTGTAACAGATTAAATAAATATTTAACAAGATTATTGTTATAACTTACGACCTTTTTGTAAATCATGTGAAAAATAAATACGAATGAATTATTTTATATCATAATTCAACATTGGAACACGCGTTACCGTTCGCCTGCATTACAATATAGGATACGTATTAATCACGAGATTGGAGCCATAAATATTAACGCTTCCACTTGTCCGACTACAAGTAACAATAAAACCGTGCCCTAGATGCCGGCGAGTTTATGACCTAACCTAGGTAACCTATCGCTAGTCTAGATATATTTATTTACATTATGTTTATCTTAACAGTTATTATATAAAATAAAAATTCAATAACCGTTGTTTAATTATCGTTTACATTTTAATATCAATGTATTAGTATCTGAGATGGACCTGTGGTTAGAACGCGTGCATCTTAATCGATGATTGCTGGTTGAAACCCAGGCAAGCACCACTGTTTAATTTGTGTTTATAATTCATCTCGTGCTCAGTGCATGTTTATTATCTCATAAAAATTCTGCCACATATGTATTTCACCAATCCGCACTGGAACAACGCGGTGGAATATTTTCCAAACCTTCTCCTCATAGGGAGAGGATGGGCAAACCAGCTGTGGGAAATTTGCAGGCTGATGTTATTCTTTGACAATTTAAAGCAATTGAAGCTGAGTTTAATCTTCGATTAAAGGTAGGTAATTAAACGTGGATTACTTTTTGTTTAATAATAAACATTATTAACCTTTCTCTATCTATTAAAATCGTTACCAAACAATGACATTTGACAAAACGTTTTACGTCCAATTAATATTTAGTATTTAACATATAACGATGTACAATTCCTAAACCGTGGTTTTACTTGCCTATATATTTTTATTTCATAAATAGTAATTACTCAACTGCCCATGGTTTTCTAAGGTATCTCCTATAAATGAGATATCGAAGTTGATATCGTCTAAAAAATAGAACAGCCAATATTTCAACCCAAAGTCACCGTTTCAAAAACAGTATCAAATACCTACTTCTTGAATTTCAGGCAGGACATATTATATGCAATATTATCATATTGAACTTAAACTTAACTTGCAAATGTTGAAAAAAATCTTGCCAGTTCTTCTCGGTGGAACCTATATTTCAAAGCATGACGACGATTTAAAAGTGCTTGTAAAAAAGTTTTTAATTTAAAAAAAATTAGATTTGATTTGGCACGAAGAAAAACGTCGTCGCAAACCTGTATCTAGTGCTTGATAGTCTGCCCCAAGTATCTACTAACTTATATTCTTTAATACTATTGCATGATATAGCATGGCAAAAAGTCGACCAATTGGTCGATCTCCTACTTTACTTTAAGACATATAAACCGTTACTTATATTGGCAATATGCTACCAACCTTGGAAACTAAAATATTATATCTATGCCTGCAATAATAATAATTTACATAACCTTTACACCGGAACACAGCAATACTAAGGATTATTGTATGGCGGAAGAATATTTAATAGAGCATCGTGGTAGATAAAGCTATAAACTTTTGTTATGATGATAATGTATTTTTCAGATTGGTTTAAATACAAGTAAAATTATATGGAAATTAAATAATCAATACAATAAATAGATAGACAAACAAACTCAACGTAATAATATTAACGATTTTTATCACAGTCTCAATAAACGTATTCAATATAACAAGGTCGGCGCCTGCGCACAGCTGCTTTATTACGCCGAACAAACAGACTAACAATTTCCTAAACATTGCGCAAAAACTATTAACACAAGATCCTAGATATTCTAATTGCGAATACATATTTCATATCTATCTACTCCACAATCACCTTATTCCAATGTTCCGCCCGATAATAACCGGTACGAGAAATAACCTACATTCACGTTATTTTACAAAAATGTGTCATTATTTATGTAAGGTATACGACATTGTATTAATCTTAATTCAAAAATTTTATATGAAAATATATTCACAGTGATATTCCCTTAGTAAAGTCAACAATATTCTTCTAATTAACGAAGCTCTATGGACGCGCAAGAGTCAACTTGACATCTTGTCAACACAAGAGTGGGGGGGACATGACGTTATAAGGCATCATGATTCATGACGCTTGTCGTCACGATATCTTTTTATGACATAGGTGGCAAAGGGGCAGTACGTTCAATTGGAAATTGGCTACCAGCGCCCATAGACATCATCAGACTACAACAGGTTGTTGATATAAAGAAATTTGCAAGCTGTTTTATAATATGTTTCCAATTATATAATATGGTATTACATCTTACCCATGTCATGTCGCAAGAAATGTCGGAAGTAAAATTCGATTCTTAAATTTAAAACTTGGGCATAATTTCTAAACAACCAATCAGTAACTTGTGTTTGGTGTGACTTGGTTTGACTACCAAACTGCTTTATCTTTAAGTGAGTTGTTCAGGTGAGAAAGCACCTTTTAGAGAAACATAATCTATACTGACCACGTTTAAAATAGTATATTTAGTAACAGAAGAAATATTAATTTGAATTGGTTTTCAAAGGTGATTCCATTAATATTCTATACTTAAATTTATAAATTTTTTTTTATTATAATAAGACCAAATCGATATAATTGACCAAACAGAAATTCATCATCAATAGAGGCGGAAAAAGTATAGCTTGATTGAATATTTTTGGACGAGAATATGACTATGATTCTAAGCAATTTTGCACCATTTACAAAATTGAATCCTTAGTAAATATGACGAAATGTTCCATATAGGCATTATTTTTATGACATAGATGGCAAATAATCTGGAGGCTTACCTGATGGAAAGTGGCTACCACCGCACATGGACATCTGCAACACCAAGGGGCTTGCAGGTGCGTTGCCGGCCTTATATTACGTACTCGCTCAATCTTCACAACAAATGTTTTGTGTTACATAGCTTACTTTGTTAAGAGAGTCCATGATTTAAACTACTTTAAAACATATTAAAAAAGCACTTTTTAAAACGAATAAATAAATTGTATGATAAACATTCAAACTATTTATTGGATATATATACACACATACAAAAATATATTAACGTATTAATATGATATGTGTGTTTTCCTATTAAAACTTACATAAAGGGATAAATAATTTAGTGTAACAAACCACCTGAATTTATTCAAAAATGTACACTACGATGTTTATATGAAAGACACACACACATAAACAAACTCCATCGCTTAGTCAACTTTGATTGATGACGTATGCGCGATAGCAGACGCGTACATCCACAGTATACACAGCAACCCCGCCATTTAACCTCAGGGGTTAAAAAAGCCACTGGTTGCTTCATTCTCTAAGCGAGGCTATACACGCCAAGCGACCATATTTCGCTTCTTAATGGAGTCTGCAACACGAAGAGGCAACACATCACCCTCAGACAGACAGACGGACTGATGAAAAAGGATTAAATAAATGACAACTTAAATTGTACTCTATCGTCGGTTTATAAGGTTTAAATTTAACTAAATATAGTTGTAAGCCTCGAGTTAAGAAGAGTGCACATAATATGTCCATATGTATTAAGGAACATAGTCGACATTATAATTCTAAATGAATTCTATATTTAAAATTAATATATTTCATTCCATATTTAAAATATTAATTAATACCCGAAAATAAATAAATATTATTAATAATATGTCTGATTATTTTCTGATCGTATTAAATTTTTTAATATTGATATAAATAGCATTGCCTTTTAGACCTATGTAACCAATGTAATGTGACAATTAGCTTTGTAACATGGCGTTGATTGTTTCATTAGTATATTATTTCTCAAAAAACATATGGGATATTTTTTTTTTGTTGTACCACAACTATTTAATGTATAAATATACGTGTATAATATTATACACGAACATGTTATTTTACGTTTCGAGAATGCTCTCCTGTATAAAGTAGGAAATAAAATTTACCACAAAAATATATCATGGATCTTTGTGGTAGAATATTAAAACTTGGTTGTAGGGCCTTTTGCGAACACGTCTGGGTGAGAACCAACCACTCATCAGATATTCTACCGATTTTAATGCCATCAGCAATACATCGCATTGTTATGTTTAAGAATCAATGAGCCAGTGTAACTACTGACACAAGGGTATCACATCCAAGTTGTGGTGCATTGTTTTGGGAAAGAAATGGATAACCATTTCTATACGTAGTAGCCACGATTAGGTCCATATTGTAACTTTGACATAAGACATAAAAAAAAACTGCAAACGTGTGATATAATAGCATACATTGCTTTTACATAGTAATGTAACCTCCTTAAGAAACTTTAACGTGTATGCGTCACATCTCAGCGAGCTGCAGCCATAACTCCACGTCGGAATGAAGCTACAAATCTCAGGCTAGGCAATAGGCGCACTGTTTATATGTTAGGCATATGTTATACTGTAGGATATCAATAACATGCGAGCGAGGCCACGCTAGTCATGTTTTGTTTAAAATTCACCGAGCTATGTTCATACTTCTTATGTTAATATCTTGGACATTGCCATTCATCATTGTTTGCTTGGATTATGTTATATGAAAGAAATAAAAACATGACTTCTAAACGCCTCTGTGTTCAAAATTGAAATATTTCGTTCGGAAATAATTTTGTATTGAATTAAAATTAGTTTAAAATATGTCGATATATAAATTTGAATTGTGAATGAATAAGAAAATACTTCACCTTTTTATTTAAAGATAAAGATTTCTTCAAGATTATTTCGTACTACAAATTTAATTGCATTTTTTATGGTATAGGTTGGCAGACGAGTATATGGGCCACCTGATGGTAAGTGGTCACCATCACCCATAGACAATGACGCTGTAAGAAATATTAACTATCCCTTACATCGTCAATGCGCCACCAACCTTGGGAACTAAGATGTTATGTCCCTTGTGCCTGTAGATACATATGGTATAGTACGACACAACTTAGATGTAGCATCGGCAAAATTAGCAAAACCGATCACATCTGAATTAAGTACTCTATCCCATTTTATCAATATTAATTTCGTATTTGAATATGATCTTTACACAAACGTAATAGCTTGTAATATCATATGACCTAATTATCAGCATTCCACATTTTAATATATAGAAGAGGAGGACAATGACCTTCTGAAATATAACAAAATTACATGACAACTATTGCCTGTTTCACACATAAAACAAAACGAACCTTACAAAAAACTCGAAACAATGACTCTTTTACAGAAAGCTTACACCTCCAAACAACTCAAAACAGCGCAAAAGTTTAGTAACATTGATATTCAAATACAATATTCCAAATAGGAATATTAGTTTGAAAGGGTACAGGTAATTATTGTGTACTCGCGATTGCGTGATGCGGGTATGTGGTAATTAATTGCGTATCAGAAGTGGCGGCGTATTACAGTGTCAACATTTACCCCTTTATTGCGGTAGTATAACGCTGTGTGCACACTGAGATTGAATTAATTATAACCGTTAACATTTCGTGTACAAAATTTTCATAGATCTTATCTTGTTTATTTGATGTTACGGAGACTGTGAACGATTATACCAATTTCGAAAGATTTATATTAATTTGTCATAAGTGTGATTTAATGTAAACTCATAAAGTAATTTTCGCGCAATTGGTTTAAAACGCATTTTAAGTTTTGATGACTTACAATCTACGAGCTAATATAAAGTGATGTTAAAAAAAAATGTCACAGACTATAATGACGCGGACAAATATTTAGCTGAACTGTCAAAACGTGTATTCATTATTTTGTTATTTTTCTAGTAAAGGGCCGAAATAATTTAGGCCACTCATGTAAATGTTGCAGTTAGTTTTTTCATGCTCGACGATTATTAATTTGATTTGATCTAAGTAAATGATGAATATAATTAAACGTACAAATAAACTGAGATGGCCCATTGAATACAACGCGTGCGTCTTAACCACTACCGTATATATGTGCTTAATTTGTGTTTATAAATCATCTCGTGCTTGGCGGTGAAGGAAAACTACGTGAGGAAACCTGTATGTGACTAATTTCATCGAAATTCTGCCACATGTGTATTCCACCAACCCGCATTGGTACAGTGTGGTGGAATATGTTCCAAACCCTCTCTTTAATGGGAAAGGGGGCCTTAGCGCAGCAGTGGAAAATTTACAGACTGTTACACTACACACACACACACAAACATTTTAAATTTTTCGAAAAGACTAATTATGCAAATTGCTCATCTTGCGCATTAAATGTTAACATTTGTTCATTGTCAAAGTACAGTACATACCTACGTTAAATTACTGGTAATTTTGGTGTGTTTCAAACGGTCTAAGATATCTAAAAAGTTACACTTGCTAAAAAACACTAAGTATTCAAGTATAGTATAGTCGTTGTTTTTCAGGGATCTGTCGCATTTTGGGATTTTCGTAGAGTACAAGAAAGGACATATTCTTACTTAAAATTGCTTCATACAAATTTAATCAAATTCGGATCCATGAAAGGTCAACAAACAGACAGACATAGTTACATTCGCACTTATAATATACTTGTTTTGGAAAGATAGTAGAGTTACTAATTATTCGTCAGCTTATACTTCAGCCATTTTATTTTAAAATCTTGGCAATCTTGATGTTTTGAAAATTTACTTGGTAAAACTTACTTTCGTAAAATTTCAATTTCGAATGCAAATTGTTTGTTTATTACGTACGTTTCAAATTTAACGTTTCTGATAATGTACGTTCTTTGACAGTTTTTTTTAATTTTATTATTATTTTTCAAATGTCGTTGTAACGGCATTAAAACCTAACTTTTAGCATAAAGTAACGTTAGTAAATAATTTGTCTGTTTCACGCATCCCTTTGCCTTACAAGATATTCTAGTTCTATATTTAGTCCCGGTATCTGCTTGCCTTAACCCACGCACAGCTATTGAACGGTTTACACTTAATTAAGGAATTAGTTTGCCAGAACGAGATGGAAGATACGGCGTGTTTCGCGTGCATTAACGTGTTGCTTTCATAATACACGAGTAGATTGAATCACGTGTAGACGCTGCCTTACTTCCGGGATCGTTTGCAAACTAGAAACTATTTGTTTTTGTTTTGAAATAATTGAATTAGAAATTGTATTAATTTTAGGATATTATTGTTGAATCCACTTTTATGTAACGGTATAAAGGCTAAAACGATCTCCAAGGATCATAACAACTTAGTTGTATCAATGGCAGCATTTTGGCAAAGCATTTACGATTTTGATTTTTATTTCGATCTCTTTTCATTTTGTTTACTAAAAATTAGTTTACATCTCTGATAAATCAAAATCAAAACATACTTTATTCAAGTAGGCTTTTAAGACCACTTTTGGATCGTCATTTAACGATTACGTTAAGCTACCACCGGTTCGGAAAATAGATTCTACCGAAAAAAACCGGCAAAAAACTCCGTTACTCTTTTTCAACAACGTTCAGATACTTTGAAAAAAGTAGCGTAAACTGGTTAAAACTAGATTTGTACCCAATCAAAGACGATTAAAATATATATTAGAATTAAACATTCTGCATTCAATTTTGATCTGTATAATCGAAATCTATACATTTAAATGAAACCATTTAAATTTTATATAAGGTATAATTGTCCGTTCAATTGAACAAAAGTTCTGCAAAAGCCGATAAGTCTATGACACCTATCACAACAGATACTTTACGCGTCGGACAAGGATTTATTGCAGAATGGGCCGCAGATTGTTCCGCGTAACTGTAGCCGATATAACAGTAAGATCACATGAGCCTAATGCCAGCAGTGTGTCCAATCTAAGTAGGGCTGCTAAAATACTAAAACAATACTTTCAGATATATTAAACATGGTAATTGGATAGATTTATGAGTGTCATCAGAATATGGATTAAAGAAGGGAATAGAGGGGAGGTGCGGAAGTTATAATATAAAACACAGAAAAGATACAAAAACTTACTTTAATATGTTTAAATAGATGAGCACGCGGCTTTACCCGCGCGAAATTTATGAAACACAAAAGTTCCAACCCGTTTTACCCCCTTAGGGTCAGAGATTTCTGAAATCCGTTCTCAGTGGACTAAACATCCGTTCTTAGTGGATGTCTACACCCTATGGGCACTCAACTGCTCAAGCTTCAATTTCAAGTAGGTGTTATCGTTTCTGAGATTTGAGAATAAGTTAGTGGTATGTCCCTTTCGTGTATATATAAAGTATATGAATAATAATTAATTTAATATATTATAATAGACAAATGACCTTAATAATTTCTATTACAATTATTCCGAAGTAAAAGTATGGAAGATCAAACAACACATATCTAATGCGACAGTTGTGTATCTCATAAGTAGATAAAAACCTCTTTTTAACGAGAGGAACGCAAGAAGAAGGAGAATATTACGTAACGCGAATTATTTTATACGACTAAATAATAATTAATAGGCTTGAAATCAACATAATATGATTAAGACTTACATATGACTTTCGTTACGAAAAATCTTGGGTGGAATTTAATAACATTTCCAACGGCAACTAATTACGTTAATTTATTAAGAACAATAACACTAACACTTTGTCACTTCTAAACATCCCTGTCTATATTTACCATTTAAGTATTAAAAATTATTTATCCAGATTAAATTATATCAAATCAATTCTTCCAATGTAATATAAATTTGACTAGACTTCTGTTACATTTAAGTGTTATATACATATACATTCAACAACGGCCGGTAAATTGCTGCTGGGCTAAAGGCCTCCTCTCCCTTTGAGGAGAAGGTTTGGAACATATTCCATATTTATATATACATAAGTGTATTAAAATACTTTTAAGTGACATGTGCCAAATGAAGACCACTGGCAGGATTTTTGCAAGACATTTGAAAATAGAACATTAGGAACAATCCTCTCTCAATAATTATCGCCAAACAAGCCAAATATTGGTCATGTAAATGAAATTTGTTGAAAATTATCAAAATGAAAAAGAAAATATTATTTTTTAATTATCAACGTACTAATAGGGTATTTTTAATTGAAACAAGACGTTCATTCCGATTCTGATGATATGGAATTATTGTATGCACAGTCCATTTACAACATATTCAGAACTTAGCGTGAGAAACAGCCTCATCTTAAGCGTATCAAGCACTCAGGTTTAAACAGTGTCCCACTTTCAAAAAAAATTTTTATATGCCCTGGAACCAATGAATGCATTATCTATCATCATCCGTAAGATAACCTACAATGCGGCTGTTGCTGGTCACTCACACAATCTGCATATGGGCGTGCTGATAAAGCTGCGATGGCGTCGAATAACCTTCCAAAATTTTATTTAAAATACAAACCAAATACTAAAAAATCTAAAGGTGATATACTAAAAAATAATACCACATTCAATTATACAATTTCAAATAGCTACTTTCTAATGCTGTGGAAAGATTCCCGCAAAATAAGAGTTCATTTTAAAACACGTACCCGGAAAAACACGTACCTATCGACAGCGGCCCTGCGTCTCATGTTACTGCGCCGGTTAGCGACGGCCGGTGCATACGTGGGACGACATAGTAACAGGAGCTAAATCAAGTCCAGTGATTGGTTGCACTGCACGCTTATGTGCCTACGTGTGGACATTGATTTATTGCCTCTCGGACATATATATCTTTGCTTTGTTAGTTTATGGACCTAGTCCGTCCTTGATACCAAAACTGTTACGCAAAATATTAAGACCATTTCACATAATATGAACAATCGTAAACATTTTAAGTTTAATTTAGCATAGTAATAGTTTGATTAATAGCAAAAAATAGACGGAAACGTTCCACTGTAAAACGTTTCATCTGCAAACGTTGTGATCATATTTGACCTTCTGACATTATTGGTAGAACTCAGTCTGCCTGAGTCGAAAAATCGATTGAATTGATTATTTTATGATACATTTTTGAACTATAAATAATCATAAAAAATACTAGATGTATAACTTAGAGGTCATTAATAGTACGATTAATAGCAAAAAACATCGAAAACGTTTCATCTAAAAACGTTGTAATCATATTTAATCTTCTTATACTACTTTCATAGAACTCAAATAACTTTTCTTGTTACCTTATTAAAAAAAATTCTCATCATTATGAAATGCTATCAAAGAATTGGTAAGAAATAAAGAAGCTCATAAGTTCGATTATGTTTCTATATCGAGTGTTAATTTTACAATGTCTTTAAAAACAAGCATTCATGACTTTGATAATTGATTAAAAAGTAACGAGTTGATGAAAGGGTTGTCTTGATGTAAAAAATTTATAAATAAATGTAATTTTGATAAATTTATATAAATATTTTTGATGTAATTGTTTTAAAAATTTTACGTTCTTTCAGTATGGAAATATTGGAACGAAGTTTTTTTTACTTCTCTTTCTTACAGTAGAGTGGACTTGAAAAAATCGACACGTGAAGATAAAAACATTATGCATCCTTTTCTTTCGTAGCGTTCTTTCCCTATATCTTTCTCTTTCATTTTTTAACTTTTTTATACAAACTTATTTACGTTATTGTTTTAATTCATACGGTATTCTAATAAAAAGATTGTCATTAATACAAAATGTGTACGAAACTTCAACTTATTCCAAACGCATGTTTCATGACACCCCTAGTTTTTTTTTATTAGAAATTAATAAAATAAATATATTCAATTATTTTTCTTGAATGAAACTGGAATATCTTTTTTATGGAATAGGTCACCATCACCCATAGACAATGACGCTGTAAGAAATATTAACTATACCTTACATCGTCCCTTGTGCCTGTAGTTACACTGGCTCACTCACCCTTCAAACCGGAACACAACAATAAGGCGTACTGTTGTTTAGCGGTAGAATATCTGATGAGTAGGTGGTACCTACCCATTCGATCTTGCGCCAAGCCCTACCACCAAGTATATCTGCTTTCCCTTTTGCACTTCATATCATTTTGACTGTATTAGTTGTGCAATAAATTCTCTAAGATCTGATATGTGCTCATATTATATTCGACACATTGCGTCGTAACACAAAGAGACCAAGTAGGCTATCTCCCACGCAAATGACATACGTTGCAATTTCAAATTACAGACAATGTTGCTTTCACTGAAATTACGATTGCATTTAGAAAACAATGTAAATTGAGTTATGTCGGCCATTCCAATATTGTATTGTAAATTTATTTATTTTATTTCATTTGATATGTGCAATGAATATTTTTTGAAAAATTGGATAAAGGAAATATGCAATAAGCTACTCGTTATATCGATCTCTTAAATTTCTCAGTCTTAAAAAAGTCATTTGACAGTTGAATTACTGAGCGTAAAAAGTAAAACAAATATATTTATTTATTTATTTACGCCCTATTTTCTTGTCATGACACAGATCAATACTTTTTTTTAATCTCATATCATTCTTGGTCTAGAATTTCATCACCAATCAGTTTTCTTGGTTCACAATCAATCTTACGGGTAAAATTAGTCACGAGCCACAAAGCAGTATACGAAGGTTTTTTCATAATATTATCAGTAGCAACCCTAGCTTTGTTAGACAGTACTTACACTCCCACGCATCGGTAAACACATAAATCCGTTTCTCCCGAACAAAACTCGCACCAGTTTTGTAATTTGTAACACTATCAAAACCTCAGCTCACACGCACACATGTATATAATATACTCCTACATAGATAATCTCGTAAAGAATGAAAAGAAACAACAGCCTCACTGCAGGGCTAAGACCTGCTTCCTTTGGAGAAGTTTAGGACCATATTCCACTATGCTGATACAGTCCGGTTGTCGGATTCACAAGTGGCAGAATTTCGCTGAAAACGCATACAGGTTACATCGCAATATTTTCCTTCACCACTGAGCTCTATATGAATTATAAACACAAATTAAGTATAACAAAATTCAATGGTGATTGCCTGGATTGGAAACCGCATCAGTTATGATGCATGCGTCTATGGTCGGTGTTTACCACTAACTATTAGCCGGTACATCTGCTCATCAGCCTCATAACATAAAAAAATGTATCCCGTTCAATTGATATATATAATATATAATCTCGATGTTACAATTCATAACACATCCTCAATACAATTACTACAACCAATTAGAAACGTCCAATAAATAAAAATACCCATAATTCTATATCACTGCGAATGTTCCATGAATACAAATACTTGCATAAATAACTATAGGCCATAGAATTTCAATGTATGAGTTGTGACGTGCAGCGACACGAGAGGTCTTGGATATGAATCGCGTGTATTTATAATAACTGTAACAGAGATAAATCTGTACACTGAAGTTCAATTAAAGTTTACACCGCGTGTTTTGTACGTTATTCGAAATTGTTAATAGCGTACTGTAGTATCATAAAGTAAATACTTTAAATACCATTATACAATAATACAACTGTTATTTTTTATTAATCCTTTCTAAGTAAATATATTGCGAACTAGCGATCAGCCCCGGCTTCGCACGGATGCAATACTACTAAATTTACGACATCACATTAGAAACTTCTATAAATATCAATTCTTTACTATATTGTCCTTCTATATATAACAACCTTCCTCTCAAATTACTCTCATACGTAGGGACAGACAACGGTTAGCGACCTTATGCTATGTAATGAAGATTTAGTGTATACACACACAGCTATTTCTAAAAATAATAAACATAAGTTATGGTGTCGTAAATCCAAATTTTGATAACTGTTTGTAATGCCTTAGAGTAGGTACATGACGTCATACAAACATACATACATATATAATGTGTACGTAGCATCGTGACTGTCGTCGCTATCTTGAATCCAATTTAATGACGCTGATTCATAGCAAGCAACTGATTTAGTTTCCCATTAAATTCGAATAACAGTTTATTTATAGATATAATTTCAAAAGGACATTTTGGAAATGGGATGAATGATGGTATGGTCTGAGACTAGGAGGCAGTTTTAGAGACCGCGCTAATTATGAGCGCTTCATGCGACTTCTATGCTTCCCTAACCATAGTAACTTAAATACTAAGTCAGTTTTACATGTAATGACACTGGATCTACCACCTTTGAAATGGGACTACTGTTTGCCTATAGAACAATGGGTTCACTTAGACACGCATAAGACCATACATTTATTGATAAGAGTTGAAATATGTACCTATAGGGATTAAATGGTTAAAAGAAAACATCATTAATCAATCACAATCATTGCTTTAAAAAAGTTTTGATTATTTAAAAAAAAAACTAAATTGTATATTAAATAACAATTCATAATTGTAAAATTAAATGCAACTAGTTTACCGTAGGTAGGCTTGCGCGTGCGCAGTGACACGCGATTCAATCGCGATAAACGCTGACGAGGCGTTTGTAATCGTTGCTTAAATGGTTTAACGATTATTACTGTTAAAGTGAATTTTATGAATTAAACATATAATAAATACGTGTGCATTATGTTAAAAATATATATCACAACTATTATGTTATACATGTTTGCGTACAAAATAAAATCATATAATTTATGAAAAATCATTACCCTCCTTGATCACAGAAATGTTGGTTTACAATTTTTGACTTTATCGTTTTTTTTATGATATAGGTAGGCGGACGGGCATGTGGACCACTCGACGGCGCGTGGTCACCACCGTCCAAAGTCAATGACAAACTGAAACATTTACAATTAATTACAGCGTAATGCGTCTCCAACGTCGGGATCTAAAATATTTTATGTCTCTTGTTAATGGAATACAAAAATACTGAGTACTGCTGTTTGGCAATAATATATCTAATTAATGAGTGGTACCTACCAAGACGGGCTTCCACAAAGTCCAACCACCTAGTGTAACGTCTACATATGAAATAATAAGTAATTAAAGTGCGTCTTAATACCTCATTGAAATAAATTTATATCTTGAAACAAACGTTTAATTCGAAAACGTAACATATACCTAAATACTACAATCCAATTTGACCTTAAAATGTTAATATCATTTTTACGTTATTAATTGTTTGTATGTATTAAAATTAAATAACATTTAGATATTATGTATGTATTACTGTCTCCGTTTGTCGTAACATCGTGTTTGCATTGAGTTATTTTGATTAAACCGCCTGTCGTTGCGCAAACTTTAAATGGATTTATGTGTTCCCTTTATGCATATCCAGAATCACGCATGACTGTTTTGCATTACACGTAACTTGTGTAACCTTTGCGGATGATGAAATTGAAATTCAACAAACATTTGTAATAGTAAGGACTAAATATGTTGTTATACTTTGATGTGAACACGTGATTGTTTCATCTGTTACGTAAATGCACACGAAATGTCCTTATTGTTTTGGCTTGCAAGGCTGCGTATTTTAAGGTCGTAGTGTCAAATGCGGGATTATTAAAAAGTTAAGTTTTTCAGCTAATAATTTCTTAATAGCAGCCCACATAAGTGTGGTGGTCAGAAGGCGTGCATCTTAACCGATGATTGTGGGTTCAAATCTTATCTTAATTTGTCTTTATAATTCATCTCGTACTCGGCGGTGAAGGAAAACATCGTGAGGAAACCTGCATTTGACTAATTTCATTGAGATCCTGCCATACGTGCATTCCACCAACCCGCATTGGTCCATCAGCGTGATGGCATATGTTGCAAACCCTCTCCTTAATGGGAGAGGAGGCCTTATCCCATCAAACTGTTAACTATACCTTAATATAGTATTCCAATCTATTGACACAACCATCAAATGATTTAGGCGAAGAAAAAGAAGAAGACCAAGATCTTTCCAATCCGTGCACAATATCAGGTTGGAAAAACAATTTTTTTCCAACCTGATATTTGTATACAAAACCTTACGAAGTCCAAACGTACAGTCTAAACATTACACGAACAAAGCTCTCAAATCTGACTTTAATAAACTCACAATAGACTAGCATGGACCTCTGAACCCTGCCCATATTTCCATGTGGGAATTTTTTACGATATTTGTACCTTATTTTCTTGATTCGAATAAATATTATGAATGTAATTCCGGTTATTTTCTAAGCATTAATTTTAAATGTCGTTTTATAAATTAGAGTTTCCTGAGCGCTGTAACATAGCTGGTTCCTCCACCAGCCCATTTGAATAATTGCAGCGCACTCGCAGACGCATTGTCATGATCTACTGATAAATGCTACCGATCTTGTATTAGATGTATATTCAAAGTGAGTTTGTTTATGTTTCGTTACTCGTATATTATGTCTTGTTATGTTAGGTACGGTAATTTAAGTAATTAAAAATCATACAATATATCCATTTATATTGATAAGATTAATTAAAAATAAAATGAAATCAGTAAATAAAATGTATGCCTACTGAATAGTAAATGTAACGAATCATTAGTATAATTGTTTGTTGGTAACGCTTTCCAGTTTTAGTTACTAAAGATCATAGGGTACCTAAAATCAGACCACACCTTCACGTCGTCGAAATAAATACTCAAGTAAAAATAATTTGTGTATTCCAGTTAAAATTCGCAAGATTAAACTCAAGAAAACATCACAAAATTTTTGTGAAACCTACACGCGTCGAAAAATTGTTATTTCTATTGAACGCTTTGTCTCTCTTTCCTTTACAAGAAAGCAACTATAATTCTATCAGTTGAATGTTCACCTATAATTATTTTATTTAATTTTAATATCCCACAAACGCAGTAATCATAATTGTGTACAGTTTTGTGATCCGAATTTGACTGAAAATAATTATCACTACAGGAGTAAAACTATTGCTCGATTTGAAATACATGATAAATAAACCTTTGCCGCTAGCCGTATAGTACAACACAACTTGTGCTACCGTCTGTACTGTATCGCGGTTAACAATCACTGCGCCATTACCAGCGACAGCTCGAACAATTGACTGATGTAGCGGACGCAGATCTGCGTGCGCGCATTTATAATACCGATCGGCTTTAGAATGTGGTAGACATGACCAAAACTTTGTCCTGCTCTAGTATTTATTAACACGTAACATTCTTAACGTTTTCAATACAAAAAAAAACATTAAATAAGTATTAATTAATGAAATGACAATACAATTATTATTTTATTATATGTTATAATATTATAGTTACTTGGTCGTAGAGCTTTGTGCTAGCCTGTCTGGGTAGGTACCACCCACTCATCAGTTATTCTTCTGCCAAATAACAGTACTCAGTATTGTTGTGTTCCGATTTGAAGGGTGAGTTAGCCAGTGTAACTACAGGCACAAGGGACATAGTTCCCAAGGTTGGTGGCACATTGACGATGTAAAGAATAGTTAATATTTATTATAACGTCATTGTCTATGGGTGATGGTAACCACTTACCATCAGGTGGCCCATATGCTCGTCCGCCAACCTATACCATAAAAAAAAAACAAAAAGTAGTAGTCGCCCGAGGGTACGCTTGCGTTTTAGGATTGTCATGTGACAGGCAGAAAAGTAACCTATGGTATGGAACAAATTTGGTTCAGCAGTTTGATCGTGAAAGAGTGACTGACAGTTACTTTCACATCAGCATCATCGTTTTGACACATGCTCCCTCGCCTCAAATTTTATAATTCGTCCACCACAGGGACGTTATTTTTTTATGTAAATAGGTAGGCGGGCTGGCAAATGAAGCGCCTACTGTCAAAGGGGCCCCACTGACAATTGATTTTACATTGGAAGAAATGTTAACCATTCCCTACGTCACCAACGTTGGAAACCAAGATGTTATGTTCCTATCCACGTGAACTAGCGCTCAGTCACACTTCAAACCAAAACACGATACAATACTAAGCATTGGTTTTTTGCTGTAAAATACCTGATGAATGGGTATTCCCCATCACCGTCATCTGTATGACTAGTAGTCACTAAGCCTGCCATTATACAATTTTACCTATGTAGTTAAATAATTCTGTGTCTTGTTCTTTCTGATGGAAAATCAACCAAGAGAGAAAAGGAGATATTCTTAACCTAGACACCTACAGTGCGATTGTGTAAGAATTCAAATGTACTAGAAACTGTCATTCGCTTCATTGCCAACTGTGATACTGAATTAGTGTACTTTAAACGTTGAATAAACTCCTGTATTCGCGGTTTCCTCTTTGCTCGAATACCCCAGTAATACGCCCCTATGATGACGATCGTACTGATGTCGTTGTTGATCCCCCTGTATATCACTTGTGAATTGTTGACAACCGATCTAAAGCCATTGTGATACGTATTTCCTACAAATTATATAATAATTGATACTAAACATACTACAGAATTTGTTTATTAACGATATCACATTAGTAACTTCTAAAATTACCAGTGCTTTTATACTATATTGTTCATGTATTATATACAAAAACCTTCCTCTTTAATCACTTTATCTATTTGACACGACAGATATTTGTAATACGGGATGTTTGGCCATCCATTCCGAAACACATCAATACAAAGCATTGTTCAGTAAAGCCAAGAGTGGGTGGTACCAACTGAAACGGACCGGCACTGATGCCTTGAACCAATAATATCTAATAATCTCAAATAGCGCACAATTTCCATCATTTATATTCATATTTGACTAGCACACGAGCGTGACGCCCACACACGCCCCAGTTATGCACGGTGGTCGCGCCTTATGCAGATATTTAATCGTTCATTGTCTATGATTAAGTCTAGTTAATAAAATAACATGTGTGAAAGTTTTACTACAATTGATGGCTGTATAATACAAATATTATCTGTGTTAGCTGAAATCAAATGGGAGATTGTTATTGTTGATCGTTTAAAAGTGGTTTTATTCGACAGTTTTTCTGTATATTTTACGCACTATTTTCACTGACTTTGATCATTTATTGTCGTAGATAATGTATGACTTTGTGATGATGATATGATGATTTTCATTTATTTAAATAAAAGATACATTTATCAACACAAAATAAATGAACAACAATAATGATTTATGTTAAGTCCTTAATGTCAATAATTGAAAATAAAAACTAATACGGAAAATAATTTGTTTTGAAAAGTACGAAACGAAAAAATAATCTATATACGTAAAAATAACAATTTTATACTAAATCTTTTTCATACATTTTCTTATTTTGAAATAAAATCTTTTTCAGTAATTTTATTTTTAACAAAAAAAAATATTTTTTAAATCTGTAAAGTAAGAGCTAAGAAAATATTCAATAATTAATACCAAATACGATTTAAATAAAAATATAAACCGCAGATTACTTACGACTAGTAAGGTAATAAAGTACTTCTAGTAAGTATTTATATGTTAGTTCAGAAGTCTAGGCATTAGACGTCAAACACACTATAGGATGTCCGCAGGCCAGCTCCCTCATCTGATACCACGGCCGCTTTCTACTGACACCACGAAAGCTGCGTTCACACTCATTATTATAAGCAACTTATATATGCAGCTCTTAACTGTAGTACCACTAATGTATATTTTACGTTTACTTGGAAGTTTCCACCAACCCGCATTGGTACAGCGTGATGAAATATGTTCCAAACCTTCTCCTCAAAGGGAGAGGAGGCCTTTAGCCCAGCAGTGGGAATTTACAGGCTGTTGTTGTTGTGTTGTTGGAGGTAGAGCTACGTTTGTACATAGCTCTAACTCCAAGGTAACGCACTCGTGTTCGTCTGCGTACGTAATTATTGATCATATATTCTAAAACCAATCAGTAGTATCCAGTATTGTTGTCTTCCACTTTGAAGAGTATGTGAGCCAGAGTATATAGAGGCACAAAGGATATAACATCTTAGTTTCCAAGGCTGCTGACGCATTGGAGATGTAAGAAGTGGTTCAAAATTTCAGCGCGTCTATCTATGGGCGGTGGTATCCACTCACCATCAGAGAACTCATATGCACAACCACTTACTTAAAATATGAAAAAGAAACCTATTAAAAGGCCTATGTTTTTTTTAGGTCATAAACATAAAACCAAGTCAAAAACTTTGCTTGCGTTAAAAAGGTATTTGTGTGTAAGCATGAATTAACAATTTACTTAACTTTAGCACTTATACATACAATTAATAAAGATTACAAAATTTAATTTAATTGAATGTACAATTTATTATAAAGATCAATTTATTTAATTAATATTTACATACAAATTAATTGGTACAGCGATAAAATCGAACCCATTGCGATAACTGCCAAATAAAATATATGATATATAACAATATCATATAAAATATGTTATGGTTAAGTGATTGGAGCATAGGAAGGATTACCATATTCCGAGTTATATATGCTTGCCCGAAATAGCAGCACAGAATCTATATGTACTTAAATTGCATTTATAATTATTCATCTTCTTAATCTGCCTTGCCTGGTAAAATCTGCCCTAACTGAAGATGTATTTGCCCAGGGATGGAACATTTACCGTTTAATGAATCACAAAAATATTTTAAATTACATGTTTTTCCAATAAGAAAACTAGTAATAAATGTAACTGTGTTATTATGTAATATCCGATGTTGTGAGTTTACATAATACGTTATATAGTAGACTGCTTTAATAAATATAATTATATTTATTACAGCACAGCTATATGATTAATTCTTAAGTTATTAAAAAACTTACCAATTCTGTAAAATAAAATAACAAAGGTTACAAGTTTAGACTTACTCCTTATACGATATATGTCACATATTTTTTAATGTTTATTATTTTATATATATGCCATTATTAAATATATTTTAAGGATAAACCACCAATATTTTATATCTATTTAGTTACTTGGGAATCCAAGATCTTGAGTTTTGTCTCAGCAAGACTTGAAGTAAGTACATTATCATCGTTTCAATCGCAACTGAAACCATTAGAAGTACATTGGTAAGACACACAAGCACACAATTATACGTGTCACCAATAATCATCACGAATAATCAAGAGTAAAAATATCTTAGTTCAAATTGTTGGTGGTATCAGTGTTATTTTAATTTAGTTATAAATAAATATGCAAATCTGACTTAAAGGGCTAAGTTCAAACATTCAGTGGTATAAATGTGATCGCAAAACACTTTCTATATGAATTGTAGGTGCACGCATTGTAGTGGTTACGATACGGGAATTGGAAAGTCTCCCGGGGCGAGAGATTAGCAACATGCATAGAAAATTACATTTGTAGGGAAAGTGCATGCGTAATTTTTTTTATAAATGAATTTATCATCGCTCTTTATTGAATATTAAAATCGTTTTAACACGTTTTGAAAATAGAATATTATTTTCTAACCAGCCAATATACTTTCTTTTATTTTAAATTAAGATCTTTTTCGTCGTTTAAAGTAATTAAGTTAAAGTACAGCCTGTAAATTTCCCACTGCTAAGCTAAGGCCTCCTCTTCCATTAAGGAGGGTATGAAACATATTCCACCGCGCTGTTCCAATGCGGGTTGGTGGAATGCAATATTAGCAGAATTTCGATGAAATTAGACAAATGCATGTTTCCTCACGATGTGTTCCTTCACCGCCGAGCACGAGATGAATTATTAACACAAATTAATCATATATAGATATAGTGGTGCTTGCCTGGGTTTGAACCCGAAGTTATCGATTAAGATGCACGCGTTCTGCACCACTGGGCCATCTCAGCTTTCGTCGTTTAGGCATTTCATTTTATTTAAGGATTGACACTACTTTTGGTGGTACCAAGTTGAACTAAATGTTGGAGGAATAAATAAAATATATAGATAATCTATTTATATATATACATCGATGGTTTTCCTGATAAAGTATTATAAGTCACGATCGGTACTAAGCACTACATATAGTCTAGCTTTACTTAAAAAATCATTGATATTTTAAATCAAAGCCACATGCAGACTTACTTAATTCCACATTCCCAAGTTACTAAGTCCGCTAGTAATATTAATAAGACGCTCGCATATTAATTATGTTAACAAGATCTTAGAACCAATCGGGGCTTATCTCCAGATCGAACTTGTACAAGACACGAGAATTAAATCAATTTTATCTTATCTATTAGCTACCACATATGCGGATATCGTTAGTGAAGAGTTGCGTTTGCTGTTTTATTTTAATTTATGTATGCGT
This sequence comes from Vanessa cardui, assembly GCF_905220365.1. Taxonomy (NCBI): domain Eukaryota; kingdom Metazoa; phylum Arthropoda; class Insecta; order Lepidoptera; family Nymphalidae; genus Vanessa; species Vanessa cardui. Next base: position 3,748,718 of record NC_061139.1, read on the forward strand.
TAATGCAGTTTTGAACTTGTATTTTAATAAATCAAACCATACAATGCATATTAATATAATAAAACAATCATGTGTAGTCTATGCATAATGTAGAGTTCATTCACCTTTGTATTTTTTAAAAAACGAACTATTTATTTTAAATTGACAATGACAGATGACAGGGTTGCCATTAAAAAATATATACGTTTTTTTTTTCTTTAAGAGATAAATCCAAGGCAACATCTAAGTCTCAACAATTACGGAACGGTCAACGCCACTAACTATAACTCTCGGAATATTCTAGTCCACATTAAAGTTCCGAGTGTATACATTATTCTAATAAGCATAGCAATGTTCTGGTGTAATCATATGATTATTGGCATACATTCAACTGACTTTCTCTATAGACCTTTATGATAAACACGAGCCTTAATTGGATACAATAACTAAATGAGCGTTGAATTCACCCATGCATGTATTTGCATACTCGGTTTTATAGGATAATTATGTTGAAGAGCAGACTAATCGGGTTAACCGTTTAACTTCAGAATGCGTTCGGTTTTATGTCTATTTATATAAAATCCTGCTTATCTTATTAAAGAATATTAATCTCTTTTAATAGTAATCATTATCATAGTAAAAGTATCCATATATAGGATTTTGTTTCAAATGGGACGTACAGATTATTTGCTAATTAAGAGTTTGTAAATGTCTCACTGCTGGCTTCCTCCTATGAGGAAGTTATTGGCACGTGTGGCAAAATTTTATTGAATTTTCATATTTAAATGTTATCGAGTGCTGTAAGAATGATAAAAAGAAATATAGCACATGAAAATTATATGGCGCTTGCATGGATTTAAACCCGTAACCATCGATGAAGATGCACACATTCTAACCACCGGGCCTCCTCATTTTGATACGAAATATTTTTACAAATTAATTGTGAGATTTGTCTATTTTGAGCATGAATAAGCATATAAAGTTAGTTATATTTAAAAATAATTATTAAAACTGAATTAATCTCAATTATACATAGATACATCGTGCATACACACACACACATATATATAATAAACACTACCACGCAACTTTATATACAAGATGTACAGTGAAGTAGGATATTAGGAACAGCCTATGACTGCTGTCAATGAATATCAGCGTTAGTCACATTTGACTCAACCTGATCTATTTGGTTCATGGCTGTCTGAAAGCCATTAAATTGAACTTAAATATACATCCGTATAGCCTATATAAGAAGAGCTGAGATGGCCCAGTGGTTAGAACGCGTGCACCTTAATCGATGATTTCGAGTTCAACCCAGGCAAGCACCACTATATATACATATATATATATATATATATATATATATATGTGCTTAATTTGTGTTTATAATTCATCTCGTGCTCGGCGGTGAAGGAAAATCGTGATGAAACCTGCATGTGTCTAATTTCATCGAAATTCTGCCACATGTACATTCCCCCAACCCGCATTGGAACAGCGCGGTGGACCGCGCTGTTCCAATGCGGGTTTCCAATATTCCAAACCCTCTCCTTCATGGAAGAGGAGGCCTTAGCCCAGCAGTGGGAAATTAACAGGCTGTTACTTTACTACTTTATAGCCTATTTAAATCGAATCCGAATTGAAGCCGTGCCCATCATCTTAAAAGGCATGTTAGCCGTAAACATACCTCGATAAAACATTAGCGCTAATGTGTAGTGTTACAAATTTGATAGGTCCTCATAAATCAATATTTATATTCACTATGTTATCCACATGCATTATAATAGTAAGCTAAAACATTAATAGCTTGACATGCCGTCGCTTCCTTATCGTGCTGCGAGGTATCGGGACAGGTCCAACGCTGACAGCTAGCAATAGCACTAGCAGCTTGACTTGTGTTTCGTTATAACATAGCTCTATAATCAGATCGGGACTTTGCTTTGCAAATTAATAATATTTTTAATTTATAAATACGTTTAATATATAAATAATTGTTTTATTAATGACTGTTCCTATTGTACAGCTGATGTCAATCAATTTCATATAAATTTATTAATTTGTATAACATATAATTGGTGGTAGGGCTTTGTGCAAGCCCGTCTGGGTAGGTACCACCTACTCATCAGTTATTCTACCGCCAAATAACAGTACTCAGTATTGTTGTATTCCGGTTTGAAGGGTGAATGAGCCGTTGACGAGGTAAGGAATAGTTAATATTTCTTACAGTTTCATTGTCTATGGGTGATCGTGACCACTTACCATTAGGTGGCCCATATGCTAGTCCGCCAACCTATACCAAAGAAAAAAGAAACGTAATTTTTCAACTAAATTTGCTATATATTTAGTGAAAATAAACACTATCAAATTGCAAAAATACAAGAGTATTTAGAAAAAATGAAGCTAAAATGAATATATACCAATTAAATTTAAAATGATCACTCATTTAATTAACACAATACTCGATTATACTGTTATCAATTTCGTATATTTAGAATTGTTTGGAATTTAAAAGTGATATCGGGATAGGAATTTGAATATTTTAACTGAAAATTTAAAATATGAATACACGGATGTAATTAGAATAATTTCCATAAATCCACATCAAATGCCCTCTAATGAACGCGAATGTGTGCGACTAAACACTTTCACCTCGCGCACGCGACGCCGACCGGTCCAGGGTTCGATTCCCGATAACAGCGCACTGTTAATGAGAATACTAGTTAATTGATTTATTATCCAACTGAGAACTGTGTCTAGAAAAGTAATTACATAAATTACTCTACCGTGTCTAATGCGTCATAAAATAAAATTATGTTAAAATCTAATGGAAATTCTGTTTAATATCTGAAGTAATGTTTCGTGATTTCATTTCAACGGCTTAATAGATTTTATCTAATGTGTACATGTTGATTTTATTACTAAATATTTTGCTTAGAATATATTGTCCATTAATCAAATGTAAGAATTCATTTAGAGACATAAATTAAAAAGCAAAAACGACAAGAAAAATATTAAATAATTAAAATAATTCCTATATATATTTGATTTATAAATTGCCTAAAGTAAATGTCTGCGAGGATTATCAGGCATGAAATTGTACTTATTAATAGTTTATTGTATATAGCAGTAAGTTGAAACATTCAACAAAAATATTACTCAGACAAAATTATACAAAATGGCCGACAATTGCAAATTGAATGCAATGGCTATTGAAAATCAAAATATTAAATTATAGCACAAAGATTTATTATAAATCATCTATGTACAAATATAATAGCTTTTTTTTACATTTTTATAATTATCAATATTTTAAACTTATACATAAATAACGATACAGTTGTGTCATAGTGACGTCATTAGGTCTATAAAATGGCGGCTGGTAAACGTCAAATTAAGCCTGTGACAAGCGACTGTATTGTTATATACTACTATTAAATAGTCAGTTTTTACTGGTTTTTAGTACGTTATGATACTATCAAGACTAATTGGCCATTAAACCTAATAACGATCACTTTTCAAAACAACTGCTAAGCTTGTTTCGATTATTTATTTGTTGAGAATCCTATTACCGATTAAATAATAATAAACATTTACTGTCTACTGTAAATATAGCTGGTAATAAATTGTTTATTTACCTGTTTGCATGTAGATTTAAATAGAATTCTAAAAAAATAATGACCAAATATTTTGAGTTTGTTCCAATTTTAAATTAAATAAAATTTTCATTTATGTACGATTATTGCAACTTCATTTGTCTCAGGATCACAGAACCTCGCATTTGGTTATTGTTTTTTTATGATATAAGTAGGTCGGTAGACGAGGAAATGGACCACATGATGACAAGTGATCTTCACCAGCGATGGTGCTTATCGCCAATGCGCCTGCAACCGCGGGAAATATGATGGTATGTCCCTTGTGCCTGTAGTTACACTAGCCTACTCTCCCTTTAAATCAGAACACAACAATACATCCAGTACTGCGATTTGGCGATAAAATATCTAATGAGTGAAACATACCCAGACGGGTTATCACAAGGCCATACAACCAAGTAATAACGCGTCAGAAAAGAAAAAAAATACGCTTTCATCTCAATGGCAATTCTGAGTTAGATAGGCAATATTACCAGGTTAACCAGTAGCCTTACGTAGTAGTCTTACCTAATTTTATAGTTTTATAGCACTATAAGAGAAAAAATATAATGTAGCTTAAGGCAGTATAAGATCTTGATGTAAAACTGCAGGAACTCACAGAGGTATGTGATAACAAATGATTCCTCATAACTTTACTATTAAAAAAAAATAACTTACCAGAAGTTTTCCGTCAAACAGTTCCGGTAGTCAGTGAGAAACTTAAATCCTAGTCAATTACGTTAACGATTCGTAGACAACACAATAGTGTATCACGTTACTTGATCGCTTACAGAGAGATGGCTATCGAGATGATCGCGGATAGCTCCAGCGCCAAGTGGATCCTTAGCGTGAGCTGATAACAGATTCCCGTTTTAAATCCTTTATGGATTTTACATTTTTTTGGACGGCTTGTCTTATTATCTTATATCTGTATATATATATATATATATATATATAAAGGAGGAGTATAACGATATGTCAGTATCATATCAGAAGCCAATGTCAGATAATACAGCGCAGTTTTATATATATATATATCATTTCAATCTCATTCGTCTCTTCTCCATCCTACGTGACATTGGCGAAATAATCTGTGCCCTGCCGGCGCAACAAAAAGCCATTAAACTAGGAATTGATTATATATTATTATTATATAAGTAACTGACCTACGCAATTCTATACGTTATAAAAAAAAGTTTCATTATTTACCACAGTATACATAGCATATTCAAAGCCGGTCTCTCTATTGAGCATGATACATACTAATATGAGAGGAACCCACTCTTAACTAACATCATGATCATATAAATAAAATTAAAGAGAAAAAAATACATACAAAATATTGTTTCCCTTCTACAAACGTTTTGAATTTGATTAACGTGACAAGCATTAATGTCATATTATTATCTGAAAAATGGATGTTAATATACATAGTTGAGAGAAATGAATTATGACACCCTTCGATCCCATATTATGAAGAAGGCACATTATTTTTGGAACGCTGCTCTTTTGCGCGACCTACAGTAAAGTGAGCTGGCAAAAATCATCACGGAAGGAATTATCACGTTAGGCGACATTCCCATCTCATATCTTCTGTTTGATATCATATTATTTGAACTATATTTCGGTAATGTTTCATATAATATTCAAATAAAAATAATTTAGCGTACTCCTTTGTGTAAGAGTGGCACAAACCTGCATACGTTGTCTCATTTGAATCCATATAATATAGTATGTATATATATTGCATAACTATCTATTAGGTAGCTATACTAACGAGCGTAATTACATAAAAGTTTTCCTAGTAATAAATAAACCAATCGCTAGTACTATTTAAGATCTCTGCTTATCACAATATAATATCAATACGTCTTGTATTTATTTTATGTATGTTTATAATATCAATACATTTAATCGGAGACATGTAACCAAAGTCTTGGGATCACGATAATTCCATCAATAAAGCAATTACTTAGAGCTTGTAATTAAATTCCCCTTCGCAATAAATAAGTCGCTATTGAAAGAAACCGTCTTCATACATCTCGCGGATTCGCGCTACAATTATATTTTTCTATTTGAAAATTTTCGTTACGGGATTTTGAACTCTATGCACACGGAATAAGGGTACGATGTGTTGTGTTTTTATTTATATAGGTGCAAATGTTGTGTTGGTTAATAAATTGGGTGTTGACGTATGAATACGACGTGGCGGCACAATGCAGTGTCCACGGGCCAGCACGGAACTGTCGCTCGATCCCTATAAATCTGATACTCTGCTTTATCACCAGTATCTTAGCAAATGGCTTCTAATTTCGAAATATACGGGCGAGAAATAGTATCATTTCCGCTACTTTTCAGCAAATATCTTAAACTTAAAGTATGCAGCGGTTTTTTATAATCATTGTATACTATACTGAATCTATGTCAATAACTAAGAATAGTGTAGAAAGTTTATTTATAAATTTTGTTAGCAATCTACTAAAACAAACAGCATATAATCAATATAAATCACTCACCACTCTTGTTACTTACTACTAAAATTTATTATACGTGTATTTTTCATATCTTTGTTAAGGCTTTAAATTAAATCTAATATTATTTAAGGCTTGTTGAATTAAGAAACAATAAAATAATAAGACTTTGGACGATACATACTGCCGTATGTGTATTTCATT